>NC_060236.1:1820053-2529364 GCF_021155775.2 Neodiprion pinetum | reverse complement strand
ATCGTTAGAATTTTCATGACTACTGGGTAACTTACGTCGAAGATTTCAAAACCAGCAATATCCAGCACACCAATGAAGTGTTGACGCTTCTGTTTGGTGTCCAGAGTCTCGTTACACTTCTTGACGAGCCATTTGAAGAGCCTGTCAAACATGGCCTTAGACATGGCACCAACGGAGTAGGCGACCTGGTCCTTGTTACGACCTTGGGTGACGAACTCGTTACCGACCTTGATTCTGGGCTTCAACAAGTTCTTGTACAAGTCAGCGCAGTCACAACCCAACAATTTGGCGACGCGCTCACCTTCCTATTGCCGACAGCAAAAAAAAAAAAGATAATTGAGGAAATGCATCATTGTGTTTTTCTCGAGATACGTTTTCACCTTATGCTAGTAGATTTACTAACCTCTGTACCGTCGGCCTCAGCCTGTTCCTCACGACCCCTCTGCTTGAATTTCATACCACCCATGTGCATAACAGCAGCGGTGATCTTGTAGATGTTGTCCTTCTCCTCTTGGGTGAAACCAAGAACGTCGAAGGCTTGCTGTCGTGGCGGAAAAAAGGTTGTTAGTCTTAACAGTTGCGGGTCTTCCAGACAAAGTGACCAGAAACGGTTAGCAGCTCATAGGGAACTTGACATTTGAATCGAACTCAAAAATTGAAGAACCATTTACAATGCTTTTCATTTTACTTATCAGTACAGAGAGCGAACTGCTTCCGGCGTGGGAAGTGATTGACATTGATTTGTTGGATTTTTTTTCCATACTTTCATAAAACAGACGTTAGAAAGAGCACAACAGAATAACACGATTTGCGCGTTAGTTTTAACAAAGCGGTAAGTATTTACAGAGCCTGAATGCTCGAGGCGTTTTTATAAGCAGCAAATATATAGAGCAGAAGCAGAGGCACAGCTTGTGTTAGGTAGCCGCTTCTATCCTGAACTTGGACTCTAAGAAAGGTAGGCAAAGTAATGAGTGTTTACTTTGAATCCATGAAATATCTCTCGATTTAGGTCCCGTAACCATATTGTTTTCTCACCAGAGTCAGTGTCTTCGTCATAGTTTATCCGATATGTGATACTAACTCTGACGGGACAGGTGTAGGAAACACACGGACTAACGGGACTTCTATCAGCTCGTCAAGGTTAAACAGTTCCAAATTATTTGGTTTTAGTCTTTTAACGCATTATCTTTTTCTTTTAATATTTTCTCATCAGCTTTATCTCGTCACCGTTTTTCTATAGCCGATTACCTTATCCATGGAACATAGAGCGTCAGCTCAATTTTTCAGGACACTGCAAAGTATGGGGTCAAACATTCTCAGGCCAGTTCAAGTAACCCAAGACCAAAATACTTGGAATTGAAGATACACAATGGGGTATAAAATCACGGAAGGTGGGATCAAGTATACGTATCTACTCGGTCAAGAAGGTATTGAGACTCGAGAGATCAAGTGTAAATCTACGAAAAGTTGAACAGAACCTCGGAACAACTTTTGCAATCGTACCTTAAAAGGGGGTCAAATATTTAAGAATTGAACAGGTCAATTTCTACAATAATTTCGTATTCAAATACTTCTATAGTGGATCATAAATCACTCGGAAGGATAAAGTGTTCATTCGGTCATCAGCAATGATTTAGAAACATTTTTTTGTTTGGGGCGACTGGGTGAGGTATCGGGGGTTTCCAATGACCAGGACTTACGTCCGTGAGTTGACATTCCTCCCCGTCGTCCATTCCTGGGATGCTGACTTTTCCCTGGGAGACGTTGTAATAGTCGTATATGTTGTCCGACAAGAAGCACATTGCTGCGGGTCATTCGATGAAAAGCATTTGGTTAATGAAGAAAAGAAAAAAAAAGAAAAATTTGGAGTCGAATCGAGTTGGAAATTATTCACGAGTGGAAGTCCCTCGAGGAACAAACGTGAATAACACACCGCGAGAACCATTCGAATGGTAGTGCAATGAATTTATGTGAGGTCAAGGGGTGGGAAATTCCTAATTGCGCGCGTTGCTGATCGGGGAACAGGAGAACGGGGTTTCTTCCATTTTGCATCTCGATTCCCCGGACCCCCGCACCCCGACAGCGGCAGCTGGGAAATGTGCAGCGGCTGGGGTGCGGGGTGCTGTTAAAGCCCGAGGATCTCACCGCTCCTTCGGACCCTCTCGTGACTGCGTCCTGCAGTACGTGTTTGCTTAACCGAGGGATCGAGGAGTCCGAAGACGTGGCGAAGTCCCCAAGGCCCACTGCGGGTCTATGGTCAAGGGACTTACATCCGTTGCCTCCATATCTTCGAGGTCGTTCACTCCCGGTATCCGAGTCTTACCCTGACTAATGTAATAGTAGTCACCGATCCTGCTGCTCAACAGCGTCATTTCTATGTTGTTGACGGTGTTGGTGGTTTGTTTGTTTGTTTGGTTCGTTGGTTGGTTGGTTGATTGGTTGGTCGGATTTTGTGTTTCATACGAGAGTCACACACACAAAGAATACGGTTAGCTATATTCGTGTATATTTATAAACAGAATAGAGGCGGGGCTAACTGATTGTAAGTTGAGTAATAACGGTGTAAGAAGATGATTAGTGACATTGTGAAGATACATTATATTACAGAGATAGAATAGATAGAGATGGATAGATCCAAGTTATTTACAATTAGCTGAAAAGAAGAATGAGATAGTTGAATGCGTAGTATAGTACAGTAGAGAGTAAAGTGTAGTCACGCTCCTGCAGATTTTCAGTCATCCTACAAAGCGTGACTTGATTTTCAAGTAATTAAAATTCCGGTTTCAGGTATGTTAAAAAAAAAACAGGAAAAAGCTGCAGATGCGTGACTAAGAGATGAAATTACGTAGATCCGCTTTCCAGGGGTGGAACTACTCGTGAGTAAATGAGAAGAGTGACAGTACAGAGAGATAGAGAAACAAATATGGATGGGAAGGAGGCGACAAACTGGTTGTGAAGATTTGGTAGTGCGTGCGTCAGAGCGAGAATGGCAGCGAGTGAGAACGGGAAGCACGGAACATCCTGGCAAGAGGCGCCAGAAGTAAGTGAGCTCCTGAATGGCGCGTGTCTGCGATTGGCCATTTGAGAGGTGTATTTTACAGTGGGATACAGAGCTCACTTCACCCCATGCACTTACGTCGGTAACGAGGAGTTCCTCGCCGTCGTCGAGGCCGGGGATTGAGGTCTTTCCTTGTGATACAAAGTGGTAGTCTCGCACGTTGTTCGACAACAGCAACATCTCTGTGCGGGAAATCAAACATGCAGGCACTTCTAATATCACCGTATCAGATACACTTTACGGTTTTTTGGGTCTTTTTCCTCATTGCGACTGTATACGACAGTAGAAGATGGAAGCGGGACCAAAGTACACTGACTAATCACCTTTTCGATTGCGCTGGTCAGTGACATGTAAGGTATAGAAACATAAATTTTTTCAATCCAATCACAGCGATTCGTCAGTGCATTTTGGTGAAGCTTTTTTTGAAATAGATCGTAGCCCCGTTTCTAAGGGGATTTATGGCGGTTGTAATGTCTCGCGACAAATCATCGAGTGAAAAATCGTCGAGCTTCATCCAACTCTGCAATTGTCGATTCCATACTAGATCCTACGGTAGAGAGGGAATATCTACAAGGTCACACCGGGTCACACTACATCACACTGGGCTGTACACTGGGATTAAAACAAACACGCCACGGTAGCCGTGGTCCTCGTCCACGACAAAAAATGGACAAGTGGTTCAGCCGTTTAACGGCTTCAGGTTGGCTGTACGGGGATCGGGCTAACAAATATAAAAACGGAAAAATTAACATAAACGGAAACGGAAACGGAACAGGTGTTCCTGCGATTGGCGAATGAAGCCTTACGTCGGTCAGTTGACATTCCTCGCCATCATCCATGCCAGGAATAGTTGTCTTTCCCTGAGAGACGAAGTAGTAGTCGTTGACGTTGTTGGACAAAAGGCAATTCTCTAGGAAAGAAGATTAGGAAATAGCTAAATTATAATCGTCGAGTTATGAAGTCCACCGTTACTTTGATGCACGACGATCGGCTCTCGGGTTGAGTTACACTCCTCTTCGTAGCCCACCTTTCAAAATTCTTATTCAACCCTATTACACGGCTAATGGGTTGGTTCAGGGAGGATTTAAACGACCACGGGAAAGGGTTCCTGGCTTTCAGCCGAAATATTGTGAGTGATTGTGTGTGCGTGTGTAGTGTGTAGTATGTAAGTATAGTTCAAATACTGCGAAATGCAGTCCAATCGATGATGATTCGAATGACACGTAGCCGGACCTAATTCTGAGGAGATCCAAGGGTGGAATAATATATACTCACGCTTAAGGCCGTTGACGGATCCAGACATCATCTGGTAGAAGATGTGGTAGGAACGCTCCAAGCTCTGTTGGGAGATGACACGCGCCTTCTCGAGCAGATCTGCAGGGTTTCAAACGCAGGAAGAGTTATAAATTGGATTGCCTGACAGCTGGAATGCTTGACAATCGGTGGAAGACGATACTCACAAGTCTCGATGTCAGCACCAGCCAGTTTTCCAGATGGTCCAAAGTGGATACGGATGAATTTACCCTATTCACCACCATTGAATGGTAAAAATGCATTAATCCCTAAGCCCAAGGTATATACCACGTATCGTCATTGACGTAGGATCACCATGATACTTACGAAACGGGACGAGTTGTCGTTACGCACGGTCTTGGCGTTACCGAAGGCTTCAAGTACGGGATTGGTTTGGACGACCTGGTCCTCAAGAGATCCCTTCTTTTGGTTCGGGTTGTCTTCTTTCTTCGTCGAGGCACCGACGGTGGCAAAGTACGCAATTACCTTCTTCGTGTTCTCAGTCTTACCGGCTCCAGACTCACCGGTGATCAACATGGACTGATTCTCGCTGTCTGTTGGCAGAAGAAGAAAAGATGTTTACGGTGTCCGGGTTCAAGACGCCGGAAATTCGCTTCGCAACTTTGTTGCTCAGCTCTCACTTACTTGTAAGCATGTTAACGTAGGCTCCGTCAGAGATGGCGAAAATGTGAGGTGGCACTTCGCTACGCCTCTTACCACGGTACAATTTGGCACAACGCTGAGTGTAGACCGGGTACCTCTTGTAAGGATTGATGGCCACACAGAACAGGCCAGAGTAGGTCTGCGTTTGGCGATAAGAAAAAAAAGAACGTAACGAACGTTAATGTGGGTATAAGCAAAAAATTCTCACAATCAATCATGGCGTGTATCGCTCAAGTTTATATACACGTTTCTTGCAATCTTTGGGTATGATAAGTTGCGTTTTCACGGTGTTATTGATTGGGAGTCTAAAGCATTTCGTATTTTTTCAAGTGATCGCGGTTGTCCCGTGGAAACGCATCTTACAGCGCGTCACCGAAAATTTCGGTGACGTGATTATGGGTTTATTAGTTGGGCATAAAACGAAATTCAGGTCTGGTCATAGAGAGGTGGTCAAGTCTGTTGATTCCACGACTCCCCGACGCCCTTGGACTCTATAAAATGTGAAAGACAAGAAATCGTCATGGGAAATACGGTACGGGCACGTCACTGTGCTTTCGACCGGATCCTCCCTCGGCTTTGGCCGCATGCTGCTGAAACGACTGGTAAGGATGTTAAAAGAACGGCGAGACACGTTCGGTGCTTTGGCCGGATCCTCGGTAACGAGCGACAAGAATGCAAAAGAAGGCAAGGTGAGGAAGCAAAGTGAAATGTGAATCATTCGGAAAACTTCGACAAGAGTGCCCGGTTCCACGGCTTGGATTCCTTACGTAGATCAACTTGTGGTAGTAACGTTGCTTCAAGTTGTGCAGCACCGAAGCGTCGTTGAGGTATGTCAAGTTGGACATATCCTCGGCCTTCTCATACTTAGGTGGGTTAACCTGCTGCAGCTGGTCCTTCTTGAAGTCCTTAGTCTATATTCCATGGGGGGAGAAACGAAACTCCGTTAGTTGGTTCTCGAATCTTAACAACTTACGTATATCATTTTGTTGTAATATCGTTGTTTCAGGTTGTGAAGGACCGACGCCTCGTTCAGGAAGGTCAGGTCAGCCATGTCTTCGGACTTCTCGAATTTCGGAGGATTCACTTGGGCCACTTGCTCCTTGCGAAACTGTTTTGTCTGCGTGCGGTCAACGGTCGTTCTTTTATTATCAATGACATTGGAATGGTCAGGTAAGTCCTACCATTACTCCGTAAGGCTACGACGTTTCGCATCATTGAAAGATCAAGAAGATCCATAGGATAATACGCGTCGAGTTTCCAGCTCACGGCATGACTAATCTTATCCAAAGAGATCCCGAGGCATTCCGCGAACCTGGTAACGTCAATGTTGTAATTGGTCTTGAACATCTGCGAGTCGGTTTCGTTGATCGCGTGAATATTCGCGCGGTCATTGCGTAAGGCTATCCAGTGTCGCGGGGGTCTAAAAATACCCGGCCAGCACATTACGGCAATGCTGCAAGAAAGAGAGAGAGAGAGAGCGAGAAAGAGAGAGAGAGAGAGAGAGAGAGAGAGAGAGTGAGAGAGAAGGAGAGAAACGGAGCCGATCGAGGGGCTCATTTATAGTTCTCGTGCAAGTGAGTAGTAAAAGCCGCCGGTTGAGTCAGCCCTCCTCCCCTGTTAACGATCATCTCGTCATCCCGTTCCTCTCGTCCGGGTTTCTCGCTCTCCCCTAGTCTTCGGGCTAACAATAGCGCGGAGCATCGGAACGTAGGGTTTGCTGAACCATATATTGCGTAACCCATATATCTACTTTCACGTAAGGAATTTAGGATGTTGCTATAAATAAAAAACTGTGTGTTTTCAACGGCGTTCGTCGAAGATTCAAAGAATCGGAACGGATCGACGCGGACCACCGAGGCCACCGTTGTCCCTAGTTTACCGGAAGCTCTGATTATCCTCCTACCTAAGATCTATAAGCATCGTAAACATCTTTTCGTCGATCCGTCGATCGTCGCATTCAGCTGTGGCGCAATGGTTTCGGTCTACTCGGCAACCGATTTATATAAACGCGTAAGCAAATACGAGTGCCCTGCGTATGGCCGTTGGCCAGGGCAGAGCTTCGTTAGTCCCGCGGGCTATTCTGTTCTTGAAATAGAGCTCGAGGAGCCCGATACGGCGACGCCGACGCCTAGCGTCCCTCACTGCCTTCTGCTTTTTATATATAGCGTATGACCCACACCCCCCTCCCCCCCTCCCCCCTGCCGCCGACGTCCTCCCTCAATACAAGAAAGCGGATATAGACGTTCGGAGCTTGCGTAGGGGGTGCGAAAAATGACACCCCGAATCGACGGTTACGGAACGCGGCAGCCATTGCGTGTTTCGATAACAGTTGAACCGCGTATGGCTTATTAATAGCGTAAGGCTACGTACTACGGATTTTGTTACCGGCTGTCCGGACTGCCGTTTTAGGCGAGGTAAACGGGGAAAAACAATGCGCTTTCAATGAGACAAAAACAAAAAAAAAAAAGAAAACATAAACTTTCTTCCAAGTACGACGGCACGCGGAGTTTCGAACGCGTTTGAGTATTCGAACGACTTTTTACTTCCTTCTTGACGCGTGTGGAAGGGAAACGGGATTCGGGGATAGGTGTTGTTTCGATTATCTGATTACACACCTCGCCGCCAGGCAGAGATACGGAAACGACGTCGCCCTTGGTGGCCTTGATCTCTCCCAGGACGTATCCCTCCTTTTCGCAGGGTACCCAGCATGCCTTCTTCGCGTCGTAGGGCTTCGTCTGGTCGATTCTCTTCTGCTCGAGGGACACGAAGAGGTATGGGGTTGGGTCGGGGTCCTCCCCCTCCTGCTTTATTGGCTTCGGCATCTTGTTTTCCTCTTTTTTTTTATTCGCTGTTATGGATGTCCCTTAATTAATTTGGGGCGTTTTTGTTTTTCTACTTTTTCACTAAGCAGTCGTCAGTTTCGTGCGTGTTTGGCGAGCGGCGGCGGACGGACTACTTCTTGCGGCACGGTCTGGTCGGCCCTGCGAGATCACACGTAACATGCTTACATATCCTGTACAACTTCCATGATTAGGTACGATATATGCTACAGGGTACGTGTTAGCGGATAAAGTGTATTCGGGGGTGTGAAACAGTGTGCGTCTGTTTTTCTTGAGGAAGTATGTTTGGATTGAACTAGCATTCGGTGCCATCATACTCGTATCAGCTATGTTTTATCGCGCGAGTTTTTGGGTTTCAAAAAATATATAAAAAACAATCGAGTACGTATGAAAAGCACGGGTGTTATAATTAAATTTCGAGTGTTTAATTTTGCATCAACTCGTTTGACCGGTTTGGAATGCTGTCCTGTACTCCCTTGGAGCAATTCCAACCACCAATTCGAAGCAGACCCCTTTTCACCGCGTCTTTTAAACTTCCGCGTTACATTTCTCAATTCGAGCGCGATACATCCAGTCATATTGATGATCAAAAAACGAAAGATCAATTCGATCAATCTTCAAAAATTGACCCGTGACCATTGGTATTTAATCAAATCACCAAGCCGAGCTTCATAAAATGAATTTCGAGTTGATAGGTGATAATCATAGAGCGATAAGTCAAGTTCCGAAGAATAGTTCCCCGGCCCGTAGGCTTCGCTGACGTAAGTTCTTCGGTTCCATAATACGACGTGCAATTCCGTTCCGAGGTTTTAAATAACACAATCGGCACATGCGCACACTCATTTATACTGCATAGGCAACAAGATACTCGGAGAAATGTTTCCCCTCGGGATATATAATATGACAAGGGTTTGAAATGGGATGCTTTCAGGGGTTAATCTGGATATCGTTAAGCTCCTCGTCCTCTTCGACTTAGGACCCGTTTATCTCAATTCACACACTCACACACGCATACACACACACACACACACACGCACACAGAGTAGACTTGTACTCGCATGTATACGAAAAATGGCCGCGCACACACACACACTTCGTTTTTTTTTATGGTATTTTTTATTTCCAATATTGCCATTATCCAAATTCGGGAATTTGATTTTGTCAGCTTCGATTCCCGAGTACCCCGAGCACAACATACGACAACTTTTAATTCACCGAAGTTGAAGATTGATTTTTACTGCTTGATAAAGTTGGTTAATATTCTCTTTCCTGCGTTTTTTTTATTGAAGAACCGAAATTTTACTCGGAAATTCTCGCCTGGGTTAATTTTTATATACTCGAAACAATCGACGAACAGCCGTAGAGTCCTTATCAAATCGTTGATATTTCGTTACGCACGTACAATATCCCTTTTATCGTACGACGATGTCACTCTCACTGTATTAATTTTCATGTACTCCTCCAGCCGTATTCAATTATTTATTTTCATGATTAACTTATTTATTTTCCTTGATCGTTTTTACTTCAATTTCGAACGAGGCCGAATATATATTCGTATTCTTGTATATGCGTACGTGTGGTGATGTGCTTACGCGTGTGTGTATAAAAAAAAATATTTCCAGCAAATTTTTATCTTTTATTATTATAATAATATCAATTATTATTATTATTATTATTATTATTATTATTATTATTATTATTATTGTTGTTGTAGTTTAATTTTTTTTTTCTCTCTCTTCAATCAAGTACGCGTCGGCGATTATTCTTTTTTATTTATATTATTTATTTATTTATTTTTTTTTTTTTTTTTATAAATTTTTTCTATTCCTCAATATTAGCGTGTATGTGTGGGTGAAATGGAAGAGTAACCGACGTGGTGCACTTACGTTAGAGAGCCGTTCTGTCGGGGGAAACTGTCGAACATCCCAATATAAGCGCGTGCAACGTGATCCTGGCTTGGTACGAAGCTGACGATTGGACGGTCGAGCTAACCAATCGGAGCCTACGTTAGTTCCTGGTCCAATCTACCTTTTTAGGCGGAGATGATACCAAAAGTGAGACAGGGGTACGGCGGAAAGCTCCGAGGAGGCGAACGCGCGCGCGCGCGCTTACTTAAAGTGAGATGAAAATAGACGAAGAGTGAGACGCTGGGAAGATTCGAAAATCACCCTATGACTATGGGTGGCTATCCCTTAATCGCGGGACTCGGTGGTGGAGGGGAAGAATTTAAAGTCGAAGATTATTCGACGGTGGTCCTGGTGAAGGAGAAACGTATACGTAAGCCGAACACCCTCTCGCTACTTGTCGAAACAAATATCCCGGCTTCATGCCCTGATCGAGATAATATACGGAACCAAAAAGATGCCGAGCTGAAGAGGAAGAAGAGGAAGAAGGAAAAGAAGAGGAGGAAGTGGAGGATCTTTCTGGTAGAGAGATGAACGGATGCGCGAGCACGTGGACAAACCTGCACACGTGGACAGAACGAATAAATTCATACCCGAGGGGGGTGGTTAGGGTGGACGGGGGAGGCCTAGGTCAGTCTTAGACACTCTGAACCAGCGACGTTTCGTCCAGCGAGAAGCTGCTAGACGCGTGGGGATTAAGAAGATATACTACCTGTTAAACGAGACGCAGCGAGCTGGAACGAGATAAGCGTTATAAGAGCTCGTTTGAATCTTCGTTGCGCTTTGCTGAGACCACTGAATTACATCCCGTCCATCAACTCATTCGAGACCACATCTTATTGTCGATGTTGTTCGAACTTTTCCAATCAACGATTGCATAAAACTTTGGGATAGTTATCCCGAGAACGAATAATGTTCGGTTGATTCTTCGAGTGATGTAATCCAAAGCTACGACATGACAGTGGATTTGCAGTCACGGTCCAATGTCGATCAGTGGTTTTATCACCATGTGACGGAGTCCAAGGATTCTTCCAACGTTTGAAGCACCTGACATTAAGGACAACGAAGGAGAGGAAGGTGCTCGGTGTCGTCGGACCCCGGAACGAGGAGCACCATGATGTCCGCGGTTCGACCGCGACGTTGGTATTCTATCTATAGCATCAACGACGTTGAACGGTAACTGTATCGATGCCAGGGACAGCCTTGGCCATCCCGAACGGAGCCTAGAGGTTGAATTAGTGATTTAATCGAATCTCGGAGTCACCGGGAGCAGCCAGAACCCGGGCACCCCATCGACGGTATCCAAATTGATCTTAGAACTGCCAAATTCTTCCATGCCCAATGACTTCACCGCGACGGCGTTGACTCATCCCTTGTTTGTTCAAGCCCACACCCTCGTGCTGGCTTGAAAACGTATGAAAAACAGCGCGTCATGGGCACGGTGCAGGAGAAGAGTCACGTCAAAACATGTAACCATTTGCAAAATGGACTCCAGCTTCGTATCTCATACTCGATAAGTGCGAATTATCTTGAAGTGGATCGTGCCAATGGCGGATGTGCAGTCAATGAAATTGCCTCTTTCCCACACCGTGCAACGGCGATTCTTGTACCTTCGTACATATATAAGTAAGATGACTGATTAGTGGCGGAAATAGCATGGTTACACAACCCAGATAATTTAAGATTATGACGCACGTAGATGCCATGCCGAATGTTTATTGTACGGACGATTCAACCGGCAACGAAACTGGTGGATCCGTGCTCGAAACGTCTTCAAGGGCGGCTGGAATCGCCCTCGATGCGTTTATCGTCGCAGCTTCTCGTTGCGTCGTTGAATCATCAGCACGCCTGCACTTTTCGGAAGAAAAATATTCGAGGATGTCGACGGAGACGAAGACGATGGAAAAGGAGAAACGGATCTTGGTGTAACGGCAGACTCCTTGCCGATCGTTGAACCGGAGTTAAGGGGTTACAAATTAGGCTTATGTTTAAGAATGTTTTTCGTGTATAAAGTTGAATTTTATTGAACAACCATTATACATCTTCCGAAGCGTGACATTTTATCTAAGCTGTGTAAAAATTTGGTTGAAAAATGTCAAACGGTAAAACAGTGGCAGTAGTTCTCCTGGGACGTGTTTTTGTTCACAGCGTATGCGGTATCAGACGTGCCTCAGCCATTTTTTATCTGAAAAGGAAAAAAAAAGTTTCTAAAAGTAGATAGATAAAACTAGTATACTTATCAATTTTTTCAGATAATCGCAGTTTCTGGAATGAAACAGCCGATTTTTCACCTCAACATTGTTCACTACTGACTATGAAAAAAAAAAAAAAAAAAAAAAAAAAAAAAAACTGTGCTAGACATCAAAAAAACGGTTCGACAAGTACTAGATTATTGTGTGTAACGTAACTGTGCAAAAGTAGGTCCCGATCTGTCCAATAGTCGCGAGGATGTTTCTGGTACAGATATTGAAAACACTGTTTAAAGTTATGAGCACAGTTTTCACTGACAATAAAATAACTGGTGTATTTCAAACTTAGATGAAATCGTTAATTCCTGGGCCATACGACGGATCTTCCCGAGATGTCGACGCTTCCCATAGATCTTTTTTTTTTTTTTATTGTGTCAACCTCATTCTTCCTTCTTTTAATATCCTTCCTTATCGCTGCTCATCCGGTCGGTAAATTTTCAGGGAAGACACTCAAAGGATCGTAATTTCGAACGAGTACCATTTTAGAAAACTGATTTTTTTTACCTACTCATGGGTATGAAACCCCTTGACTGAGTGGCAGCATATTGAATGAAAGTGGATCTGGATCACGCTGTGGCAGACATTCACACACATATATATATATATAATAATAATATATATATATTCACCCGCGACTCTTTTGAAAACTACGCAGATATAATCTTTGGTTTAAATCGGGCGCATAATTAGAGACTATTTTTACATCGGCCAGAGGCGGAGGTTAATTCTAACGGGTGGTCCAGCTGACTGGGCCAGAGATCCAGATATCGGTTTCCCTCGATCATCTTGGTCGATTCGTGATATCCGTTTCGCCATTTGTCACACCGTGTCGCGGCGACGATATGACCGAATGGTTAATTACCGCAGACCTTTATCGACCCGAGGGAAAAATCCTCCCCGCGAGTAAATCCCCGAACTGGGCTGACCTCGACCTTTCGGCTCGGTGCAGTATGGCAATGGCACGTGGGCAGTACAAGTTTCCGCCAAAGAATTTGACGTGCATCCGTTCACCTGTCACCTGCTGTCAGGTCAATCCACGTGGCTGCGCCCACCTCTCCGAACCGCGATACGTGGGTACCAGCGTTTTTCAAAATTTGTTCACCATTTTGCCTATCGAAGCTGATGGGGCAAAACGTCGTAATTTTTGCGGTAATAAATATATCGGAGAGATATCCGATCACGGAGCGCAATAACATAAATATCGAAAAATTCACCCAGCCGTATGTGATGAATAAATGGCTGTTTCTTCGTTTTTTTTTTTTTTTTTTTCTTGCCGGAGGGAAAAATCGAGGGCTCTTCGACGCGATCGCACGATCGTGATCGAATGCCGGTGTCTCTCTTCAAAGTGGGTATGTACCTATAAGACAGGCGGCCTGCGGGAAAAGAGCCGACCGAATCCCCCGGTTATATTTGGGGACTCGAGGAGCGAGGCAAAGATAATCTGGGCCACCAACGGACACCGGAGGAGTTGGCTAGCGAGGCTGAGAAGAAGCTCACCTCGAAGCCTTGAGTCATCCGCGTCGCCATCGGCATCGCTGCCGTTTTCTGGCCGACGTCGTTAAGCCATCGAATAATTTTTCACTCTCTCTCTCTCTCTCTCTCTCTCTCGTCATTATTACTCTTTGTATCGGTTCTTGCCTTTGCTACTTTCCGAAACCTCATGACGTACAACTTGCATATATACATATATTACTCAATGAAATTGGTACCTGTGAAATTGTCTAACGATAGTGCAAACAGGGTCACATTTTATACGACATAGCTAGATTCAAGTATTCTATGGATATTCGACACTCTTACTCTAATAAAAATCACTTTGTTACATGGATTTAGAGCTCGACAGGAATAGCTGGGCGTAAATTTATTTCTCGCCTATTTTATACCGAGCCATACTTACATGTATATTGTGATGGCGATAAGGCGATAATTCCGTAAGCACAGCTGATTTAAGGAGTGGACAGGAAGTGGGCATCTGGCGAAAAGAATGTCGAATAATTAGCACAAGATTATTGTACACATATGTACAATTAGATGGATAGGAACGTTCAATCAAAGAGGGAGAATGTTAATTCAAACACTTTAAGGAGGTGAAACCAATCTTCAAATTAAGGATTGTCGAGGGTCGATTTGGCAGTTTTTTACTTTTTTTTATTAATCGAGAAAATTACATTTTTCATTTGTCGTTACGTGGAAACTTTGCTAATTGGATCGGTTAAAAAATATTACGTTTCTATGGGTGAAACTGCCAAATCGACCCTTGACGTGACCTAATTTAGAGGGTGATTTCATCCCCTTAAAGTGTTTAATGGCAGATCAAGGAAAAAAAAATAAAAAATTACGTGAAGCTTAGCTTTTAGTCCATTACGACATATTACAAAAGAAATCAAATCGGAGAGATCGACCTGGGATATATTTCTTGTAATTTCACTATAGCTCGTTCCCAATGTCCCACGGCTGAAAGAGTTTAAAAATATTGTATTCATTTATTTCTTGCCTGACAAGCTCGCGGGCGTCAAGACGCTAGCGTCTCTGACGTGAGAGGTTACGCTCTCTTCACCGAGGCGCTAGAATTCGCCTCAACTTTTGCCGATATCCAGGTCGTTGGAAGAGGTCTTTTCTTTCTTATTCTTCTTTGCCGATTCTCTTTGTCCGTTCATTATCTCGTTAGAGGAAATTTTTGACCGAAGGATTTACGACAACTGCGTATAAATTGGAGAAGACGTCGTTGGAAAGAAGGGAAAACAAATTTGAATAACGGAATAAACGACGCTCCCCGGACCAAAAATAAAATTGGGGAGAAAAACATGTAAGAATTTTTTTTCCTTGGCGCAAACAAGCAATTGGCAATATACGCGTTAATGCAATACGGGGTTATTGTTAAGCAGTTTCTATATTAAATGTCAAGGGGAAAAAAATTTTTTTACGTATTTTTCAGTGCCAAGAGGCAACAGGCACGAGAAAATCTGGTTCCATTCTATATTTGAACTTGCACTTGGGACGGAACGATCGCCTCTATCTGCCTCCATCCAAATCGCGCAGTATTTACTGCCACTCGATACGATCGGTTGGAATTCTTCGTTCTTTTAACATCTGGATCCACGATGACTGGACGTCCAAAGAAACTGGAGAAAACTTGACGAAAGAAAAACGAGATCAGCTCCGAGATGCATGTGAGGCAGTTTCGAAGAGTTGCGGATTGACGCAGAGGGAAGAAAAATATATTATTAAAATTAAGAAGAAATGACGTTACAGCCCATATATACACGCAAAACGTCCGACTGTTTACATGATATGAAAAAAGTTGAATTTATAGTTCCTCGGTAGCAAGAAATCCCGAAAGTGCTTAAAAATAACGAAATGGCAGCAAATTCCCGTGGCTGCAATAACATTCGAATTTATAATCTATAACACAATATTCGACGCGAGCTTTCATCCCGAAAGCGAGCTAGAAAGCTATTGGATCAACATTCGAGCAATTTGAGAGCTCGTTATTATTTTTAACGCCAACGTTATGACGGCAATTTTTATACAACGAAATTACCGACCGCACCGAGTAGAGACGGGAAAATGTTCGAAACTTGAATTCGAAAATTACAGGCGTTCGATTTGTCGGGTGGGTCAAAGAAGAGGCCAAACAGTCTTTCAACTTATAGTCTAGGGACGGTACAGAGTTGGAAGAGTGCTGGATGGGTGCGATTTCAAAGATAGATTCGAAACATTCCATCGGTCTCGACTACGTCGCCTAAGTACACCTGACGAAAATTTCTAATACTACAAATTTTGACAAAAATTTTAACATTTCGTATTATTTCGTACGAAATTGTAAATATGCGTAATTTTTTCGTAGAGAATTGTTAATATTTGTCAAAAATTGTACCATCTTGTAGATTTTGTTTCACCGAAAGCATACCAATTTTCATGAAAATCTAATCATTTTCACCATAGGAACTGCACAAATTTTAACCTCGCAGGGATATTAAGACGTCAGAATGATAGAAACAGCGCATAATAAAATAATCCAATGACATAATATTTCTTTTCATTTGTCATCGTGTCCGCAAAATTTGGCAGTTGTTTGTTCGCGTTGCAGTCGCGCGATTACGTCGCGGGTTTTCATAACGGTCGATCTGGAAGAAGAAGAAGAAGAAGAAGAAGAAGAAGAAAAAGAAGAAGCCGAGCGTATATTTCATCGTAGATCCGCAATATGCCAGGAGAATAAGTAAACTATAAAATAGCAGACCCGAGGAGCGCGTTAAAAGCGCGTATAGGTGGGCGAAGGAGGGGGGCGGGGGGAGGGGGAGGAAGTCGCGTTTCGGCCTGACTTACGAATTACGTAAGTAAGCTAAGTCGCAAGCTGTGTGCATGAACGAAGTCGAAGAATACACATAGACTCAAATCTCGTCTCCTGGCCCCTGCAGCCTCCTCTCTCTCTCTCTCTCCCTCTCTCCCTCTCTCTATTTCTTCCCCGTCTCTCCGTTTTCCTCTTTTTTCCCCCGAGTTCTCCCCGTCCTCTTCTATCCGATCTCGGTGGCTGCCTGGTCGTCTCTCTCGGTGGCTCGATTTCCTCCTCGACGAGCTGGCCGCCTCCTTTCTACTTCTGGGCCGACGCCGTCGCTATTTTCGTTACCCAGCCACAATATAGCCCACTGTACCAGAGCACGCCTTTATACCACAGAGCTGCTGGGTTGCAGGGCTTGCTCGGAACGGAACCAGCCCTGAACGGAACGGCGAGATCTTCGAGTGCTGCTTTTTCGTGGTCGCGAGATCGAGCTACCGACTAATGACGTCATTCCCGTCGATCCGATGCGGGAGGTGATCGTGACGGGATCATCCTGGAACCGAATCGATCCACGAGGATTATACCTCATCCTTATTCATCTTTTTCCTGAACTTCGAATTTCGGGTGTAACTGGGTGAAGCCGAGAAGTGCGATGCCCAGGCGAAAACTATTTTAACCGGATCGTGGGGGGTTTTTGGATCGGCTTATTATTCTTTTGTACCTTCTATACGTATATACGTGCATGTCTATATATACCGCATAATTTGCGTTTATTCATCTCAACCGGCAGCGCAAAACTGAGAACGTGGAGGTGTTCGTTACAAAAGAGAACCTGGCAGCGTGACAAGAGACCGAATTCCCGGGTGTCGCTTTATACGATCATCTCCTATATCGCACGCGACGCCATTGTAATCTTTTTCGTCGGTCGAATTCTTTCTCCTTACCGGTGTCTCGTTATTGTTGATTATTTTTAATCATTATAAATTATTTCAAATTTCGACACGGAGCAGAATTCCGGATCTTCTTTCAGCGGTAGGACAAGCCCGGTACAATTCGACGCGTGCACCGACAATCGCTTTTTTCAAGTATCTTTGAATATCGCTGGTACTGGCCAGCAGACGATGTTTCACGAAATAAAACAATTTTTTTTTTCTTTCACATTGGAAAAGACTCCGGAAACAGGTGTAACGTACATTACATACACAATAGCTTCCAACCCGTTGCTTGGCAGGCAGACTGTGCAACATCTCTGGTACGCGTAACAAGTTGTTACGTAGATACATGCTACTTGCCTTTCGGTGATAAATGCCAAATGTTTCACCCAGTATTCTTGCTCGCGATGAAGATACGTACACCTTATTTCTATTCAGTACATATTGCACCGACTCTTCGGAAGAGAAATCCGAAAGAAACGAACGATGAAAATCTTTTCCAAACCTTTTTATTACTACAATCAATACCGATACTCAATGTACAAATCAAGATACACCGTACAAGGTACCTTATACATACCAAAGCATGAAAAACTGTACAAAAGAAACGTAACCATCGCAATTTATGGAATCACCTTGTTTTTCTTCGAGGCTAATCTTGCCGTGACGACCTCGACGCCTTTCTCGGTTATGCTGATAAGTCCAAGCACGCTGAGGCCAAGAAGAAAGCCCAGGCTGCCGCCCATCTCGGCAAGAAAGCTGGACCAATCGTACGCCGGTCTTTCCTCCATAAGGGTGACGAGACGGGAATTGAAGAAGACGTAAATCTGCGACATGGTAGCCGGAAACGGGGTCCTGGTTATCGGAAGTGCCTCGTATCGCACCATTCGACAGCTAGCCGCGCAACCGCAACATGGTGAGTGGCACTCGTCGTACCTGAAGTGACAGGAAGAACTATTTCATGCCGGGCGATACTGACGAGGAGTCAACGAGATTCTACCTCAGGTAGCTGATGATCAAATTGCTGGTGTGATTGTACTCTTGACAGTCGGGAAGATCCAGACCGGGAAGCCATGGTGCCCCACACCCGTCAACGGTCATCTGTTCCCATCGACAACGTTCGGCGCATCGCACCTCGCCACCATCTATCTCGTTCACACACAATCTAGTCTTGCCGACGTTTGTCTGGTGAAATTCTTGGACTGAGAGCTTAATGTGTACCTCCTCACCCACCTCGACGAAGAGGGCTTCCTTGAGAGAGGGGACCGGCAGGAGAGTACTTTTCAATAACTCTATGCGATGACTGACTTTCAAATCATACGTGCTTCAAGTCTGTAAGCCGGCAATATGCCTTACCTGACGACCCAAGCTCTGCATCTTTGATTCTGTCCAGGTCTCGCTGGCCTCGTGAACGTAGACGTGCCAGCCCAGGAGCCCGGTTGAGTCTTGAGTCGTGGTTTGCACGATTCCACTGTGGGTCACAAGGATCGAGTAACCGACAGAGAGGCCAGCCTCCTGGGTCGTCGCCTTGGGAATCAAAGTATGACACGCACCAGACTCGAAGAAGTAGCTGCTGGACAACTCCACGTCTGTGAAACGTCATTTGGGTTGCAATCAAAGAATACGCTTCATTAGTGACTGATCTTTTTCAATCGAAACTTACTACTCGTGGCCCCGTTTAACCCGTAAAGTAGGAAGACTTCTTCTGCCGGATATGTAGCCTCGGAATAAAGCTGCTCCAGGGTTACGTCACCCCAGGGAAAGTTCCGCCACTCGGAAGTGTAACGAGGAGAGGCGCCCAAGCCGTACCTTGGAAATGCATTAGTAGATAGACGGATAGCTGATTAGCATAAATATATTCCATAGAGATATTTTTTTTATTTGGAATGTTCTATTCATGCTTAGGAACATTTCCAAGTATAGCTACGGTAGTAATACAAGGCTGGTTCTGGATACGGATTACTACTACCGACATACTTACCGATACTTACCCAGCCTCAAACCCTTCTCCGCGATGACGTCATCGGTGAGTGTCGGTAAGTGTATCAGTAGTAGGAATACGTATCCAGAACCTGCCTTGTACTACTACTAGCTCCACATGAATTCCTGGAGACATTTTTAATAGAAATGCATATAATTTTAAACTCACTTTTGGAGAACCTCAGTGCGGAAGGGTGGTTCTCGGCAAATCGTGAGTGCCGGGTACCAGAGAGAATTGTTTACGTGAAATCGAGTGTGCGTTGTCACCGGGGGCTTTATCAGTTTCTGAGTGCACTCGTTTAGCTGCACCACGACTGCTATTGAGCAGCCTATCAGTACCAAGAAGCGAATTACCGCTACCCATGGTCTCACAAGCAGACAGTTGGCTTCCATTGTCCTGCTTTCGACTTCTGGAATTGGTTTGTCTGAATTCGGCTGCTTGCTGAGATCTTCGTCCGACTTCTTCGCTGGCTTGCAAAGCTCCATCAAGGTCTTCATAGCGACACTGCTGATTTTTTCGAAATATCTAGAGCTTACCTTGAACCACGACTGACAAGAAAATCGAAGCGCGAACTAAAGAATGGAACGAACACTGATCGGACACGAAGAGAGGAACGATACACACTGATAAGAGCGAATTTACTTCTGGATTACAGTTATCTAACGCTGAATTAGGGCTTACTTGTTTCGGCTGATTTTTTTTCATCAATCTCCGTGTGAGTTTATCACAAGCTAATAAGCTCAGGGAGCAGACAAAACCCGGCAGGGATTAAGAATATTGAATTCCTGGGGGAAAGGGCTAGCTAGTGGATCAGGACGGCGTGTAGTGTCTGTGAACCAGCGCATTAGTTTTGAAAATTGAAATTTCGTATATCAGAGTGTAGAGGCCGAAGCAATAATGTTCCACGAGTCATAGGCAGAATGGAGAAGCCTTAACTAGGCTTACGGCTCTTGAAAATTTCTACTACGAAACGGTAAAGAAACGTGAGTCCTGGGATACTGATCGTAACATTTTTAGGCGTTTCATTCGGTCGTCACGATAAATAATTACATGAGTACTTTTACTATATTCATTGGCTCATGCAATGGTACTGAACATTGAATGCATATGAATTTTGATGTAGACTGAATTTCCAGAAGGCGTAACCAGATTCCAGAAACTGTAGTGCTATTTTTTTATGACTTCTGCGTTTTGCTTATAGATATTGAAATTCCGTGTGCTTCGGCATTATGACTTACGGTGTACAGCTAAACAATATGAAGGAAAAGCTTCTTCCTTCAACCGCAAATAATGGAATATTGGAGCGGTTTTCACAAATGATTCCCCAGGGTCAGATTCCTGAAATTAATGTCTAGTGAATCAATTTTGAGATGATAAACTTGTATCTTCACAAATCGCAATAAAACCACCCCCTTGAATTTAGTTGATTTTGAATAATGCTATAAATTAATTCTATGATGTACATTACGTAAACGTAATTTGCAGGGATCAAAAGACAGAGCCAAAATACGCAAGGATCATCCGTATTTCTTCGGTTATTGGTCCTACGCTGTTCTGGATGTATTTTTCACATGCCTGCGTGCTCGATTATTCTGTGACGAATCGTGTAGAGCGATTCTGAAAAACTGATTTTTTTGTTTAAAATTTGCAAAAAAAAAACAAAGCTAACCCCTTTGGAATTTTTCAGCCCATCTTTGACGGATTTTGAGGAATGCTGCAGTCCATTCATCTGGACACCATGTGAACCTACTTTGACGAGATAAATCCATTCCGCGCAGTGTTGAGTGGCTGCGAAATACGGATTGAAAGTTGGGGCCAAAATACGTGGAAATTGGACCATGTTTTAGAGGAGGCGTGAAAGAAAAATCTCAAATTTATAGCTAAGAAGTTTCACTTGCGTTTTATTGAATTTCCCTTAATTCTGATACAAGTGCTCAAATGTCAGTGTAAAGTGCTATAACGATAAGTTAGTAAGTATTTAGGTAAAGAACGATTAGTGATGTAAGAAACTGATCTAGCGTCGCATAAGAAATCTGGATGTTATACAAAGAGAAATGAGTGCCATATACATGACCTTGAGTGGAACGTGAGAAATGTTATATATAATGATTACTGTTGTAATTTGTAACTATGGTACAAGTTCCGGCCAACGTATAGATGCAATACACCTCTGCTAAAGACTATATCTATGATACTGTATTGTAGCTATGTGTTGTAGCGTTCATTGAAATAAAGAAATGAGCAAATACTTTTTCATGTTCGTCCACCTATTAATCCTAGAATAATGTGAATGTCATTTTCAAATTCTACAGAACACATCCCGAAATGACTGAATCAATTCTGACAAAAAACCTTTTTTGCTCAGAGACTTGGGAAACAAGCAGGGCGGTTGAATGCTCGAAGAAATAATCGACGATTATCAATAAGACTGCGGTCAATTCTTTGATATACTGTTCCGACGTGATTTTTCAAGAGAAATCGATTGGGCGCAGTCCCAGTACGCTGCGAGAAACGGATCAAAAGTTACAGGCAGAAAAAGGGAACCAGAGTTTTTCCCGATTTTCAGCTGGTGATCTTTTCGTCGTCATTGCTCTGCTGTTGGTTCTACGCTCTTTTCGCTGCGTTTTCTGAGTTCCTGGGGGTCCAATTAATCAGGAAAGGGTCACACAGATCGAATCTGAGACCAAAAATTTTTCGGTCGAAAAATGAAAAAAAAAGTAAGGCTAACCCCTTTGCATTTTTGGCAAAAATTTTCGCGTTTTTGAAAAGTGCTGGAATGAATTCTTTCAAGCACTATTCCAACGTAATTTCGCGTAAGAAATCGATTGGGCGCAGTCCCAATACGCTGCGATCAACGCATCACAAGTTACAGGCAAGAAACGAGAACCTGTATTTAGGACATTTTTCAGCAGGTGCCTTTTCGCTCGCCATTTCTCTCCTGTTAGTCCTACGCTATTTTCGCTGCGATTTCTGAGTTCCTGAGGGTCCAATTGGTCATATGAGGGTCATTTAAATCGAATCTGAGACCCAAAGTTTTTTGCCCAAAAAAAAAGTAAGGCTGACCCCTTTGCATTTTTGGCGAAAATTTTGGCGATTTTGAAAAGTGCTGGAATATATTCTTTCAAGCACTATTCCGACGTAATTTCGCGAGAAAAATCGATTGGGCGCAGTCCCAATACGCTGCGATCAACGCATCAAAAGTTACAGCCATAAAACGTAAACCTGTGTTTCCGACATTTTTCAGCAGGTGCTTTTTTCTTTGTAATTTCTCTCCTGTTGGTCCCACGCTCATTTCGCTGCATTTTCCGTGTTCCTGGGGGTCCAATTGGTCGGGAAAGGGTCATACAAATCACTTCTGAGACAAGAGATTTTTTGGTCAAAAAAAAAGGAAGTTAACCCCTTTGTATTTTTGGCGAAAATTTTCGCGATTTTGAAAAGTGCTGGAATCAATTCTTCCTGGCACTGTTCCGACGTAATTTTGCGAGAGAAATCGATTGGGCGCAGTCGCAATACGCTGCGATCAACGCATCAAAAGTTACAGCCAAAAAACGAAAACCTGTGTTTTCGACATTTTTCAGCAGGTGCTTTTTTCTTCGTAATTTCTCTCCTGTTGGTCCCACGCTCTTTTCGCTACATTTTCCGAGTTCCTGGGGGTCCAATTAGTCAGAAAAGGGTCACACAAATCGAATCTGAGACCAAAAGTTTTTTGCCCAAAAAAAAGTAAGGCTAACCCCTTTGCATTTTTGGCGAAAATTTTGGCGATTTTGAAAAGTGCTGGAATAAATTCTTTCAAGCACTATTCCGACGTAATTCCGCGAGAGAAATCGATTGGGCGCAGTCCCAATAGGCTGCGATCAACAGATCAAAAGTTACGGCCAAAAAACGAGAACCTGTATTTTTGACATTTTTCAGCAGGTGCCTTTTCGCTCGTCATTTTTCTCCTGTTAGTCCTACGCTCTTTTCGCTGCGATTTCTGAGTTCCTGAGGGTCCAATTGGTCGGATGAGGGTCATTCAAATCGAATCTGAGACCAAAAGTTTTTTGCCCAAAAAAAAAGTAAGGCTAACCCCTTTGCATTTTTGGCGAAAATTTTGGCGATTTTGAAAAGTGCTGGAATAAATTCTTTCAAGCACTATTCCGACGTAATTTCGCGAGAGAAATCGATTGGGCGCAGCCACAATAGGCTGCGATCAACAGATTAAAAGTTACGGCCAAAAAACGAGAACCTGTATTTGGGACATTTTTCAGCAGGTGCTTTTTCCTCCGTAGTTTCTCTCCTGTTGATCCCACGCTCTTTTCGCTGCGTTTGGTGAGTTCCTGGGGGTCCAATCAGTCAGAAAAGGGTCACACAAATCGAATCTGAGACCAAAAATTTTTCGGTCGAAAAATGATAAAAAAGTAAGGCTAACCCCTTTGCATTTTTGGCGAAAATTTTGGCGATTTTGAAAAGTGCTGGAATAAATTCTTTCAAGCACTATTCCGACGTAATTTCGCGAGAGAAATCGATTGGGTGCAGTCCCAATTCGCTGCGATCAACGCATCACAAGTTACAGGCAAAAAACGAGAACCAGTGTTTAAGACATTTTTCAGCAGGTGCCTTTTCGCTCGTCATTTTTCTCCTGTTAGTCCTACGCTCTTTTCGCTGCGATTTCTGAGTTCCTGAGGGTCCAATTGGTCGGATGAGGGTCATTCAAATCGAATCTGAGACCAAAAGTTTTTTGCCCAAAAAAAAAGTAAGGCTAACCCCTTTGCATTTTTGGCGAAAATTTTGGCGATTTTGAAAAGTGCTGGAATATATTCTTTCAAGCACTATTCCGACGTAATTTCGCGAGAAAAATCGATTGGGCGCAGTCCCAATACGCTGCGATCAACGCATCAAAAGTTACAGCCATAAAACGTAAACCTGTGTTTCCGACATTTTTCAGCAGGTGCTTTTTTCTTCGTAATTTCTCTCCTGTTGGTCCCACGCTCATTTCGCTGCATTTTCCGTGTTCCTGGGGGTCCAATTGGTCGGGAAAGGGTCATACAAATCACTTCTGAGACAAGAGATTTTTTGGTCAAAAAAAAAGGAAGTTAACCCCTTTGTATTTTTGGCGAAAATTTTCGCGATTTTGAAAAGTGCTGGAATCAATTCTTCCTGGCACTGTTCCGACATAATTTTGCGAGAGAAATCGATTGGGCGCAGTCGCAATACGCTGCGATCAACGCATCAAAAGTTACAGCCAAAAAACGAAAACCTGTGTTTTCGACATTTTTCAGCAGGTGCTTTTTTCTTCGTAATTTCTCTCCTGTTGGTCCCACGCTCTTTTCGCTGCATTTTCCGAGTTCCTGGGGGTCCAATTAGTCAGAAAAGGGTCACACAAATCGAATCTGAGACCAAAAGTTTTTTGCCCAAAAAAAAAGTAAGGCTAACCCCTTTGCATTTTTGGCGAAAATTTTGGCGATTTTGAAAAGTGCTGGAATAAATTCTTTCAAGCACTATTCCGACGTAATTTCGCGAGAGAAATCGATTGGGCGCAGCCACAATAGGCTGCGATCAACAGATTAAAAGTTACGGCCAAAAAACGAGAACCTGTATTTGGGACATTTTTCAGCAGGTGCTTTTTCCTCCGTAGTTTCTCTCCTGTTGATCCCACGCTCTTTTCGCTGCGTTTGGTGAGTTCCTGGGGGTCCAATCAGTCAGAAAAGGGTCACACAAATCGAATCTGAGACCAAAAATTTTTCGGTCGAAAAATGATAAAAAAGTAAGGCTAACCCCTTTGCATTTTTGGCGAAAATTTTGGCGATTTTGAAAAGTGCTGGAATATATTCTTTCAAGCACTATTCCGACGTAATTTCGCGAGAAAAATCGATTGGGCGCAGTCCCAATACGCTGCGATCAACGCATCAAAAGTTACGGCCAAAAAACGAGAACCTGTATTTGGGACATTTTTCAGCAGGTGCTTTTTCCTCCGTAGTTTCTCTCCTGTTGATCCCACGCTCATTTCGCTGCATTTTCCGTGTTCCTGGGGGTCCAATTGGTCGGGAAAGGGTCATACAAATCACTTCTGAGACAAGAGATTTTTTGGTCAAAAAAAAAGGAAGTTAACCCCTTTGTATTTTTGGCGAAAATTTTCGCGATTTTGAAAAGTGCTGGAATCAATTCTTCCTGGCACTGTTCCGACATAATTTTGCGAGAGAAATCGATTGGGCGCAGTCGCAATACGCTGCGATCAACGCATCAAAAGTTACAGCCAAAAAACGAAAACCTGTGTTTTCGACATTTTTCAGCAGGTGCTTTTTTCTTCGTAATTTCTCTCCTGTTGGTCCCACGCTCTTTTCGCTGCATTTTCCGAGTTCCTGGGGGTCCAATTAGTCAGAAAAGGGTCACACAAATCGAATCTGAGACCAAAAGTTTTTTGCCCAAAAAAAAAGTAAGGCTAACCCCTTTGCATTTTTGGCGAAAATTTTGGCGATTTTGAAAAGTGCTGGAATAAATTCTTTCAAGCACTATTCCGACGTAATTTCGCGAGAGAAATCGATTGGGCGCAGCCACAATAGGCTGCGATCAACAGATTAAAAGTTACGGCCAAAAAACGAGAACCTGTATTTGGGACATTTTTCAGCAGGTGCTTTTTCCTCCGTAGTTTCTCTCCTGTTGATCCCACGCTCTTTTCGCTGCGTTTGGTGAGTTCCTGGGGGTCCAATCAGTCAGAAAAGGGTCACACAAATCGAATCTGAGACCAAAAATTTTTCGGTCGAAAAATGATAAAAAAGTAAGGCTAACCCCTTTGCATTTTTGGCGAAAATTTTGGCGATTTTGAAAAGTGCTGGAATAAATTCTTTCAAGCACTATTCCGACGTAATTTCGCGAGAGAAATCGATTGGGTGCAGTCCCAATTCGCTGCGATCAACGCATCACAAGTTACAGGCAAAAAACGAGAACCAGTGTTTAAGACATTTTTCAGCAGGTGCCTTTTCGCTCGTCATTTTTCTCCTGTTAGTCCTACGCTCTTTTCGCTGCGATTTCTGAGTTCCTGAGGGTCCAATTGGTCGGATGAGGGTCATTCAAATCGAATCTGAGACCAAAAGTTTTTTGCCCAAAAAAAAAGTAAGGCTAACCCCTTTGCATTTTTTGCGAAAATTTTGGCGATTTTGAAAAGTGCTGGAATAAATTCTTTCAAGCACTATTCCGACGTAATTCCGCGAGAGAAATCGATTGGGCGCAGTCCCAATAGGCTGCGATCAACAGATCAAAAGTTACGGCCAAAAAACGAGAACCTGTATTTGGGACATTTTTCAGCAGGTGCTTTTTCCTCCGTAGTTTCTCTCCTGTTGATCCCACGCTCTTTTCGCTGCGCTTGGTGAGTTCCTGGGGGTCCAATTAGTCAGAAAAGGGTCACACAAATCGAATCTGAGACCAAAAGTTTTTTGCCCAAAAAAAAAGTAAGGCTAACCCCTTTGCATTTTTGGCGAAAATTTTGGCGATTTTGAAAAGTGCTGGAATAAATTCTTTCAAGCACTATTCCGACGTAATTTCGCGAGAGAAATCGATTGGGCGCAGCCACAATAGGCTGCGATCAACAGATTAAAAATTACGGCCAAAAAACGAGAACCTGTATTTGGGACATTTTTCAGCAGGTGCTTTTTCCTCCGTAGTTTCTCTCCTGTTGATCCCACGCTCTTTTCGCTGCGTTTGGTGAGTTCCTGGGGGTCCAATCAGTCAGAAAAGGGTCACACAAATCGAATCTGAGACCAAAAATTTTTCGGTCGAAAAATGATAAAAAAGTAAGGCTAACCCCTTTGCATTTTTGGCGAAAATTTTGGCGATTTTGAAAAGTGCTGGAATAAATTCTTTCAAGCACTATTCCGACGTAATTTCGCGAGAGAAATCGATTGGGCGCAGTCCCAATAGGCTGCGATCAACAGATCAAAAGTTACGGCCAAAAAACGAGAACCTGTATTTGGGACATTTTTCAGCAGGTGCTTTTTCCTCCGTAGTTTCTCTCCTGTTGATCCCACGCTCTTTTCGCTGCGCTTGGTGAGTTCCTGGGGGTCCAATTAGTCAGAAAAGGGTCACACAAATCGAATCTGAGACCAAAAGTTTTTTGCCCAAAAAAAAAGTAAGGCTAACCCCTTTGCATTTTTGGCGAAAATTTTGGCGATTTTGAAAAGTGCTGGAATAAATTCTTTCAAGCACTATTCCGACGTAATTCCGCGAGAGAAATCGATTGGGCGCAGTCCCAATAGGCTGCGATCAACAGATCAAAAGTTACGGCCAAAAAAACGAGAACCCGTATTTTTGACATTTTTCAGCAGGTTCAGGCGGTTTGTTCTGCGAAAGGTAGGGAAGAAAAATGACAAATTTACCACTAAAAATTCCAATTTATTTCTTTCGCACTTAGTACAAGTGTTGATGTGTCAGTGTGTAATAATATAACAAGTTGACAAATGGGATTGAAGCGACAGAGAAACAAGATTACAACAACATGATTTGAAATTACGCATGAAATCTAGGTTTCATCTGAGGAAATAGATCTGCACTATACATTGTCTTGAACAGAATATGATAAATACAACATCAGATAGTCATTATCATAGTTCAACACATAGCTTAAGTTTTCGAGTGCGTAGAAGTGCCAGACACATTTTCAGAACACGGTGTATGGTGTAATCCCTCTATTTTATGTAACCTGAATGAAAGTGATTGAAATATTAATTTTCTCCGTATTTACTTTGCATATCCTTAACTGTTAGTCACTTCTTATTCTAAATATCCTATATGCACTTCTGGGGGTCGAATTAGTCAAGAAAGGGTCAGACAAATGAGTTCTTTGTCAAAATATTGTTCGCCGAAGTAAAGAATAAAAGCAGTAAAGCTGATGGGAGAATGAATTCTTCACTTAGAAAAGTGCAGCGATAGTCATTAATTTATTGTCCTGGTTCTTCCCTTACTATTTCTATCTTCACGCAATACTTTTCTTAGGATGCTTTAACAATTGATACAGTTAGATTTCTATTGTCGTGGATATCGTTAGATCCCGGTATGTATATAACATATAATAGAGACTATCTTCTCTGTGTAGAGAGACATGCGTAGTATTATACAACGAATTATAAATTAATATTACCTACGACCGTTGCCAGTGTACCAAATGCTTTTCTTACGTCAATTGTTCAACGTGCAACCCATTCAAGAATCATCTTCCGACGAAGATTCATCCATTTTTATTGCAAATGTTCCTTACTGCAGAGCTAGTTCTCACATCATTCGTCCAGACGTTATATTGAGCTCACACTTGTTGCACTGAAATTAGAATAAAATTAGTTCCAGTTTTCCATGTCAGCCATCAGATATTCGAAGTGCGAAATCTTACGCTGTCTAAACGCGAATGTATCGTCATATCAACTCGCTTTTCATCACTTCACCAATGCTTGCCTGATTGCCGTCGCCAGTACCGTCAGGCGTAAATATTTTTATGGAACCAAATCGGTAAGCACAATAAGACTCTCGAGTTACTTATATCCAACTGCCGAGTTTTGTAGGCCGAATAACCAATCTGTAAGTAAAAATCAATATGAAAGAATACAAGAACCGCAAGTTTTGTTCTTCTTTAACGTAATAAATATTAATATCGCATTCAAACGTTTATCTCTGGTTATTATACAGATCAGTGCATTCAAACCAACATAACATGATTACCGACAATGGCGCTTTTCGTTTATGTCAATTTTCGGACACATCTCAACATCAAGTGATTTCATTGGGCGGATCTAATGGAATACGCCAATGAAATCACTTAGTGCCGTGTTGTGTCAAAGAATTGACTTAAAAGAAAAATGGCCGACATGGCTGACTATACCGGCATTACAGAACGCTGTCGCCCGTATGTCACTCTACTCATTTCTGACACTCGTCAGGGCCATGTGCAGTCTTCACGCCCAAGAATAATCTGAAGTTTTATATGAATTTTTTTTTTTTCCCTTACAATCATACAACAGTAATATTTTGTTTGCCTTGTGTCAGTCGTGATTCACACAAGTGAATTTTGTCTGATTTGTTTGAAACCCATTAACAGTATTGGAGCGTGATCATAGATTTGGTTTACGTAGAAAACTACTAATCATCGACACGACACTCACTTTTCCAACAGCGATCCGAATGGGTTATGTTAATGTATAACACGAATGGTGAGAAATTATTACGATCAAAATGGGTCAGACCTTAGAAGATGCGCTGATCGCAGCTCGAAGAGCCGTGCAATTTGACAGCAGTCAGCAGTACAAACAAGCCCTGTACTATTATGACTTGGCAACGAAAAGACTCGCCACCCTACCCCATGACGCAAAGCTAACATCAAAACTCACTGAATACCAGGATAGAATATCGACATTAAAAACACTACGTGAGTTCAGAATCTTTAGTCGACCCTATTCTTTCAGTCAGGTTCATCAATGGAACCACAAAAACTAACCCTTTCAATTTCCAGTCGCTGAACAAGACAGGAGATTGCATTCAAATGTTGGAACGAATCAAGCAGATCTGCAAAGGTGTAACTTCCTATTTAGCCAAGCACTGGATGCTGACGAAGCCGGCTGTAAAGATATTGCCATTAAGTTGTATACAGACGCAGTTGAACTCGGACTAAGTGCTGTAGGCATGACTTTCAATATAATAATATCTCTTTCTACTGTAGCAATTTCTCACTACATTTAAATCAGGAGAATTATTGTTATCACATTTTCCTAGAGTTTTGATTTTGGAAAGGTTGAAACATTCACGATTTTTTATTCATAGAACCCCGCTGACCCGGAGCGAAAACAAAAATTGACGAACCTTGCTCGGCTTGCCCTTGACAGAGCGGAAGCATTGAAAGGAAAAACTGCACCGACATCTTCGCCTATTAAAAATTCAACAGATGCTTTGCCCAAGTTACCTTCCGTTCCCGAAACAAGCCCCAGTCCAACCATTTCAGTCAAAGCAACACCGTCAACTTCTGGTAATATTTGATAACATCATGGAAATCTTGATCTTTGTAGCAATTTTTCTCATGTGCCATATTATTCCATGTTGCCAAAATAGACAAACCACAGAGGCCACCTCTCCACCGAGGCAGTAGCGCGCACCTCACGGTTACCGGAGGAAGCAGTACTTATACAGAAGAAGAAAAGAGAGTGCTGTTGCATACATCACACATAAATAACAATAAATTTGTGCCTTTCATGAGCGTCGATCTGAGCGAAAAATTCCAGTATGCTATTCCATTCACAGACAAAGATGGACTGCTTGAACTTGATCCAAAACAAAAACCAGATTTTTCACGATGGGCTCGACCCGACGAGCTCTTCCCTGAGCCCAAGATGGTTGCGGGACCACATGTTGATTATTTTAGTATAAAACAAACTGTTAGTACCAGTGAGAATATTTGTAACTTGCTTATTGTACTCGATTTACTTCTTCCGTCTTTTTTTTTATTATGTGTCATGTTCTGATGATTGGTTTGTAAAAATTGCAGGTAGTTTCTGATTGCTCTTTTGTAGCATCATTGGCTGTGAGTGCTCAGTATGAAAAAAAGTTTCGGAAAAGGCTTGTTACATCTATTATTTATCCCCAGAATCGAAGCAAGGAACCTATATACAATCCTTTTGGTGAGTCAATAAAAATTTGTATAATTGAACTTTGACTAAATGTGAAAGAACGCCTGCACACACCCAAATAGCCCAATCAAAGCTCAGAAACTTTATTTTTAGGTAAATATATGGTGAAACTACACATAAATGGCATACCGCGTAAAGTTATAATAGATGATCAGCTACCAGTGAGTCGATACAATCAGCTGCTTTGTTCGTATTCCAACAATCGTGGAGAACTGTGGATATCGTTACTAGAAAAAGCTTACATGAAAGTAATGGGTGGATATGACTTTCCTGGATCAAACAGCGTGAGTAATCACTTAGGGGTAATAGGTATTTGTGTGTGAGTAATTTCTACAACACCAAAACTCAGTCAGTATCACTTTAACTTCACAGAATATTGATTTACATGCCTTAACTGGTTGGATACCAGAACGATGGGCCATTAGACCTAATGACCCAGATTTCAACAGGGATCGTCTCTTTGACACATTGCTTGTTAGAATGCGCCAAGGAGATGTACTCGTCACTGTTGCGACTGGTGAATTGTCAGATGTTGATGCTGAGAGAACCGGTCTGGTACCAACTCATGCATACGCAGTTTTAGACGTAAAAAACGTAGAGGTATTGAGCTATTCTTTCTGAGTCAAGATTCTGAGTGTAGCAGTCTTGCTCACCGACCCTGAATATTTTCTTATCGTTATTCATGACGTACAGGGGGTGCGGCTTCTTCAGTTGAAGAATCCTTGGTCCCACTTGCGTTGGCGTGGCAATTACTCAGAGCTCGACACGAAGCATTGGACGACACAGCTGAGGCAGGCTTTGGACTACGACCCTGATTCAGCCTCCGAATTTGACAATGGAATATTTTGGATTGATTACGACAGTATTTGCAGATTTTTTGACGTCTTCTACCTAAACTGGAACCCAGGGTTATTCAAATTCACGTATTGCATTCATCAGTGAGTTGATAAATTCTTAAAAATGATTAACAACACAGGGGAATAAGCGGTTACCTATCTCTCGGTCATTAATCATTCATTTTCTATTTCTGTAGTCAATCGTGAAACATTTCAGAATGTGGACAGCAGGCATAGGGCCAACCAAAGACGCTTATAACATTGGAGACAATCCTCAGTTTAGCCTCGAAGTAACTCCGGGAGCTACCGGAGCCATATGGATCCTGCTTACAAGACACATTACGGACATAGCCGACTTCCGACAAAACCAGGAATACATTACAGTTCTGGTGTACCGAAACGATGGCAAACGAGTGTTTTACCCGCGTAAGTGAAGATTTCGATAGAGATGCATTTTTTCAAGGCCATATCGAAACAAAGAACGGAATAATGAATGAACATTTTCTTTTCTCACAGACGATCCTCCGCCTTATATTGACGGCGTCCGAATAAACAGCCCCCACTACCTGTGCAAATTAAAACTGGGACCAAGTAGCGAGTCACGTTACACTCTAGTCATATCCCAATACGAGAAAACCAATACTATTTATTACACCTTGCGGAGTTACGGAACGTGTCCATTCACACTTCGCAAGATCGCCGAGCCGTACAAGTTCGAAAAAGAGGTAGATGTTACGTTTTTCAATTAAATCGGAAAAGCTTCATATGAAAGAAATGATATATACGATTATTTTCGGGGGATAGTTGTCGATTTGACGCTGAAACATCTACTTACTTTTTTCTGCAGATAACAGATGGCCAGTGGTCTGGTATCAATGCAGGTGGATGCGGTAATCACCCTGCAACGTACCAAAACAATCCACGTTATCAATTGTTGTTGCAAAGTTCCAATAACAACAATAACTTGCGCATAATACTGAAGGGGCCTAAGCAGTATCAAATTGGCTTTGAGATTATCACGGTTATTTTAAATGACCCCGAATGTCCAACTGCGTTCAGATCAAAAAGTTCCGGAAGTTTTAGGTAAGCTCCGAAATAGATAATTCCCTAAGCTTACGTTGTGCAAGACTAAAATAAGAAGCATTCCTGATCAATGTCCATTTTATAGATCTGGTTTCGTTGTCTTGGAATTGGAAGACGTGCCTGCAGGTACATACAACATTATTCCATCCACATTCCTTCCTGGTCAAGAAGGTCCGTTTTTCCTTACCTGTAAGGCCTCGTGCAATATTCAACTTAGTCGGATTCAGTAATGGATATTTTATACGGTTCTTATTCGTCAAAATGGGTGGCCAAAGGCCTCTAGAACAGTAAAACAATTTGCACAAAACAAGTATTTCTATTAACAATACACAGATGAAATTCGAGAAAAAATTTTTATCAGTGATCAGTGATTTTACTATGTAAAGTTTTTAAAAATCAAACTTTTATGCACAAACTGCATAATCATAATCAGCCATGTGCCAGCGATTACCGAAAACAAATTTGAATTTTTTTAAACATCATGTATATGCGATACCGCTATTTTTGCCCATTGTTGTATTTATCACAGTTTTTTATTAATAATTGTAATAAAGCATCTAAGTATATATACTGTTTAAAAAAAGTTATCTTTTACTTGTTTTCTTGCCCAGCGACATCGGAACTCCACACAAATACTGTACAAAAGTGTATTGTATCCACGTCGGAAAAACTAAAAATGGGAATATTTTTAACATAACTCAGCCACCTAAACTAATTCTATGTACATAAGAATTGAGATAATATTATTAAAAAATTATAACAGTTACTGTTGAACGGAATACTAAGAGAGCAGCAATAATCTTTTTATCTACACTTTAAAATTTACATCGCGTTTCACTTGTACCAAAAATTGCTCAGCACGAATTCGCAGATGCAATATTAATAATGATAATCATTCTGATTCTTACAAGCTTAATATAAAGCACATGTAAGTGAAGCACGATTTACCTCAGTAGCTTTGATAAAACAACTAATGATTTAAAAAACCAGGGTTTCTCAATAATTGCCTAGCACTGATAGAAGTTTGGTGTAAAAAAGATCTGAGTTGGTTAGACAGATCGTGCATTTTTGGTGTCTTATACCTGACGTATTATCATGACAATTTTTTAAACACTATTTATAACGAGATCTTGTAGTTGAACTTTGCCTGTTATGATGTCTTACACACTGTACTTTCAATCCAGTAAACTGAAACCGCTGCTTGAATTCAAATATCAGTAATGCTTTACGATATTAAATATTGCTACAAGCAATTTAATTAATGTTGTAATCAATCAAGTCGTTTCAGTTTGCCGTCGACTGCTAGTATGCAATCCCTACAAGTCTATGGTGGGCAACTCCAAAAATCGTGACACTATGCTGATCAGTGAAACTTCACCTAGTACCATATTTCCAGGTTTTCAGAAAATTTGCATTATCTTACGTATTACATACATATCGACGTGTTCTAAAGAAGGGTATCTCATCGGGCTGGATAGAATAAGTGTATCTCACTGTGCAGGGCGTTCCATTAAGACACGTCAATATCTTACAATCAAATGATCGTAGGACTGGTAAGGTACATCCATACCAATCCATACTGCATAAATGTAGAATACAATTGTCAAAGGATCAACTCGTAAGGAACTTGTATATCATTCAAAAATATTTCCCGCCCCCAGAGTATTCAAATTTTATACATGAACGCGCGCGCATTCGACTTAATATTTCTGGTTATAATGCATACCTATATGTATGTAAATTTGCACTAGATTTGCACATGAAAGGTGTCAAACTGGCATACAGCAGGGCATGTGCTTTTTAAGCGGTTGCCTGCATTGGCTGACAGGAACGTATCGCGCATATTACGGCCAACTTCACGGTGGTTTATCTCTAGGAAACACAATAGTTGAGTTCAGACCGACTTTTTAGCCTCTGTCCCTGACAGCAGAGGCTGATTGTGAGGATTTGTTACGGCAAGACGGCCGAACACGAAAATTTTCGGAGTGCAAAGTGTAAATGCGACAATAACATTTTCCTACCATATGCACTATTATAACATCAAGAAAAATGTGGATGAAGCCACAAGAGGTCTTACTAGCCAATGCTCTATGGTAAAATATCAACCACTCGAATATCTGTATGTCAGGCATCTTCTAATTACTGTTTACATATTTACAATCACACATTCGCATCAACATACATACCCACACGCACGCGAGTATATGAATAATATATGAATAAAGCGAGTGTCGAACAGACAGCTGAGAAAAATCACGCACGTTATCTTTCCGCATATTAATCAACATGTACTCCATTTGACAGCTGTCACGCCTATTATAGTCATTATTATTATTATTCTCAAAATAATTTATTATTGACACTCCTGTCCTCACTTGAATGATCACGATTTACCAATCCATTTGTTTATTACGCTCAATGCAAACTTTCTCCATTCTACAACTGAGTTTGCTATTAACACATACCAATAGACATCAAAATATCGTGTGATCATCTTCTGCCTGATGATATAACGTCATACTCTTTTACGGTGACTACATTTTACAACTCTAGATTTTCAGTTTATGAATTTATATCATGTCCTTCGTTTATCCATCAGCTTATTTTATGAGATGAATAAAAGAAACTTGCCGATTCATTTTTGCAAAGTTGACAAAACTTAGATTTTTTTAGTCAAGTTGTACTTATTTTCATGTAGCTAGTTATTTATTTCCACAATCAAGTCTCCAACTTGTTAGATTCTCTCACAATTAGTTAAAAATCATAATTCTAAATTGCCCAAGTAAATTCAATTACTTTGCAAGTATACATTCGTGTACATACTTATCCAGGGTGACTGAACAGGCAACAGTCTATTTCGTCCTGCAACGTCGCAAGGGTCATGGAAAAGCGAAAGGACTCACATCCATCTTGGTCGGTACATTAGACAGTGTTTTCGACACCAAACCACCCCCTTTCAGAATCCTACATCAGACTCCATCCTCGGATGTGTATTGGAGTAAGTGTTAAATCATCTCAACCGATAGCTGTATACTTTTAAATGTATGCATGATGCTTGATAGTAAGGTTGAAGAAAAAAATCTCCCTTTTGTACATATCAAACATCTCTTGTTTTTCCATTTCTTAATCTGTATTTACTTTCCAAACAATGTATGCTATTAGAAACCATGAAATGCATGTGTTACAGTTGTAGGGAGCACGGATAGCGTGATTAGTCGTTAAACCTCCAGAGGAGGGAGCAAAGATACTTGAAACAGTAACTGATAACAGTTTATGCCAACATAAGCAATCGCAGGCACTGCACGTTTATATAATAAATATTACATTGATAGATTTATCTCACTTGTATTAAGTAAAATACAAGTATAGTTTTGCAACGCTTTTTGTTTCATCTGTATTCTTCTTCTTTTTTATAATTTAAATCCAACTTGTTACCCAGAAATGCATATTGCTGATCATTGAATGACAAAAAAATAAATGAATAATTTTTTCAGTGGTGGCGTGTGCGCTAACAGCTGAGGATATCGTCAAGGATTGGGCATGGCTTCACGCCAATTTGATAGACACTCTCAAATCGTTTGATACCGAAGAGGAAATAACAGATTTTGTGTGCTGCAAGATACAGTCTATAATAGCAAATAATGTTCCGGAGAGTCACATTGCTGACGGTAATATAAAAAAATATGTGTACAGATTCAAATTTACAATTGGATATATCTTTCAAGACATAATTTCAGTTTATCTCTTTACAAGTAATTTCTTTTAATATTTCTTTCATTTGTTACCTCTCTGCCTGCAGAAGAAGACCCACAGTCGTTCAAAACAGTTTCTTTCAAATTCCATCAACACTTCAATCTCCCCCAAGATGAAAAGCTGGTGAATTATTATTCCTGCAGGTAAGAATAAGAACTGTGTACTTACTCAGCAAAATATTGGGTTCAATTTCTTTTTTAGAAATCTTTGAAATCCTATGAATATTGGTCTATGTATAACTCATTTTGTGTTCTTCGGTATTCTGTTATCAGCTATTGGAAATCTCGATTCCCAAGGCAGGGATGGCTCTATCTCTCTGTAAATCACATGTGCTTTTATGCCTACATACTGTCCAAAGAAACGAAATTGGTTATCAGATGGGCAGATATTACGGTACTTGACAAAACCAACTCCATCTTATTCCCCGACAGTATCCGAGTTATAACTCGTGACAATAAAGAGGTGTGTTTAATATGGATGTTGTATTTCAGCAGTCTGATGATTCTCGATCAATCTTTGTTTTGTTACTAGTGAAAATATACGTTTCAGCCCATTATATTAAAACATAGGAAAGATGGCGGAGCATTCGTGAAAATCGTATTATTGTAAATGAATTTGAATATATTTGTTGCAGCACTATTTTTCAATGTTCCTTCATAAGGCTGAGACGTTTTCGTTGATGGAGCAGCTTACAAATATTGCTATGAAAAGGTGGTTATCCACAGCTATTATAGAGCACAAGTTTAAAAACCTTGTTATTTATATTTTTAATGTAGCTATTATCTCATTTTTCAGACTCATTGATGAAAAAAGCGGTTTCAACGAAGACAGAGATCTACTGAATAAATTAAGGTAAGTACTTGCGAATAATCATTAATTCGCTTTCAATTGATATCTACACAATTCATATAAGCGGCTGCTTACTCAACGTATGCGCATCTTTACAGCAAAAATGTGCCTAAGAAACCGTCATTTCTTAAAAGAGACCTCGATGCTCGAGCACATTCTGAGGTCTACAGGTTGCAATTCAGATTACCAGGGAATGAGAAATTAGATGGAAGTATTGACGCCACTTTGTGGACTCCATACAATAAAAGACACGTGTGGGGAAAGATATATTTGTCTCAGAATTACTTGTGCTTTGAAAGTAGAGTGAGTAGCGTCGATCAAAAGCTGATCAATAATTAAATTTCACGGATTTCCGTTGAAATTCCAGTGGATGAATATAAAGGTATGAATTATTTTGCTCACGGTTGAACAGGTGCGGCGGATGGTTACCCTTGTCATTCCCTTACGTGAAGTCAGACTAGTCGAATGTGCTGAAAATCAAGCCTCCAACACTGCTGTGGACAAATCCGTACTTGTCACGACGTCAAGATCGTCGTTTTTGTTCGCACAGATACACGACAGAGACTTTGTTGTGCAAAAGATATCAGAGCTTTTGGCGAAGACTAAAATATTTCACCTGTAAGTTGTTTTTCTAGATTATCCGGAAACTGAAAAAGCGTTTCAGCCTATTCATCCTACTTGATATACATGGCAATTTTCAGTACTGATCATATAAGCACACATGCAAGCATAAACAGCGATTTAAGTAATTGTGAGGAAGCCAAATCTCCAGAATGGACTCCACAACCGCCATTAATGACCTTATTCAAAGCACCACTGAGCCAGGAGGCAGCAATAAAACAAGAGGCAAAGGAAAAACAGTGGGAGTTACATTTTGCTGAATATGGGCGAGGCATCACAATGTACAGGACAACTGATACTGCAAAATTGGTTCTTCAGGGAGTGCCACAGACCCTTAGAGGAGAAGTGTGGCTGACATTTTCGGGTGCGTAGTTCTCGTCATTTCTGAGGTCTTCTCAATGTTCAAAAAAGATATCCTTTTTCTCAACGTTTCTTCAAAATTCACAGGTGCTATAAATGAGATGACAATGAACGCTGGTCTCTACAAATCTCTCGTTGAACAATCTCTAGGTAAATCTTGTCAAGCTAATGAGGAAATTGAGAGAGATTTGCACCGCTCTTTACCTGAGCATCCAGCTTTCCAATCTGACACAGGAATAAGTGCTCTCAGAAGAGTTTTATCCGCCTATGCTTGGAGAAATCCTCAGATAGGTGAAGATCTTTGAATTTTCTTGCAAACTTGATCCTCAATGCAGTGCCAAATGCTACAGCGTAATCTTTCTTCAGGGTATTGCCAAGCGATGAACATCGTTGCCTCTGTTCTATTGATTTACTGTTCAGAAGAGGCAGCTTTCTGGCAGCTGTGCAATGTCTGCGAATCATTGCTCCCTGATTACTACGATCGTCGAGTAGTCGGAGCTTTGGTTGACCAGGGTCTACTGGAAGAATTGGCTGCTGAACATTTACCTGCGCTTCATGCTAGGCTGCAAGAGTTAGGTCTAATCAGGGTTATATCGCTTTCCTGGTTTCTAACGATATTTTTAAGCGTTATGCCAACGAGTAGTGCTGTAAATATAATGGACTGCTTTTTTTACGACGGAGCCAAGGTTATCTTCCAGGTAAAAATAGAATTCATTTTAGAGTTTAAATTTTTTTACATGTGGCCAATTTAATTTATTTTTCTTTTTTTTTTTTGGTTTTTCTGCCAGATAGCGTTAACCGTATTGGAATGGAATCACGATAAATTATTAAACTGCAGAGACGATGGAGAGGCCATGCAGTTGCTGACGGATTATCTTGGAGGTGTGTTCAATGACGAAGGACCCATTTTACCCAGACCTGTAGACAGCGCTGTACCAAACAGGGTAAAATATCGAGCACTTAGAGATGCTTCACAACTGTGGAATGTTTTATGAATTCAATATTTGTTGCAGAGTATTTCTATACAAACCTTAATATATGAGGCATACTCGAGGTACGGAACTCTAACGACTGGCGGAATTGAACGTCTCAGACTGAAGCACAGGCTAAGAGTGGTCCAAAGTCTAGAAGATGGAATTGAAAAGAATGTCATAAGAAGTGTTGTTGTTGACAAGTATATGGTCACTGAAGAGTTACAGGTAAGTTTATAATATGAAGGTAAATTTCGTCTGGTTAAGCAAAATGGTTCTATTAATTCATGTTACCAACTCACAGGACCTGCTCGGTTTGGTAAGAGAAGAACTAATGAGCCAGAGAAAAACCGAACCTGATCGCTATGATCCAACCCAGCCACCGTACGAAGCTTACAAAGTAGACTTCGAACTCTTTAGAATACTTTTTGGAGGTTTATCTCCATGGGGAAAGTGTACCCAAGCTGAATCTCTTGCTGCAAGATTGTTTCGTGTGAGTATCATCCGAAGTCACTATAAGACATTAATATAGAGAGAAAAAGAGAATGATGATTCGTACATTGCAGCTAATGGATCGCAATCACGACGGACTTTTAAATTTCCGCGAAGTCGTTCAAGCCATTGGAATCACAGCAACTGCAGAACTTACACAGAGACTAAAGCTTCTGTACACACTTCATCTCCCTCCATTATTAACTCCTGTAGACATTGAGTCACCTGCACATCCTGGTGAGAAATCACACTATTGAGAAGAAAACTTTCATTAAGTCTATTCAATGTCTACAAACAAAAAAAGGGATAACCTGTTATAAATTCATGACCATATTGCTTTGTTATTAGTATACTACTGTACATACTTTTTATTCAGATGGACCAGAGGTGGCAGCAGAAGCTACAGATTTCTTTGACAGTATGGAACAAAGCATCGCTTCATTAGAAATGCCAGTTGGTGCAGCAGAAGAGCCTCAAGAAGCGGCATCGTTATCTCGATCAATGAGTCTCAACAGTCAACAGGGGGACCAGTCGTGGGACATTCAAAGTATGGGGAGTTTGCGCTCCATGATAGCATCCAGAGATAGTCCTTTGAACTTAAAAACTGTACCAAAAATGTCGCAACCCCATTTCATAGCGCTGTGGAAAACACTTTATGACATGTTCCAATCCCTTGATCAGTCTGAAGAGCAGGAAACTTATCATTCAATTGCTACGATAGGTGAGCGATACAAATTTTGGTTTTTCATCCACAGATATCTTTAATACTATTTTACTTCTAGGTACGCTTCTACTCCAGCTAGGAAACGTTGGCAAAAACTTCGCTGCAGAAAGAGAAGAATCCGAGGATAGTTTACTCATTGCTGCGTCACTGGCACAGCAGGAAATGTTGCCAACTCAGACCGTAAGTTGAAACAGTTTGATGGAATAATTGGTATCTTGAAAATTGATCAGAGTATCGCAGCTGGATTGAACATTTATTGTTTTCCTTTTTTTTCGACATTTTTCAGTCTCCTGACCGGAACGGCAATCCATCTAACGCCGTTTCCGCGGCTGATAGGGATTGGTCGATTACAGTCGAGCAGTTTTTGGCATCTGCATTGACTGGTCAACCGATTGTTGATTTCTTCAGCAAGCGCACTAACCTTATAGAAGCGATAGCTACTCTGAGAAATCGTAGATTTAATCGCGTTCATTCCCTCTCGGATACACCCGTTATAAACATATGACATATAAGCGTCTATCAATGCGATAATATCGTGTGATACACGTACAGAGTATTTTCCAATTCTTTACCTCTAACAAAAGTAACTTTATAATATCAACGATTTAATGAACCCAATGGTTTAATATGCCTTAGGGAATATAAATGAAATACATACTAAATCCTAGGGTGAATGAATTTAGCACTAGAGTAATTGTGGGATACGAAAGCTGTGAAAAAATTTGCCCAGAAAAAACTCAGTTTGAAGTCAAATATTTTTCACACCACTTCTATGTTTATCTAAATTGCAACATTTCAAATCATAAATGAGAAAGAAAATTTAGGTTATTATAGACTAAATAATTCTTTACTTTTCAAATACTTTTATCGGTATGAGAGAAGAAAAAAATTAAACTCCCAGGCGCATGAGTGGTTGCATTCAGCAGTTTCAACATTACAAGTATATAATAGATATGTCATGATGCAAATAATCAATTTACAACAGATTTATATTCAAGTTGACAGATTTATATGTATATATATGTACCTACATTACAAAACGCAGTTTGAAAAATGGTTTGTGACAGATACATTTATCACAATCGCTGTCCTCTCGATGAGGTCCCAATGACAAGAACCGACTTGCATAGCATAGATATTGAATTCTTTTATGCAGCTATGATAAGACAGTGCTACGTTATTGTAATTAGATATTTTGGTACTGAAATTGGATAGTGTTAATTAATTAAGATACCCACTCAAGTTTTCTTCGCTGTTAATTTAACTTCTAAAAAAGCCTGTTTTACTAGGCTTAATGTGTTTAAACACAGCAGGATTTTATGAACATACCTCGAACGGTGTACATACAGGGATAAGTATCAAGTTAGAATTAAAATAATTTTACTCACTGTTTAGACCAGAAGTTTATACCGACTTGAGAGTAAACATGAGACGTGATTGCACCTCCGAACACACGTCTTACCTACAGTCAACAAATTCCATTTCATCACCAATAATTACAGAATTATATTACGAGCATGAATTTATAGCTACAATATTCATATTAATTTATCGTTTTTGAAGATCACGGTTATACGTAATCACTAATGTGTATTGCAAAAAATTACAGTATACCAAAAATTGCAATGAAGTCAAGATAGTTCACCGTAAACAGTAATATCAAGGAATCGTCCGTTCATCTTCCATGTAAAAAAAGCGTTATTATCAATCTTCTCATTTATTTGATTTTGATAAATATATATAATTTAGACTCGGAAGAGAATGTTTGTTTCTTGTCACCAATTTAATAACTAAAGTTAATAATTCAGTATACGTACAATAAAAAGTTAAAAAATGAGAAATCGTGAAATATATATACATGATTATACGTGTGCATACGAAACTGCAAGAATTTGATAATCTACATATAACTTAAAAGTTTTTCGAAAATCTGAGTCCGCTGATTAGACAAAAAATGAAACACTCTTGACGAAGAGTTAAGTCAAGCTCCTGCATTTTATGAAAATTCGGCCAAAGTGCGAATAGTGAAAAACTAGTTTAGTAAAGAATTGTAACAACTTTCAAGAATATTCTTACCCTTTCAGGATTCTTCTTTTTTTTTTAGTATAAGACGGAATCTCTGGATAGTACATACGTGTACTAGTCCTACGGCTATAAACGACGTAATATTCCAAGGCAAGAAATATCTGTGTCATGTATTATAAATATAGATATCTGTAAATAAGATGAGCTTTATCAAATTCATTTTGTGCATGGTGCATATGATTAATGTTCTGAATTGTCATTGTTATTATTTTATCAATCGTGTAATAAAATTCATACTCCAACTACTGCATTTATAAGCTTTTTTATCATAAATCCCAGTTAGATTAAGTTCACTTCCACACATGAGCAACAGTTACTATCAGTTTTCACTTCTGCTGAAAATTAAAATTGCACTAAGTAAAAAAAATTACACCGTAAACCCAGATTTGTTTTATAGAATTATATTTATGGAAACTCGTAGAGTACAATCATAGTTGATTAATAGTTCTTAGCCAAAATTCCATCTTTCTTAGCAAGACGGCCGATGCAGTCGTCCGATTCACCCTATTAAATGAAAGACATTGTTGAAATTATTCTTTTGTACCTTTCCCTTCTTCTTGTAGTATCATTGCTTTACAAGTAACATGACGTTGATACACTTCGGATGCAAAGAGAATTTATTTTCGTATCCATTGTTAAAAACTTAAGACCCTTCGACACTACGTACCATACGCCTGATTGCACCGCAGATGGCATACATTTTTGAGGTTTCGGTCTGACGCCCAGTTTGAGGGTCGACATCAGCCAAGGTAAGCTGAATTGAAGCGTGGTCCTTTGCATGGATGATGCGGTTGCTTGCAGAGCTGAAAAGTTTTACACATGGTTTTTTGATTTCATGCTACAGACATGATTCAAAAGCATTTACAATCGCATAGTACGTTTAGCCGATGTCAGACGCTAAGGTGAACAAGCATTGAACAAACCTAACCTAACTATTGAGTCCATTTTTTCTGCAAAAACCGCCCGAGCTTTTGGAGCTACGGGACACAGATGAAAATGTGAATTATCATCGTGTTCAAAGTCATGTAGCGCAAACACTGATGAGATTGATTTAAGAATAAAATAAATATTAGCACGTGTGAGGATAGCTTACCATTTTCGTGGGCAGTACAAGTCGACAAATTCACCAGCGTCGTTCTCCATTTTTGTTTAGGATATCTGAAACTTGATTAAAAACTTTCGATTTATCACCGACACCAATTAATGCTGCAAGCCGCAAAGATTTAACATTTATTTAGCACAATTTTGACACACGCTTACCTCCAATATCGCTCTAGACCGGAAAAAGAACGTGTGAGATCCTTAGCTCACCATCGAAGCTTGGAACTATCGATAGTGTTTCGTGAAGTCAACCACTGATGGCGCTGTCGAAGTCACCGAACGACGGTGCGAAAATGAAAGGTTTTTGAAAATCTTTCGGAAGGGTCATGTACAATTTGGATGCATCCAATTGAACTGAATTTAATCTCATCTGTTGATTGCCATATAATCTGAGGTAAGGAACTTTTTTCTTTGATTAAAACATAACGCAACTCCGTCAGGAGAAAATTGCAATTTACAAAAGCCTCAGTTCAAACTTCACTTTGTAATACTTCTTCTATTATTCGTTCGCGTTATTTCATGAACATTTCGTATTAATGCACAACTTTTTACCAAGATATTTCGATTAAAAAATGAATAAATACAAGTGAGAAAGTGAAGTTCGAAATCACTGCAGAATTGCGTGTACACGCTTCGGTGAACTGGAGGGTCGTCCATGTGGTGCCACCACGCGGAGTTCGAAAGAACGTTTATCAATTTTTACCCGGCCGCCTGCTGCAACCGCCTGGCACTTACAGCCTGCACTTGTCAGGCTCCAGCCAGTAGCCGACGTAGCCGTCATTCGGCTGTTGTGCCGCGGCGTGTCCGTCGGTCGAAGCGTAAGTTGATTCGGTACTTGCGTGATTCGCGATTTAGCGGCAGACACCCAGCATCGGCGCAAAGAAGTCGAGAGCCAGGAGGCGGTAGGCAGATGGACGCTGCAGGCACAAGATGCTGCGTCTAACGGTGAAGGAATAATTTCCGACGATTCCGAACGGGAATATCCAAGAGTTGCATACCCCTTGCACCAGGATACGTACGACACTTGTTCGCGCCCGACACGTGAGCCTTCAATTGTTTATGACATTCGTGTCTCGTCGCATTAATTTTCAGTGGTATCAATTACGAGAGGAACGCGAACGCGACTTTATTAACCGCGATCATTACGGGATGATTAGTTTTCGTTATTGACGAACGAGTGATTTCTATTCCATGTTTCTTACCTACGTATATCCTTACTCTGCAATTGATTCGAGATAGCTACTTCCTTATCTTAACATGTCTATGAAGGTAAGCCCGTAATTACGAAATCTTAAATTTAGTGGATCGCACTATAGATATCTAAGTTAGTTCTTCAAGTGAAACTATATTACTGAAGACGGTATATTATACATACTTTGACATTGTGTATACCATATCTCTAAGTTAACACACAATGGTTATCATAAATGATTACCAATATTTTTCACTCGAAATCAAAGATTCGCCTGTAATACATACATATACATACACGTACAAATTTATCGCTGGCATTTTCATTTCTCGACTTTCGACACTTCAATTCGTACATGCCTTTCACACCTCGATTTCCCTCACATTTCCCAGTACGCCCTGCAAATTTACAATCATTAGATGTGTAAGTGATGAGCACCACTGTTATGCTCTCTGATTGGTTCGAGATCTGTGACGTACCGAAGGTTATTCAATCGTTCGAACATTGCTTATGACATGACAATGTATTTTATTTAGACAATGTAATCTATTCCGATTGTTGCACCGACTTTTCCTTATTCGTGTTAGGTAGATCTAGTCGAAGAAATACACGTATGACTTTCATAAATCAAATAAATACCTATTTAGAAGTAACAAAACTCCATTCCATACTATGTTATACTTTTTCGTACTCTTGAACTGAACATCGTACGTTTTATCAAGGTATACATAAATAATTATAGCTGTGGTCACCGAAACGTTGTCGCGCCGGTATGACGTAATTCATGGCCGCGCGGTTACGCGCCCGTGTACATTTTTTGTTTTCAAATACAAAGCCGACCAAAGTCTCGACAAGTTGGTTTTAGTTACGAGGTATCTGAAACCGGTGTGAATCCCGGATTTCAATTTCCGTAAAATTAAATTTGTCGTACTAACTACGGTCCTATAACAAACTTATAAACGAACCGATCAATTTGTGACCCCGAAATAAATCACCTAAGTAAATATTTCGTAATACCAATGATAAAAATCTTGATGTTATTATACGTCTCACACGACTACTGCTATATTTATTACGTAACTCGCTCAGTTCCTTGATTTAAAATCCACGCATGTGGATAAAAACACGCGGTATGTGTTATAGGTATACGTAATGTAATATTATTACGTTATAGAAATAACCGGCGTACCGCGTGCGCGGCCTTGACGGAAAAACAACAACCTTCATGAAATTTCACTCGAAGCCTTTCGTCTTCCTTCCAGCTTCCGCTGTGATTAATGAACTGTTAACAAATATTCAGGGATCCGGTTTTAAACCGCCTCTGCGCATCTCGGTCAACCTGCAGTAGCCAAAGCCTCTTCGTACAATGCTGCATGTCTATACCTACGTGTCGGGTGTCCCCATTTATGTGAACATACAATCAAACCTCATCACTTTTACTAAACCCCCTGCAGTCACGTGGGCAAGAGTGCAACGTTCAGAAAAGACAATGTAGCACGCGTATAATACAATAGAGACAATTCACCGACTGCAGGAGTCACAGCTTCTATTCACTAAGTACTTCCAATTACTCCGAGGACCCTGCCGATTAGTCCATAAGAGTCCAACAATTGGCAACGAGCCTGCACGGCATGCGTCGTGACTCGTGCCGCTGATTCTGATTTCATCTCCGCTCTATGAGATCATTCGTACATCAGCCGCATTAAGTATGTTTATTTTCAATAAAAATCTCCCAACGTACAATGCCAGTGGGAAAAGTTACAACCCTGAGGAAGGAAAAAATATGCATATAGAATTCTGTTACAGTAATAAAAAAAATGTTGTTTACTCTTTTGAAAATAGAAAATTTATAACGCTTTTTTTACTACCACTTTCTTGACATATGCAGAAAGAGTCTCCGTGGGATGTGGAGCTCCACTTGGCCGCGGCGAAGGGTGACGCCAAACGACTTCAAGTACTTCTGGAATCAGGCCGGGTTCACGTAGATTGCAAAGATAAGGTTCGTAGCTCGATAGGACGCCTCGTCTCTCCTTATGAGAGCGCTCGGGGGGCTGCAATAAAAGAGGTTTCACCACCGAACGACTCTTTTGTAGGATGGTACAACTCCGTTGATACTAGCTGCCGCCGGAGGACACGTGGACGCGGTCGCCGAGCTGCTTCAACAGGGTGCCGATCCAGCGGCGAAGAGGCTGGTGAGTCCCAAGATTGCGGAGTTATTGCTTTATTTTCTGCCGTTCTTCTCCGTGGCTTCTCGTCTCTCACTTCTCTTCCTCCTTAAAATAAAATGTCCCTGAAGTCCGTCGTTCAAACGATGGTTGCGAAATTTTACCTTGACCGAGCAGTCGCATATTAACTGGTCTCCTAGATTCTATTTTCGATTTTGCATGAGTTGCAAGAATAGGTATGCAACATTGAAACCTCGCCGTAGGTATTTCAGTATATTATCGCCAGACTTTGTGACAATTAAAATCCAAGGTGTAGAAAAACTTTATATTTTCGCAATTTTATTATCATCTGCTAGGTATACCGAAGTCGCGAGCTGCGATGCGTAATAAAATGTGAAATTCTCGCGGTGAGTCTGAGCTACTGGAAACTGAACACACCTGTACCTTGCGTATCTACGTATTTAAATGCGGTTCTCAGATTTCCAAGATTTAATATGTATATACAGATTCTTGTAATGGATACACTGAGAGCTGGTCTTGAGTTTCACCCATTATTTCGAGTCTGCGGTGCAGCGGTGCACCGCAAGTCAGTGCGAAGTAAATCATAATTCACATTCATAGATTTCATCTACTCAATATCGACATGTAAATCCTAACGAAAACTGATGCGTGACATTACGTACAGCCACTCCCCGGTGGAATATACAATTTATTTAATTATAAATATTACAGAATGGTGCCGATCTCTACCCGTAACTAAATATAGACCGAGCAGTGCAAGTCGCGAGCAGATAATTATTGTCCTTCGTAAGTGCAGTCTATAATATCATCGTAGTACACTTTTTACGATATTCTTATGCCTGTTCAATATACACGAGTACGGACCATACGGTTTCAACTACCGAGATATAATCATTGAGTATAGTCGCGTTACGTGTGCGTGGTGGCGATATAATAATTATCGCAGCGTAAAAGAAAAAGAAATGAAAAAAGGAGAAGAGAAATTTACACCTGCTCTAAATTCTAATCTGGTATTCGTGTTTCTAGTCGCGTGTAACACTTTATGAATCAGTTTTTTTTTCAAAGATCCTACAACAACAATTATTTTTATCCTATATTGTTACGTTCTTCTCGATCCCGTGAACGTAATTCTCAGATTTTCACAGCTAAATCCCGCGAGATTTACGGATGTATATTTTTTACTCCAAGTCACGGTTGACAGACGATTGGAGCGGACGGACAGCTGAGTTGCAGGCTGCTGTAGTATTCTGAATAATAACAAAGAGAAATGAAAAATTCTCTGCACTATATACTTGCATTAGCTAGTGTACCACGCGAGCTGTTGTAATTTAGCATACCTAGGCATAATTAATATACCAACGCGGGCAGTTTCAATCCGAAATTAATTTATTCATTTTTTCTTTCTCGTATATCAGCCCTCTCGAGTTCTAGAATACGACATGGCGAAAATTGCTGCTTCTCTGATCGTTGCGATGTCGGATATAGCCAAACCGTACGATATTAATATACCGTGATCAATACTCCTATACATAGTTATATCGTATAGAATATACCTATAACGTCCAATAACAGGCATAATATAATAATAAAAGTAAACTTTCGGCGGTTGGCTCGTGTCTGTAACTATTAGGACACTTGTTGGATTATTATGTCAGGCAGTTGTCTTGCATCGCTTTTCCTCTTGCTCCTGTTATGTGTGGGCTGATGTACATACACATGGTTGATTTAAGTATGTGTACACCTGGTGTACACGCCTGATGTGTTTGCTGTGGCAACACTTGGCTCTCTGGCAGCTCGCTTAACGCCGGAGTGAAAGTCGATTCACCGGCAGTGGTCAGGTCGACGTCGTTACCTGCATTCTCGACGTCAGCTTGCTGCCGCTCAGCTTGCATACTGGATAACAACAATTATTCTTTTGATAACCTCTGGCTGAAAAATCGCCCAATTCTTGCGACAGAAAATGCACTACTAGATTCTGCCTTGCTGTAGACTGCGATTTTTTCATCCCCATCATCTTGCAGTCTGGAGAAAAGTGTAGATCCGTGACTGAAACTTGTACAAAATATTTTATTAATGTTGTTATCGAATATTCACACTGCAGGCATGTGAAAAACCATTTTGAACGCTTGACGTCAGTCTAATAACTGACTTGTACGCGAATGCATATCAATGTCATTAAAATTCGGAATTTAGCTTGTGAAATTTGTTCGGTAAGCTCCTTACAGTTACTAAACATGTATGCATGCAAGTAGGTGTGTTGTATTATAAATTTCGCTCGCACAGCTGGCGTTAAATTATCCATAAATTCCATAGCATACTTATTGTTAGACCGATTTAAATACGAGATTCCGTAACGCGCTCAACTGGAACAGAATTCCTTTTTTTCTTTCCATTAAATAAACTGTGATTGAGGATAACATAAGCGAAGCGGTGTTCAGCCCATAAATTCCAAAGCTTGTTTATGGCACGTATATCTGACGTGAGTTAAACCGGTTAATTTATTTGCTATGAGCAGCTCTGTCCTTGAAAGTTTGAATTATTCGAGCGGGAGTTTGTTCGGCTCAGCTATTCCGATTAACCGTATCGCGTGTACCGAAGTGCAGTTTTTGTTGAACTTGCCGTAGTGGTTTACCTCCAGCTGTACAAGTTCTTCTTTTCTTTTGTTTACTTGCCCCTTTTTTTCAACTCAAATGGGTGAAGGACTCGTTGGCAACTTTGAGTTCTATAATATCAATGGACTCAATTATGTTGAAATCGAATTCTGACACGCGATCGCGAAAGCACGTACACGTATGTAACGGACACTCGTTAAAGTTGAAAAAAAAAGATAATTTTCAATGTCACTACAAAACGCCTGAATCGCGGAGCGACGCAACCCGCCATACATCTCAACCGCGTAAATTGGCGTAAAAATATTTAGCAAAAGTATCTGTTTCCGGTGAATTCGCGTCGGGGAAAAAATAAGCTTACGATATATATATATATATATATGTATATATATGTATAATTGAAGACACTGAAACGGCAACGACTTGGTGATTAGTTAGGACTACGAATAGAGGAGAACAACCTCCGGGCTGTACAATATGAAAAGAGCGAGCGGCCCAGGTTTTCATAGTTTACAGGGACACGTCGTGACATTTAAATGTTGTCATCCGCGTTAGCGGTTTTTAAATGACCTCATCTGCTAATAGCCTGATATTGTACATTATATACATACACATATATATATATATACGAAAGTTTGACGCGTGGGAAGACTGGCTACATTCTACCGTGTTGAAGTTGGTAACGTTCCAAGTGTCATGAAGAACCGTTATTTCATGATTTTTGAATTGTTTGAACTTCGGTAAGACGTAATAAAACAAAACAGAATCATATTTTGAAATTTTCGTTTCTTCAAAGTTATGTAAAAATAAGAAAATAGTGATTTTTTTCCGCAATGTTTCGTTACGATAACGTTACTAACTTCAATCTCGTTAGATTCTTTCTCATATGCGGGCCACGGTTGAAGAAGCGTATAAAAATTCTTACTCAAATTCAACGTCGTTGACAAAGGATGATCAAAAAATCGTTTACACATTTCTATCGCAAACTTAGGTTACATGAATTAAATCTTAATGATATATATTTTTCATTCCAGACCGGTACAACGGCGTTGTTTTTCGCGTCGCAGGGAGGATTCGTCGACGTCGTCAATTTGCTGCTGGACAACGAAGCCTTCGTTGATTCTTGCAGCGTGGTAATTAAAAAAAAAGAAAAAAAAAATTGCTTATTCTTAGGTCCGATAGTTCAAGTGATGCTAATAGGACACATGAAATATGACTTCTCAAATAATCATGTGCGACTCACTTCACTATTTGGCATATTTCTTTCATGGCTACTCAGAAATTTTAGATTTTTATTTATGCACGAATTCAAATGAAATTCATTTACAGGACGGCGGGACTCCGCTTTTCGTTGCCTGCCAATGCGGCCACCTCGACGTCGTTGAAGGACTTCTGGATCGAGGCGCGAACGTGAACGCGCACATGAAGGTTTGATACATAGTATAACATTCTTCACACATGCGAACAATGCTAATTATAATAAATGAGCGGCGTGGATAAATATTACGCGAATAAAACTGAGTGTTTGGCTAGTTAGTAAACGGGAATGTAAAACAAAAAAAAAAACAAAAAAACACATTCCTGTGAAATTGTTTTGCAGCGCTAACCGAACTCTTCGAGCCAAATACAAGGATCGTTAAAAAGCCATTGAGAGATACAAATTCTTTAGATTATCGTTATCAGTCACTTTAAGAACCGCTATTATCTTCTTTTCTTCATACACAGGATGGAGCCACTGCACTTTTCATTGCAGCCCAAAATGGACACGTACGTATTTTGGAAGTCTTACTTGAACGAGGAGCGAAAACCGACGCGATTAGGACCGACGGGGCTACTCCTCTTTGGATCGCTGCTCAGATGGGACATGACCACGTTGTAAGAAGGCTCTTGAAGGCCGGAGCAAGGGTAGATTCGACAAGACATGTAAGAAGAAATTCGAAGTATTCTTTTCATATAAATGTACAGTTGCAATTACAATATACATTATCATCGCATCATTCTCACGCGTTATAGAATATGTAACTTTTCATACCATGTTCAGAAATGTTGTCTACCAAAATTTTCTGTTTCATTACAGGACGGAGCCACCCCGTTGTTCAAAGCTGCGCACAAGGGTCACTCGGCAGTGATAGCCGAACTTCTTAAGTATCGTCCATCTTTGGGAATTCTTCCAGTAAGCATGAGCCTTGAACTATAGTAAAACATTCGACGAAGTAGTAAGACTGTAGAAAATTTACAGAAGAGAGTATATCTTTTATCTATGGTAGAATGGCGAGAGCGCTCTCCATGCAGCGGCTTTGTCCGGTCACATGGCTGTGGCGAGACAGCTCGTAGGCGCAGGAGCCGATGCTCTGCTTCTCAATCAAGAGGGCGTTACACCGCTTCAACTTGCAATCAGGCATTCGCAGACTCAAGTGATCGATTACCTCACTGACAAAGTGAGAACTCGAACAGCGTCTCGCTGAGGTATCATCCACACGACGGGCTATCAGGATCATAAGTATTGTAACTAATAAGATGAAAACGTTTATCGAAAGATAGATCTTGGCAGACTAATGTCAAGTATTTTCAATTAAGGCATACCTTAAGACATTTTTCAAAAAATTTGATCAGGGAGATGTATCGAGAAAGAGAGAGAGAACAAGAGCAGAGCAATTTTTTTTTTTTTAGTTTTTATATGAAAACAGAGATGGTTCACGGAAGATGGAAAGGGAATTATACTTGACGTAAGGTTTACACGAAGCAAAAAGGAAAATAAATGCTATGGAGAGGTATACTCTTATACGCAGCTAATCACAGGAAATGAAATTATTCAACATTTGTATACGAACAGTTATTTTCGCACTGTTGTTTTGTGAGAACCAATCATATCGTACAAAAATGGTAAGCCAAGTTAATTTATATTCCCATTCTCTCTTTCGATCTTCGTCTGTAGAGAGGATACGGTCCATATCTTGACAATTTTGACATATATGAGAATATTATTAGCAAAATATCGTATACCATGTAATATATTTACATTTATTCGCGGTCTAATCAGTCTTTCGATTAAATAGACATTATTTTGATGTTAAATTAAGTCGTAAAACATGCATTATACGCCTACCCTGATTAGGAATAAGATATTCCCGTAACGATATTAGTAGCCTATAAAAATCGATTGGACAAGAAAATTGATTATCATTGTTTCGATTTGAAAAAAAAAATATATATCTAATAAGACTGACCGATCTGCCTTGTAAGACACCGTAGATTATTTTTAAAAACTACACACCTATTATTAGAATAGATACGGTACAAAATATTATTATGGAGTATGTGTATATTGCACAGATACAACCAATTAGTATTTAGGTAAATGAAGATTTAAAAAAATTGCGTTTCCGTGTATTAATAGGGAAATAACACATTTCCGAGAAATGCATTTCAGAAAACTTCACAACGCGAAAAATTGCAACGATATTAATATGTAACAATATTTAGTCCACTGTCATTCGCTCGTCCACTTGGCTACATTTGGAATGATTTTTTCCTTGATGAAATGAAAATACTGTAATAATTATATAACGCATAACGCGACTTGTTAACACCATTATTTACTGTACTCTTAAGTATTTTAGTATTCTGTCCGTCTTCCTATTACCTTTACTGTTATTATTATTATACTAGTTAATATTATTTAACTCGTTAATAATTAATCTGTATTGTTATTGTTGCAAAAAAAATTGAGATATATATTATATATATTGAGAAAGAGAGAAATTAAATAAATAATTATCGTCATGAAAACTTGCAGTTCTGCTTATTTATTCCATCTTATGTAACAATTATTATATTAAAATAATATATGCATTAATTTCTGTTTTATAAATGTATGTAAGTATAAAAACTAGTTATTTTTACACGAAACTTAATATGAGAGAACAAAACAAACTTGACCACCTTTATTTTCTTTATTTAGAATACCGTATAGGTAATAATAATCACAGACATTTTGCAGTTTTAAAAAAAATATCGTTATTTATATTCAATAAGGTACTGAATTTTTGTACGACAATGTTGGTATGTAAACTATTAGCATACCGGTTCACGCTTATTATCCTGGTTGTTTACACATTAACGTCGTTTTGTGTTTACTGAATGAAATAAAAAATGTATCAATTTTTTTCTTTGAAAAAAAGTACCTTGATAAGGCAGAGAATTTTTACAAAAACTAGAAACGAAGAATTAGAATAAAAAATAGGCACATCTACCGTAATGGTCTCAACTTCGGCCTTGTAACTACAGCTGCTAAAGTGTCTATTTCCTATTTCACTTCAGATGCAAAACATGGCCCGTGCGATGTGAACTAGTTCAATTCACGAGTGTACTAGAGGATAAATTTATTGTTGAAGTAGGGCACGCGGTATAAAAAAAATTTGTCGCCACATTACAACCAGTCATAAAAGCTTCAAAATGTAATTAGCAAGTGCATCATCAACGCTTCGTGGAAAAATTTATCATTATTATGAGTATTTTATCTATTATCTATAGTGTGCTGATAAGACTGATAATAAGGCATACACCTTGTTTGGTTTACTTCTCACTTAGAACGGTACTGGATTTCGTATGGAATCAACATGACTCGGGATCGATTGCCTGACTTGTGTGCAGTTAGTACAGAAATTTTTTTCTTTCTAACATTCACGAACACAGTTTTCTATTAACTAATATATATTTATTCATATTGATTTCGTGTGGTTTTTGAGTTTTCAGTTTTCATACCATGAACTCTCAGGCTATTATAAAGTGTTACGTGAATATTCAATTGATTTTTTTTTTTTAAATTTGTAATGACTGTCACAGTTCCGAATTTCTTATCTTCTTTCTGACACATGGCATAATGTCTCATTTTCAATTTTCATCTTTTTCACACTGACAAAATATATTTAATATCGACGAGAATATTGGAATAAAAAAATAATTTCTTTGTGTAAACAATAATGAGAAAAAGAAAATACGCAAACACACTGACGAAATGCAGTACGAATTTTAATACATGCTTTCATCGTCACGCTTTCTTTTGCGAAATTAGAACAATGATACAGTTTTCTAGGCCGCACTTTAAACTGTGTTAGTTTTTATTAATTATTACTGAGACTGTATAAAGTCGAGCAAACACGATCAATGGAATGTTAAATAAATTATAATCGTTTTTTAGGCACGTAAACACAGCGCTTCATTTGGAACCGGATTTCTCCAAGATGTGCACATACAAATATCTCAAAATAAAAAGCTAAACAAAGTTTTGGAGGAAGTGAGTACACTATATAATAAGAAATTAAAATAAATAAGTATCTAGGATTAAAATGTGTATAATAATAATAATAATAATAATAATAATAATAATAAAAGTTGAATTTTTCACGTTGTTCTGTGGTGTTAAAAAAAGGTAGAGGAAACCCGTATGTTGATCCAACTAATTGCAGACAATTCAAATGTTATCAAGGAATTGCATAATGACGTTCTTTCCTATAATAATCGAGGTAAGTCGGAAAATTAAAATAAAATGTCTCTACTTACATTGTTTAAAGTTTTGTTCTTGACATCCCACAGAAATTCAGGTTGAACTGGATACTCGGACGCAAGTCATCTCGGAGACGGCAACTCGCGTTCAGAAGAAACTGAAAGGTATGAATATATGGTTGTCTATCAAGAAAGGTGCAAGGTCAGAATTTCGATGATATTTGGTATATTTGTTACAAAAGCTCACCTAATCGGAATGCCGTACGAACTTTGAACGTTCCTTCCTAGTGCCAATTTCCATTGGTGCTTCCTCGCATTGAGGACTCTGACAGCGTAATTTTCTAGGAACTATTTTTCTCCTTTGAACGGGTAATGGTTCTTCTTCGTCATCTTCCTCAGAAATAATTGGCACTCCCTTGTATTTGAGATTTTTGTAAACATAATTATTCCCTGCATGGATGGGGCTGCACTGTAGTGAATGACGCGAATTTCTAGATTTAGACATTGTTGGAGTACTATTTAGACTAGGACCAGGTTGACACAAAGGTGGTGAGCTGATTTCTGCATATGCAATTGGTGATGGTAACGGAGTTTGGCTTCTCGAATATTCAAATTGGGATGATTGCTCGTCAGATTGAGAAGCCTGGGAAGGGCTTCGCCAATTTTTCATACCAGGATAAGTTAGCGTTGACAATCGTCGCAGTACAATTTTGGGCATCCGCTCCTGTCTAATCAGTGCTAGATTTGTTTGCTGTTCGGCAGTTTCCGCATCTGCATCTGCATCGTCGACGAAAGTATTAGACCCATATTTCCTGAATAGATTATTCAAAATATATAGATTTACTATGATACGTGGGGAATTAGCAGGCTGGAAAGAAATAGAAATATTTACAGTTAAACAAATTTTACCAATTGTAAATTGTAACGTTGTGATTAGACTGCACAGCTACTCACTTTCTATCCTCTTCGATTTCTTTTTCTATTGCTGGATACTCGCTGAAAAGGTTCAGAAGCTGCTCCTTCTTGTATTCGGCGACAATTTTTAAGTAATACCTTGCAACATCGCTTGCAAACGGAGAAGAGAGTTTTATGAACATTTTCTTAAGCTTAACGAGAGTCGGCACAAGGACCTCAACCCTTTGCTTTTTCATCTCATTTGCAACAGCATTCACAGTGTTATTAATGGGCAGATTTTCAATTGGCAAACTTTCATCTTGAGAATCATCTTCTGTACGTTTTGAGCATGAAGTTGGATGCAATTCTTCTCTAGACAATATGTACAAGCAATCTTTGAGTACGGACAGCCCTTCTTCTTTCTGAACATTTATTGCCCCGCTTATAATTGCAGATAATATTTCACTTGTAAGCCGTGCGACAATTTTCACCTTTTCAACAGGTTCCAAGTGCTCTAGCATAAAATTGTAAATCACTCTACGGTGATTTTTATTTCTCCGCCCAGGTAGTGTCAAGGCCTTCAATGCTCTTTGGCCGATGACATTACTGGAGAATTTTTTTGGCAGCTTCAAATTGTTATAGTGAAAAATGCTCTCCAAGAACTGCCTAAATATCAGAGTCTTGTTCTTCACCAACAATCTTTCGTTTATGAGGAAGACCGTAAGGTCGCGTACCATCTCATCTGTATCGGTGAGCATTGTTAAAATATGGAAGAAGAAAGGTCCCTTGACTTTGATAAAGTCTTCGAGAAGAAGCTGGATGAAAAGTACGACTATAGCTTCTCGAATTATCGGGTTTTGGTCCTTCATGCTAACGCACATATCGGGTAAATAAGGTTCAACCAAGGCTGTGAATCGCACACAAATATCGGCCAGAGCCTTGGCTGCGTTCACCTTCACAGCTGCTTGGACATCAGAAGACTGTGCGGTACTCATCCGCATTATGTGGCCAAGTATTGGCATTATTTCCTGAGCAATTTCTCTGTCCCTCATTGCTTGTTGCCCTAAAACGGTAACGGCTGCTGCTCTTAGTTCATGGAGATACCTTACTGCATCTGGCAACGAATCCCACTCCACAACTATTCCCTCTAGTACGCGCAACGTGGATGGAGAAATTGAGCCAACGCACAAATGGGAAGCGTTACTCAAAGTGGACATTGCTTTCAAGTATGTCTGAAGAGCATCTTCTTCATTGTCTTCGTGATCTATGAATTTTTCCAGTAGAGTTTCGGATAGCTTCATGAGGTGCAGAGAGTTCTGTTTAACAATTTGATCTCCATTTTCAGGATTCAGGTACTTTGTTACATCTGTATACAAGTCACAGCAAATGCCGACAAGGTTGAAGTTCACTTGAAAGCAGCACAGTCTTTCAAATAGGTCCACCTGCATTTTCTTTAAAAAAGCATCGTCCAAGTTTGGCCAAGAATTCCTCAGCAATTCGATGACCAAACTTGCCTGATAAGTGTCTCGGCATAGAATTTCTTTGTAATTCTGAAAATATTTACTCATATTTGACAATTCTCTATAGTTAGCGATTGCCGTCAACAAGACCAGGGCTGGTATATCATTGCGGCTGTCAAGATGCGACATAATTTTCGTGATCAAAGAATTTGTGAGTACAGAAGTCTTTGCCCAGACAGCGCATGCCTTGGTCAGATGTTTTCTCATCTTTTGTTCAGTTATTTGGTTTAGTATCAGCCACGGCAAGTCCGCTTTTGGGAGTAAGTCGTCGTCATCCAGCCGCGTGACATTAGCGATGATCAATTGCTGCAAAGACTCAAGAACCTTTTCCTGCACTTTCATTTCCACATCAAAAATCTGAGGCAAAACATTCCTGACCCAGTCCTGGGTCAATAGCGGATGCTCCGGGAATTTTTCCACAAGCTGGGTGAATACTTGAACGGCGTATCGACGTACCAGTATTGCAGGATCTCTGCAGTGTAAACCCAGGGCAGGTGTCAGGGTATTCAGTATCCCTGGGTAGAAATCTACCAAATTGCCTAATGATTGTAGCGCGCTACGACGTACGAACGCTCGCTCGTCTTCAACCCTTGCTGCGAGCACACAGGCCACGGTACTGCAGCCCGGTAGAGGGTCACGGTCTTCAAATATAGATTGCTGTAGAGTATTCAGACTCGGCAAGGGTTTATCTGAATTAGATTCGTCAAAAATTTCTTTCACCATGTTCAAGGTCACACTGTTCTGCGGATCTGTGCAGTCGGCAAAAATTGACATCGCTTTTCCTCTAACTAGACTCGAGGAGTCGAGGCACCTGGATAAAACTGTTGCAAGAAGGGCTTTCCTAACTTTTTGATTCGGTTGACTTGTAGTACTGGTATTATCGGTCAAAAATCTTCCCATTATTTCCTCGGCAAATATCCTCAAGAGGACTTTGTTGTTGTGTGCAAGAACAATCAGGTCCTCGACAGCTTTGAGGTAGACTTCATCCTTGCAGGAATTAACCAGTTTAAATATAAGAGCTGCCTGCTTTGTTCTTGCTTCCACTCTCTCGGGACATTTTACCATCAGATGTTGAATCAGAGTTGTCACGCCTAAATGGGCATCTTTCTGATGAGCTATAAGCAATTTCTTTACAAAATTTGTCATCGATTCTCTGACCGCAGACAATTCCTTAGGCAGTAATCCATCTTGATTGGACACCAGGCTTGGTAACAGGTATTTGGCTATAAGACGTATCGTCACATCCACGGCTCCATGATGAGCATCGCAGAGTAAGCTTAGGGCAATGTAGGCATTGTAAGAAAGGGAGTTCACCGATGCCTCCTGCCTCACTGCTCTTGTCTCGAAGTTAATCACTTCTTTAGAAAGACCTGTAACTTTTATCAGCGAGTGAACAGTGATTTCCAACGACCTTGGCTGATCGCAGAGATGAAAACCCCTCAGCATAGTAGTTATGTCGAACATGACGCTATTTAGCCCCTTACACAGCGTGAGTTTTTCGGAATCAAAGAGCTCCATATCACCTTCATCGTCATCTGAATTGTAAGCATCTCTAGGATTGACGCGTTTCCCTTGTTGTCTGGACTTTTGGACAAGGCGGTCGGACAGCATAAATGTCTTCAGCGCCAAGTGATACAGGTTCAGGTGAAAGACTTGAAATGCATTGCTTCCAGGTACAGAGAGAAGGACAAAGTAGAGGCTGGTCGCCTTGAGGCAAGGCTGCCTGGCTTCTTCGTCGGCGTCAAAGGAATTTCCGTTTTTCATTAAGTATCCTAAAACGGGTAGCAAACTGCGTGGATTAACGTTTAGCGCTATTAAAGTTTGCCAGGATACCTCGGTCCGTTGAATATCGGCGCCGTCGCTGGCGGCGCATTCGCACATCCAGTTTTTTATTACCGTCGATGAATCCTTGAGCAATACATCCATGTCCTCGCTATTTAAATAGTCAAGATAGGCAGCGGGGATGTCGTCGAAGGTTAGAAACTCACTTTCCCACACAGATTTCACCCACGATTCGTCCAGATTGTCCAGCCTGAAATCTTCAAATATTTGCAACGGCTCCATCGTAACATCACTCGATATTCTTCACTGTTAATTAGATACTGTCAGACTCTTCGCGAGCTCAAAATCAACGCGGACATAACCTCACCATATTCGGAACGAACTTGACTGTTTACATTGCAGGTTATCCAACGACCGGCATGCATTGCGCGCGTGGCGCGAAACGAACAAAACTCGATAACATGATTGCTTGTAATCGACGAATCGTTGAAAATCTAAATTTTTCAACCTTTCACCAATTGCGTAAAAATGATAAAGAAAACGTGCTGTATCGATACTTAATTGAGGTATCGTGAAAACCTTGGTACAAATAATTCAAAGATTATTTCGAATTCGATCAAACTATCAGGTTTAATGATTTAAAATGCCTGATGTAAAACAGATTTTTGCAACCCGAAATTTATTTACTTTCAGACATGGAAAAGGAAATTACGCTGGTGGAAGATTTGTCGGTTGAAACGGCGAAGGAAGGACCGATACACATGAGAATAAAAATATTACAGTACTCGACGATGTCGCGATTATTTGGGGAAGTTATGAGGGAATACAACGAATCTTTGCTAAGATATCAAGAGAAATATACATCACTACTGTATCAACAGAAATTGCTGAGTAATTATTATATATACTAATCAATTTTAATTGAAGTATTCCGTTTTTCATTTTCAAATCTTTGGTTCCCAGCGCAGAAGCAGTGTACCAACGAAGAATTTCAGGAGATGCTCGACAGTAAGGAAACTGATTTATTTGTGGACAATGTGAGTGTTGCTAGTTATGTTTTGAGTCCAAATAGCCGGTAAAACTTTATTTTATCACTAAACATTCACTTTCCTCAACAGATTTTACAGGACACAAGTGCCGTGCGGCAGCAGTTGTCGGATCTACAGACGAGGCACGAAGAGTTTCTTAAAATTGAAAAATCGATTGTTGAAGTTCGGGATATGTTCGTAGAGATGGCATTTCTAGTCGAAAAACAAGTCAGTATTAACTTTGCTGTCTGTAAAATATAAAAATAAAATCTCGCTACGTACATTATTATTTGCAGAGCGAAAGATTAAACTGTGTTGAATACTTCGCCGGAATAGCGACAGACAAAGTTGATAATGGCCGTTTTGATCTGAGCAAGGCGGAAAAAAAAGGTCACAAGTACAAAAAGGTATCATAAAATATACTGATAATCGTAATAACACTATTCAATAATACATATACGTACAGTTAAGACTATAGAACTTGATAAATAATTGACATGTCTTTTTCGTATTCTTGCAGAGGAAAATCAAGATCCTAATAGTTATAAGTCTTATTGTACTCGTACTGATACTTATAGCCATTTTCTTCTAATGTTGGTAAAAAACATGGACCAGCAAATTTAATTAAGAGAGTTGTGGATCAGTTGTGATAAGCTTCGATATTTTGGCCTAATCATCTGCTGCAATTACGCTTCAATCGTGAATTTCGTTATAACCATTGGTTAATTGTCGTTAAATTTAGTACTTTGTTTAACTTTAAGTGCCGTTCACGGTCAAAGTAACAAAAGCAAATATTATGTAATTAATGAAGTTGAATGATTATTCAAACCGTTGAATTACGATGTGTCAAAAGAACAGCATTCGTCTCGTTATTTCGCACCCTTAGTTTCAGATCTGGTCAATAAAAAGAATTCGTACTAAAGCACTGGATTTGTAAATAAAAAACTCCCCTCTACCAGAAGTAACTGTCCTCTGCTTTGATACGAACGTAGTTATTAAAAAACTTCACCACTCCTTTGGCACTAGGGCGAGACTTGTAGTCCGAATCAGTGCAAGCATGAAATAGCTTGAAAACTCTTTGGTACTCTGGTCCCAGGTTAATCGCTGGTAGTGCAGGCCTCGTACCTATAATTGTTGCAATTATCATCGTTTGTTTAAACATTCGTAAAATACATGTTTTCGTGCACATAAAAAATGAGCTACGTGGTATTTCTAGTAATTAAATATCGCATTTTACCATATTTTCGTGAAGCAGTTTCGCAAAATCCGAAACTATCAGACCCAGGAACGTCCATTGGCTCTGTCTCTGGATTTTCCAAGTAGCTACCATCCGATGAATCTTCTTCAGACTCGACATGAGGCAGAGATAAAGATATCATCTCCCACACGACTATACCAAAAGCCCACATGTCTGCTTTGTTGGTAACTATACGTGCATCTATGATAAAAAAATCAAAAATATCAAGAATAGGCTATTTAATTTTATAAAAGAACTATGCTCATGAGTGTCCAATCAAGGATCTATTTTTAGAAAAATAAAAATATTGGCAGCGGTGGGATTCGAACCCACGCCTCCGAAGAGACTGGTGCCTTAAACCAGCGCCTTAGACCGCTCGGCCACGCTACCTTATGGCAGGATCAGTCATATTTACGGATTCCATTGGACCAAAAATTTACCATTATAATTGCAATCCTGAGAAATGAACTTGTGACTTCGATTGATGAAGATGTGATTCTAATGTGGCTAATTCGCTTAGCTACATGTCATAATATGCTTTTACCTTGCAGTATTTCTGGTGCTGACCAGCACTCGGTACCAACGTAGTCATATTGAGCCTTCGATACGTCCATTTCTAAGGAATCTGTCAGAGGGACGGAGACTCCGAAGTCACAAAGTTTGACATTGGCTCGATCTTTGGATATCAAGATGTTAAAACTTTTAACATCGCCGTGCAGGATGTGAGCTTCATGATGAAGGTACTCCAAGCCCTTCGCGACCTCAAAACTGATGCTAAGTATATCTGCAGCTGGAAACGGCTCAGCGATACCATCATTCACCATGTCCTCGATCATGTCGCCTGTGTTTGAGAATGTGGAGACCATCACAGATTTTCAGTGAAATACTATAGCATATTTGGAGTGAATTTATAAAAACGAATTACATGGTGCTAGCCAATACCTAGTGACAAGTGTAGCTGTTCCATTGCAAGGCACGGCATGCCGTCAACATCCGTGACAAAACCTCGGTAGCCGACGACATTTGGGTGATTTAGGTTTCGCAGTATGTCAGCTTCGATTTGGATTCGTTTACTGTAGTGTGGATTCCTCTTGCCTAAGCCGCTGACCTTTTTTATAGCCCATGGTGATCTGGTAAAACCGACTTTGGGTGATCTTTCCAGAGTGAACACATGGACACCTGAGTATATTGGAGTGTACGATTTTTTTAATTCCTAAATAAAACTGAACGAAACCAAGTGACAGGCCATTCAACTTCGCGATTATCGGATTCTTTCATACGTACTTACCGGTGCCATAACCTATTTTGTGCAGGAACGGCGACGCCGGTATCTTTAGAGGCGTGCTGAGCTCACTTTGAGTCTCAGTCTTATTTCGGAACTTCTGCATTTTCGGCGTTTTAAGGTGAGCCATTGTTATCCGTCGATTGACGTTAAGCAAATTGAGTAAAATTATAGCAATATACTACGCGACGGTGTTACGGCAACTAACGGTGACTAACGGCAACCGTTACTTTCACTTGATGATTATTTTTTGAAATTCAAATGCAACGGTTGACGCGTGACGTCACCGAGTCATACGAGCGATCGCTGCTGCGTTAGTCAAAATAACCGCGGCTATTTTGAATTCAAATTATTCCAATTTGTCATATCAATCACAATGCAATCACCCAGTTTTACACACAGATTTAATATAGATAAGACAGAATAATTACAAATTCACAAGATATCATGTACCTGCGAATAAGGAGAAATCGGCTAATTCCACGAACTAGTTCTTTAATTTAATGCCATTTTATTTGTTGAACAAGAGACTGCGAGAACGTTGAATAATCATGCACGGTGCAATATTTTCATATGCCTCTGTTGAATGAAATTTACAGTGGTATCGTATTTCTTATCCGTAACTCTGAGAGGCTATATACCATAACCAGTCTTTCTCTTTACATTGTCTACTAAGTCGGCAGCTATATGTCCTAATTTGGAGACGCTGTTCCGAAGGTGGCGCCGTTTGCTTATTTACTTGGGCCAATTTATGGGATCGACTGGCGATGGTTTGAAGGCGGTACATCCACGATCTCTGGCCTCCTGTTGGCGTTCAATGTTCAGAAGCTGAAAGGAACTGGTAACGTGTTGTCTCGGGAGCTCGATACCGATTTCGTCTTCACGGATCAAAGCGGGATCTATATACCCCGCGGGGATTGGGCCGACTACGTTGATTCTACCGGACATCGAAATGTCGTCGGGAGATATCACTGCCCTCTGAACGCGTCCGGGAAGCCTATTGAACTTGAGCCTCCGGCGTCTGGTAGTTTCTGCAGGTCGTACGAACCGCTCCTCTTCCACGTTAGCTCCGTTGTCTTCAGAAGTCTTTATATTCAGGACCTCGAGGTCGTTGCGAGGCAGTTTGTCGTCCGACGATGAGACTCTCGGTCTTTTCAAGTTGATTTTGGTCTCCGTTGACGGCGCCGAATCGACAACTTCTACGATAGCTGTTGCCTCTTTCTCCCCGGCTGTTGATGAATCACGGGTCACTGGATGAGGGAGGATCGACTCCTGAGACAACGAGTAGAACTTGGAGTTCAGAGCACCCTTTGCTCCTTCGGCGTTAAAATCTTCGGCTGAGGACACGTCGAACTTCGATTTAGTTATTTCTTTCCCAAAGCTTGGGGAGAATGTGGACTCCTCTAGCGACGAAGCCTTTTTCACGGTGGATGACGACGTCGACACCGACTCCATAGCGGCTTGTTTGGATCCAACCTCGCGTATGTCTTCATTCACGTTAAACTCTCTGTGTGCCGCATTCGGTCGTTTGAGGATAATCCTTCTTCTAGCAGGTTTTTGGTTGATACTTTTTTCCGCGTCTAGAAACATGGGATTATATGGTATTTCATCGTCCTTCGCGTTCAAACCTGTTCCGGGTAAAATCACCCCGGGTAAATCTGGGCCGTTTAATTTTTCAGGACTGATAGTGCTCGTGTCACCCCTCAAAAATTGATAGGGTTTGTCACCCGGACGGGGAAGGTCGCACAAAAGCATCTTTCCGCCCGTGTTCCGCTCACCGAATATCACGTTTCCGCAACTCAAGGGTAGCAATTCCGCAGCCACCTCTGAATCACGTAAGTCACTGTGAGTGACGCCGGACAGAGGGTCTAGACCCACCAGTCCAGTTGATACTGGGCGGTCTTTAAGGAAACCGGCGTTGATCAGGACGGGGTAGTAGGCTTGACCCGCGGTTTCCCAGCTGATGGGATTATCAGCAATCATTATCACTGGTTTCCCAGTGATTACATTTATTAGGTTTAACTCGGTTGAAGTTGTCGACGTGTCCGATGATTTTTTTGCAAAATTTTCACGTTCCATCGAAGAGGAACTTTCTGATTTCGAGTTCAACTTAGTTTTGCTAACCGTTTTTGTATCAGATTGCTTTATGATAGTTCCGCCCTTAAGTTCCAAGTTTGACCTATCGTTTGTTAGGTTTTCCGTATTTGTGGAGACACTTTTAACGTTCGAAGATTCAATTTTTTCTTCCTTCGAGGATACATCATTCAGAGATTCACTTTTCTGCTGAGAAGAGGTCTTCTTCAATTCACCGTAGACTATGTCACCTCTCATGCCGAGACTAGGTATTCCTGATAGTACCGGTCTCTGAGCTTCTACAAGTGGTTTCAGATTTGTGTCAAGGTCTCTTGATTTTAAATCTTTCTCTGATAAATCTTGCCGGCTTGCTGTCCCGGTTTGAGAGTTCGAAGATGTACTTTCTGCCACCTTCGAAGATTCTGTTCTCGACAAGACACTTGATTCCTGAGAGGATATCTCCTTCCGGTCCACGTAAGCTGTGTCACCTCTTAGACCAACAGACGGCCTTCTGGGCAATGATGGTCGTCGGAATATTGAAACTTGTCCCAATGTTACATCAGAGCTCGCATCAGAGTCTTCCGAGTTTACGTTCGCATCAATCACTCCTTCACGGTTAAATGCTATACTTTGAGATTTGGACTTCGTTTCTTCCACCTTCAAAGACTCTGTGTTGGAAGAATTACTAGATTGTTGAGAAGCCGTCTCTTCCCGTTGCACGTAAGATGTGTCACCTATTAAACCGACAGACGGCCTTCTGGGCAATGGTGGTCGTCGGGATATTGAAACTTGTCCCAATGTTACATCAGAGCTCGCATCAGAGTCTTCCGAGATTACGTTCGCATCAATCACTCCTTCACGGTTAAATGCTATACTTTGAGATTTGGACTTCGTTTCTTCCACCTTCAAAGACTCTGTTTTGGAAGAATCACTAGATTGTTGTGAAGCCGTCTCTTCCCGTTGCACGTAAGCTGTGTCACCTATCAAACCAACAGACGGCCTTCTGGGCAATGATGGTCGTCGGAATGTTGAAACTTGTCCCAATGTTACGTCAGAGTCTTCCGAGTTTACGTCGGCATCAATCACTCCTTCACGGTTCGTTGCTACACTTTGAGAGTTGGACGTAATTTTTTCCACCTTCGAAGACTCTTTTGCCACCGATTGACTACTTTGCTGAGATGTTTCTTTGTTCTCTCCATATGTAGTAGAGACTTTGGGTACAAGTGTCCGTCTTCTGAACGTTGTAGATATTAGAATTTTAGGAACTGATTCTGAGCTTACGCTGAATGTTTCCGAGTTTACGGTTTTGTCTGTTGTGTCTCTAGCGTTTGTTACCACGGTTTTAGAGCTCGAAGATGAGCTTCCTTCGATATTCGAAGACTCTTTCGTCTGGGATTCGCTGCTCTGCTGACGCGACATCTCAGCAAGTTCATCGTTTACCGATTCATCTGTAATATATGAATAAAAATTTGTGCATTAGTAATCTGATCGTTTTTCGATCTACAGTTTCGCAGACATTAAAGAAACTTGACAAAATTAGCGTTACAATGAAAAATGAATTGAAAATCGCCAGTGAAAATTACATCGACCAATAATTCAATTCCCATTCACGTCGTAGCTTACAGCCTGAACCCACGTTCAAGCTTTCACTATTTTTCAATTACCTCAATAACTAAGGCCGAGCAATTAGTCATTATACGTATGTTTCGAAACAGTGAAACTGTTGTGAATTGGAAATTTCGTCGCGCTTACATGACACCACCGTAGCACCATATTTTGTAACTAAAACTGTCACATTTATAGGAGACAATTCTTTTCTTACCAGTTGCTTGGCTCTCTATTTTCGTCCGTGAAATCTGCGTTATCGGTTTCGTGCTCCCGGTAAGTTGCTGCTGGTCATTCCCAGTTAAAGTGGACAAACTGCCTTCCTCAAAGATGGAAGATTCTCTTGTGACTTTGGCGCTTTCCTGCTGTCCAAGGCTCGAAGTCTCTCGGTGATCCTTAAGCGTCGTTTCAGCGCTTTCACGCGTCCCAAGCTGCTTGGTATCATCCGCATAATCATAAGTTTCCCACGAATCCTCGTCAGCAATATATTGCTGGTCATAAATAGCCGAGCTCTTCTTTCCCGCTGTTCCAACCGTTGCTTCGTTCGTCGAAATTTCTCGTGCAGTCGCGTTTAATGTCGCGGGAATTACACCGAGTCCTTTTGTTTCCGACTCCGTCAATTCCGGGGGTTCAATTATCTCTGTACCATCTAACGACCCCAGCGTCTCTCGCCCGTCGGCATGTGAAAGCTCAACGAGGTTTTCACCCTGCACTTGAGTCGACCTCTCGGCAGTTTCTTTCTTCCTCGTTACAACCCGCTCGATTTTTCCAACGCTCGATGATGCCGACGAAGTCGACGTCAAGCTGCTTTTCTCCGACGATGAAATTTCACCGCGTTGCTGTCCTCTGCCATGGTCAGTTGCACTAGTAGTTCGCTCCCCATAATCCTCCTCGCCTGTCGTTGGGTATTTACTAACGCCTCGATAGTCAAGGAAATCGGAGGCCAGCGAGGCATCGGTCTGTGAAATACCCGAGTCGATATTTTTCCCCCGTTCATAACCATCGGTTCGTCTATCGGCCTCCGAGCCCTCGTCGCTGAATTCATCCTCCAGGTAATATTCCCTCGTCTCTTCGTCGGCCCTGAGCAGACTCTTCGCGACTCCTTCTCGAACCTCGCTTCCAGACCTCGTGAACTCGGCCTGCGACCTTTGCCCCAGGTATCCCGGAAGTCGTCCCCGTACCGGATACACGGTGCCGGAAGGCGGATTCTCGAACGTCGAACGCTGGACGAAGAGGCTCGTCGTTACTCCGCAGCACCTCACCGTGTCCTTAATTTCGCAAGGTGGAAACGGACCGAGCAAAACGTCCTCCGGCTTTGATCCCAACACTCGTGGACACTCGGCGCGAACTATGCAAGGACACAGGTGATGTGCGTCCACGGCTACCTGGACATCGCGACGATAATTGGTGTCACCTTCGATCGAGGCTGCAGAGCCCAAGGTGGCCAAAACCGTCAACCTGAAATTTAAATTTCGAACGAATATTAAGAGAGGTTTCTACTTTATTGAAACGCAAATAGAGAAAAGTTTTTCTTTTTCCTCCTTTTTTACATCGGAAAGATCCAATGCTTCAAGAGTAAGCTCGTAACCAAATTTCACAATCGGAGGAAAAAGCTGTCGTCATACATTCCGCTGCGTCTAAAGAGGCAAAATTGCCCCCAAGACTGGAACGGGGACGGTTTAGGAAGAACTTTTTCAAGAAGAGGAAGGTTTACTTTATGGTCCTGGCATAGCAGATTAGGTGTACATGTAAAACTTTTTATTTTATTCGCACAGAAACTTCAATTTAAGTTTAAACGCGTTTTTCTCGAAACCACGTTTTCCATATTTGCGAAAGTGCTTCTACACGCCTTAGATGTGAAATCGTTACGAATTTTGGCAGGCACGTGTAGAATAAACGTATAAATTAGTTGAACTGGAATAATCCAAAAATCTTCAAACGTTTTTACCTCAAGAACAAAAAAAAAAAAGAACCGGAAGAATTTTCGGTAAAGAAACTGACGAAATTAAGTCGTGCTTCTAAATGTCAATATAATAATTGGAATAAAAATGGGCAAAAAAAAAAAAAAAAATTAATAAAAATTCCGAGGGAAAACTGATTCTTACAACGAATTCTACAACCATGAAGAGGGGTTTTCGCAGGAATCAAATTTTTCACTTCTATTATCTTACCAAGGGCACAATTGCACCACGAAAAGTCCCATAATGGGATGTGAGGATTGGGGAACGTCGTATATACGCCGACGACAACAATCGCAAGGAAAAAAATATTATCGAATACCACGCGACGGTTCAAAGTCATTCAATTTATGTCAGTTTTCCCCACCGCGTCTGTCCCCGAGCATTGTCGTACAATATACACGTACAAAATTCAACCCAATGTACGAAGGTATTAACGATGAAATGAAAAATTGGTGGAAAACGAGTAGAAAGACCATTAAACCTTACGTGTTGCTGCAGTTGTAACGCTGACGCGACGGCTTACCCCTGAAAACCCTCCGGGCCGGTGAAAGTATAGTAATAAAGGACGTTAAATGCCGACTGGCGTATTAATGTGCGTTGAGGAATTAATGAACAGATCAAATTCCAATTTAATAACAATCGTATTCATTCGGGGTTCGAGTACGAATCCGGTTGTTACGTATAACAAGGTGTAGAAACACCGCGAACTAGGTTTTAAACATCGGTATAACCTGCGGATACTTCGGTAATAATAAATTTGTTTTAAAAATCTTTTCCACCTACTTTTATAACATCAGGCCTGCTCGAGCCCATTAATTTACCCTCGATATATGCTTCTCATCGTTACAGGTCCAGTCAATTTACGATAATAATCTATCGATTTCGATCTATTGTGTTTTCGTTGCAAGGTAATTCCGAGGTCGTCGCTACTGAACATGCCCGAAGGCGATTAATAATTTTAATTCCATTATGGTTGATATCATAGAATAGATATTCGAACCGAGTTTTCAAAGAGGTTCGTCTAATATCCGACTTGGACTACGTACCCCGGGGATATTTCTCCTCTCTCTCGTTATTTTTTTTTTTTTTTTTTTTGTGGGGAATTGTATTTTTTAAAGGTAATTCCTTCGACACAAAGTCGCTTCGAGTGTTGCGACGGGTTTATATAAAGGTATAAAAAGGCATTGTACATTATACACACACACACACACACTCATATATATACATATATATATGGAGATGAACAGCTATACTCAATCAAGGCTCACTCCATCACCGTCGTCGAGCTGTCGACGGATGGCGAAATATATTGCCGGATGCGGAGGCATTCCTTCGGAATTCACCACCACCCCCACCCCCGCCGATACCGCCTCCTTATTCCACTTCCAATTCCGACTTTGCAGTGATCGCGATCGCCGATGGAACGATAATAACGCGAACCTTTCGACAAACCCCCCCCCCCCCCCCCCCCCCCCCCCGCCTTGTGTCGATTCACGGACTCTCACTACGAATTTCTCTGAATAATTTCCTATTTCTCGTAGTTTCACTATTAGCAACTGATTAATTCGTTGTAGAAATTTTTCGAGGGGAGGTGAAAGTGCGTTTGAACGAGAAATCAATACCTGCCGAAAACAAAAATAAAAATATCCGTCACGTATGCCGCATCCCCTTTAGGTCCGAAAAAATATTTCCTTATACTGCAAGATTTTCGAAGATTTTTTATTATAAATAAGCGGCTTTGGACCGAACGTGAGTAAGCCTTAGAACTCCCCGTTCTCATGGTCCGGGTTACAAGTTTGTAGAGAAAATAAAAAGAACGATATACAATTCGAAGTTCGAACTACTAATTCAGATTCGTGATTATTAACGATTTTAAAGCCCTTGGATAACTGTGTTAGATGAAAATATGACGATTTTTTTTTATTTTGGAACACTGATCTTGGGTTCGTTATCGATGACCCAAAAAAACCTCCGTCTACCAATTTTTATCGAAATCCGAGTATTTTAAGATTTTTTTTCCGCCATATTGGATCGCCAAATATAAATTTCGGAAATCTGACCTTAGATTCGTGATCAGCGACTCAAAAAACCAATTATCATTAGAATCCATTCGTCCATCTTAAATTTTTTATTCCTTTTTTTTGGAATTTTATTATTGAAATAATCGAAAAAGTGCCGAACCGATCAAAGCTAAAATCAAATCGGTTCTAAGTTTGGAAAAGCCGCGGCGATTGAGACCAAAATCATTGCAATCCGATAACTCGTTCTCGATGTATCGTTGGACAAAAAAAAAAAAGAAATTGGATCACACACGTAGATACATATGTACAAACGTACACAGCGTCTATCTAAAAATGATCGAAGGTAATTCTCTGATCTTCAAAACGTGGATATATGATGAAAATCAAACTTTTCATTTTCGTTACGATTACAATAACCACCTTTCATCTCGAAAAACAGAGAGACGGGGAATTAAAAAAAAGCCTCGATATTGAACATTCTCTTTGGAATACGTGGGAGAGAATCATACGTTACAAAATCTCTGCAGTCATCGTATTGTAATAAAGTCTGTGCCGGATAAGAGAGATGTTGGTGGGAAGGGGAGGGGGGGGAAAAAAAAAAGAGTGGTTTAAAAATTCGGGTAAATTCTGAAGCGTAGAAAACGGTGATATATAAATATATAAAGGGTGGATTTTAGGCGTATGTGTACGAAGGGTCGAAAGGCGAAAGCGGGGCGCTACACGGATCGCACAAACACAAAGAGACACGAAACGTTCAGATCCGAGTTTGCGCAAATCCGGATCCCAACGATACGCGGTGTTGTACGCCGCGTGGGGAACATGAGGGAAAATAAACGGAGAAAAGCAGGGTGAAAAGAAAAAAAAAAAAAAAAAAAGCTTGCAGTACGTCGTCGCTTCGCAACGCGGCGAGAGTTCGTCGTCGGTGGACGCAAGCGTTTCGTCGCCGAAGGGAAGAGGTTGATAATTAATTAAGAAGAAAGGCGACAAACGCCCGTTTCCGTAAGCGAGGCAATATCCGATTCTACGGACTATGAAGAATTTTTTTGGCAACTCGTGAATCGCTCCGATCAACGCAACCAAAGGATAATTTTCACACGACTAATAATAATCGGTAAGCCTATATCTCGGTGTTTGTTTATCCCCGACAATTTTGTCGGTTTTTAGTTATGTAATTTAGGACAGGAGCGTGACGAGACGTACCTTGGTGAAAATGATTTATAAAATTTTGTACGAATTTTTAAGGAAATTGAGAGATTTTGTACAATTTCGGATGTGAAATTGTTGTCATAAAAACTTGTAGATATTCGTGACAAGATTTGTATTTGTATCGGTGAAAAAAAATCTACAAGATGTTACAATTTTTAAATAAGAATAACAATTCCTTACGGAAAATTATTCATATTTACAACTTTCTACGAAATAATACGAAACGTTCTTATTTCCATAAAAATTCTTAGTGGTGGAAATTTTTTACCAAGGTATCAAACGCATAAATCATAACGTTGTTTGCTCGTTAATTAATTACATTTTCTACACGTATTATTGTGACAATTTTTCAAACTCCCGCGAATTCCGTTTAATAAATATCGCAGGTGTGCGTAAGTAAACTTTTGTTTGTACGCAGTATATGAATACGGGATAAAATCGTCAGTTTTCAAATTTTGCGGTGAAATATTGCGCGATTTCGAATATCGCCGTGCATAGATATCCACACCTGCCGGGTGCACGAATTGAATGGAATAAAATCCAACTTTAGCGAAACTTGTTGAAATAAGAAGAAAAAGAAGAAGAAGAAGAAGAAATAGTGATCAGGGGATGGTTGGTAGGCCAGCCGATTAGCGCAAACTCCCAAAGTTTTTGTACCTGCTATACATGTATGTACAGAAAGTTTTCCAAGTAAAGTTTACCGTATAATATACATAGGTAGGTATAACAATAATCGCTTGTATGTATAATATACATGTAATATGTATACATACATAATAATACATATCGAGGGAGTTGTTATAGAAGCAGTAGAGAAAAGTTACAGCTTTGAAGGAGAGAGGGAAAGTTAATAATTTCTGTTTAATCACAATGTACAAGTTTGTCCTCGCTTGGTATAATATAATACAGCATTATACTCTTGCTTTATTATATTAACAAAAACGAGGGATCAATCACCGTACACTCTATACAGGTTAACAATTTTCCGTCAAAGTATCACCTCAAAATTTGTCTCCTTTCTTAATGACAAAATGAAAAAATACCTGCACACCGACCGTAAGATTTTCAAATCTCGTATACCTACGTTGGGTAAATTTTTTTTACACATTATCGTTGTTGTTATTACTGTTATTATTATTGTAACAGGAAATTGTTTTCGGGTATACAAGCTGCAGGGTATAAGTTGATGTTACAATATCTGGAGATGACGGGATAATAACACGATTCGATGTGTATGACACGGGCCGAACGGGATTTTATGTATGTATGTATGTACGTAAGGCATGATTGACGAAAGTATCGAAATCGATGGGGAGAAGCTTTTTATATGGGGAAAAGCGTTTAGATCCGAATGTTACAAGTAAATATAAATAAATATATATATATATATATATATATATATATATATATATATATATATTTACGATGTACATACCTCCATATAAACGGTGTAAAAAAGCTTCGTTATTGCGGTATTAACTTTCGTCTCCAGCATTGATGCCTGGATTTTGATTTCATTTGATCGTATACATTATGCCCTGTAGAACACATTGGGCCAATATGATCACATACGTACATACATACATACACAGGTATAACCCAAGTTGAAAAATTAACCTAACGATAGTTGTGATTGCTACTTAAAAATCAAAAAATGAATAAATAAATAAACGACAGTGGTTGATAGAATAATAAGAATAAAAACGTGTTTGAAAAAAATGAATCACACAACTAAAAGAAATTAAGAAATAAAGTCAGGAATAAAAATAAACTACTAAGACAAAAAATGAAGTAATTCTACGAAAGAGAGAGAAAGAGAGGTGATACGATGAGACGAGGAAGAGAAATAAAGAAAGTAAAATGAAAAATGAAACTCCAAAGCGAAAACAAAACAGGGGAATGATTTTCCGACGCAATTTGATATGCAGCTGGGATTGCAGAATTACGATGATTCGATCACAGCTCGACTAGCCGTCGATGTTATATTCGAAGGCGTACCGCGTGTTTAATGCATATACTAATTCCGGGGTAGCGGAATCGTTGGATTTGAATTACGAGCCGGCGGGGTTACCGGTTACGTATTCATTGGAATCGTGCGAGGCATCGAGCTGCGAGCACATCTTCGGCCACCACCTCTGGGGAAATGAATTTATGTACTAGCAATTCGTTACACGCCCAACCAGTGACGACATTCGACCCTTTAACGGGTATTGTAGGGTGTAATTTGCATGTGCGAACAAGCTACTTATTCAAATGTCTTCTTCGATTTTAATGCAAAAGTTCCGAAATAAGTTGACAAATAGTCTACGCGTTATAAAGAAAGTTTTCACTGAATAGTTTGATTTGAGAAGAAAATTCTTGTTTAGATGTGAAAATCGAGAGACACTATTTTTCAAAATTGTATTATTCCAAACCTTTTTATTGAGGATAATGTTTTTTATTTCAACGGAAAAGAGGCTTGGCCGTTAAAAAGGGTTAAAGCGGCCTTCCGACGAATTTTGAAAAATCACGTTGTTTAATTTTGCAGCGTAATAATTCTAGCCGAGAAATACTTTCGCTCCTCGGACTAACGATAATCGTTACGTTAAAGCTGACGTTGGCGTAATTATTTTCTTACTGTGCGCAGTGTAGGAATACGGGGCGTTCCGTCCCAAAACATTTATCTGTTTTTAAGTACGGTGTAGAGTGTAAAAAAAGAATCATCATCTTTCATTCGGTTTAAGATTTTTCAGATGACGGCTTTCATTTTTACTACTCTCGAAAAGACAAAAACACAATCACATAATGAATAGCCGTGATCGATTAGCTTCAAATTTTTATTCGTAAATTATTTTTCAAGAGTAGGAAAATTTTTATACCAAGACTGAATTAGGTAAGTTTTCTGATTCAGTAGCTACAGGCAAAACCGCTAATTAAAACGTGAGAAAAATAGAATCAAATACGAATTTTTATTTTTTTAAATTTATATTCAATACGATTTTTCTCACTCTCCAATAACTTGATTTGAATTTAGTGTCGGCGCAGAAAATATTTAGCGTTAAGATCGTTTCGTTACACGGGTTGAATTAATTCGCCCACAGCCCCGTGCAAAAGTGTAATTAACGATTGACGACAAATTGTTACACGACCGCCGCTGGTCGTTAGCTTTGTACCTTGAGGGCTGTTCCTGCCATCAGACCCACTCATCGTCAGCCGGATGTCCTTCCGTCGATTTGACGTACCTGCCCGTTATACTTTGCGTCGTGAACCCGCGTGTAAGGGGTGGAAATAAAGATAAGAGAAATACGAGGACGAAGAAGTGAGAGGAGGAAGGGAATCGTACGGGGTGGGGGGAGGGAATTAAATCCCGATCACGTGGGTGGCGATACCTCCTCCTCCTCCTCCTCCTCATGTTCCTGGAAATTTCGACAAAAACCTGACACTCGTTACAGGATTGTTAATTATCGGCTTTCTCTTTTTTCATCACGCAGTCTCTCATTTTTGCGACGTTTTAATTATTTTTCCACTTGCGCTGTGTTTTTGTCTCGTTTGTTTTAACAACGAGTATTCCACATACGAAGAACCCGAATCTTCTCAGAAACGTATTTTCAAAGCCGTGAAATTTATTCACGTCACTGGATGAATTTTTACAACAAGCTAGCTCGGAACCACGTATATTACATATTGAAAAAGAGACGTTGCGCGAAACAAAAACGTGAACCGTCTATAAACAAGAGAGGAAATTACCCAAATTCGGGGAAAAATAATAAAATGCTGAAATTGTTCGCTGAGGAAAGTCCCGCACAAGCGGTAGAAGAAATACACGAGAAAGAGAGGGAGAGGAAGGGAAAAGAAGAAGGAGAACATATCTGTAAAAGAAATGAAATCCTCCGACTGGTTGCAGAATTATCCTTCTTACCTTTATTACGACCCTGCAATTGTTACGTCGATCGATGTTTGCCCCGAACCGACAAAGCCGAAACACATTCATCCGGTGTACGGATATGTATGTACATATAATATGACTTTTCTTCGTACTTAAGAATTCTGACGAGGGTAAGGGAAGCAGTGCAGATTATTTATTATAGGATATAGGTATAAGCTCAGCGAGATGATGGACTGAAAGAGGCACGTAAGATTTCCAACCCTCGTTATATTATCCCGGCTCCCTCCAAATGGAAGAAAAATATCACGAAGGAGGATAAAAGTTTGCCGTTTCTCCGATTGCTAGCAGAGTACAATGTTGTGCCTATATGTGTGTAATAGATAATATCTACTGATTGTAAGACCAAATCTTGAATCTCGCAAAACGCCTAGATATCAATCGATAGGCAGCCCACATTACATCCACGTGTTCGGCCTGCGTTATTGCAGGATTCGAAACCAAGTGTTCGCACTTTTGCAGCGTTTTGCTCACGATTGATTGACGACGTAACAACAGGTTCGAGGACTGATGAGTATCCTGTCCATATTCGTGTAATTTGATCCTTTATTTTCGAGCAGTCTGATAATTAGGCACTGTATAAACAAGCAACACAGGATCGTTTATCCCCCCCCCCCCCCCCGCCGCGCCAACCAACTAAGTTTTCGATTGCGCAGTGAGTCGAGTTTACGTAAGTAACTCTGGCCCGGGTAATAAGAGGTACACTTGGAGACAATGAATCTGAGAGAGCTAATTTTTTACACTGGACAGTTATGTTGGCAACACGGAGAAACCTGCAGCGCCACAGTCGGCCGAGCGCGAAACAAACTCAAACTCAATCTCAATAAACGTAACATAAGCCATGACCGTCGAATCTAACCTTAGAATACCGCGGAGATAACGACTTGTTGGATTGACACGTTAATTCTAAGGTTAGATTCGAGTTTGTTTCACGCTCGGCCGACTGTGGCGCCGCAGGTTCCTCTGGGTTGCGAACATAACTGCCTAGTGTAAAAAATTAGCCGTCTGAGATTCATTGTCCCCAAGTGTACATGCTATTCGATAGACATACGCGAAGTGCCCAAGGTTGCTTAACTACGAGGTAATTATAAACTTTCTGCTTTCAGGTCATGCTAACGGGAGTGATTTATGGGTGGGTATGAATGGAAATTTGTAAATACTGCACTGCGTTACGCTAAAAGTATGAATACGCGACAGTGGACGTTAGCCTTAGACAATCTGTAACCAAGGAATGATAATGAATTTTTCTCCACTTAACGCAGGCCTCCACTTTGCTGCGAGGCGAACTGCAGCAGCGGTTCGTTTGGTGTAAACTTCACCTGGTACACTGAGAAAAATGACGATCCAACTGACGACGAGAATGGGATACGAGAACGGCTGATACACGCCAATTGGATAGCGTACAAAGTCGTTGCTCCGACTCTGCTCGCCGTTGGAATATTTGGAAACATACTCACCCTGGTCGCACTGTCAAGCTCGTCTCTGAGAGGTGTCACATACGTCTATCTAACGGCACTGGCAGTTGCCGATACTGGCGTCGTCGTTTTCTGGATACCGATCGGTAATGCCACCATGAGCTGCAACGTTTAACACAATGATTATTCATTTTTACAGTGTTTTCGATGGTGTGTCATGACTACCCTAACGCAGCTACAACGTTCCGCACCACGGTTGTTCATTTTTGTAATGTTATTTACGGTGTGCCACGACTACTCCAACGTAGATAAAACGTTCCGCACCACGATTGTTGATTTTTACAATGTTTGTGATGGTGTGCCATGACTACCCTAACGCAGTTACAACGTTCCACACCACGATTGTTCATTTTTGGAACGTTTTTGATAGCGCACCAGTACTAATCTAACGCATTTTCGTTACCACTTACAGCTGCGAGGCTGGGTTACGGGGTTAGCGGATACTACGTGGCAGCCCTTTACCACGCTCACGTCGAGCTCGTTGCCGTCAACACCTTCATGGCATCCAGCGTGTTGATAATGGCCTGTTTAACCGTCGATCGTTACCTCTCCGTGTTTTTACCCGGACGTTTGCGGGGCGGTTACATTCGGCGCAATTCAAACGTCGCCATAGCGCTTTCTTTCCTCGTTGGATTCTTGGTATGTGAAGTACATAACGTAACTTTGATAATTCAGACTACAAACACGAGTATCCTCTTAAAATATTTATTCTCGAATCGCTCCGCGAAGGTGAGCATTCCCCTCGGAGCGACGAGGTTGGTCTGTGAACAACAGGACGGTCCGGACGTGACCTTCACGATACGTGAAAACTCTTTGGTAACCGAGAGCGATTTGTGGATCGGGTACATTTGGACGAACGAAGCACTGATCAGGTTTTTGCCAGCCTCCGTCCTCGTCTTCCTTAACGGACTGATAGTGAAAAAGTTCATCCAGCTGACGGCTAAGCGGCGAAAGTTTCACGCCGTTTCCGACAAGTACAGAGCTTCTCACCTCGCCGAGACTTCATCCCTTACTCGAAACCGGGGATACAGGTATTTAAACATCGCTACTTCACCTCCGTCTTTTTTCCCTCCTTTGCAATGCGTTATTATTATTATTATTTTTTTTTTTTCAGAGAAGAGCAGCACCTGGTGATACTCGTCACCGCCATAGTGTTGCTATTTTTTATCACAACAACACCGTCGGCCTTTCTTCTCGCCTGGTATGTCAAGAGACCAGAGTCCGATATGTTTTTTCAAAAATTTCGCACCATCGCCAACCTCGCGGAACTGAGCAACTTTGCTCTCAACTTTTACGTGTACTTGGGATGCAGCACTGAATTTCGTGGTGTGGTCAGACGGGTATTACAGGTGAGGATATGATGAGTTCCTCTGCATTACGGTGGTCCTTAAGAATGTCATTTTTTAATTTTGACTTTCTTACCCCTCAATACGGCATTACCAAGAGACTTTTGGGATGTTTGTAAAATGACCTTTTCAATGATCCCATTACTATGTATTATATAATACGCCTTCTGACTTTCTTCTCGATCATTCTGAATTCACTTATTCCACGAGCCGTTGTAAGATAATGGAATTCCTTTGCCTACGCTGACGTGAATTTTTTTTTTTACGATTGTAGGGACGCTGTCGCGACGAGATTCGCGAACCACTGCAGGAAACGCCGGTTGGCGAAATCGAGGACTTTAGTCGCCACGGTACGACGTTTCGCATGTCTCCGGAACACACGCGACTCAATTCTCCCGGTTCGCCTTCAAAAACAATGCAGAATCCTCCTGGGGAGGATTGCGGCAAAGATGCCCAGTGATTCGATGCAGCGGCCGATTTTTTCATCCTGCGGTTATTTATTCATACATTTTTGAAAATAACTCGTCATTTATTGTGTTATTTTAAGTATCCAGCCCACCGAATCAATATTATGTACCTACTCTAAATGCTTAAGTGCAAAGTTGTAATTATTATAACATCAATTGTCATATTGCAACAGGATCAATAAAATACAATGCGATCTGCAAGGTCTATACGCGGTCATTATTATTGTTGCTTCATTCCATCAACAGTGAGGTTCCTCGTGATTAAGGTATGTACAGTAGGGTGGTCCTAGAAGGGTTATTTTTGAAGTTGGCGGATCCAACACGGTGGAACAAAAACCTAAGAGTCACTTGATAACGTCGTATTGGATCCATCATTTTGAATTTTATAATTTCCAGATTAGATTCGTAATCAGCGACCCAAGAAACCACCCTGTACCAAATTTCATCTAAGTCCGTTAGGTAGATTTGAAGTACCCCTGAAACGGTTGAATGGAATCCACCCTCTTCGGGGCACGACTTACAGTTCACATATAAATCTGAAGAAATTAGCGAATTATTTTTGACTTGCCTGGAGCCGATTTGGGGGCAAACCGGTTGAAATTAAAAAATTACCTTTTTAAGAACCACCCTAGTGAACAGCAATAATTTTGAAAATCACACACTTTGGATGGACGATGTAACAATTTGGGACACGTCACGTACCTATTCTTATTTGTCACTGCGCCACAAGTAAATTATTTGTCGATATTGGGATCAAAACAGGAAATCTGATGGTTCTGATGGTTTCTGCCTCAAGTGGATTCAACTCGACGACTGCTTTTGTCAGTAATTTGGCAAATGATTCATTTGAGGGGGTGCTCCAGTCGATTTCGACGTCATCGCACATATCTCTAAATATCGAAGTGCACGTATCTCAAACACGAAAAAGGGCTTAACAGCACCATTTTATACGCAATTCTGAACGATGGCAGTCCAACACATTTTCATTTGACGCAGAAATAAAGTAATGAATTCTACGAATTTTCTATTGTTCAATTTACGATACTTCGCATCATTTACTCATTAACACTCACTCTCGGGAGGATCGCGTATGATAACGATACCTGCTGAATACCCTAGATACGTGGTCGAAAGTGCGATTAATGGGTATGATAATCATTGTCATAGTGTAATGTGTTTTTAGCAAATTACATTTCAATTTAAAATTGCAAACGGAATGATGGACGAATATCAAATTTTCATCGACTGATGTTTGTTAATGCATCCCGACGAGAAGTTCAGATGACGCCAATGCCCACAACCTCTCTAGGAATTGATATGCGTAATTAACCGCGTATAGTTGAGTATGAACATTCTGATGAAATTATACTAGTAACATGCATCGCTAGCGGAAACCAAATCCACTATCTGTGTATAAGGTATTCCTAGGAATTGATTCAATAATCGAATATTACATTTATTCCGTAAACCTGTAAGCAATAACTGTATCACTTTCGCCGATATTATTTTATATTAATTATCAGTAGTTACGCAAAAACTGTATTCTTTTAATTTTTGAAAAAGTAAGATAATTGCAACAATACCGGACATTGTAGCTACATAGTTACGTGTAGTAAACGAAACGCTGCAAAGAAGCACTATTAAAAACGATACGAATTCAAACCTTCATATTTCAGAGACGCAAGTTTGGAAAATCGGACCAGCAACGACTTTTACCAATTGTAAGTGCGAGAATGAATGAGAACTATAAACAATTGAATATCTAATTATGAACGATCTTCACGGGTAATATTGCACGTCGGAATGATACTGTAAAACATGTCTTGTAATAGTGGGAGAACTATCATCCAGCTCCTGACCTCTGATAACCATCACGGGTGTGTCACCGTTGGAACAAGGTCACAATTTTAACGCGTAGATTAATTGACCACTGCTAATCATATTAATGCACACGATCACGCAAGTAGCTTCGAACATACACCATGAAGGCTCAGAGTGTGAACAGGTTTCACCGCAAAGTGAATGGTAATTTGTGCACGCATACCATTGTTCCCCCTCATAGGTGAAACACGCAGTTATATAGTAGCATCGAAATACAGCACCGGGTCAGTTCCTCCAGAAACTTTATATGCGCAACATTCTCCGGCAGGCAAGAGCGGGTGGTACCCACCCGGTCGGCTGTACAGGATTGTAATTTATCCTCCTCGTTCGTTGATTTCTTTTTATACCGGTATCTTTGTTTTTTTCCATTCGTTATAAACCACAGCTCACGTATTTCCTGATTACCAGTGTGATTCTTCGCCGCAAAGTGTCGAATGCCAGCGTTGTTGTCTGGCCGCGTACGTGGAACGAAATGGAGCTTCGACTGTCCGGTTGCATCAGCGTTCTGCTCCTGGCCGCGTTGTTAGCCGACGCCGAGAGGAGGACCTGCCCTTCCGGGGGTACCGTCAGCCTGACAAACGCGCGGAGGAACGACTCGGGATTCCTGGCCGAGTCCGGCGAGTTCTTTACTCGAGATATCGTTTGGGAAGACGACGGCACGTGGAGCGGCTGCTTCTGCGACCTCAAACCTTGTTTGCCCCTCTGTCCACCGAAGAACGCCACCACGCAGAACACGGAGACCATGGAGATCGACTACTCGGCGATGCCTCCCGTCTACAACCCCAATTTCGACCTCGACGAAAGTCTCCGGTTTGAGCAGAGGTTCCACGTTATCTTATCGGACCCGTGCCCGGGGATTAGGATGTACTTTTTGAACCCGTCGGAGTATCCGAACGACGAGTATTACCTCATGGCAAACGGATCGTTAGCCATGCCGAAGGTGCAAGACTCCTCGCAGACGATTGTCGACGCGACGAGTTACTGCTTTCGACTGAAGCGCAACTCGTCGATTTACACTCCGAGGCTCTGCGAAGCAGGAAACCCGTTTATCATGGACCCGATAAGGACCGCGAACTACGTCGGAGCCCTCGTGTCCGTTCCCTTCCTTCTCGCGACTATCTTCGTTTACTCCGTGATCCCGGAGCTGAGGAACATCCACGGCACTACTCTCAAGTGTTACTTGGCCAGCCTCGTCATCGCCTACGTGGCCCTTGGTGTCGACCGAATTCCAAATCAGAAAAATTTCACCGATGTTAGCGCAACTTGCCTTTTCCTCGGTAAGATCCGATTTACTTATTCCTCTAGTTTCTTTCTTTGTTTTGCCACGGCTTCGTGTTCCTCGAAGGTATACTTATCGTTACCATTTCTAATCCTATACCCAATTTTTTTCGATAATAAACGTTTGAAGTGACTTCAAATCTACACAACCCAGACTCTGCCCTAAAGGTATGGAATGGAAACCCGTTTATGCAGAGCCCGGATGACTTTCGGCGTTCTCACATCCATTCACGAACTTAATTAATCCTACACTGAGAGGAAAAAGTCATTGAATCAACTAAATTTCTGGTTGCGGGTGGCGAAGTAAATATGTATTTGTGTCAATTCAAGATCTGTTGGTCTAACAAAATGTTCAGTTAAAATCAACAGATCTTGAATAAACACAAATGAATATATACTTCGCTGCCCAGAAACTGCGGTGAAGACACATTTAATTGATTCAATGACTTTATTCTCTCAGTGTAACCATACCGTTAACTGATAAACCTTACTTGAAGAGGAATAAATCTTGAAAAGTACTTCGACGTAGGTTTGATTCTCTTCCAGGCCTCGCAAGATGTATTTATCTTAGAGTTTAATACATCTTAGCTCAGGATCGGGAATGTCTCGGAAATAACCAATAAATTGAAATTCTTCACCGAGCTGATGTAAAAAATTCGGACGTACATTAATTATTTGTTGTAAAAATTATTAATCTTTCGAAACGGTCTAAGATAATATTGTTTATAGTTGTGAAAATTCATCGGAATTAACGTACATATCATACCGTGACTCGTGTTTTGATTAGTATCTTGAAATTTCAGGATTCACCATCTACTCATCTTTTGTTGCCAGTTTTTTTTGGCTGAATGTCATGTGCTTCGACATGTGGTGGAGATTCGGGTACGTTCCAAGCTATGATATGGCTTTTCGAACAAGATCTCAATTACGACTCGTACCAATTATTTCACCGAATCGTCCAATTTCACGAGGATTGGCTCTATTCTTGAATGTTATAGCGGCTACGGGCCGATGACGAGTAACGGAAATAGCGACGACCGTAAGAAGTTCATCAGGTACTCGATTTACGCGTGGGGATGTCCAATCCTGTTGACTACCATTTGCATCGTCATGGAATTCGCCGATGTTGGAGAATCAACGATCAAGCCAGACTTCAGGTCAAGCGGTTGCTGGTTTGCAAGTAGGTCGACCTCGTTATTTGTATAACGAAAATCTCGATGATGGGAACGATTACCTCTCATGACTGGATGAACTTTCAGCCAAGTCTGCCGAGGCATTGTACTACTACGGTCCGGCTGGCGTTATTATTACCACCAATGTTTTCCTCTTCGTTTTAACATCTTTGAAGATTGTTAAACATAAAAGGAACGTGAAACGTCACCTGAACAGCGGTGACAGCAGAAGACACGACGAGAACAAGCACTGGTATGTGAACAAATGCAAAAAATATGAAAGAAGGCAAATAGGTAACGAAATATCGTTCCAGGTTCAGCTTGTACGTGAAGCTTTTCGTAGTGATGGGGATCTGCTGGTCGACGGAGGTGATTTCGGGGATTTGGGAAGGGCCCAGGCACATCTGGTACGTCACGGACATGATCAACGCGCTCCAAGGGATCGTGATCTTCGTCATTTTCGTCTGCAAGAAGAAGATTTGCCGCTCGCTGAAGCAGCGCTACAACAGTCTTCGAATCACCCGGAAAGGTTGCATCTTCGAAACAAGAACTGCAGACTCGTCCTCTACCACCACATCCAACGTCGACGATCCAACCTCAACTGGACAGGTTCCCGTCCGTATGCGCGAAAGGATTACAGTATCACCGGAAACTCCAGGATCGTCCAGTGGCCAACCTGATCAAGCGGACCGTAAGGTCTGAACTGGAAGTCTACAAGGACAAAACATCCAACCAATGCAAATAAAATCTAGTCTCTCAGATGTGCCACAATTATACGAAAGGGTTGTAATTTTTTAATATACTATTGTGAGTTTCAGCTGATGTAACTAGTACTCATTTTATTTTTGTCGTTTTTGACCGAATTGTATTTTTACATAACAGCGCGGAGAAATATGATAAAGTTATCACATGCAGTCTATAATTGTGACGACATATAAATTGTATACATTGTGAGTGCATAGGTGTTCACTTAATATGAATACCATCAAGTATTTACGCAAACGATACTTAAACACAACATTTTTCTGGGGAAATAAATTCACGTCCGTACTTATGGTTGTTATAGTGTCACTAACAGAAATACCCGACATTGGCCGGATTAAGATTGAACTACTTGGAAGTTTGTCATGAAAAAAAATATCGCATTTACAGAAATGGGAGCCCCTCGAATCAACCTAGACTCCCATTGCTATCAGGAAGAAATAATCACACGCAGTATTCATTCGTATCGAGCGAAAATTTGTATTTGTGAATTTCGGCTTTTGCATATGACGTCATAAGTTCTATAACCACCACCCCCCCCCCCCCCCGCCGCCTTCACCGATGACGTCATTTATAGATCACTCACAGAGATCCGCACAGAATGCCCGTTCGCGCGTATTTACCGGCACGACCGGCAGCGTTACGGATTTAGCTCCACTTCTCCCACTTAGATCATACTCCCCTCTACCAAAATTACCTTATCCCCACTACGGGCGAAATAAGTGGTGGGGTAACGATGGCTCTCAGCTATAGCTCAAGTAGCAGAGAACGCATAAAACATTGATTAATTATTAAATCTAAATTTTACATAAAAAGTTGAATGTACCATAGCCTATAGCACTTGTGGAATCGTAAGAAACATTGGAAAAAAAAGTCGCATTAAAATGCGTCGAATAGATTTTAGGTTCAATCCGTACAAGCATACCTACAAAGAATTTTATATGTTGGTATAGAGTAGTATAGATGAGTCGTAGGTATCAAAATCAAAAATATTCATATTAATAGATGTTTCACGAGGCACTAGGTTTTAGAGAAGCCAAATTGGTCAGAATCGATGAGATGAAATGAAAAGAACCTTAAATTTGGATCCTGCACCGTTTTAATATCACGAGTTATAAGGCACCAAAATTGACTGGTGACAAGTAACTATGTAACCAGTAGTACATTCAATCTGACTGAGGACATACTTGTATCGCGAGAATATCGCTGTATAATCTACGTACTAAAACCGGGATATTATAATATCGGGTACCTACTTTCTGTATCCGCATTCAAATAACGGGGATATAGATAGATAATGACATCAGCGATCGAAAAAACAAGTCAGACTAGCTGAAAAAAAAAAACCAACAGTTCATCAAGACAGGATCAACAGTTGAATGGGCACCTGCAGCTACTTAAAGGCTAATAACGTTAAGAATCAACCTTCGCAACAAGTCATTTTATTTCAAGTCATTTTGTTTATATACCACCAACAAAATTTTTGTACTCCTTATTAAGTATGGTTTATTGCTAATTCGCAGAGAAGGACAGGGTAGGATAAAAATAATACTCTTTCTTGGATGACGTTGCACTGTGGACGTCCTCGGTGTCATATCAAGAGAATACCAAACCGCGATCGCTCGTTGTCACATCGAACACAAACCATTAATCACTTTCTCTGCATGTACCATCGGTGGATGATCGTACCATATTATCCGGACATGCTAATTTGCCCTGAGAGGGCAAGGAGTAGACAGCAACCTCGAACGGATGGCTGAACATTTTATTGGGCAAAAGTGTCGACGGATAAATATTCGCCGGTTCGATCGTCGTTGTCTGTAACGTCGACATCCAGTCTGTGGTTGGCTCCGCCAAGTCCTCGGGATTCACCGTCGGTTCCTCCGTCTGGTTCCAAACTCCTGTATCGGCCTCCGTTTGGTTCAACGAAAGGCTCGTCGAGTTCGTCGGATTCTTCACGGGAACAACGTGGCTCACGTCGACGGCAACGAGTCCGAAAATTATGGCAAAACTCAGCACGAAGCGTGCCTCAGACATCATCTCAACTTATTTGAAATGATTAAACAACAACTCAGTAGACCGGATCGACTTGTTGATTCCTTACGACTGGCTGCTGGGTTTCTGATCTCATGATTCCAGCCCCCCTGTCCCTCCTTACGCTTTATCACACACCTGGAGATACGCATGTTTTGTGAATAACGGTTACCGAGAATGAGCGACTAGTTTGTCGGACTTGCTAATGACCGTCACGCACACGCCAGTCCAGTCTCTTGTCCTTTGAACACGGACTGGCTACATTAGCGTATATTGTGATCGAATTGCAAGGTCGTTATCTTTGTCAATACGTTCGTAAATTAATCTTTCGAGTATTCGCCCGCCCCCCCGAAATCATTCTTCCTGATTCGATAAAGCAATGTTTCGTTCATTCTAACTAATTGTAAAACTTATAATCAAAGCAGCATATTGCAAATAGTTCCTTCAAACTGAGATCAACTTCATTACTATGTATGATAATATTGAATGATATTGCTCAACGGTGTCCTTGAATCCAACATTGGTATTAAATGAAAGCATACACTCGAAGAAAACTTTTTGCTTCTTCGAAAAAAAAAAACCGATACATAAGACGCATTTTATACACATTTTTCCTGAGAGCCAGCGAATATCAAATTCCATTGAACAGATGCTCTCTGAGATGGCAAAAAAATTTTATATCGAATAAGATATTATACTCATAACAATTATGCTTACCCACTCCAGAACGGAGTAAGGCTGTTAGCCAACTGGTTTGAAAACAACTTCATGTCGTTCTTTTTTATTTTGTCGACGAATCAAAATTAATATTATATGTGAATATTCTGCTGCCTTCAACTGTAGTCTGCACCACTAAAAAAAATGTTTTAAACTTGACATGGTACAATCGAATCACAGCAATTTCGGCATTGGCAGTTACGTTATTCATAATTTTTTATTCAATTACGGAAAAAATAACTTACAAATATACGCCAGTGCATCCATAATAATTGCAACGAAAAACTACACCTCGAGAATCGACTTTGACGAACTCTTCTGACGCTGGCGACCCTCCACGACTTGATCTTTTATTCTATCGGGATATAGGGATGGAGGTGAAAAGTATGCGTCACATTCTGACAGTGAAGAACTGTTCAACAAACGATAAATCATTGACCATTCGAAATTTGAATTTTTCGAGAATTCTGGTTCCTTCTAGAGCGCGGATTCCTCTGCTCACAGCTTACACTCATCGCTTCCGTGCACCCGTATTGCAGCCTGCTAGGCGCCGGGAATTATGGCTTTATATTTCCGGCAAATCCAAATTATCGGGAAATATGAAATCGTATTTCCCGCAAATTAATTTTTCAGGTTTTCCTTTTCCATTTTGAACTACCTCTCTCGGTATTATTATAAACTTTCGCTCATATTACAGTTTTCAGACTGATAGATTACACTTGCAGGTGGAAGAAAAATATTTCCAAGTCAGTAATGTGGCCAGAGTTGATACGGAAATAAAGTCCTATATGTAACACCGGAATGAAAGTCGATTACTCTCTCAGGTGATTAACCTCACCCACGGTAATGATCTTGGACTTTATTGCCTTGTTACATAATGTACTATTTCCTGGTGTTCTCTCTTTCTTATCAGTTATGAACTATTTCTTTCTATCTTATTATAAATTCATAATAATATTAAAGAGTTCTCGACTAACCGAATGATCACACTTACACGTAAAAGGAAAAATCGCAATGATTTTTTAAACACAAAAATTCAATAATGTGACCAGGTTTGAGAAAGGAATAAAGTACTACATGCAACTCTTGAATAAAAGTCGATTAAACCCTTGTTACATAATGTGTTATTATTCAACCTTCGCAAACATGTCATTTTATTTGTATATCACGAACAAAATTCTTAATGCACCGAAAAATACAGAGCAGGATCAAGATATTACATTTTTTATTGCGTTGTTAATAAATGGATTGATTATTAGAACCGATGGGAAGAAGAAACCTAACCGCAGGAGTTGGATTCTGTGTCGATAACTCAGGCTTCCGATCTTCAGCACGAGCCGTCTTTGGTTGCGTCAGTCATTGCACAACCACTCAGTAATTGGATGGTCAGATTCGAGCGATGTGCACGAGAAACAGAGAGCAAAGTGCAAACTCAAACTGTTTACAGAATATAATATTCTCGAGCTTCTGACGTTTGTGAGTCTCCCCCTCTCCTTCATTCTTCGAATGGTTTCATCGCACTTCCTTGTCGACGACGTGCGATGCTCTCCATCGGTGGATGTGACTTAACTTGACGGTTTTCGACAGTTTCATCGTTTCGCGGTGAATATATTCTACACCAGACGGATTAAAATTCCATCCTAGTTTCCCAACAATCCCTCTTCACAGCTCTGTCCACGCAACGATTTTCACAATCGGCTCGACAAAGAATCGAAGCAATCGATTTCCCCCGGCATTTCAAGTCCCGTTCAAAGTATCAAATATTCCTGTCTGCATTAATAACGAGAAGATGTAAAAACAGAAAAAAGTTAACGATCCGTAGGTTGTTCGTAGACGGTCAAAAGTAGCCTCAAGGATCCTTGAGAAATTTCAATATTGGATTATAATCGTACATCGATTTCTCAGGGAAAAACGAACCGCAACCGCTCACTGTCACATCAAGCCCAAACTAGTTTTCAGGGTCTCTGCACGTACCATCCCTGGCTAAGACCTTGTTAGCAGGACAAATATCGATATAATCAATACGATTAGTAGGCAAGCAATGATGAACCACGTTGTTATAACTCGACGGATTCCTCATCTTCTCAAGCTTCGCCAGTTTGATCATCGTTGCCCGTAACGTCGACATCCAGTCTGTGGTTGGCTCCGTCAGGTCCTCGGGATTCACCGTCGATTCCTCCATCTGGTTGGAGTTCGTCGGATTTTTCACGGGAACAACGTGGCTCACAGCGACGGCAACGAGTCCGTAAATTATGGTAAAACTCAACATGACGTGTGCTTTAGACACCATCTCCACTTGTGTAAAATGGCAAAACAAGAACTTGGCGTTACCGGATCGACTTGCTGATTCCTTACGACTGGTTGCTACGGTTCTGGTATCGCGATGTTATATCAGCGCTGTTGTATATTCGCAGATGTTTTTGTGTGTTGGCCTTTAACCCCTTAACCTACGATTTAAATTATAAGTGCGTGAACTCATAATCAACAGCAAGATCGGTCATACTTGTAAATACCACGGCTCTCACTCGTGATTATCATGTTTGGCCCGTCCCATCTCTCACATGATATTGCAGGCGAAGGGGTTAAACACGAATTGGTTACCGTGCGTGGCGATTGAAACGCAAAGTCATCTTAACTTTTTCCTTCTTAAACAGGAAAACAATTCATATATTACGTCCTCCAGATGTTAGATTCTACTACCACACTATTACAGCTAACTTATACCCTGCATCCGTTTCTTATCATTACCTCGATGCCTTGATTTCCACATCGCATCAGCAGAATGCTCCCTCCACTCTCAAACTGCAACTACAGCCAATCCCTTACATCCTTCCTCCTACGTATTCACTCTCAACTCATCTTTTATTCGGCCAACATCTGAATTCACCTCTCTTCCCTTTTTCCTCCTTCGCGCTAAAGGTCTTACACTATACTATATATATATATACTAATATTACTTGTGATTTACTATTTGTTGAATTTTTTTATAAATGATTTAAATACCCTTGTGATACCACCTATCCACCGATCCACCCCGGAACATATGAATACGCACTTTGAAAGGTATTTGTTTGCGGGGACGTAATGTTTCGTCATTGAAACCAAATACCATCGATCAATTAGTTCCTGAGATGTCAAGGAAATTGAATTGACACGCATCGATTACGATCCAAGCAGGGGTTCACTTTCCGATGCCGCGACGTCGTGAGCTTGGTTCATAGTTTCTGCATCAAATGGATCCTATTCGACGACAGAATTTCGTAGGGTTATATTTTCACCGACTCCGCTAACCGTGGAAATCTGTTGGCGAATTCAGCTTTCATTCGTGTGACGGTCAAGTTTGCCTGTGAAAGATGAGGCTGAAGCTAACAGTCAGAATTAGCAGTCAAACGTTCTAATGTTCGTTCGAATAAGGTAGTGAAATCCCATAATCTAAATTTTGTGAAATACTTTGAACCCCCGATACTTTTATAGAATTATAAGGATAAAATTGACTGGCATTTTCCCATTTCCAAAAAACTAGTTTCTGTCTATGAACGTGGACTCAAGTCGATATTCTGATTTGACGGGAAGACGTAAAAGAAGTAAATTGCAATTTGAAATTGCAAGCGAAAATATGATGCATGAATTCGCCACGCAAAGTGTCGACTTTCATTACGATGCAGACATTTATTTTAAGTTAATCTTTCTTTGAGGTCACATTAACGCAACAAATTCTGAAGAAATTCATGTCCGCGGTTAACCGCGTATGCGGCAAACGTACTTCCCGATGGAAATATACATGTTCCATGCATCGCCAGAGGAAAATCGAATCCTCTATCTGCGTGTACAAGATTCCCGGAAAGTGATGCAGTGATAGCGTATTACATTTGTCACGCAACTGTATCACTTGAGCTAATATTCTTTCATACTACGTGTAATGTGTCATGTTTTTTAAATTTTTGCCTAAAAGTCTAGTAATTGCAGGAACACTATAATCGTAATAAACGAAACAACGCAGGAGAGGACGATGTAAACGATATAAATTCAAACTCTCATAGCTTAGAGAAACAAATCAGAAAAATCGCACAAATAACGACTTTTACTAAGTATGATAATTAGCCAGAACTATGTAATAATGAATGTTCAGGAGAATGACCTTTACGGGAAATGTGGAACGTCTGAATGAACCCGTAAGAAGATATCTCTAAACAGTGAGAGTACTCTTGAGTACACAGCTCTTGACCTATGAGAATCATCGTGAATCGGCTACTATCGGAACAAAGCTATAATATCAACGCACGCAACGAGTGAGCATCGCTAATCACATCAATGCAGACCTGAAGGCTTAGAGTGTGAACAGGTTCCACTGCGAAGTGATTGGCGAATATTTGTGCTCGTGTATTGTGGTCTCCTCTTATCGGTCAAACACTAAGTTATATAGTAGCGTCAGAATCCATCATAGGGTCAGTTTCACCAGACACTTTATACCCGCAAACAAGTGTCGTCGACATCTGCTCGGGCGGTGGTACAGGATTGTAATTTATCCGCCTCGTTCGTCGGTTTCTCCTTATTCCGGTACCATGGTTTTTTTCCATTCGTTATAAAGCACAGCTCACGTATTTCCTGATTACCATTGTGATTCTTCGCCGCAAAGTGTCGAATGCCAGCGTTGTTGTCTGGCCGCGTACGTGGAACGAAATGGAGCTTCGACTGTCCGGTTGCATCAGCGTTCTGCTTCTGGCCGCGTTGTTAGCCGACGCCGACAGGAGGACCTGCCCTCCCGGGGGTACCGTCAGCCTGACAAACGCGCGGAGGAACGACTCGGGATTCCTGGCCGAGTCCGGCGAGTTCTTTCCTCGAGATGTCGTTTGGGAAGACGACGGCACGTGGAGCGGCTGCTTCTGCGACCTCAAACCTTGTTTGCCCCTCTGTCCACCGAAGAACGCCACCACGCAGAACACGGAGACCATGGAGATCGACTACTCGGCGATGCCTCCCGTCTACAAACCCAATTTCGATCTCGACCGAAGTCTCCGGTTCGAGCAGAGGTTCCACGTTATCTTATCGCACCCCTGCCCGGGGATTAAGATGTACTCTTTGAACCTGACGAAGCGTCCGAAAGACGAGTATTACCTCATGGCAAACGGATCGTTGGCCATGCCGAAGGTGCGAAACTCGTCGCAGACGATTCTCGACGCGACGAGTTACTGCTTTCGACTGAAGCGCAACTCGGCGATTTACACTCCGAGGCTCTGTGAAGCAGCGGATCCGCCTATTATGGACCCGATAAGGACCGCGAACTACGTCGGAGCCCTCGTGTCCGTTCCCTTCCTTCTCGCGACTATCTTCGTTTACTCCGTCATCCAGGAGCTCAGGAACATCCACGGCACTACTCTCAAATGCTATTTGGCCAGCCTTGTCATCGGCTACGTGGCCCTTGGTATCGATCGCATTCCAAATCAGACAAACTTCATCAACGATGTTGGCGCAATTTGCCTTTTCCTCGGTAAGTGACGATTTACTCACTTCTCCAGTTTCTTTATACATTTTACCACAGCTCCGTGTTCATCGAAAGTGTGGCTACCAATCGAACTACCGTGACTGACTATTTTCAATGAAAAACGCTTCAAGTAACTTCAAATCTGCACAACCGAGACTGTCCTACAAGTTCGGAATGGAAACCCGTTTATACGGAGTTCAGATGACCTTCGGCGTTCTTACGTCTATTTAGCTCTTAATTAAACCCGAATGAACTGTCAACTGATGAATCCTACTGGAAGAGGAAATAATCGTTGAGGATAGTGTGTTACATTTTATTTCAGTGGCCTCGCAAGATGTAGATATCTTGAAGTTTGATACACGTCGACTCAGCCCCGACGCTGAGTGACTGAATGTGACTATACGAAATATCCAACAAATTGAAACTTTATACCGACCTGGCGTATAAAACTTAAATTTTCATTGATTGTTTTAAGCCAAAATTGATAATCGTTCGGAAAGATCTCAAACAATATTATTTACCGGTGATGAAAACGCATCGGAATTAACGTAGATATCGTATCATTGCTGGTGTTTTAATCAGTACCTGTTGCTTTCAGGATTCATCATCTACTCATCTTTTCTTGCCAGTTTTTGTTGGCTGAATGTCATGTGCTTCGACATTTGGTGGAGATTCGGGTACGTTTCAAACTATGATATGGCTTTTCGAACAAGATCTCAATTATGACTCGTACCAATTATTTCACCGAATCGTCCAATTTCAAGAGGATTGGCTCTATTCTTGACTGTTACAGTGGCTACGGGCCGCTAAGGAGTAACGGAAATAGCGGCGACCGTAAGAAGTTTATCAGGTACTCGATTTACGCGTGGGGATGTCCAATCCTGTTGACTACCATTTGCATCGTCATGGAATTCGCCGATGTTGGAGAATCAACGATCAAGCCAGACTTCAGGTCAAGCGGTTGCTGGTTCGGAAGTAAGTCGACCTCTTTATTTCTTTAGCGAAAATCTCGATGATGAGAACGATTATCTCTCATATCTGGATGAACTTTCAGCCAAGTGTGCCGCGGTATTTTACTACTACGGTCCGGCTGGCGTTATGATAACCACCAACATTTTCCTCTTCATTTTAACATCTTTGAAGATTCTCGAACATAAAAGGAACGTGAAACCTCACCTGAACAGCGGCGATAGCCAAAGACACGACGAAAACGAGCAGTGGTATGTGAAAAAATTCGGAAAATATGGCAGAAGGCAAATAGATAACGAAATTCCGTTCCAGGTTCAGCTTGTACGTGAAGCTTTTCGTAGTGATGGGGATCTGCTGGTCGACGGAGGTGATTTCGGGGATTTGGGAAGGGCCCAGGTACATCTGGTACGTCACGGACATGGTCAACGCGCTCCAAGGGGTCCTGATCTTCGTCATTTTCGTCTGCAAGAAGAAGATTTGCCGCTCGCTGAAGCAGCACTACAACAGTCTTCGAGTCATCTGCAAAGGTTGCATCTTCGAAACAAGAACTGCAGACTCGTCGTCTACCACCACAACCAACGTCGACGATCCGACCGCAACCGGACAGGTTTCCGTCCGTATGCGCGAACGGACTACAGTATCACCGGAAACTCCAGAATCGTCCAGTGGCCCACCTTATTGAGCGGAACGTAAGGCCTGAACTGGGAGTCTACAAGGACAAAGTGTCCATGTAATGCGAATAAAATCTAGTCTCTCAGAAGTGCCACAATTAAGTCAATCACGAAAGACAACGCCGAAAAATTTTATACGGTTATCATATACAGTCTGCAATTGCGATAGTCAATTTTATACATTGTAAGTGTATAAGTGTTCACTCAACCCTAGGACCCTACGCATGGGTACCCCACATAATGTTTACGACCTGCTAAAATCATTTTTGTTACTTCGTTCAATCGAATTTATCACGGTGAAAAATTCATAGTAAGTTTTTCTCGCATATACTATTCCATTCTTCAGTATTTCAGCTTTCGAATGAAACAAACAGAACTCATCTACGACAAACAGTCCGTTGGCAATGTTCATTTTAAGTTCTAAGATGCGCGTAACCCCTGTGAAGATTATTTGTTTCGTTCAGATAGTGTAGGATCCCAGGGTTACGATGAATACCATCAAGTTTTTACGCAAACTGATATTTGCTCACAACATTCTTCTAGAGAAATGAATTCGCGCAGTTATTCTGTAGCCTATGTCTACGGGCGATTCTTATAGTGTCATAAGTCGCAGGTAAAACGAAATCAGAATCAAACATATCCATGTGAATAGACGTTTCATGAGGCACTAGGTTTACAGAGCCCAAATTGGTTGGAATCGATGAGATGAAATGAAAAAAACATACAATTTGTATTCTGCACCGATAATTTAGTCTTCTTCTGAATTCTGCAACCTGAATTTTTATAAATTTTATTTAAAGGGTGTACGCTCGTATAAATATAATCAATGAATAAATAAATTAAAAAGAAATTCATACAACGGCTCTAGATTTTGGGGCTACATAATAACCGTACGCAAGTCATGGACGGCCCCCAACAATTGGAGAAGATGAAATTGAGACATGCAAACTGATTGTGTCTACTTGTGAAAACGATTTTTACTTCCCAACAGGTAATTTGTCAATTACGGGAATACAGGTATAAATATAAAATTAATGCACGTCTGAAACTATGCCGCCAATGCTATGAAAGGTGAGATATCGTAGGCGAGTACAAAGGTATCATGTTTCAATCATATTTTCTTCAGACTGAGACAGGAATGAGAAAAAGCAATACAAAACGAAAGTAGCGCAGGACGACCATAGTACAAAGTTTGATTAGTTGTAAAGAGGTGGTGTCGTTCATTTGTATCAGGCTTTTGACATTTTCCAACGTGTAAAAAGAGAGATCATATAGAAACGAATCAGACCACCCACCCACCAACAGCTGCTACCCAAAAGATAACCCATCATTTTCTTAAGGGTTGTCATTAGGGCCACCTGTTCCTGCCACAAAAGCAGTGGTGTGATTAGTTTTTACATAATCTGCTGATACACGACCGAGACCCCCTTCTGAAATGGAAGGAAAGATCAAAGTAAGTTGAAAACATCACTCAAGCCACGGTTCTTCCATTGGTCTCCATGTACTTACTGCATACTTGTTCCATTCCTGGAGGTACCAAAGAACTGACCACTCCACAAGTAGGGGATTCTAAAGTTCAGTTGATATTTTTGTATTTCGTTGCATACGATTGAGACGGCAATCAATCGGGACTATCTCCATGATATGGCGCAATAACGAAAGTCTTGATCAACTTGAGCATAACGAGAGGAAGAAAACTGATCAGCCGGTTGCGCGAAGATGATGGAAAGTCTTTTGCGGGGGATGAAGAACGCGATGCGAAAGAAGATCGACATTGTTTTGACAGTTTAGAAATTTGAAGAAGCATGATTATCATTATTCGTGATGTCTGATACGGTGAACTATTATAACTACCGGTTACGATTCCCGGTTTTCCGATCATACCCCATGATCGAAGAACATTCGAAATCGAATAATGGACCCGCCCAACATTCAATACCGGCTTAACGCAATTGGACGTTAGGGAAGTTTAAAAATTGCAAAACAAATCACTCGTTATATCGGAACCGCGGAGAGTGAAGTTCCAAGAGATTGCAATGGAAGTTTGACCGCGATTTCCGTTTCTGATGACAGACTAGGATGCTTGCAGCTGACGTCTTTCACGCCGCACTGTTAAACACTCACGGATATTGGGTTTTAAATAACTACCCAAGTTCGTCTATGAGAAAATCTTCATCGTTTCATCATCGGCAGGTTTATTCGGCGTTAGGAGTTTTGTAAGTTCGATCGGCTGCTGAACCGTTGTTGGTTTATTCTCGCGAACGCGAAGCACTTCCTCACTGGTTCCCAACGTATTTATTGTTTTCTCGAGTTATCGGGTCATTAAAACACGTTATCTTTTCCCTCAAGTCATACTGAATTTATTCTCAATAACTGAGTATCGTACATGAAATGTAAAAAATCCAGGAAAATGTATTAAGAGAAAAAAAAAACAAAGAAAGTAATGAGATGAAAATGTGAATTACAATATTTCCTAATACATGATATACTACATGCACCACTTCTCCCGAACTCGATCATTCATTCGAACCTCCGTTTATTAATCTCAGTTATTCTTCGGTGTCTGGAAAATATAAAAGAGCCCGTATAAAATGCTTATGTCTGAGGTTAAATGTAATCTGCGGTAAAGAAAAAAAAGAAAGAAAGAAAAAAAAAAGTAAACAAATAATAAAAACTATTAACGCCAATTGCGTGACAATTGCGACAATTATTAAAATTTACATATAACGCATACCCAGTAAAGTTGTTTATTTTATTCTTCGTCCTCACTCCTGCATTCTCCGTTGTGGTCGCGTACCGTTCCAGGTTTACAACATTCGTTACATTTGAGAGCGGGCAGAGTATAAATTTTACTCACCAACGACTCAGAAGCGATAGGCTCTTCATGAACCTCGTCGTGACCCGCAGAACGCGTAATATATATAATATATCCAAATATGCCAGCGACGCCAGCCATGACGAATGGTACGATTACACTTATTGGAGGCATATTTTTATACAGGGGATGCACACTTTTTTATGACACTTGGACGTCGTTGCAAACCCAAGAGCGGTTCGGAATATATCTGTACAATCCATGTACCACAACCGAGATATATAACATCGGCTCTTCCGACAATTGCGGCAGGATAAAATAGGATAGAATATACGGAGGGGATACGAACAAAAACCTCAGAGGTTTACGAAATAAGTCAGCTTGCGATATCCTCAATAAAAGAAATTAGCTGTATCGCTGGTGCCTAATCGGGAATGTAAGTCAAACAAATCTCGTGTCCAATACAGATTCCGATTATTTTTCATTTCCAAGCAGGGTTCACCCTAAATTTCTAATGCTTATCAGGCTGCAGCAAAAGTGTTGCAAATTTCGAATACATTGTAACGAGGAGCGGAACTGCATCAGATTTTCGATAGATTTGTTTTGAATTTATCATTCGACGATGAAGTTATTTTTGTTTTTTTTAGATTGATTCACGGTATTAATAATTGGTCCCAGTTTGTATACAGTTGTCAGGTATCGATGCAAATTGCGCACAATAGTTTGTGCTTCATTTATCAATTGCACAAATAAATCTTTCAACGATTGTGTAATTAATACCTAGACGGATTTCATCTGAATTTTTCAGGTGTAGCAAGCAAATACGACTCGTGTTCTGTTCAATATCACAAACATCTTCAAATAGGCGTTACTCTGCAAAGCCACTTTACATTACATTTATGAAATTGTTACAGTCATTGAATAGGAGTTCCCATCCCAAAACACGTGTTGCATGAAGAATCATTTGACGTTAATGAGAAATCTTCTATTTTAAAAGATTTAAAGGAAAATATTTACTAAAGTTGGCCTGAATATTTTACATCCACGTGACCAGATAAAATTTCGAGAAAAATTTTTAGAATAATCCATCAATTTCTTAAACCTGATACGCAGATCCAATCTGAGAGGTTTGCATCGTAAATAAAAGAGCCATCTTTCAAAAATTCATAACTCTGCCAATTCGCTAGTTGTAGTATAAACCTTTCGCGAAATGCTAGCGAATGATACGTTGATTACGCGGAAATAATATGGGCGGTGTCGGATTAGTACTTTTACAATTGCATATTCAATTTTTTTGCGCATCATCTCACATAATGCATCCTATATGTATACACAGAAACATAACAATTCATTTTTTACATACCTGTTATTCGGTTGTGTTGTTTTTGTGCGTTCGAGTTTTTTCTCTAACCTCCGCAGTCTCTTCGTTATTTCTTCTCCATCAGTCTCTTTCCTATTCGAGCCACACACACGCACTTATCACTATGATGCTGAAGTTAGTAACGTTATCGTCACGATCACGTTTCAGAGGAACCGTTATTTTACAATTACAGTCATGTCAAAAATTCAGTAAATCGTAATCATAATGAAGCAAAACGTATTCATAAAAAACTTGACTACTTCAAAGTCCCCGTGAACTTAAAAAAAATTGTAATTTTTTGTTACGTTAACGTTACTAACTTCAGCCGCTTCTTTTCACTTCACAACCGTAATTCGGATCAACTTCGTCAACGTAGTACCAAAAGATCGTTTGATGGCGATGTATTGTACTCACGATATTGGAAAATGACGCTCAGCATATTCCTTGCTGTCGAATAATAGTAATCCGCACAGTTCAGACGCTAAATTGACACTAAATCTCAAACCTGGTCGCATGCTGCTCGCCTTTCGAAATTGAGCTCAATCAACAAACCTCTGACTGTTATTCTCCTTACACGTCAACATTCCGAACGTAATACTTTCTGTAAGGATGCCAAGAATATATGGGAGAAAATTTCGGCGTATGAATGCCACTGGATTGTAATATCAAACGATTTTTCTTTACGATTCTTGATTACCTGTCCGCGGCACCGAATTTTCACTTCAACTGAACCCTACGCATGTTCACTTGTTTCGAAAATACCAAATTTCGAACTTATGATGCGCTACCTGTCGGGGATACCGGGAACAATGATGAACCGAATTTCTTGCCCGGTAGCAGAAAAAATTACTTTGTTAAAATATTTGTTATCGATAAGCCGATATAGTAGCTACTGGCTTTTTAACTCCATCTGTCGGCGTGGCCAGCTACTATATGCAAAATTCTTGAGTCAAGATTTGAGGTTATGTATAAGCATCACAAATGACCAAACATAACCTCTTTTTTTACGATCTCTTAATATCTTCTTAATTTAGTAATTCCACTCCGCATGAATCCGTATTTCTGCTCGCATAAGTTATTACGGCAAATTCTACACTCGAGTAAATTATTCAATTTTGAGAGAGAAGTTGTCGACACAGGGAGCAACAATTGTGTACGTACACGATCATATTTTGTTGTACGCTGAACAATACGCACAAACAAACGATTTCGGTTACCGATTACAATTTGTAAATTCAACACATAATTAATTAATATCCGCTTCGTTTGTTCGGAGAGCTTCTACTCCAAATACACGAAATGAAATAGAGTTAGGGCTCATTTCCTGAGATGACACGCTGGCTTTCAACGGCTTCGAAAATTCGTAATCGCCGTGTGGTCGTCACAGGAATGGGGGTCGTTTCCCCCCTAGGTGTCGGCCTCAAAAACTCATGGAAATCTCTGATCGATGGAAAATCTGGTATAAAAAAACTCGTCAGAGAAGAGTACGAAAAATTGCCCTGCAGAATTGGTACATTTGAACTTTACGAACACTACTTTCGTTTGTTCAATCTTCAAGCAATCAAGTCTTAAGAGTTTTGTTTCAAATGATCTGAACAAATTTTTTACCTTTCAATCAGGGGGTCTGGTTCCTAGAGGAAATGGACCAACTGAACTGAACATAGATTCGCATTTCTCAAAGGGTCAGTTGCGGTCCATGTCCATGGCGACAGTATACGCTCTGGTTGCATCGGAAGAAGCACTGAACGATGCGAGCTGGAAGCCGGTTGAAGAGAAAGATAAAGAAGAAACTGGCGTGGCTGTCGGGGTCGGGATGATCGATCTCGTTGATGTATGTGACACTAATGACGCCCTGAAAAAAGGTTACAGTAAAGTTAGCCCGTATTTTGTTCCAAGGATTTTACCTAATATGGCTGCTGGTCAAATTAGCATCAAATACGGATTCAGAGGCCCTAATCACGCTGTTTCAACTGCCTGTGCGACTGGGGCACATGCCATTGGTTGGTAAATAATTATTGCCACTCAAGGAACACTTGTCGAATCGTGGGAATTCTTAAATACCACCACGGACTACAGACCTGAGGCGTTTCAGCTCCAATTTATTGCTCTTTACTCTCTAGGTGATGCTTTTCGTTTTGTACGTGGGGGTGATGCGAATCTGATGGTCTGTGGGGGAGCAGAAGCCTGTATCAGTCCATTAGCCATTGCAGCATTTTGTCGATTAAGGGCCTTGAGTACGTCGCGTAATGAGTCACCCCAAGAGGCATCGAGACCCTTTGACAACGACAGAGACGGTTTTGTAATGGGTGAAGGGTCTGCCATATTGGTTCTAGAAGAATTGGAACATGCGCTTGAAAGAAATGCTAGAATTTACGCAGAGGTATTGGGGTACGGATTGTCGGGTGATGGCGCGCACCTCACTGCTCCCAGGGAAGACGGTTCTGGGGCATTTTTAGCTATGAGGAGAGCAATGAACGATGCCTGCATTGAACTTGGCCAAGTCTCTTATGTGAACGCTCATGCAACTTCGACCCCACTTGGCGATGCGATTGAAGTCAAAGCGATACAATCCCTGTTTTGTGAGCACAGTGAAAATCTGATGATATCTAGCACGAAGGGAGCCCATGGTCACTTGCTGGGAGCTGCAGGGAATTTGGAAGCTGTATTTACAGTAATGGCTATCAAAGAAGGACTTGTTCCACCGACAATTAATTTGAACCATCCAAACTGCGAATCAAAGATCAATTTTGTTAGAAATTTTGCTAGAAAATGGGAGGGAACATCGAGAAGAATCGCGCTGAAGAATGCATTTGGGTTTGGCGGAACAAATGCCTCTTTGTGTATAGCTCAATATATTCATTAAACGGTTTCTAGAAATCCAGTAAAGCTTATGCTGCTTGTATATTCTGTAAAAATTTACAAAATAAGTAATATTCTGGGTAGGTATGTACAGTAGCTTTGTTAGAGCTTCGATATTTATGCATCAGTTTAACTTTTTGCAATGATTGTACGTGTATTGTTCACGTTTAATAAAAATTATATTATTTAACCATTGGGTTTTTGCTTATATTATACCCTATTTTGTGATTGAAGTTTTGAACCAATCCTAGTTTATAGGATCACAAAATCTAAATCTGAAAACGGATCAATTTATTGTTATCATATTTCAAGCTGCTAAAGTATAATTATTTTCGTTGAAACCGATAGAATGCCAGAAGTTTTTCTGTCCGAACTCAGGTTTGCTTTGAACGTCAATTTTATTCGGTCCAGCAATCTGCAGATAACACATTTCACCTGCACACTCATTCAACGTGGGCCACTCCACCCCGACGTTAGGTGAACTGAAAAATGATTTATTGTTTGTTAGTTCCATGCAAAGATCATACTCTTAAGATAGATTGTTGGAAATGGGATCGCTTGATAAAACTTACCCATCTATCGCAAATGATGTCCAAAATTTAAGCAGCTTCTTTTGCATTTTTAAGTCTTGCGGTAAAGTTATATTGAAATTTGTACTAAGAACATACAAGTGCTCATCGGAGTGACTGACTCCTGCAGAATACAAGCAGGAATACAAATGTAATTCAACTCGGTCGAGAGCGTTGCTTTCAAAGTGTCTCGATAAAACTTACCAAAGTTTTCGTCACAGGCACACAGTAAGTTGCTCAGACTGTGATTGCCTCTGTATGTAAATTGATGAAATCGGACAGGGCTCTTGTTAAATCGTGCCTGTAATCTTGCAGCGTTATCGCAATTGTAGACAAACAACCGGTCCCCGATCATTTGTACCGTTTGATTGAACGTCGATCTGCTGAATTGTTCACTTCCAAGATAATGCTCTTTTATCAAGCTCGAAATATTTGCATGATCAACGTTTGGAATTGTGTAATAATAATCCAGCAGATGTGGCGCTATCGTATCCCAGCGATCGTTCATCTCTTGGAGGATCGTGTCATTGGTCACATAATCTGATCGAACATGATCAGAGTATTGTAACAATTCAAATACAGCTCAAAATCGGTGCCAATAAATATCTTACCAGCAGCGGGATAAAGACCCTCCTCGCTAACTATGCCTACAATCCATGGCACGTCTTGTGCTTTACGAGAACTTATTATTTCAATGGGTGGTCGATTGATAAACGTTAATTCGCTACCTTCTTTCTCGACAACTGGTCCAAACGGAACATGGGGACTGGCCCTCCAAAACTAATGAAATGTCTTTAGGTTTTCGTTTTGCTAAATCAATTCCAATGGTACTTACTATAAACTTTTCAAGAGCCTGTACTATCCGATCTGCAGGTCGTGCTTTCATGCAGTCGATCATCAGCTTTACGTTGGAAGTTGTACAACCAACGACGGTAGCTAATTTCCTAGTCTTCTCAAGAGAGTCTTCAGCAAGGCTCCAAGAGTGTAAAGCAGTTCCACTGAACGACATTCCCCCTATGGATGCAGTTTTACAACGCAAAGATCAAGATATATAGAGTAAATATGAGTACTTACCGTGAAACAAACCAGAGCTGAGATTCGTCAGATAATGATAATGAACAGACGCTCCTCCAGAGCTCTGTCCAAAAAGTGTTACTTTTGCTGGATCGCCGCCAAATGACCTAATGTTGTTCGCCACCCAACGCAACGCCACTGCTTGATCCTTGAGACCCATGTTTCCAGGCACAATCTCATCCTCGGTACTTAGAAAACCTCAACATTCATGCATATTGATATTAATAATAATTTGCATGCTGATATTTATATTTATAATAAATGCACACTTTCACACACAATCTGCTGAAAATTGATGCAAATACGTGATCTATCATTACAGTCGTACCAAAAATACACCCACTTACCCAGCGGACCGAGTCTATAATTAATTGTGACCAGTATTACGTTTTCATTGAGCAAATATTTCGGCGTGTACTGCGCTCCACTCCCAGAATGAAAGGCACCTCCATGAATCCAGAAAATAACTGGTAGGAGACTATCACCCCTTATGGGGGTAAATACGTTAAGGTAAAGACAGTCCTCTGAACCAATTACCTTACCAGATGGATAGGGTGGAAGGTAACTGTACTGCATGCAGCATGGACTTGACTGTCTTGCAATTAAAACGTCTGTCCATGGTGAAATAGGTTGGGGCACCTGCGAAGATTCCCTGAAATTAGTGAAACTGGTAATGTCTGAAAGCATCCCTTGAACATTACCCCAAATCTTAAATTTCCAATCGGTGGTTGAGCATACGGTATCCCTTCGTAAGCTTCGTATCGTCGACCATTGCTCGAAGTTTTGTAGTGGCCTTCTACCTGTCCCAAGAGCGATACAACGCTTGGATATGATTCACCAACTTGTTTGGCAAAGGAAAACCCAAACACCAATATAAATTTGACAATAATCACAGACTTCATTGCTTCGCTGAAAAGTGAATTGCCCTGTATTACACTACATATATACTCTCGAGACTATCAAAAAAACTGTCTCTGTCACCCTCTTATAGATCAAAGCTTTCGCTGGGAACTAATGTATAATTTACAGGTAGCTTATTTATATGTTAATTGCATCAATTGCTTTCTCTCTCTATCATATTGCTACACTCTTGAATAGAAAGAGCCGGAGGTAGACCACCATCAGTGGCTATCTCTTTCTACCAGCTGGCCGAATTCTACTGGCCTAAGCGTAGTCCATACTATATGTCAATAGTTGATTGCCACTGACTCTAGAGATTAAAGGTGTCAATGACACACAACGTTCGTTACAGGTTACAGTCGTCACAACATATGCAAGGAATGCAGCATGCATCTAATTATGCATCTGCATATGGTCTCAGATCAGATTACGCTTGGCTTTCACTGTGTTGTGCTCACTAAACGTAAATAAGTACTTATCTGCTGTTAATAGTATGTGAAAAAACTTCGTGTAAGCTTCATATTTTCAGTTTTTTAGAAAGAAATTCAGTATGAAAGCTATTCTGTTGATATACCAGGTGAATGTTGCGATAAGCTCGTGTCCTGATTATTACTGTATTTACTAGTTACGAATAAAAAATTCTTACGAATCACACATAAATTGAGAAAATTGACATTTTTTTTTGTTTCAATATCTTGGTTACAGATTTATTATGTATATTTTGTATATCAGATTTTTTGTTTTTCACCAAAGTTTGATAAATATATATTATTCCATGAGCTGAGTGACATAATATTTGCCAACGATACTTATTATTCATAATTCATTGTTATTATTACAATTTTCGACATTATTATTATCATGATCATTCGTGCGATATTAATTCAAGGGCCTTTTCTTCATAACTGTGTATGCTTCTGGTAAAAAATATACCAAACAGAGAAGTAGCATTTGAGTGTATCTACACTGGCAGTAAATCAAGGTAGAAATGTAAAATAGAATAAAAACGGAAAAGAAGGAACCCCAAGAAATTGAAAATACTTCCTAGTAAGTAACTGTACCCAATAGGAATCCTTAATGTGGAATATTAAAGGGTCGGTGATGGCTACAGAGTATCGCAAATCGTTTCTTAAGGGTTTGCCGCAATTCTTGACGTTTCTCAAGTACTTGGCACATGCGCGATTTGAACTCTTGAACTTCTTCCGCTGGAATATAACTCTCTTTGCTCTCGTCCTCCGAAGAGTATGAATCCTAAAAATACAGAAGTTATTTATTATTTATTGCCGATGGTTGAATAATACGAGCTTGAAACAGAAATGGGAAGAATAATTTTTGTAAGTACCTCGAGCATCTGCATTAGCGTTAGCCCACCACCTCGCTCACTTAACAGGGAGATACTGGAACTGGAATGCGCAAGCTTTTCGGAAGGTCTTGTATCGTGACAATCCCCTTCGCGATTACAGCAGCTATCGCTGCAGGCAACCTCTGAGCCTTCTGGTGTGCTTGGTAGCGATGAACTGCTCACATTGTGTTCAGAGGAATATCCGCAGTCTTGGGATGATTGTTCGCTGGAAGAGCGACCGTTGCTAAAAGCGGCAACAGCATCTGTATACTGCTTCTTCATGTCCAACCACATAGCCAAATTGTTTGAATGCTGATTCATCAGTTCATCCATAACCTCCTTTGAACTACCTTCCAAAAACTCCCTGGGATAGTACCAGTACCCATCCTCGTCCTGTTTCATAATCTCCTGAGAATCACAAAGAAAAAAAACAATAAAATAAATTAACTAATGTAAATGTGAATGACTAAAGTTGGTAGAAAAATTTTTATAACACACAATGGAATAATATTCACATCATCAACTCACCCGGCAGTGTGGACAAGGCTTGCACCCTTCGTATAAGTGCCCTACAATTTCAGGACTTGAATTACTTATTGACTTCAGATCCATAGGCCCTTTTTTATCGGGACTCTTTTGTACGCTGGAAGACTTTTTATTAGGGAATGTTGTTGTTTGAGGTTTCGCTTTGCTCACGCCTTGAGACTTCTTAAGGCAATCTGGACACTTGCACGTTGGTAGCCCCTTATTTTTTGGATCCAAAACCTGCAACTGATAAACAAAGAGACCTTGAGTGACAATATCCAACAGCGATGAGCCGTTTCTTTACACCAAAAGAAAGTCGTGCGATAGTATCCAAAATCCTTTACCTTATGTCGGTCAATGTTTTGGGTCGTTGGCTTCGAGTCTACGCACGGACATGAGAGTTCTCTTCCAGGCCCGTACTTATCCTTTGGGCACTGGTGGCAAATAAAGTTCAGGTTAGAGGGTTAATTTATTAATCAACGAATAGTTTAGAAGTAATCAATTTCCGCCACTTTTATAGCATGCATCTTACTTCGCAAGTATTTTCTTTCTCCTCCGTTTCATAACGACGTTCTTTCTTCTTCTTACGCTTCAATCGAAGCTTTTCACGCCGTTGTTGTTTAGCAAGTTCCTCTCTTGTTAGTTCCTCGTAAAGTAGTTCTAACTGAGTGATTCCTTGTTTGACCTCTACCGCCATCTGTTGGTGAATAAATAATGCTGTATGTTGTTATTTCATAACAGAGTGAAAATAGTTACTCTAACGCTCTTCAAATTTACCTGAAAATTTCTGGATAACGCATCAACCGCTACTGCAGCAAGCACCTTGCAAACAGTTTCTTCCTCCCTCAGGCGTCGATGGACACGATGCAATCGTTCAGCAACGCAAATACCGAGACAAGTAAGAACTTCTTCTTGGGCAATCTCTAACGTTTTAGCATGACGCTCTCTAAAATATTCATTATTATCAGTCAGAGTGTGAGGGAATGAATATGTACAGCATACAGTAATTAAAAAGATAGAATAGACTTTCAAATTTGAAAGCTATACCGCGAGTCAGGTGAGAAACAAGCTAAAAGGAAAATCAGTGTGTATTCTTACCTGCCCATCAGCTCAGGCTGTGCTCTTCCAATTAAATTGCTAATATAATCGGTATTAGTTTGCAAGTGAACATGTCGTTCAGGAATGCATCGTCTGATTCCAGCATATAAAGCAGGTATATAACCTTTCTCTTTGGCGGGATCAGCTTCAGTAGTGAGGAGGGAGGAGGCGAGGAGCACTTTCGTACGACATTCGCTACAGAATCTATAATAATTAAATAGCTTTAGTTTAGCGGTAGAACAAGTTCCAAGAAACATTACGAGATCGTCGCACATACCTGTGCTTTCGCAAATACGTATCAAGCGTCACATCTAGCGAGTCATTTTCAACGAGAGCAACTTCTTGTCGGCAAGCATTTCTCATACATTCCCAAACGTCCCTCCAAGCGCTGGGTGGCGGCCGCATTCGTTGCACCTCTAAAGAGTGTAGGGCGCATCTGCGTGATTTTTTACTACGAGGTTGGCGATCCACTAGGCTGTTTAATCGTGCGCTAAGAAAAGAATGAAGTTTAATTAAACGAACGAACGATACAATAAGACGTGTCAAAGAGTGTGAAGAATTTTTTCAACGCTTTATAAAATTAAAAAATACTTGGACTCTTCTCAATTTTCTCTGAACCCATACCTATGCCCTTGTAACATGGTACATAATAGTTGAGGTGAATCCAACACCTCATCCCGTATAGTTAGAAGACCATCGGGTGTTATTACAAGAGGATCAAGCGCAGGGTGGCCGGACTTCATCAAGTCGTAGAATAACCTCTCAACGCTGCAAAAAATTATTTCTACGATCAATAAATGGTTCAAAAATATTTAACTCGCAACTTGTAGAGTTCGGCTCACCTCCGTCTACAGCCAACACAGGGAACTGCTTGTCCCAGAATAGCGAGCATGTCTTTACACGTAACTTCAAAGGAAGCCTTAGCTTCCTCTTTGGTGAGCATGTTCAGCTTCCTAGAAAATTCATCTAGCTGTTTTCCCCTGACTAGTGGACCGTCGCAAACTGCGCCTAAACCATTTACGTCCATTATCATCTGTGAAAAATGATATACAGGGTAATTAGAAATGTGTATTAATTAATTGGCAGCACAACGAATTGTGCCTCTTTTTTCAATACAATATACAATAGACTGGGCCAAAAAAATTGACTATTTTTTTTTTTGAAAAATATATTGAGAATATCATTCAGTATGGCAAAAGAAAAATTTCATGAAATTTTAAGCCCTTAATATTAACTTTAAGAGGTCTATCATCGCTATTTTTGATTTTTAGTAATAATTTGATGTTTTACGTCAGAACTGTCGAAATATTGAAGTGAAAAAATTTATGTTTACTCATTCCTTTATAACATTAAATTCCCTACAAAAAAGGTCTGATTATAGATTTTTGTCAGACAAGCCGTTTCCGAGTAATTAAACTTAATAAATTGATATAATTTCTCGAGAATTTCTCGAGAATTAATCGAGAAATTATATCAATATATTAAGCTTAATTACTCGGAAACGGCTTGTCTGACAAAAATCTATAATTTCTCGAGAATTAATCGAGAAATTATATCAATATATTAAGCTTAATTACTCGGAAACGGCTTGTCTGACAAAAATCTATAATCAGACCTTTTTTGTAGGGAATTTAATTTTATAAAGGGATAAGTGAACATAAATTTTTTCACTTCAATATTTCGACAGTTCTGACGTAAAACATCAAATTATTACTAAAAATCAAAAATAGCGATGATAGACCTCTTAAAGTTAATATTAAGGGCTTAAAATTTCATGAAATTTTTTTTTTTGCCATACTGAATGATATTCTCAATATATTTTTCAAAAAAAAAAAAATAGTCAATTTTTTTGGCCCAGTCTAATATACAATACCATCTTTGCTTATAAATATGGCACAAAACTTATTACAAATCTGTCATAAATCATTCATATATTAAATTATAATAAATTTTCCATACTAGCAGAAGTAGAAAAATTCACATTTTCTGCAACACTGCAGCAAAAATTAAGACTGTAATTGCATGTTATAACAACATGAAATATAAAATAATAATAAAGATTACATAGCCATGTTGATGCTTGAATATTTATTTTTTTAAGCCAGATAAAAGATTAAATAATCCATGTGGCTTAAGCGATCTCTTGATGAACTCAGAGAAAGGATATTTATTGCTGTAGTTGTTGAGATATTTTTGCGAAGGGTGATTCATGCATGGAATTTATAATACAAAATAACAATATCATTTATGACCACGGCAATAATCCAGGAAATGCAATTGCTCAACATTTCCCAGTTTTCCATGTCTGTAATGACTCTGAATCAAAGTGTATAGACAGGCGTAGAAATGTTGATGAAATTCATGCATCCAGCTGTATCAGCAGTACGTAACGCGACTCGAGTTTTATTTGCAAGCTAAACAAAATTGACTATGAATCAGGAACATGTGTAGAAGACTTGTTTTTTCAGTCTGAAATTATTGCATTACAGTTATAAAAATCAATGCGATGACCCATTTTCTTTCATCAACAATAAATTCATGGTCTTAAACAAGATTCGGCTAAAGCTTGTTAAGAAGTAATTTATAATTCTGTCATGCAGTTATATCTCCCCCTGAATTCAGTTTTTTGACTTCCAAATGATTTTGAGTAACAGAGGTGTGAAAGTAGGTCGAGACAATCAAGAGGTAGATAAGCCAGAGATCCTACTCGACCCGATGCTACGTTGTTTGTGTAGCATGACTGCACGTTCACGATTACTTCTAGCCAGCAAACAATACAGCATGAGCGTTTCCTATCTCGAACTTTTAACATTATCTCGACCGCATGGGACCGAGTGAAACCTTACTCCGAACGGTGATTCGCTGGATGACAATTGTCGAGCTATCTAAGAATGGTTCTTGTTCGCTTTGTTAGAAAGAAACAAGTTACAGGTAAACATGAAAATGTAACGACGAGTTCATCAGTGCCAGCTAAAAAATCTATCTTTTAATACAGACGCGATTTTCCGTCGTTATTTTACGAGAAAAACAAACGAAGGACGAGTTCTCCAAGGTCTAGGTCGTTACGCCACTGTGCTAAGAAATACGGGCTGGGTCACGTAGCTTTGATTCTGACTTAGGTTAAGTTTGATGACGAGCGGCGAGCAAGGCAGCTGAGGATGGAACGCCGCCCCCCCGAATCAGGAAAAACATGATAAACGAGGAGAAGATTGATGAGAAATAACAAAAGCGACATATTTACATACCGTGAGATTTTCGTCGATGATCAGCGGCAGTTGTCTACGCGTCAAAATGACCGAGTTATCACCACGCCAAACCTCAATTAACTTGGCCATATTTTCACGTTATTAACTATCGTCAACGGGGTAGGTGATTATTGCCTGGTTAATAAAACCCTCAGGATTCACCTGGTCTAGTTGAAAAAAATCGACGATCGAACGACGCAACTGTGCACTGATTTTGTTATGTCACGAACATAAAACAACGGAACCCAACAATGTTCGTGTTGGTTTAGACGACGTTGACTGCCATTTGCAGAAGTTTCTTCACTTTTCTCTTACTTCCGCCCCTCGGTTTGTCCCGCACTTGATGCTGCTGCCAACTAAAGTCTGCTTTTACACACATGCACGAGGGCGTCTCTTATAGGTATAGCTACACGTACGTATCTCTTAGGTATATATCGTTATAATTATCCAGCAGGCGTGATCGCGCAGAACCTCTACGGTTTAATTTTCAAAGCGAAAGCTGGCTAAACACTGCCGAATAGGCAGGTGGTTACAGGTGATTAATTTTCCCCTGATCGCCTCAGTGCGGGTGCCGCTTTCTTAGATCAAAATCGCCGACTGCGTCGCAACAGTTTTTACTATTTTACCGTAATCTCCGGATCACGCATGAAGAAGAGCAATAAAAAAATTCTAATCGCCCGCGCCCTGCCTGCTACGCACCGCTGCGCCAAAAGTCTCTTGTTCATAAGTAGGATACAAACCTGGGTATATTACACGTACACATATACGCGCGTCGTTGGTGCTGCTGCTTAGTTTGAAAATGGTGGAAATGTTTAGAAATCCCGTTTTGTACGTGCCTGGTCTGTTTTCACAAGTTTTAAAATAGCAACATACCCTTTTAACGTGTCACGAGGATCACGCGCGATTAGCCTTTTCATCATGCTCCCGCCAATGTACAATTGTCTTCCAACAAAGCTGACTGAATAAGAATATGAAAATTTGTAAAAAAACGAATTCAGAAATAACAAGATTCTCTAAGTTTAAAAACTCCGCCTTTTCGACGGGCGTCAAGGTCAATGCCCCGCGACCTCAGAAAATAGGACATTTAATCAACGTACAGCAGAAAACTCTATACCTATAATACTTGAGAAATCATGAAGAGAAGATACGTTTGGATCGTACTGTTACTAGTAACGCTGTACACCCTGTACCGTTACGATTATCAAAAAACGCTCGTTGCAAAGTTGAAATACTTTGCATGGAACGATGTATTTTTCATGCCATTCTTCGCTTCGTCTTCGTTGCCATCGTCTTCGTCAGCTTCTGAAGGAAATGAACAAACTGTTCGGCTATTCACGCAAAGCCAACTCAGCCGGTATACGAATCTCGAGGATGGTTTGTACCTTGCCATACTGGGGCAGGTTTATGACGTAACCAAAGGCGAGCGACACTACGGACCTGGAGGATCGTACCAGTCGTTTGTTGGTGAGAAACTGAAAGCCTATTTCAAGCTGCAATATGAAAAGGGTCTAGTTGCTATTAGTAGAGTAAAATAAAACCAAAATTAGATAAAATTGTTATTTTACATAGCACAATGCATATTATGTTCTAGAATTTTATTTTGATTATTTTCATATTCTGTAAGACTGTAAGATAAATTATTATATCACGTCGATTTCTTCTATTTGTAACAGGGCGTGATGCGTCGCTGGCCTTCGTCACAGGGGACTTCAGTGCCAAAGGATTGACCGACGACGTTTCCAGCCTGAAGCCATCCCAAATCAAGTCTCTGAGCGATTGGACAGGGTTCTACGCCAAGGATTACACGTACAAAGGGAAACTCATTGGGAGATATTACGATAGTGATGGTAATCCAACGTCGCAATATCACATGATACAGGAGATGCTGGCCTTAGCTGAAAAGGAAAACTCTAGTGAAGAGCAGAAGAAGAGAATCTTTCCTCCTTGCAATATAGAGTGGAAACCCGATGTTGGGACTAGATTGTGGTGCTCGAAACGAAGGTAGAAATTTCAGGATTGAGGTCTGAGGAATTTTCTTCAAGATTCGCTCATTAGCATTCTAATGCTTTTAGAGTAACTGCATTTTTCAATACTTATCTTTATTTTAGTGGTGGAATAGAGAGGGATTGGATCGGGGTGCCCAGAATGCTGTTCGAACCTGGCTCCGAACAGCACCGCTGTGCTTGCGTCAACTTAAAAAGTAAAGAACACGAAATGCACAAGGGAAATCTACGAGAGTACGAAGGATGCGCTAAAGGCTCCACTAACTGTGTGATTAAAAATAGCTAATCATTCAATCGCTATGATATTTTGTACAATTTGCATTCCAACAGTGATAAATTAAGTATCTGATTTTCTTTTCTCATGAATAAACATGTTATTTTTATATACATATGTTATCGTGCTTGTTACTTAATATCCATTGCGTCCGTAAAGGTCTGTCTGTGGTTATGTTATTCATATTTGTGTTGAAATGTTTAAAAGACACTTTCGATTTAAAAATATATATTATATACATATTTATACCGATACAGTATACATGTATATAATCATGTTGTTACGATTCCTTACACACGGTAATAATAAAAAGATCTGTTCATTTTTAATTCCACGCAATTTAATTTTCAACTAATGTCTTAAAAGATTTATAATATAGGAAGTTTATCAGGGTACTTATCGGGATACAAAATTTTAAACTATTGCATAAACGAAATTTTATAACTACTTTTCACAGATGTCTAATAAACAAAAATAATCAAAATCTATTCACATTTTTCTACTTTAATATTGTTATTGGATCTGGAAATACTGGTAAATCCAGTTTATGTATTATCTATTGTTAATCATTCAATAACTAAAATTGCATCATTCGTAGAAATCATTATAATAGCTGCAAATTCAATGTGATTTAGTATAGATTGAAATGAACAGTCTCTGGTGTACTAGTTATATTTAGAGAGATGAGTTGTTATACTGTATGCTATAATACGATTTCTATCGGTACAAAACTCATAATCAAAGAAAAAGAAAATTGTATAAATTCAGGAACTTATAGCCGTCAATTGTATAGTAGTGATAACTTCATTTGCACGACCTTTAGCTTATTACTCAAATACAAGTTTCACTATTTCTCATTGATTGTATTCGTATCTATCAAACTTAAATTAATATTTATACAGTCTTATATAATATGCAACTAGTGAATCCAATCAGCGTAGTTTGATCAAATCTCTTGTTCACTTATCTTCGCCCTCAAATTCAGGAGATGACTCTGGCTGCATGGTATTCAACTTGGCGAACAACACCTCCATTGTTGTACATCTCCTTCTGTGCTTGATATTCGAACCGAAAACTTTCTTCACCCTAGCCCGCCTTTTTTTCAGCTTAGAAGCTGTCGGCTCTACCTGAAATTCAATCATTCTTTTGAACTTCTTAGCTCCAATAAGTACGCTGCTTTCACCCGGGCCCGTCCTTTCCTCTAATATAGTTTCCAGCTTCTTTGGAGAAAGTTGTAAATTTTTGTCCAAGTAATACCCGGTGATGTCTGCATCTCCTTCCATTTCGGAATAACGTCTTTTTCTCGGTTTCTGACTGCACCTAACAGATTCAAATTCAAAAAATATGATTTTATGAAGGAGAGCTAAGAAAATCTGCAAAAACAATTCTTATCTTCTGAATAGAAACTAATCCTCCAGTTTTGTCTTGATATTACCTGCGATTCGCTGTTACAGACATATCAGTTCTGGGAATTCTTTTCCTGAACACCCGTTTGGTAACCACTTTTTGGTTAACATCTGGGGTAACAGTGAGCATTTCAAGGCTAGCCGTGACCTCGGGCAGACTGATTTCCTTATTACTACAAATTTCTTCACTGTCAATGAAAAATGAAAGATAATTATTCATTAAATTCCATTTTTCAATATATTTCAAGTCTCATTATAGACTTATCAGAGGATGAAAGGATTGATTTACATCGATTTACTTGGATATTTGGCAAAAGTAAAAGCAAGCCATGCATTCATTTTTGCAAAAAAAATGCTGCGATCGTCTATGGTCACAATGATTTAATTGCAAAGTATATTTGATAATAACGTTGTTAAAGATACGGCGCGATGAAATAGTTTCGACAAGGTTGTACCTTGGATTGTCACATAAGTGAAAACATTGAACTTTGTAATGCACGTATATTACATAAATTGAATGAAACACTCGATTGCCGATAATTGAGGACAAATTTGTGAATCAACAAACTTTCTGTATCACCTGTTTTGGTCAAAAGATCGTTTGAAATAGTTTTCAGACAAGGTTTTCTGTGTTCGAATACTTCGTGAAATTTAATATCAAAATACATTTCCGCTGTGCTCAAGTCACCGTAAATCAAGCGGAAAGAATCAGAATGCAAACAAATCGAAAATTAGATAAGAGTGGACAAACAAACTTACGCTGTGCCTTCATTCTTTGCATCCATTTCCCTTCACTGTTCTACCTAAAATAGTATCTCAATTGTTTACTCGTTGGCGTTGTTAGTTAAACACTATAAATCAACTACTCAATTCAAAACAAAATACATCAGGGTAACATTATTGTATACGTTATATCTTTTAAATAAAGGATTAGAACGACGCGCGAGCCGCCATGTCGGTCAGTTGTACTCAGTTAGGCATCCTTGGCACTTTGCCACCCCAAAATACAATCATGGCAAGAAGGAAGGCACAAATGCGAATATGGCTAGGTTAACTCATTTGTACAGCAAAGTCAAAGATAGGTTATACGTTGTCATACTCGGTCACACTCCAGTTTTCTTGGATGGAATGTAATGGAATGTGAAGTAATAGCACGAAGCGCACGAAGTAATGATACCTGAAAATTTCGATGGACTCTTATCGTGTAACGAATCGAAAATAAGTATCCAGTACGAATCGATTCTCGAAGCGATGCTTGACATAACCGAAAACACTACAAGTAGATGGGGCAATAGCTGCCAAAGTACAGAGATATTTCAGTAATTCTGTTATGAGGAAGATATTTTAATCGTCACATCAATGGAAACATGAAGAAGGAAAAAACGGCTGATAACAGCCGACCCTATAAATTATAAGTATTCCAAGTAGTATTTAATTTTTATCGATCTTTGATTTTTTAGGTTATGCAGTCATAACCACTTTTCAGAATTACTTTAAATAAATTAAAGCAGGTCAAACTATCATCTGTGATCTTTGATTTGAGACAAAGAGTACTATCAATACTGTTTTCTCTTTTTACAGCTCATCAAATTTTGAGCTTGACTGGAATAAGCTTCCAACGGAAAAGCATAATTGTAAGTTTGTTTACAGTATTTACAGTGTCCTGGCTGTTCTTCACATTGCTTGTATTTTTCGTTTCTTTTTAATATCCTCAAGGGTTTCGTCGAGCTGACCATCGTACCGCTCAGGGACACTCTACGCCTGATTAAGCTAAATGCCAAGCAATGCAGAATCTACCGTGTTTGTTTAAATGACACTTACGAGGCGCCATTTCAGTACTTTGATCCATTTTTGGACATTTGTCAGGGGGATGGAAAACAGTAAGTTGTTCTAAAACCTTTGCTCTGTTAAATGCAATCTGAATTTCCACTTGCTCCATGATATTTTGTGCCTCAGACGATCCTTGGAATTTTATTCCACTCATCATTTGGCCGCTGCTCAGCGAGTCGACCCAGATAACAACTCTGGTGAATTAGTCATTCAAGTACCACCAGATGCTGCTCATCTAGTCGGAGAAGGAAGAGGTCTGAGAATAGGGATTGAGTTTTCACTCGAACAACCTCAGGGTGGGGTTCATTTTGTATTACCAGACTGTGAAGGAAATTTAGCTGAGGTATCCGCACGTTTCTACTAATCACTCCTTTTTTCTTTCATTATAAATAATTGTAAGATATGTCATATTCTTCATTATTTTTCTAGAGAGGGGCACACATGTACACGTACAGCTATGAAAACTCATCTCGACTGTGGTTTCCTTGCGTCGATAGCTTTGCCGAGCCTTGTACCTGGAAGCTGGAATTCACAGTTGATGATTCAATGACGGCAGTTTCTTGTGGAGACTTGGTAGAAGTTGTATACACTCCAGACATGCGGAGAAAAACGTTTCACTATGTTTTAAACACCCCTGCATGTGCTCCGAACATCGCTTTAGCCGTTGGGTACGACGGAAACTGTTGCCTTTGCTCGAAGTCCAAAAATGATGTCTAAAAATAATGTTTGTTTACAATTTTCAGGCCATTTGAAATATTTGTCGATCCCTACATGCACGAAGTCACTCACTTTTGTCTTCCCCAACTTCTACCGTCTCTCAAAGTTTCAGCAAAGTACATGCATGAGGCCTTTGAGTTTTATGAAGAAACTCTTTCAAATAGGTATCCGTACTCGTGCTATAAACAAGTATTCGTTGACGAAATTGATGAGGATATCAACGCCTATGCAACAATGAGTATTTTGAAGTGAGTAAGTTTCTTACTCATATTTGAACCATTGCGAACAATTTTCTCCTAATGACAACTTTCAATTTCAGCACAAATTTATTACACTCTACAGCGATTATTGATCAGGTTTACATCACCAAGAAGGCTATGGCGCAGGCAATTGCCGAGCAGTTCTTTGGGTGCTTTATTTCAATGCAGAATTGGTCTGACACCTGGCTTCCTAAGGGGATTTCAACTTACCTAACCGGGCTTTATGCAAAAAAATGTTTTGGTAACAATGAATATCGTGAATGGGTTCAATCGGTGAGATATTGACTTAATTTCATTCTTTGGTCTGGATATTAATTAAAAGAGTCATCTCGAGGCTTATTTCACGTGAAATATGATCAGTGATTCGTATTGCTAGGAGTTGCAAGAAGTGGTTAAGTATGAGGAGCAGTTTGGAGGAATAATATTGGACCCCTCCCAACCGCCAGCCCCTTTGCCTATTGCTGCTAACACGCCAGCTCCGGTACCAAGGGTCCCAGATCCAGGGTTTTACTTTCCGATCAGAAATCTCCACACCATGTCGCCTAAGTACATCGAGGTACTACGGAAGAAGGCACACTTGGTCATTAGAATGTTGGAGCACAGGATCGGACAAGAACTTCTTTTGCAGGTGACTTCAAGTTGGTGATAATTTGAATTTTTGAAGAACATATTTTTTTTGACCTTCATCTAAACTTACTTTACTGTTTTGAGGTGTTCAACAAGCAATTATCTCTGGCCGCCAATGCTGCGCAGCAGAAAATTGACTCTGGCTTATGGTCGCATATGCTGATCAGCACAAATGTATTTACAAAGGCGATTTTTACAGTCACTGGTAAAGATATGGCTGTGTTCATCGATCAGTGGGTCAGAACAGGTGGTCATGCGAAATTCAGCCTTAGCTTCGTTTTCAATAGAAAAAGGTAACTGTGTTTATAATTCAGTCGAGAAGAGTTACGAAGAGATTATCAACTTATTTAAAAAACTTCCATTGCAGGAATACCGTAGAGTTGGAAATTCGTCAAGATACAACAAACCAGAGAGGCATAAGAAAATACGTTGGCCCTTTACTGGTGAACATTCAAGAACTGGATGGTACTTTTAAACACACGCTACAGATTGAAGGCACTGTCGCTAAAGCAGATATAACTTGCCACAGCAAAAGTAGACGGAATAAGAAGAAAAAGATTCCTCTCTGCACTGGAGAAGAGGTCGATATGGATCTGTCAGCTATGGAGTGAGCATCTGATAAGTTTTACAATTCTTAATGCGATATAATAAATCCACACGAATTATCAGAGATATTTATAAATCAATTTCAGCGATTCACCAGTACTCTGGATCCGATTAGACCCGGAAATGACGCTGATGCGAGCGGTGCAAATCGAGCAACCTGATTATCAGTGGCAATATCAATTAAGACATGAAAGAGACGTTACTGCTCAATTGGAGGCCATCGAGGCTCTTCAAAATCATTCTACTCCTGCTACTAGATTAGCTTTGACTGATACGATTGAAAACGAACATTGTTATTATAAAGTCAGGTGTCGAGCCGCTCACTGCTTGACAAAGGTTTGTGTATTATTTAATTGAACAGGTTTTTTTAAGCTTGCCATGTGCAGTGATTGATGAAAATCTTTTTTTTCCAGGTGGCTAACGCAATGGTAGCGACGTGGGCTGGTCCTCCAGCTATGTTGGCAATTTTTAGAAAATTATTCGGCTCTGCATCTTGTCGAAGAATTATAAAGCAAAATAACTTCACTAATTTCCAGCATTATTTTCTACAGAAGGTGGGCAAAAGAAGCCACAAAGTAGAATCAGACCCCGGATTTTAGTATCACAGTTAAAACGTGGCATCACTTGGCTTTTTCTTTTACAGACAATACCCGTCGCTATGGCTGGCTTGCGCAACGCACATGGCATATGCCCGCCAGACGTCTTGACTTTTTTGATGGACTTATTCAAGTATAATGACAATAGTAAAAATCGTTACTCGGACAATTATTATAGAGCTGCTTTGGTTGACGCCTTAGGGGCGACTGTTACTCCAGTGATCAGCGTGCAACAAGGGTAATTATTGAGCTATACCTTCCTCTGTCCATAGTCTTACAGCTACCGTGTTTTATTTTGGAATGTTTCTTACAGCACGGCTATTACTGCAGAGTCGCTGTCGATAGACACGAAAGCCATTCTTGAAGAAGTAACGAGGAATTTAAATTTAGAGAAACTGCTGCCATGTTACAAGTACACGGTCAGCGTCGCGTGTTTGAAGGTCATAAGAATATTACAGAAATTTGGACATTTACCTAGTAATCCGCATTTATTCAGAGCTTACGCTGCATATGGCCAATTTATTGGTAAGTTGTCTCTGAAAAAAAATATGGCGTGGTTCTTTTTCTCCTCACTTTAGAAGCTCCCAGTTTCAGAGCACTGTCTTGTCTGCTTTTCAGATGTTCGGTTAGCTGCATTGGAAGCATTGATAGACTTTACAAGAGTAGATGGCAAATGGCAGGATATGGAGTTCTTACTCGACATGGCAGAAATGGATCCTCACCCTGGGGTGCGGCATAGATTAGTTAGGCTGATTGTGGAAAACCCACCATTTGAAAGAGCCCATAAACATAGACTGGACAAACCTGATCTTGTCGATCGTATTTGGAATTTGATCAAGTAAATATTTCTGTTTGTATTGTTGAAAATATTCCCTGTATAATGCACGACTTGACTATCATTGTGACAATTATGTTTTAGCGGCATGCTGTCTCACGATACAAAGCTGAGGTGCGACTTGGTTGATCTCTACTATACCTTGTATGGCAGTAAACGACCTCTCTGTATACCAATTCCAGAGCTTGCAGCCATCACCAAACCGAGAAAAGTCGGACCTCATATTAGCCCAGAGCGTGATGTAATGAATGTTACTCTGATAATAATATAAAATTTAGTATGCAAAATCGAGTGAAAAATGGATTTGCTGAAATTTTTAATGTCCAAAAATATTTCAATAAAAAGTATTAGTGTTATAACACTTGGGATATTTCATAGCCGAATCGAATTTGTAATGAATCTTTCTTACGCTTATTACGATATTCCAAAAGTAATGGATGATGATGTATTTAGATACAACCAAACCCGGTCAATGTGAACCTCGAAACTCCACCTGACATTGAAGTCGTGCTTGTTCAGAATAAAAGGAAAGCTTCTCCGAGTAAGGACCTACCTGGTCCGTCTAATAACATGTCTTCTGAGTGTGGCCCTGAAGCTAAAAAACAAAAGGTATGAACATGTTTCGAATAGATCTAAATTCAATCTCTGTGGGTATTTCATATGTGGTACCCGATGTTTATTCCTTTTTTTGTTGTTACAAGGATGATAAAACCCCGGGATCAAATGAGGGTAAAGTTAAATCGGAATACTACAGTGACAACTCTGCATCCTTGCCAGGAATTATGGGCACACAGGGCCCTGTTGGTTTCGAGCCTGGGATGTTCAAGAAAGAACAGGAGGACCACAAACATAAGGGAGATTCTGCAAATAAGGTAAAGCCTCACCTCCTTGGTTTCTTTTCTCTTGCCTTATTATCTAACTGTGCCATGAGAATTTCAGAACACTTATTTTCTTTTCTTTCTCTATAGGGTAAGAAGAAGAAGAAAGACAAGAAGAAGCACAAACATAAACACAAGCATAAACATGATCACAAGCATGGAAAAGACAAGGATAAAAAAGAGAAGGATAAAATTAAAGATAAAGATAAGGACAAGGAAAAGGACAAGGACAAAGATAAAGACAAGGATAAGGACAAAGAAAAGGATAAGGACAAAGATAATAATAAAAGCAAGGATAAGGATTCAAATAATCTCAAAATTAAAGATGAGACCTTAAGTTCCGCTAGCTCGAGTCCAAGTCCAGACGCGAGTACTGTTACATTAGAATTCGTTTTCCCATGAGAACAGAATATTTTTATTCCAGATAAAACAATTACTTACCAAATAATTATTGTATTAAATACCTTTGTACGCTCTTTTATGCACAATAGAATTTTTTTTTTCTTATGAATGTGGCGTATTTGTATGCTTATGCGTGCATGAATCACTATAGTGAATTATCTTGTAAATAAAATCATCGTCGATGCACCACCCATAAAATGATCGTATTAAACATTGATTTGAAACCGTATACCTCGGCAAAAAAATTCTCATACTTAAAAGTCAATCACTTTTCGTCCATTCGAATGAACTCATTCTGTTTCTGTGGTAAGCAGAAAAAAGTGAACATAGCTTGAGCGGCTTAGCACATGTTTGTATTATCTAGGGAATTGGACCACTGAACTATATAATACAACTATAGTTCAGTGGATTGGACACAATATTCGTAATCTTGATGATTAATTGAAAAATACCCATTCGTAAAATTTATATTATATATTTATAATCCATCGGTAATGTCATATCGATAAGTTCGGCTTTTGGTTCGATTCCCGATCTTCATGCCATCTAGCGACCAAGATATTTTTAAGGCTTGAGCGCACTACCGCATCACGCATGCATGTGTTTGTCGGTCGAGTGCAACAACTGGCAAAATGAAGATGGCGGACGGATCTTTGTTAAGAAGAAATAGGCCCGGAACAAAGGCAAAGGTTAATAAAAAATAATCAATTTACAATATTATGATACTGCTAATGTATAAAAATCAATTGCTCTTAGAATTGCCTGATATTTGGTCCTCTATGAGCTCGATTTTCACCGCCATTCACCACCGACACGTCGCTCCGAAAATCAATGATACACTCTTGACATGAAATAATAACTCACAATTCGCACGTATTCTCATCAAGTTATCTATAATATTCAACCTTTACTCGCATCCGACTCGCTGTCGCATTCCTGGAAAATCCTTTCTCCCGTCCTTGACAGACGTTGAAATTTTGAATTTGACAGATCACTCTACTTCTATTTCCAACAGGTTCGAAGAACGTCCTTATGTCAAGCGCACTGTTTGTTTAATTATCGTAACCGCGATACCGGAAGCATCTCTGCTAATTGACCGAATGTATAAATTATACCCCAAAATATCCTCCGATGTATCTGCAACTGCATTTTAACCTGTTCCCACTAAATTCCTTTCAAGGTTGTTTGACCCTGTTATCGTACACTGTGCATAATTTCTTTCAAAATAAATAGAGGAAAATAAATTTCCAATAGGATTTTTGCCGCTGGCCAGATGAGCCGTTTGAGGAAATGGACAGCACACTTGCAGTGCAACAGTACATACAACAGATAATAAGACGAGAGCCTTCGAACATTGAGCTCATTCTTGGTATGCCTGATGGTCAGGACGAGGGAGTTTGGAAATACGAACACCTGAGGCAGTTCTGCATGGAATTGAATGGATTAGCAGTGAGACTCCAAGGGGAGTGTAACCCCGAGACTTGCACTCAGATGACTGCCACTGAACAGTGGATATTTTTATGCGCCGCTCACAAAACGCCAAAGGAATGTCCAGCGATCGATTACACTCGGCATACTTTGGATGGTGCCGCTTGCCTACTCAACAGCAATAAATACTTCCCAAGCAGGTGATCAGAGTTTCCGAGTTGTTGTTCAACCATAACTCACACTTTTCTCACTGACGCATGTTGGATACTCTGTTTAAACCTCCATGCTTTCTAGTCACTATTTCTTTACCGTGTACTCAACTTTTTATATAATTTTATCCTGTGCATAAGCTTTCTGGTTCATGCTTACCTCAGATGTTTTCTGTCTGTCTTATGTTACTGTCACATTTACTTTGCAGAGTCAGCATCAAAGAGTCATCTGTCGCAAAACTTGGCTCTGTATGTCGTCGAGTTTACAGGATCTTCTCACACGCCTATTTTCACCATCAGTCAATATTTGACGAGTTTGAAAATGAGACATTCCTTTGTCGCAGGTGGGTTATAAAATGTTTTAATAAAGCGTCTTGGCTTACCTCTCAACACTAACTCCAATTTTCCACTTTTGTTCATTCAACAATGAAAAGGCCTTGTAGTTATGCTTCATTTATATTCATAACTATATTTTTTGACCAACAAACTGTGCCCAAATTGCTCGAGAGGTATCCAAGCAGTCACTTCCGAGCATGTCCTGGATATACATGAGAAAATAAGTCCAATTACACCAAGAAAAAGAAGACTATTTCACCTATATCCTTTACGAGTGTATGATCGATTTAAACTTTACAGGTTTACAGCGTTTGTTATAAAATATAATCTGATGTCTAAGGACAATCTCATAGTACCAATATTGGAGGACGGCGCACCAACGGAAAGCGAGGCATAAGGATTGTCGTTCTTATCATCTTGGCTGGGGCCCGAATGGCAGATTAAATGAAATCTGTTACTGAGCGATCCACATATACAGATATATTTAATATCACACGGCATTACCTCAGGTGGCATGCGATTGACACTGAGACCAAACTAATGGACGCATGTTCAGATCCTGGTCAAATTATTGTTAAAAATCCTTGACTGAACATCAGAAAAGTAAGTGCCGTCGGTAAAGTTCTCTGTCAATCACTGAATCAATTCTGTTTATATGTATCCAAATTTATTTATACGTGATTTTCCAATATCATGCCGAATCAACTTTTCCGTCGCACTTCGAGATATTTGTCCTCCTTTTTCTCATTGATACACAACCTGAAGACTGTTTGTCTGAATAGCTACAATTAATTTACTATCCATATAATGTGAATCAGAGCCTGAATTATTATGATTTTCTATTTAATTGAACTTAAATCGATCTTTTGTTACTGTTGGTAATAATTTATCAGGTTCAACTAACGATAATTACAAGATGGATCATGAATCACGTACTTTACTTACGTATCATCTTGTTTTACCGACGTACCACTTCTCACTCCATATAGCGTCGCAGCTAACGTGTGTGCGTCTCGAAAGTCTAATCCATCCATTCTAAAATCTGTAAATGCTCGGAAATACACTTTGAAATGAACAAAATAACTTAATGAAGGAAAACTCGTTAATAGTTATTGATGAAATACAAAGTTTCTTGTAAAATCTCATACAATTTACTTTGCGAATTCATTGTGTTAGCTGATCTACCTACTTTGACTTTTACCTCACAGTCACTTCTGAGTTTTTGAGTAAAAAAAACTCCAGTTGTCACACTTCAAAATAAAATTTGTGACTGCAAGTTGAAATATATAATTTAAATTTGAACCGGTTAATTTTTTCTTTCTTCAGTTTTATTATTAGTCGCGATTGAAGTAATGATATTTTTTCTCAAGACCCTGTTTCTATCGATTGATAACAAAGTTATATTGGATAATAAAAAAAAAAAAAAAAAAAAGAAAAAACCTTATGTCTAATTATTGTAATTACCGTAGCTTAGAAAAAGAAAAACAATAATAATAATAACAACAACAATAGAGGAATAGTGTGCGAGTCCTTGTAATAAGACGTAATAGTGGTTATATAAAAAAATAAATGTTGTATAATCGTTATATATATACACATACGTATATATAACACGCTAATTATCTCACTATAGGTCTAAAATTCGGGTCGATAGATTTTCCGCTAACCTTCTAACGATCATACACATATACATAGCGTATCATGGATTTAAACGTCAACTCCTCGTCATTATTATCATTATCACTAATTATTACTATTATTATACACGTGTATCACCATACTATACATAGGTATGTAGAAGTAACAAATTTGAAGAAAAAGAAAATAACTACCGCAAACGATTAAAAACTTGATTTAAATATATAAATACAAAACTAAAAATAACACGAACACGAATAATAAATAATAGTCGAACACAAATAAAGCCTGCAGTGTCGATAAATAAGTTCTAATTTTTCAAAGTTGCCATGTAAGATCAACGTTTCTATACATGTATAATTCAATCAATTGCCTAGTGTAAACAATGTTTCCTATCGATTTTTTTACAGCCTAAATCGAGGCAAAAATGTTGACTGGTAAGAAAAAACCGAAACTATATACTTACGACCAAAAGCAATATAGCAGATGAATTATATGCACACACATATATACATATTTCATATATATCATATATGTATATGAAAAGCACACACAGAGTCTTTTTTCTAATATCGAATTGAAATGATACTTTATATGCATGTGTAAACTGTGTATGTAACAATAGCTGATGTAGTGAATTTACTAATAATCCGCAGCCTGATCCCATAGATTACTATTAGGTATACCTTTACATCATAGAAACATAAATGACGACGATGTATGGATGTATGTATATACACATGTGTGCGCGTGTGTGTGCGTGTTGTGTTGTGTTGTGTATACATAATATAATAATATACATACATCGTCAGGATGAAGATATACAGAATTTATTTATGAATTTGTTTTTTATAAATCATCAGTGTTTCATTATTAATATACATATATGAATTATAATGGGCGCGGATTTACGATCCTGTAAGAATTCTGTTCTCCATTGAATCTTATTCTCTTTGGTGCGTGCACACATACATATATGCATACATATATACATACATACATGCATACACACAGAGTTACACACGCATAATAACTAATGTACCGTAATGAAGCGAAGTGAGAGAAAAAAAAATTCAAAAATACAAAAACACAAAGGAAAGAAAAAAGAAATACTGTAACAATTAAATACACTGTACATAACAATCTGTAAATATGAACTAATGATGACAATGGTGTATGAAATTAATTATTAGAATTATACCTACTACTATTATAATGATAATAAGAGAAAAAAGAAAAGAAGAACAACAATAATGTAATATTGAATAGCAAAACTGTAATGACAGAATATTACATCCTCGTATGTAATTACTTCCAGGAATAATGATAATAATAATAAAAATAACAGCAATTCTTATCGTTATTGTTATTGTTATTGTTATTATTACCAATGGTAGGCAAAAAAAATAAAAATTTCTACCAGAAAAAAAGAGAAGAAAATGACAATTTTCTCGGCATTCATGCTTTTCCCTTCTTTCTACTCTTGCTACCCGACGACGTTTCACTCGCCCGTTGTCCTTTACGGGTTCTCTTCTGCGCGGTTCGCAAACCCATAGCTGCAAATTCCTCTGTAGCTACGCTCGATAACTTGCTCGTCGACGGTTGTAGCTCCCTTATACCGTCAATAACGACGGTATCAGAATCTTGCTGATCATTTTCACCGGAAGTTTTTGGGTCCGAACGACGCGACGAAAACATTCCTGGTTCGTCGATCGACGACTGATGACTGCGGTTAAAAAAATATGTGAATTAGTTCAATTTAAATCAATAAATGAAAAGAAACTATTGCCTCTTTTAGAAGTGTAAATTTTTTACCCAAGCTCCCGGGAATCGAGAGGATCCTTCGACAGCAAAATATGTAGCTCTGGAACACCGAGATCAGCCATGTTACCTTTGCTTTTTTCTACCACTGCAGCCTTTTTCGATCTGGATTTAACAATATTCACGTATCATTACGCATTGGGACAATGTTGTTGAATATAGGTATAATAATCTTTTGATGAGTCAGTTATTGAATATAATGCGTATTTTGTAAAAGACATACGTGCAGTTTTATAATTTAAGTAATGCTATTCGAGGTAGAAGAAAGTTTATACCGACTTGACATAACGAAGCTTCGTGATTTGATGAAGACTTGGATGATTTCTCTTGCAAATTTCGGCGCAGGTAATCACCTTACCTATCCCTTGACCCGCACCTGACCAGACGATACAATTGTAACCGGGTATTTCCTTCAGAGCGTAGCTTAGTACGTTTTTTATTTTGGTACCGCTGTTCACCTGAGTGTATGAAATAAAGTTCCGTCAGGCTTCACTCTCATGAAAAAATTGTCCTTCGTGTTATGTTATACTCACGTGCATCCACAAAAATTTCTCCGGTAAATTTGGTATCGGTATCGGAGTTTTAACGACGTCCCCTGATTTTTGGAGGAGGAGCTTCTTTTTTGACCTCGATTTTCTCGCCATCTGAAAAAACGAAAATAAACCGTATGTAAGGATGGAGAAACAAGCGGCTTTATACTGGCCATGAGCCAGTTCTCGAAATTTCCGTTCTCACACTGCAGGTTGCAAATTTATGGAGAAAAAAAAGAAATATATCCAATTCGAATTTCGAACTACAAATTCAGATTCGTGATTAACCATTTTAAAACCGTCGGATACCGTGTTACACGAAAATAGAACTATTTTTTTTCATTTCGAACCACTACAATGGATCCACCAATACAAATTTTGGTAGTCTGATCTTAGGTTCGTTATCAGTGACCCAAAAAACCCTTGGCTACCAATTTCTACCAAAATCGGAATAGTTAAAAAAAAATTTCCACCACATCGGATCGCCATTTTGGATTTTCCAATCCGACTTCAGATTGGTGATCAGGCACGCAACAAACCTAGTTTTTTTCAGCTTATCAAATTCGCTAAATTTCGCAAATCTGACTTTAGACTCGTGATAAGCGGCCCAAAAAACCTCGCGGTACCAATTTTCATTCAAATCCATTCATCCATTCTCAAGATAACGTATTTTTTATTTGAATTTTTGGAATTTTGTTACTTAAATAATTGAAAAAGTACAGAACCGATCAAAACCAAAGATAATCGGTTCTAAGTTTGGAAAAGCCGCGTCGAATGAGATAAAAATCATTGAAATCCGGTAACTTGTTCTCAAGATATCGTCGGACAAAAAAATCGATCACATACGTTGTATACAGTATAGATAATCAAGTTTCAACGGGCTGAATGCTGAATAAAATTTACGTACGAGTATCGGCCGTTAAACAAAATTTATGCAAAGAATTTCGTTGCGGTAAAGGTCACCGGGCTGTTATAACGGCGACGTCACGTCGCATCGCGGCAAACTCGGAGATTAATTAAATTGAAAATTATTGGCAAATCCACACCAGTGGGATCCGAGGAACGTGAGAAATAGTGAATGGAACTCCTTGCGATTCCGTGAGAGTGAAGATGCGGCACTTTCGATGAATAGGGGTAAGAAACAGGGAATGGAATTTCTAAAAGGAGCAGAGCACTGGGTCAAGACTTCAAATTCGGTCTCGTATAATTATCACGCATCACCAATACGCAGTTCTATTACTTCGTTCGTCATTTTCCTTCGATCAAATTGTGTACATTCAAAATGTAGTATTACTTTTTTCTTTCTTCTTTTCGTAAACGATATACGAGTGGGAAAGGCATTATCGATCTAGAAATTCTTCATTTCTTGCGTCATAAATTTATAGAGTGATAACTGTAATATTTTTCAAATTGCGGGTACATTGGTATTCGATTTTACCGGCAGAGGGGGAGGAGGGCTGTCGTTATACCGCTTGTACGTACATTATACGAAATAAATGTATGTATGTACGTGTTTATTACTAGATCGAATAGGGGATGGATGACGAGGGGAGCGAAGCTGGTGGTCGTCGGTTGGCGGTGGGTAGTTGGTATGCGGCATAGCGAGCATAGCGCCGCGACGCCTCGACGCCATATTGCATTATTAAGCACCCCCGGCCCATCCTTGCATTCCGGCATTATGAACTTTTCCTTCTTTTTTTTTTTCTTCTCCTTCTTTGTTCAAATATAAATTCACTCCTTTCGCCGTTGCGGTGACCGTTGTAGGTAGGTGAGAAAAAGAAAGGATTCTAATTTTTTCAATATTTTTCTTCATCTCTTTTCATTTCTCTTTCTCGTTCACATAGGCGAGAGAGAGATAGGATTCGGTAGAAAAATAAAGAGAGAAAGATAGAGATCGGATCGATTATTTTCGGAGGGTACATAACACTTCTTCCTACGATTCTCAATTGCACACCCACACGTCGTGGCATTGATATAATAATGATAATAATGATAATTAGGCAGGGCATCTCGAGGACCGGCGGCACCTGCTTCTGACAACTTCTTACAATGCGCATCGCCGTTTCTACGCAAGCATCCAATTTCCTCAAGTATCCTCCTCCGCCCCCCCACCTTTAGAAAGAGAAGAATCGCGTATATATATACGTGTATGAATTTACGAATAATGAGTGAGAAATTTCTCTCCTGTATATAATACGATGTGGTATATACTATGAACATAACCTTTAAAAATTGAATCGAAATATGGAAAGAAAAGTGTTTTTGTTTTAAACGATAAAAAATTTCGGACATTTCGTCGGTGTGAAGAAAATTCCGAATAGATGGACGCTAAGATGATAAAGTTCTGAGACCATCCTTTGTTCATGATCAGCGAAAATAACTACGTAGCAAAGAAAAGACGAGTTTCTTTTTTTTTTTATCATGTTGCGAATATTAACGTCATCGTAACGATTCATCCTGAGGAAAAACCGTTACTTCGTGATTTTGGAATTGTTTGAAATTCGATGACAGGGTGGCCACTAAATCTCCATCACAAAATTCCCTGACTTTTGTTCAGATGAAAATTTTATAATTTTCCCTGATCAATTCGAATGAATTAGTTATAGCAAATTCATAAAAATATACGTATTTTCCAGACAAGTTTTTTTGATTTTTTTTTATAAAAGTACGAACCGTCACTTGGGTCAGACTGTCCCATCCAGCCGATACGCAAAATCGTTTGTAAGGTAATATTTAGGAATATTCAAATATTGAAGAAAACCTTTCGCCGATGGTAAAAAAATTAGTAGTCCATCTAATTTATCTAGAGCTTGAAAAAACATTGTGGGACGTATTTGTATGAACAAAAAATATATGAAACGAATCCCTGACTTTCGGCAAAAACCCCTGACATTACCCTAATAATTTCAGAATTTCAGAATTCCATAACATTCCCAGGTTTTCGAGAACTCCCTGACCAGTGGCCACCCGGAGCAAACCGTAATGAAACAAAATATACTCATACTTTTAAATCTTCGTTCCTTCAAAATCATTGTAAAAATAAGAAAATGGCGAGTTTTTTTTCGCAATATTTCGTTACGATAACGTTACCAATTTCGATCTCGCAGTTTTCACGTACGTTATGGGGGAAAAAAAAAAAGAAGAAGAAAAAGCACATTAATAAAGAAATAAAATGGAGGAAGAAGAACGGAGACGCGCAGGGCGCGCATTTGGTATGTTAGGGGGTGGTAAAAGAGGCTCCTCAAGATTCTGCGGACGCGCATGACGGTGAAAATCGGGGTTTCGCGGTTTCGCGGTCTTGATCAAAGCGCACCGCCGGAATACCGACTAGCTTCAAGTCTGGACCGAGGCGAAGCAGCCTCCCGGAGTCCTGCCGAGATCCTCGCCGTCAATCCTTGACATCTGGAAGAAGGATCTTTGCGCAGCAACAGGTATTCTTCCATCACTTTACAAATTGTTGCATGATATTTGCCTGTTCTTTCCTCCGCTCGCCGATTTATCATAGAAATAGAAATTCACGTCCTCTGTACGCTTCAACATTAATATATCTATAACGCGCAATGATTTTATCCTTCTATTTGTTACAAGTGTAATGTATTGTACGCGTTACGTGTACGCAATTCATTGAATTCGTTCAAGTTATTTGCGAGAATTATGCCGCACAATATAGCTGACAGAAAAATACCAAATTCTTAGTTTACGACGTCCAATTACAGAGGATTACGGAATTTCCTGGTAACGATGAAACTTTGGGATTTCATCAGGCGCCGCGGTAGTTAAACTGTAAATTCGGCTTAACATCGTGGCGGGTCAAAATCTATACACATTGTAACTCGATTAAGAACTGGAAGTCCCGATGAAGTGTTGACGAATGTTGCCACGCTAATATCACGTGTGATTATGAACAGCATAAACGCTGATCAACTACTACAGGAGCGTCGGGTAATGGGAGCCTACTATGGAAAATTATTAATAAAACTCACAATTTACGTAATTTATTTTTTTAATAATTACGAACATAAGCTTTACTTATCTAGCTACCAGAAAATGACTGAAAGATCATCAAGTTGAATAATCTTTGGTTGAAAAAACGAAGAAAAATAAGAAATATCATTCGCATTAACCCACAATTCGGAAAATGGGAGCCATTAATTTCAGTCAAAAGGCTGTAATGTTCTTTGCCCAAGTGATCATTAATCTAATAATAGGTAAAAATAAATATTTGCTTAAAATCATATATCGCCCATTACCTGGACAACATCAAATTGAAAAATGAAAAAATAATAATTTCATCTCGCTTTTTTATTGCGATTCCAAGAGTGGCACCTTAAATCAGATAGATATGGAGATTGAGCTGGTGTAAATACAATATAGTAGCTATGCATATTACAGTGATTTGTTAGCCAAACTACCAAGTTAGTAGAAATTAGGCACACGTGATTATTTTAACACGAATCAACTCGATAATTATACGACATGGAAAATTTCCGGACTAATAGTATAACGAAATATAATGAAAGAAGCATAATCTATTTGAGAAACGTATATTATTATTCGGATAGCGTTTCTTCGAAAAAGACTTTTCCGCGGGTGTAATTTCGCAAACGTGAGCTTTCCCTTCTTCGGCAATACAGAACAGTATATTATATTGTGTAACAAGGAGTCAAACCCGGTTTTTTCAGGCCAAGTGTAAGTCTGCAAGATGAATATTACAAATACGCGAGGCGAACAGACCGTTGCATCCTTGTTGCATACAATTATTTACGTAATAACAGTATGTTACGCGTTTTTTCACAAAGCACGAAATTGAGGTTAGGGTCGCGTAACGTCAGATTTGTTCGCGATGGCGCATGCGCGGAGTACAGAAAAGACCACTTTCAACTCCTAGGACTTAAAAGTTGTATTTTCAGTACTCTGCGCATGCACATTCGCAGACTCACTCTACCGTCATAGAAACGGGTACTTTGTGTATGGAAAAGCGCGTAAAATATGCTAGCGTTGTATAAAAATCTTTCAGACATCAAAATGGACGTCGAAGAGTTTCGCATACGGGGCAAGGAGATGGTCGATTACATCGCTGAATTCGTCAGCACCATCCACGGGAGGCGTGTCACTCCAGATGTAGGTCCCGGATACTTGCGGCCGATGCTTCCGGCCGAAGCTCCCCGCGAGCCCGAGTCCTGGGAGGACATAATGCGGGACGTAGAGTCGAAGATAATGCCGGGTGTAAGGATCGATTATCTCCCCGTGATCAGGATCCATTCTCTAGCCGAAGCTGTTTGCGCGTCATCCCTCTGTTTTTTTTATCCCGCAGATCACTCACTGGCAGCATCCGAGATTTCACGCCTATTTTCCGGCCGGGAATTCCTTCCCTTCGATCCTCGGAGATATGCTTTCGGACGCTATTGGCTGCATTGGATTTTCGTGGGTGAGTATCCTTCCAATTTCGAGCCCTACGCAGTTTTGTAATTGACAAATTGACTTGGAACGTCGGAAATTATACGGTCAATCAAATCGGGTCTTCGATCAATCAAAAAAGGACTCGTGACAGTCTGTTTGAACGAATTGGACAAACGCTACTATGATTTTCTTCTCGTATTTCAGGCCGCCAGTCCCGCCTGCACCGAGCTGGAGACGATAGTCTGCGACTGGTTTGGTAAGTGACCTTTAAAAAAGTTCTTTTCTACAAAATAATGTATTGCAATATCGCCAAACAGCAAAAAAACCGTTCTATGGCTTTCAGGCAAGGCCATCGGACTTCCAAACGACTTCCTGTACTTCAGCGAAGGCAGCAGAGGGGGTGGCGTGATTCAGGTATAATCATTCATGGTGTCCAGTGGTCCTCGAAAGGTCCTTGAATTTTGCTTGTCCTTCAAAAGTCCTGGAAATTATCCTTGAATTTTTCTCGTGTCCTGGAAATGTCCTTAAATATGTTACGGATTATTTACCGGTCACCATGTCATTGGGACACCAGGACAATGATCGGCCGAACAGAATGGTAAACGATAATCCATGACCCTTGTTGCTTTCAGGGATCAGCCTCCGAGTGTGTTTTGGTTTGTATGCTGGCTGCGAGAGCCCAGGCGATAACCAGGCTCAAGGAATCACAGGCCCATGCCCACCTCGACGAAGCGAGCCTCTTGGGGAAGCTGATGGCCTACTGCAGTCGGGAGAGTCACAGCTGCGTCGAGAAGGACGCGATGATCTGCTTCGTCAAGCTCCGGATCCTCGAGCCAGACGAGCAGAGCATTTTGAGGGGAGACACCGTGCGTCAGGTCCGTCACAGTGGGTTTCCACCCACTTGCTTCAGTATCATGTCTCCGTTTTGATGGGTTAAGTGTCGACGCGAATTTACTTGAATGAATAGTACCCGTATTTTTTATCACGAGAGCCAAGAAATAACAATGAAGTCACGCTTTTGAGGTTAGAGTGCTCAAAAAACCTTTTCATATAACGCGAGCATGTTTCACGCGTTTTTTTATACCCGATTTCCGTATACAAAGTATGTACCTGTTTTTATGACAGTAAAGTGAGTCTGCGAATGCGCATGCGCGGAGTACTGAAAATACAACTTTCAAGTCCTAGGAGTTGAAAGTGGTCCTTTCTGTTCTCCGCGCATGCGCTGTCGCGAACAAATCTGACGTTACGCGACCCTAACCTCAATTTCGTGCGTTATGAAAAAACGCGTAACATACTCTTGCTATATAAAGAATCGTGTGCAACAAGGAGGCAACGGTATTTGCGCCTCGCGCATTTGCAATATTCGTCTTCTGCTCGCCTACGACTCTAATATACTATTTTTTCTCAGTAAAACTGGCGCGGCTATAATAAAGTTGGGAGATTCCTACGAATGGTTCACATTCAGCCTGTTTTTACTTGACCGATGAAACATCATCGCAGCTTGGTTTATGATGTTCCTGCTCCTCTCCCACTTCGTCTGCAGGGTGAAAGGTCACGAATGACTGACGAAGATTGAATTTGTCCCGCAGGCAATCGAGGCCGACGTGGCTGAGGGTTACGTTCCATTTTTTGTGTCCACCACTCTCGGAACGACAGCTTGTTGCTCATTCGACAACCTCAAAGAGATCGGCCCAGTGTGCAAAAAATGGCCCGGTGTAAGTATATGCTATACGAGTTTCTTAACTTAACATACTTTATTACGGAACTATACATAAGGAATGTTCCATAAATTCCGATCTTCGCAGATAAGCCTGTACCTATGTATATTACATAAAATACCGGTTCCCCTCTATAATGTACGAAAAGTTGCCAATCTGCGCGTAATTTTTAAAATCGTGGTTTTAATGGTTCTTTGCGGCAAAAAAAAAAATTGTTGGTAAAATATTGATCATACGAACAACAATACTCAGCCATTTCTACGAAAGAGAAGAACTTAGCCGTAGGCAACCGCATGCGTTACGTATACCACAACCGTCAGTCAATTACTCATAACGAATATCGCGAGCCATTCCGTTTAGGCAAAAAGAAATAATCGCGCTTGTACAAAGTAAAGTAAAAAACGAAGGCGTAGGTAAACCGAAATGTTGTATCGTTGGCGTCAGATTTGGCTACACGTGGACGCCGCTTATGCCGGGAACTCGTTCATCTGCCCGGAGCTGAAGCAGTACATGGCTGGGATAGAGCACGCCGATTCGTTCAACACAAATCCGAACAAGTTCCTCCTGACAAACTTCGACTGCTCTTGTCTCTGGGTGCGGAATCGGTTCAAGTTGACCGGCGCCTTGGTTGTCGACCCTCTTTACCTCCAGCATACTCACGCCGATACCGCGATCGACTACAGGTGATTTTTGATCGACTTTGGTAGCACGAAATTGGCGAAAGGATATCGTTTGGTTTATCCAAGGTCCATGGATAAACGAGCGGACGAGGGAAAGTCTTTGCATGGTCGCCATTTTTGTTCCAATTTGTGTATAGGTTGTATGTTTTATACTACAGTCTGATAATGCAATCGCTATTTTTGTTCCTACGGAAAATTCCTCATGCTCTTACGTTGTCCGCTCGTCTATCTACGGACTTTGGGTTTATCCAGACATCGGCATGGTTCCCCTTTAAAGCCGACGAGGGACTGCGACCATACCTTCTCAATGCTTGATTTCAACTTTCAGGCACTGGAGTATCCCTCTGAGCAGGCGATTTCGCTCCCTAAAATTGTGGTGCGTGTTCAGAAGCTACGGAATATCCGGACTCCAGGCGTACATTCGGGGTCACATTAGTCTGGCGAAGAGGTTCGAGTCGCTTGTGAAGAAGGACTCGAGGTTCGAAGTCTGTAACGACGTCGTGGTCGGTATAATATCACGTACATACATACCTACGTTGTGTAATACCGTTCATCGAATGAATGTGACGCGCAGGCGAGAGAAAACCGCGATTTTCACTCACGTGGCGGCTGTCAAGACTATGCAGTTTGCGCTGTCGTGTCTTTGACATTGGAGGAACGACCAAGAAGCGCCGATTGCTCGTATCCTCGATTTTCGAAGTATGGGGGTGAAGGGTTTATCGGTAATGACCGATAGCCACGACGGTCAATAAATTAGCTGCTAGAAGCAAGCAAGGAATTCCCATTTTTAGTATACAAAGCGTATTTGGATAGGTGAATCACTCGGAATCACACCGAGCATTTTTCTTCTCTACCGAGAAAATGACTTAAGCGTTTCAGGTACTGTCAACGACCCACTGCAAGGGTGAACCACTTCCGCATATCATTATAAAACGGGACTTTCCGTACATTCAACTACGCAGACGCACTCACTTTGCAATCACTCACACCGTTGCATGTAACTTTTATGCGATTAGGCACAGCGAAGGGCGACTTGATGCACCTGAAATAAGCTTACTGTGGATTCCAAAATACTTGATGCAATCAGCTGAACAGTGTTATGAATTTATGCATGGACAATCGCGTTGAAAGATTATTTTCAAGTAAATGTGGTTAGACATATAAGTATAATGTAGAGGATTCCTTGGAGTGATCGAACCACGGCGTAACCGCATATATGATTCGACTGTAAATTACCAGAATGATCGAGGACACTGGCATATTCTTCATTACCAATAATGTCGGTTACCGTTCTGTATTTATCTTCCTTAATTTTCAGCTCGGACTGGTTTGCTTCCGGGCGAAAGGCACGGACAAACTGAATCAGAAGCTTCTGAGCGTGATCAACGATTCGGGAAAAATTCACATGATTCCAGCCCGAGTCAATCAGCGATACACGATACGATTCGCCCTGGCAGCACCAAACGCTACTGAATCGGACGTCGGTGAGATGACTCATCGATCGATTTGTTACTTATATAACGTGGATCTTTTCATTTGTTAGGATTTTCTCTTTTCTTACGCCACATACACCTCGATTCTTTCGTTCAGGAACTTGGGATCGACTATTTTTCACTTTGCGGTGATGCCAAGAATTTCATCGCACATCGTTTATCCATGAAATGGTCAAACCTTTGCACACTTTACCTTAATTTTTTTCTGCCTGCTTTAATTCTATTTCCATCCATTCGCGTGATCAGTCATTCACACCTTCTGTTTACAGATTACGCCTGGAGCATTATCACGGACTTTGCATCGGAACTCCTCGAGTCCAAGGTGACGATGATTACACACTCCGTTAAAACCCTGTAATATTCGTGATTGGTACTAATTGTGGCATTACAAAATAATTAACCATCTTGCGGTACAGAGTATGTATACATAGGTATATATACATAAGTGAAGCTCAAATTGGGGAAGTACAAATGCTCAGTTACGTTGTTATTATTATCTGAAAAACTACGTTTCGCGCCTCTTGAAGCATGAGGAAGCATTCTAATAAGGATGAATTCTAATTCTTCGTAATCCTTCATGAGGAAGCAAACATCTGATCGCATATTATAGACGGCTCGTTTTGGCTCACCAACGTCATCCATCATCGAATCAGTGCAACCATTCGTTCTATCAGAATTCAAAAACCGAAACCCTCCGATCTTTTATTAGAAGCAAAGTTCATTCGCAAAATCGTCGTTGTCCAACGTACATGAAGTGAACGGTTATTTCACGGAAGTGGTTTATAGTCAAAGGTTATGTCATATTCCTGTTTCTCCGTAGAGAAGGGCGTTGATTTTTCTCTTTATAAAATCCGGAAAAACCAGCCTGCAGTTATTCATTCAATCGCCATGTTCCGGGGCGACCATGACGATGAATTTTCTCCCGCAGGACGTGATGGACGAGCTCGCCGACATTCGGGAGAAGAAGAGGAAGGCCACTCTGGAGCAGCGGAGGTCATTCTTCGTCCGAATGGTCTCTGATCCGGCGATCCAGCCGGGCTTCACGAAGACCCCGAATCAGTCGAACGCGAAGCTCGGAACCCAGGCGACGATCTGCGGAACGGAGGCCAACAGCGCGCCCCCGACAGTGTGGGTATTTTCGTTGAATAATTTTATTTTCGACTCAATAATAGTAGCTCAAGTCATGTTCCTCATCCACAGGCACTCCTGGATATCTTGGCCGTTGGCCTACCTCCTCCAGTCACGTGACTCGAATTCGGACACCGGGGAACTCTCGCTGAGGTTTGTATGGGACGGCCACTAAATCTCCATCACGAAATTCCCTGACTTTGATAGGTTTACCAAACAAAAATTTCATAAATTTTCCTGACCTATTTGGATAAGTTGGTTATAGCAAATTCATAAAGATATAATGACTATCAGTGATTTAATCGGACCTTTCGGCAGGTTTCGACACTTGGACACGATGGTTCGACTCAAGGCGAACAGCGGCAACAGCAGCCGTCGGGGAAGCAGCACCGGGTGCAGCCCCGAACCCTCGCCTTCGGCTTCTCCGTCCAGAGGCCGAAGTCCGAACGGATGTTCGTAATATGTTCGGGAGGATCGATTGATTATTCGCGAGCGCTGTACGATAGAAGAACAAGCTCCTTGGCTCAACAATCGCTAGATTTTATCCAATCGACAATAAAATTTCTGTTCGAGATTTCTTAATTATACATAACATACTTTCAAATAGATAAATAGATAGACGGGAAGTGAATTAACCCTTACCCTGTCACATGGTTCTGAGTATACGTTTGGGTCTTTCGCTTCTTACCCTTACTTTGGCTATTTTAAGTGCTTCAAAAATTCTGAAAAAATTCATCCACGGTCTTTGAGGCGTCTAGTTTAAAATCCAATAGTCTGTTCATTCAATAATTCATTTGGGAGAAAGCCGCGGGCGTTATAGTTTACAAAATATACACATGTCAAGAAATCACGAGAGTAAAAAAGACCCCATCTGACGGAGTAAAGGTTGAAATTAAATATATTTCAAGTATGCGTCATTAAGCTCGCTGTATATGCATGAAAATTATGTATTAACGTGATTAATTGTAAGCCTGCTTTTTTCGAAATCTCTCATAGAATGCAAAAGATACTTTGTATTTTGTTGGTTCTTTTTCCAGTTTTTTTTCTTGGTATATCTATATAATATGTATGTATATACCCACATACTGCTACGCATTTTATTTCAACGAAAAATTATTGTCTCGTATCATGGTAGACTTTGTATGCGTGAATACATACATGCTATAATGCCTTCTACTAATGGTTGATTAATTTGTCTATTTTTTCATGTACCTAAACATGTTATAGTGTACGTATATCCGATTTATTTTCAACCCCGGGTTTATGACCGAGAGCAATGGAAGCCGTTGCGAATAAATTGTATCATCGGTAAGAAGTAAAAGTATCTTGCGTTATATTAAATCGAACGGTTAAATATCGTCAAATTTTCCCATGACTATTTTGAACATCTGGAATTTTAATACATCGTTATTTTATATCCGACAATTTGTAAATAGCACGTTTGCCATCAATTATAATTGTTTAAAAATTTTGCGAACGAATCGCGGTACATAAAAGTTTTGCGTTTAAATAACAACCGTAGACTATTAAATTTTTCACGCAAACTGTTAATCCCGCATCGTATCGAAAAATTATATACTTGAGTAAAAAAAACCAGTTTGTTGTATAAATTTCGCTAGATGAAACTGGAAATCGGAATTGTTTATTGGAATTTTTTTTTCTTACTCCAATACGTCGAAAAGGTTTTTTTCTCATTTAGAATTAAAAAACCAAGGCGGAAAATAATATTACAAAGTGTTTCAAAATCAGATTCAGCTTAATTTGCAAACTCGGTAATCCCGTATAATTTTATTGGCTACAGTTGCGAGAAATTTGCGCGAGAATTAGAAACGCGATTGAGAAAATCCTCGGTCGATGCATCGCCAGTTTCTTGATGCCAAGCCGACCTGTGTCTGGATATCGCATCTAGGGTGAATTCACGCGGATCAAATTTACCGCCGCTCCATCGAGGTGTTCTAAACGTAGGTGAAGAGTAAACACCCGGCAGCTATTTATAAAGCCCCGCTTGATCAGGGGCTGATTTTACCCCAGCATGTTCGCCTCAACATGGATTGAACTAACAGGGTCGTCTAAACTTGAGTGTCTAAACAACAACGATGTTCTAAGTTGTACCTTGTAGAAAGTAGAGGGTAAGATAATTTGTCCTATTTTTTTTTAATTAAAATTAAACATTTTTTTCTCTTCGTCACGAAAATCAAGGAAAACTTCATTGCGATAGCGAAAATTTCATCGTAATTATGTAAAATCTGCCAAAAGTATACGTACTTTTCTTTCATCTATTTTACACAATTTGTTTTTTACTTACTACCGATTTTATGTTTAAATTTAATAACGTTGCAGTACGATAAAAACATACGCTTGTTATCAAAGCAAATTAGTTATGGAAAATTTTCAGCAATTATCGGAAAAATAATTTAAAAACAAAAAACGCATTGCCACGTAAAAGTTGACTTTAAAAATAGATAAAAGTATGAGTTAATTGAAATTCTGATTCTCACATCTCGTTCTGTAAATACATGTTTCTGTAGTTTTTCAGTTTAAATTCGTCCAATTCAGGGACGAAATTTTCACGGAATTTCGGTCAGATTACATGCATAAGAAAAAATAAGACTTGTGTTGAAATGCGCCGGAGGGAAATAACACGAAATGATTAATAAATGCCTCCGTAATGTACGCGGTAAACGAGTTCTGCTGGATTTGAAGACACTCCTTGATGCGCGATGCTGGAATTATAGGTGGCGTATAGATTGTGAAGGGGAAAAAAAAGGTAATCGAAATATTCAAATTCTCTATGTATAATTTTTCACTGTCATTGCTATCTTCAACTAATGGCAGTTTTTAAAATCTCAAAAGGTCAAACATTTGTTTCGGCGTAGTTAATTATTACAAAAAACGTAAGCATGGCAATAAACGCGTGATAGTGCAAAAGCGAACGTGATATAAAAATTTTGAAAACCCTATTTTTTTTTACACATTCCAACAGCTCTCAAATTTTGTATCGCTAAAGAATATTTTATGTATATGCATAAAATCATCGTTAATTACAAAAGAGATTACCCCAACTTTGAAAACTAGCGACAGTTTTATTTCGTCTCTAATATTTGTATTTCTTTTCTCTAACTAATTTATAATACGTTACCGAAAATATATCGCGTTTCGCTCGAAGCAAATTTTCATTTTCCCTTTAATATAGTCATTAATTTCAATTACATTTCAGTAGGAAATGACCATTGTAACGTATGATGTAAGAGAATGTAAAAAGTAGCGAATACCTCGTTATTTTTTTTTTAGTAATCACAGCGTGACCGCGAACTTGTAATATTTTTCGAATATTTCAGCAATTCAATTAACAATAAGTCACGATCTATTTATAATGTAATATATTGACCGTATATGAAACCAGACCCGTTTATGGTACTTTAACACTTGTGTTTCTCTGCCAACTTGACAGGCCAAGTAACGTCATTAGCGTAAATATTTACCGGTGTAAAATCCGAACGAAATTATCACTATCGTTAATTCTGAAAGGGGTACATTTCGCTAATTACATCCGGAGATAAAGGATAAGAAAATAATGGTATTTCCTGTAAGACGAGGAAAGTCATTAGTCTTTCTAAACTATTACGAACAGTACTTTGTGTAAGGTAAATATTACGGGATTCCAATGTAGAAGTTAAATCCGCGATAGTTATTTCAAAGCATTGCTGTAACTTTAGCGAAAAAAACACGTTTAATGTGTAATTAACATCGCGTATGTGAATGTTGTTTTATTCTTACTGTTCTCGCGTATCACAGAAACCAGTTGTGAGATAGAAATAGCCTGAGCTAGGATTTCGAGCCACTATTTCGTGACGTCATTGGTACAACAACGCGCCAATCTTACTGAGCAGTTTATTACGCCGGTAAATAATTATAAGCGTACGCATTTGGGATTGCTCTCGATGACAAGAGTAGGGGGGAGAAACGAGAATATCTCTCGCCATAACCGAGATACTTCCCACTTTTCCCTCTCTCTCTCGCTCTCTTCCATAATCATACCCATTACCATTCGGAAAAATCGTCCCTCTCCACTTGCACCATCATCATCGTGACGTACTCGGGTATACCATGCACCCAATACCGCTATCAAGACCCGAACAGATGTTTCAATATTCATGAGGATGCAGGAAATGCTTTTACCTGCGTCATTTCTTTAATGATTGTTTTTTATCTCCCGTTGCTCTCGATTATTGAGACATAATTATACGCAAGGTATATTTAAAACATTTGCTAAATTTATCACGAATATTGGAAATCGGTTTACGAGGTTTCTCCGTATGAGATATTGATCAAGTTGTTCAAAGTGCAGCAAAACATTTTCAAGGATAAGTGTGTATACGGAATAAAACGTAAGCTGGTCTTAAGAAACTGTAAACTGCATCGGGTAAATTATGTTGATTTATATTTTTGTTTCGATATTTAGGGTAGAAAATTGCGTCCAGCAGTTTTTGGACAATGTATTGGGAACCCAGAAACCAAGTGCCAAGGGAAATCCGATTCAAAAATTAACAACAAAAAATATGCACACGTAAACAATATGGGCAAAAATTTAATGTAGTGTGGGTATGAAAACTTAAGCAACATTCTATTCCTACGAGCTATCCTAGAATGTATTTTATTAGTATGTAATAATTAAAATTCACCCAATCTGACGCATATTACAAGTTTCTCTTTCTTGACCCGCCATCAAACACGTTTCGGAAATTCCCGTAAACGACTTGCTAATACGTAGGTTTGTCATCGAACGACTACCCGGCTGGTTAGATCAGTGGGAAAGAAGAGAAAAAACGAATTGATACGTGTGAAAAACCGAACTTGAACAAAGAGTAAATCTTGCAAAGTCCACCACATGCCATTGGCGCAGAAGATCACTGACTCGTTTGGTAATTTCCTACGAGTTGTAAATTTTGGGGAAACGGAATTCCGTTATTGATGACAAATCGGAGGCTCGACTAGCGTCTCGGGAGCTCGAAAAGCCAGGAAACCGAACGAGCCTCCTTTATCGCGTTCACCCAAAAGGCAGAAATGAATTTTGAGATAAATAAATTTTGATTCTATACATTGGATAATTACCAAAACTATGATTTATTACTCATAAAGTTTGTTTTCATCATTTTTAGTTAAGAAATAAGTCTTGAAGTTTTTGGTTGATAGCTAATATAGGCACCGGTTCGGAAGAATAAGAAAAACGTTTTAACCAAGATGTGATGGACTTTATCGTTTTTAACGTTATCGGGGGTAGAATAATCAGAGCGCGATTGGAAATTACGTTTGGGGTTTGATACGAGAAAGTCCGTGCGAAAATAGAACAAATACGAAAAATATTCATTTTTAAACTTTGTTTATCAATTCTTTTACATTTGTAGTTTATTACTAATTATTAATTATTATCTTTGAATAAAAGTAATTTAAATGGAAAACTAAAGTTTCTTTAAACGTTATTTAACATACATGTTTGAGAAAACAGGTAATTTTTCTTAAATTCCAAAATATCGTTCCGGTTTCTACAAAAACAAACTTTACATAATAAAAATATTTTTTCGTTTATCCGTTACGTAGAAGCAATCAAAATTTCATATCCAGAACTCAGGCTCAAAATTCGTGTTAATCGGTCTTATCAACGACTGTGGGGGACGCCCCTTGCGCACCTGGTTGAGCGGTCGTCCGAAGAGTTGGGGAAGCCCTGATTTCCCAGCTAAGTCTGACGCTCGAGTCTCCGCATATAAAACTGGTTCGCTCACCTCGCAGAGCCGCAGTCACTCGCTACCTTCCATCCAGCACCATCGAACGGTGTTAAGACATCCGAGGAAAAGTGGATCCGACAATTACCAATTAATTCGCTTTGAAGTATCGACGTTGTACAAGTCGAAGAGCCCTAAATCTATATATTGCGCGTTGTTGAAATCAGAGAAATAAACTCACTCCGAATCACAGCTGAAAGAGCAATGTAAGTTCAGCGTGAAAAAGATTTAAACTAAAATCAGAACGTGCATTTTGCATTTCTTCTTTTCCTTTCAGATTCCAATAGAAAGAATAGAGTAGTTAGAATAGAGTAATCAGATTTGCAATACGATTCCATTTTTCGCATCTACATTCAGTTGTTTTGTTCATTTATTTTTGTTTGCCAAATATCATTGAAGTATATTTCTGCTACCAGAAATCAAATAAACTGAAACTTGAACGGTTTTGCGCGGTTTGAACTGGAACCACTATGCAATGGTTACATAAGACTACCGCTGTGGTGCCTGATGATGTAGACTAAATTACCGTTAATGGCTAATTACCGAGATGCCTGCCTTCGAGCTATTGAAACTCATCTGCCTGCCTAATCTTGTTACCAAGCACAGGGAATTCCATGCCCTCGTTCATTACCAATAACCATTATCACCGGGTAGTCTTGTTTAACTTACATCGCCCCCGAGGCAAAAGATCATCGATCGCCTTCATTGTTAGCAATTCCCCCCTTCTTAGCGAGCATCCTGTATTCATGTAATTTTCTCTTCTCCACAGAAGCAGACGCAGCTAAGAAGCCATGGACGTCGAAGAGTTTCGTGTTCGCGGCAAGGAGATGGTCGAGTACATATGCGAGTACCTCGGAAACATCGAATCGAATCGAGTCACTTCGAACGTCGAACCCGGGTATCTGCGGCCCCTGCTTCCGGCGGAAGCTCCGATGAAACCCGAATCATGGGACGACATAATGAAGGACGTTGACAGCAAAATAATGCCAGGGGTAAGTCGAAACTCTCCATTACCGTGTCGAGGATACTAATTCCTGACCATCACCAAATTCCCAGCATTTTCTTATCGTGAAAAAATTTGACACTCGTTTTCCGATTGCAGATAACCCACTGGCAGCATCCACGTTTCCACGCTTACTTTCCATCTGGAAATTCGTACCCATCGATCCTGGGAGACATGCTTTCGGACGCAATTGGATGCATCGGTTTCTCCTGGGCCGCGAGTCCGGCTTGTACAGAGTTGGAAACGGTGGTCCTCGACTGGTTCGCCAAGGCGATGGATCTGCCCGAGGAATTCCTTTCCGAAACGGAAGAGTCAAAGGGTGGTGGAGTAATCCAGAGCTCGGCTTCCGAGTGCATCCTCGTGACGATGCTCGCTGCGAGGAACCAAGCAATAAGGATACTCAAGGAGCAGGACCCCGGAACCGAGGATTCGGCCTTCCTGCCCAGACTGGTGGCCTACTGTTCCACAGAGTCCCACTCCTGCGTCGAGAAGGCGGCGATGATAAGTCTGGTGAAACTCCGGGTCCTCGAACCTGACGACAAGTGCTCCTTGCGGGGCGAGACGCTGGAGGCCGCGCTGAAGAAGGACGTGGCTGAGGGTTTGGTGCCTTTTTTCGTCTCGACGACCCTCGGCTCGACCGGCTGCTGCTCCTTCGACAACCTCGAAGAGATCGGCCCGGTCTGCAAGCAGTATCCAAACCTCTGGCTGCACGTCGACGGCGCATACGCGGGAAGCTCTTTCATCTGTCCGGAGCTCCGTCATCTGATGGCGGGCATCGATTACGCCGACTCGTTCAACACGAACACGAACAAGTGGCTTCTGGTTAACTTTGACTGCTCGTGCCTGTGGGTGAAGGACCGAGTTAAGCTTACCTCTGCGCTGGTCGTCGACCCGCTTTACCTGCAGCATGCCAATTCCGGGGAGTCGATAGACTATCGACACTGGGGTGTCCCGCTGAGCAGGAGGTTCCGCGCGTTGAAGTTGTGGTTCGTCATAAGGAGCTACGGGATCAGCGGCCTCCAGAACTACATCAGGAACCACATCAAGCTGGCCAAGCGGTTCGAGGCTTTGATGCGGAAGGATACGAGGTTCGACGTGGTCAACGACGTCCGCTTAGGGCTCGTCTGCTTCAGGTTGAAGGGGAGTGACACCTTGAACCAGGAACTGCTGGCCAACATAAACGCCTCCGGGAAACTCCACATGATACCGTCCAGGGTGAAGGAGCAGTACATCATCCGATTCTGCGTTGTTCGGGAGCACGCCACGGAGGAGGACATCGACTACGCGTTTGACGTAATTGAGGAACACTCGACCGAGGTTCTTCTTGCCCACTTCGAAAAACCCCAGACACCGGAAATTATCGTCAAGAGCCCAAAGACCCCGCCGCCACTGTCGAAGCGGCTCAGTAGGCGTTTAAGCTTCACCAGAAGCGTTTCGAGGGATACATACAGGCGGTCCTTGTCCAGGTCGAGCCTCCACGACGGGGTCACGCCCATCATGGTCGTTGACGATGATCCTGAGGGAGATATTATTGAGGAAGACGTGTTCTGCAACAGCCGGTAGAATACGCTCCGGCTCTCGGTGCCAAGGAAGAGGGAACCTCTTCTTTCGTTGCCCTGAGCTGTAGGCCCTTACACACAGAGAGGAGTATTGCGCATCACGCTTTCATTTCCGTTGCTCCACAAATACACAAGTTTTATTGTGTTTTATAGGCTCGTTTTACGATTTAATAACTGCTAGAGATAATGCCTGCCGGTGGATAAGAGCGGATGTTTTTCATCTTATTAGTTATTTAATTGATTTTTTACGATTTGTCAGAGAACACAAGTCAAGTGTCTGACGAGACACTGTGGATCATAAGTGGCAACTCGGGTATTTCCTCATTTTAAGATGTACAAGGACAATTAGTTTTCGCTGGAACAGTTACAATTAGAGTTATTTTTAAATTAATTGTAAAAACTTTTAACACTTGAGAATCGTAATCGAGTAGAAAAATAAATCAACGATACCTCCAAACCTTCGTCGCATCAACCTTGCCCAACCGATGCAATCATAGTTAAATAATGACAATGCGGTTGCGATGGTTTGGGATGAGATTACTAGTTGTTTAAGTAATAGAATTAACTATATTTAACGAGTGTTCGTTTAATTCATCATGTATATTATTGCATAAAATAGATATCCGATTGATTGTAAATAGAAAAAGAACCTTACTTTTCATTCATCGCTCCCAAAATATATTCAGACTGTTATTATCTAGCCAAAGAGAAACAATGGAAAGAATTTGTGCTCTGGCTGGATCTGAAGGTTAATTAAAGTAAAAGATAGATACCTTTAATTATTAGGTTTAATCGAGGTTCTAGACCACACCATGTGCCTTTTTGCGTGGTGATCTTGATCGCCAAGAAACGAAATGCAAAATTAGGTAAAGCGTCGGCGTCGTAACATTGAACAAGGAAGAGCTCAGCTTTGTAGAAAAATGATTTATTAAAGGAATCGATTAATTGTAATAAATTAACGAAACAAATAAAATTTACATTTGACCACACTGCGATATGGTGACTGGTATCTTAGGCTTATTGTTCGGTCCCGTAGGCACATTCTCAACTTTTCTCATGACCAAAAGTCCGTCGATAACTCTGCCAAACACGACGTGTTTACCATCCAAAAAATTGCACTTGGCACAGGTGATGAAGAACTGACAACCGTTGGTGTCCTTGCCGCTGTTGGCCATCGACAACAAGCCCGACGAGTCGTGTTTGAGGATGAAATTCTCGTCGGGAAATGTGCTTCCCCCGTATATGCTGAGCACCCCGGTACCGTCGCCATTGACAAAGTCTCCGCCCTGGATCATGAAGTCTTTAATTACCCGGTGAAAAATCGCCCCCTTGAATCCGAGCGGCACCCCGTCTCTCCTGTACTCCCCGGTGCAGAACTGTCGGAAATTCTCCGACGTCTTCGGACAAACATCCTCGAAGAGCTCAAATATCATTCGTCCGATTTCCGTCGTGCCGACGGAGACGTCGAAGAAGACGACCGGGTTGTTCGGGTTGCGAAGCTGGGACTGAATCTGGTTCCAGGTTGGCATCTTTCCGTTTTTTCTTACGTTTCACTTTTGCAAAGAGATACAGGTATGCACGTCGCACTGCCTTTTCTTTTACTCGCCAATTATTACTAGCTTATCATTAATTTCGGACACTTCGCATCGTCGAGCGACCAAAAACGAGCACATAACCTCGCTAACTTCAAGCCGGTTATCAACACGCGCCACACACACAGGCTGTGCGTATCGTGTGAACGTAGATACGCTGTTTGTTTTGAAAATGGAACGCGCGGCGTGAGTCTGGTGACCTAACCTAACCTTAAAATCAAATTCGAAATGGGAGATAATCGTACTCACCTTTAGACGTTGAAAAGGTTTTCGTGGGAATCGCAAAGCGCCTCGCGTAATATCAACCTTGAATTTCTCCGTTCTTCCTATTTTGTCAAATTACTGCAAACCAAATTCGACCATTCAACAGTAGCGCAACGTTCACACAACTTCAGTCTCTAACCGACGATGCAGTGGGAGGTATGTATATAACATAAAGGCGCGCGAGATTCGGCCATATCTATTATGATGAAAACTTTTGTTTATAAAATGAAAAACAGATAATGTTACTAATCGATAAGCCAGAAGTTTTGCGGCAAAATGTACGCGGATGATAAAAAATTGTATAACGATAGCCAAACACGCAAAATATGGTAGCAGGACACTTAATACACAAACGCGAGGAGCCTAACAAAGGTTCGACAGAACAAAAATCGTTAACGATTTGTTACAATATACGTCCAATCTCACACATATCTATCATTTGTATCTGAAAGGTTGCATGAAGAAACATTTATTCAAATTCTAATTATAGTAAATGTAGATATATCTGTACATATTGTAACGCTGTATATCAATACACTTTCATGAGCTATGAATACTTCGGTTGGAATTATATTTTAAAGGCATGTCGACCTGCCACAATATTTTCTCATACTGTACAGTAAACCAATATGTTAGTATATACATATATATATAGGATATAATAATATATAATATACTATACATATAGGTATATATATATTGAAACATTACGAAAATACAGTACTAATCACTTTTATAGTCTAGAAAATACAGGTATTGTATGTATCCATACCATACGCCGATGTTGTTTTTAGTTTCTTTTTTTGTTTCATAATGTCTGTGTTGTAAGATATGACTTATCGATACATAGTTCAATCATGATTCCCAAAAACGATGCCATGGACTAAGGATCAGTAACTCGCACAGCTTACCGAACCTGCCAGAGATACTTCTGACGCAAGGCTTTACTCTTATAAACTACGTGATGAAATGACAGTACAATACACACTTAAGTCTATATAATATAATACGTAAGTTTATATAATATGCTGTCTATAGATAGCAGCGAATAGTACAACGATTTTGAACTAAAATCAGTAAGTAGAGGGATAACACATGTTTTTGTTGAAAGACGCTTATTATTATTAGAACTGAATGTGTTTTTCTTTTCTTTTTAAAACTAATCAAATATGTGGTAAGTGCCGACGGCAGTAGACGTTTTGTTAGCGTTGTTGTAAGCATGAGATAAAATAGTCGGTATCACAGTTTACCTAGCGTTGATAGCTACCAACGTCTGAAAGCAAAAAAGAAAAATATATGGAAATAAAAAAACAGGAATTTCTGATGATTTTCATAGATTTACAAGTAGAATCATATTATTTCAGGCTATTCAATTATCGTACAGTTTGTCTATTTCGTTTAGTTGCATCTGCTGCAAGGGTTTCGTATTAATCCACAATTCTCAATGTAATGCTGAAAACATTGAAATCGACTCTTGATACACTAATAATTATCAACAAATCCAATATTTTTAGATACAAATTTATTTTCGATATGACATCAATTTCTGTAATGTACTGTGCGACTAAACTAAATAGAGAAACTGTACTACTATTCTTGTAAATACGTAATAACAATCATGCGATTAAACCGTAGTGTCCTGATATCACAAATTTTTTTTCCGGACATTACGGAAGCACACGAATTAAATGTGAATTTTCACGTGTTCCATTAAAGAGTTTTTATTTGTAAATTCTTCCCCGCACATACCGCAGGCCGATTCTTGTCCATCGTCACTTTCTCGATGCTGATGATGCTGCTGGTACTGAACGTGGGAGGAAGTCGACTGCGCACCTCCATCTTGGATCAAAGATTCATCAACCGAAGTAGCAACCTCAGCTTTGACTCGTTCTCCTGGATGCTGAGTGGTCGAGGATGACGTTGAATGATGAGTTACCATGTTCATTGGCATATCAATATTGCTTATCTGTTCAATTTGACTGGAAAAATTGTCATGATTTTGGGGATTTGGTATAGTCAGTACTGGTAGAGATTCATTTTGTTTGGATATCAGATGCAAAGTATTGTTTTGTTTGTTTGGCGAAACTAGATGCACACTGCCATCTCCTTGTTTCGAAGAGGTCATCAGGTGCATCCCGCTACCTTCGTTTTGCCTGGGTGTAGAACTAGGAGTTTGTCGTTCAGCCGAAGCCATACGGACGCTGCATCCCTGTTTGTCCTCGGCATTTAGTCCGAGAGTTTCTCTATGATTAATCTGAGGTATGTGCAGATGGTTCTCACCTTGCTTACCTTGTGATATCAAATGTAAATCATTTGGTTTAACCTCCGAAATAAGTCGCAAAGCTTCACTTCGCTTCGCCGCTGTGATCAGGAGCACCGTGTCGCTTGATTTTCCAACTGCCATAAACTGCGGTAAGCTGTCTGTGGTTTTGGTAGAAACGTCTGAAATAGAAAGCAGAGCTTCGTTCTGTTCCATCCTTGATATCGATCGATCGCTACCAGTGATCTGTTTTCCCAGAGAAGAAGATGAAGATCCAGAACTCGCCGGAGTCTTGGATTTCTTCTTCGCAGGTTTTGACTTCAACGCGTTGTTGTTCGTCTTTGCTTTAGCCTGGGCTATCATTTGGTCTGAATGTTTAACGATGTGGGCACAGAGTTCGTCCCTATCCTGATTCAAAGCGCCGCACAGAGGACACCTGAATGGGGGTCCGGTTACCTCAGTCTCATTTTTTCCAGCAGCATGAACCCATCTGACGTGTTCTCTGAGCACAACTTTCTGATTAAAGGCCCTTGAGCACAGTGGACAAACGTGCGGTCTCTCTCCTGTATGGATCCGTTCATGTTTTCTCAATGTTCCTCCATCTCTGAACGCTTTCCAACAGAATTTGCACCCATAGGGTCGTTCCCCGGTATGAGTGCGGTGATGAATGAGATATCCCTGCCTGGATGAGAACGTCTTGGAACAAACGTCGCAGTGAAAGTGAGCGGGGCTTCCAGCGTGCGTTCTTGCATGTTCCCAGAGCCCTTGCCTAGATACAAAGCTCTTGCCGCACTCGCTGCAGGTGAAGGCAGAGTCACCGGGGTGAGCGGAGAGTCTGTGCTCGTCGAGTTCCTGCTGCTTCTCAAACTGAGTGCCGCACACCTCGCAGGAGTGAGTTTTCTTTCTATGAATCCACTGGTGCCTGAACATCTTCTGCTTAGTTGTGAACTTTTTTCCACAATCGGCACATGCGTGCTTACCCCACTTGCTGGGCAGCCCGTGTTCAGTGTTATTTCTCATCACTTTCTTGGCACAGGTTGTCTGGTGCGTCGCCAGACAGCTGCTGTCCTGAAACTGCTTGTCGCAGTACTCACACTCCACCGGCATAGTCCAATTTTTGCTTGTATGAATCTTCTCGTGAAAGGCGAGCGCCGATGCTCTGGCAAAGTTCATTCCACAGTGGCTGCACGTGTGCTGCTGAGTCGTCTCAGTCAATTCGACCTCCACATAGCTTCGCCTCGACTCTCCGTGGTACGGAAGTGACTCAATTTTTACCATGCTTCCATCCTGGCTGCTAAAGGAATTCATTGATAAGTTATACTGGTGGTTTATCTGGTTGGTAATGGTGTTTTGCTGCGTGTATTCGAACTGGGCTACTTCTCCGCTCGGCATTACGGCAAACTCCTGAAGCGTATCCATCTTGTCCTGTTGATTGGTCAAACCGGCTACTCCTGGTTGATCGTTACTGAAATTGTAACTCGGAATCGACCAGTGAACCTGGGACACTTCGTAGTTGGGTATCGTCGAAACGGACGAAGAGGGAACGGAGGTAGCCGGCGTTTCGGAGTTACTGTTGTTCTCGGGCCATTTTCGGAATGGCTCAGCGGTGACCTGAGTAACACTGTTGTTGGTTAACGAAGTTTGCATAATAGCTCGGCCAGCGACATATGTGTGTATCTTCATGTGGTTTGAGAGGCTGGATGGCCTCTGAAAGTTGGAATTGCATATGTTGCACTTGTGCGGTCTTTCCGTCTGGTGTACCTGTTACATATACAATACATTCATATTAGATACATAAGCGATGATACCTGTGCAATAGCTATATAGGGGAAAGGGGAGAGACGTCGTTGAGACAGGATGCCGTATGCTAGCGGGAACGTGTATGCTTATTGTAATAAATGGAGCGAGATAAACACTTTTGAAATTCACTATAGGTTGAAGTTGTTTATCAGATTGACATTAATAACAATACCTGCGCCATGTGCGACTGAAGGTTCGCCTTGGACCTGAAGAGATTGCCGCAGATCCGGCAAGCGTGGGGTCGATCGACCTGGTGACAGACCATGTGGTTGTTGAGGTCAATCTTACGCTCGAACCGTTCACCGCAGGTGGTGCATGAGAGCTTGACGGAGGCGCAGGTCGAGTGATGCTTGGCCATCTCGACCTGAGTAAAGAGGTGCGCGCAATTCGGGCATGGTATCTTTTTGTCGTTGTTGAAACAAGGATACATCCCACCAAGCTGGCGAAGCGCCTCGACCGCCATCGACTCGTCGTCGCCCGAGGTGTACTGCTGTTGCTGTTCCTCCTGCTTTATGTATATCGGGTATACCGCGGACCCGTCGCCGTCCTCGGCGTCGTCCGAGTTCTCAGTGAGGATTTCGACAGCCGCCTCGACCTCCGCCGACCCGGTGCCGCCCGTCCCGTCGACAACCTCCGTGACGGTGACTTCCGGGAGAACGCAGTCCTCTACGACGGGCTCGCATATCTCCTCGTGGGATATGATCGTCTCGTGCATGTTCGTTGACAGTGGAAAAGCGACATATTGCTCGTTTCCCGGTGTCTCCATTATATAACGAGGAGTACTCGAGTAGGTATTGCTCGGCTATTGTCATTCCCAGCGTTCGATCATATCGGGCAAACCTCTGGATCGTTCAGTTTGAACACAGCCGCAGCGTTGCACACCTAGTTTTACCCCACACGCTACGTTAGGTTGCACACTTCGGACACTTCACGCGCGGAGCTAACGACAAACCGATACGTTTGGCAGGTGTATTCTAAACATTTCTATCAGCAGCGCGTCGTAATTACGCTTCTCGAACATCCCTCGGACGAACGTTTTATCCGAAATTATTATTATTAACGCCAAAACTGTTGGGAAATAAGTTTACTGTACCGCGCGAAGTTGGCCACAAAGTTGACGCGAATATGTGCCAATTGTTTTAAGATCGAATCTCGCCTTTGTTTCGAACGTCACAATATCGACTCAATCGGCTAACTTCTCACGGCGCGAGTCGAACGTAACCTTCTGCCTCCATCCTCACATTTCTGACCGCCAAGTCATGAAGCAAGCCGAGCAGTCCGTCGGGTGGCACATGTTGTGGTGGTTATTCGGCATCGGCTGTATCCCCGTGACTTTTCCATGGTTATTATATCACCTTTACGACACTGTAAGGCAGAATCGTCGGAAGGCCAGATTGGCGGGAAAGGTAAACCGAAGAATCGCGGTTTGCGATCGGCTCGCGAATAATTATTGTTTCTCGTTTCCAGGTTGTTTTGATCACTGGTGCTAGTTCGGGACTCGGAGAAGCCTTGGCGCACAGTTTCTACAAATGCGGTTCTCGCCTAATTTTAGCATCCCGACGAAGAGAAGAACTCGAAAGAGTCAAGGTTGCGCTGATCAACACGCACCCCGTAAGTTTTTGACGTTGCGTTTGCCTTGTCATCTACGATGTCACACAGGTGACATCGCTTTAGAAAACAATTACAATGTTCTTCAAATACATATTGAATTGTCATTTTAAGAAATACATCAAGTCGGATTTATCCTATGAACAATTTTTAAAAACGCCGAGCATCATAGGTTCAATAATTAGACATTTGCTTGACAGTTCGCCCACACTTAGCTCTATGTCTCTGCCAACTTTGTTTTCTTTTTGTTTTTCATTTGATACCTGAATGAAAACATTCATTTCAGACAGTTCCCACTCACCCGCCAGTGGTTCTTCCACTGGATATAACAAACCTAAATGATGTACCATTGGAGGTACAGAAGGTGTTGAAAATTTATCCTCAAATAGATATATTGATAAATAATGCAGGGATTTCGTACAGAGGAGAAGTGATCAATACCAATGTCGACATTGACATCAAAGTCATGCTTTGCAATTATTTTGGCCAAATTGCTTTGACTAAGGGTGAGCTTTACCCTCTGCTAAATTTGATGTTTATCAGTACCTGATTTACACAAAACCTCATAACTGACAACAACTATTTGCAGCTGTCTTGCCTTGTATGCTGGAAAGACGATCTGGACATGTCGTGTTTGTCAGCAGTGTTCAAGGCCGAATTGCGATACCTTACAGGTAAGATAAATACTATACAAAGCAGAAGAAATACAAGAAACATTTTAATACGTTTCCACAAATCTCGCTGACTACATGAGCATTGAATAACTGTACAATTGCCGTGCAGATCGGCGTACGCTGCCTCAAAGCATGCGTTGCAAGCATGGTGCGACACAACACGAGCCGAACTGGCCGAGCAAAACATCAAAATAACAGTTGTAAGTCCCGGATACGTAAAGACATCCCTTTCACTGAACGCAATAACAGGGAGTGGTGATACGTATGGAGGTGAGCATGAATATCGGTATTATTGTACGGAGAACGAGTCAAGGTGATAGCTGTGTACTGACATGATTATTTCATATAGTAATGGACAAAAGTACAGAGGAAGGTTTTACACCGGAATACGTTGCGGAACAAGTGTTGAAAGCGTTGCTTAGAGAGGCGAGTGAAGTTACAGTTGCTACGTTTGTGCCAAAAGCTGCAATCCTTCTGCGCTCGGTTCTTCCTTCTGTGTATTTTTGGCTCATGAGAAAACGGGCCAAGACGGTGGCAAAAGATAAGTAGTCATAAACAATTGAATTTTCTATAATAATGCAAGAAATTGGATCAAAATTGTGACACACAATTCTTGAAAATGCAACGATGGTTCTGAGAATCGAATTAATAAAAAACTCGAAAGATAGGCCAAGAGAAAGAATAGCTTTACATGGAGGTGAACTGCTTCAAGAATTCTATCTGTGTATAGTATCCGACGTCGAATGATGGAAAACTCGTAACTGCGTTAGTCATTCAGATTCGTACAATTAGTAAATGAAATTTTTTATACACAGTATTAGGATAAAAGAAAGATTCGAAGGAATGTAAATATTATATAAATTAATATCGTTTACGTTTTTATTTTTTGCAATGAAAATTCTTTACTGTAACCATCAAGCGCCTTGAACCACATTCATGCAATTTGTCTAATACACTTCCGTATTTTTTGTCAGTTGGCAATCAAAACACAACGTGTACTATTTAAAACTATATTTTATTATTATAATTATTATGACACAGGCCCCAAATTAATAGGGCATGTTTACATTTTATGTACACGTTAAGACTATGGACCCGCGAATTTTTTCTTGCTTTCTTATTTTTTAAATTATTTTCACTAATTATCGGGCTAAAACAGTTTACATTACTATAAAAATGGACGCACCATTGGCGACCATCGCTTGAAAAAAAACAGACAATATTTGGCAATTTGATATGGTATAACGGATATCTTATTCAGTTTTGGGATGAGGTTAAAGGCAATTATCAATGCTAGACATTAGCAAATATTAGACTCATTCAGGAACTCTTGATTTATTTCACTGAGGAGAATGAGGAGAAGTTATATGGAAACATTTTCTATTGATAAAATAAATGCAAGCAAATTAATTGCGACTGTCAAAACCCATTCAAATTAAAGCAGATATATCGTCAACAAATATGTCCTTCAAGATGCAGTTTTTTTAAGCAGAGGAAAATCTGTTCATAGTTACAGAGAAAAGAAAGAGTGTTATATTCAATGCCAGATAGTATAGGGATAACAGAATTTAGCTTGACTGGATAACTTTTTGAAAGATTCTATAGAATAATATTCAGAAAGACTCGTGAAATTCACAACAATTCAGCCACCCATTCGTACAGTTTTCTTGCGTGGCTTTATATTTTTATATATTTTGAATACTATTCTTCAATGTGCTCGTATCCTTATTCATTGCACATAGTTAGAAATAAAAAAAAAAATTACAATCAACTGTGCTTGTATTCCAATCCCAAAATTTTTTAGGGTATTTTTTGTTCGAGATAGACTCAAGTTTCATACTGCTTTCCGATAAGCTTGTCAAACTCTCTTGCCTGATTGGTTCTCCACCATTAGCTGTCAATAGTATTTATTTTTTGTGACGAATATTCTTTAGTATGTTATTAGCACTTTATCTATAGCTGCAACGTCGCATGTCTGCAAATCTAATAACACGTTGAGATATATCCTCGTGATTTATTGTTTGCAAAGAGTTGGTTAATTTAAACATTTATCATTTGATATTTTCGTTGTAGATAACAAGAACGGTTTTGTTTCTACAATCTTAGTACACGCTGTTTGCAATGCGTGAGTAGTAAGAGAGAAAAATAAAACAAGAAAATTATAAAACGCGCGTGAAATGCTAACTGATCCAAGTAGGAAACAAATATGAATAAAAATCGAAGAGGCGTGAAGAATACCTCCTGTTTATGCGAGTACGTACTGTAAAAATAAAAGTGATACTACAATCTCATTCGAATTGGAATCATGTAGCTTGTACATTTTTTCTATAATAGTGTGCGAGTGTGTGGTTTGAACAGAACTTTAATACGATTTTCAGAAGATTTGTTGCATAATTTCTTTTATTTAAAAGAAGGATTCGCGATGACAATTGAGAACTCATTATATTTTAAAGGGAGTAGAACGTCGCGTAAAAACATTGGAAAAAATGAATCAATGGCAAATTTTAAAGAAAACGTATAAGTATAGTGATTACAGCATATTCTAGCTAAATTATTTACAAACTAAACGTACATGCCCTCAATATATATTCTGTTTTCTTTGCTTTATCTTTTTCTTGTACATATTTTTTTTTTTTTGTCGTCTCAATCGTCGAACATCATCCGACTTTGTAAGCTTATTCGCAAGCTGTTTTTTTTTTGCAACTAAACATTTTCAACTTTTCTCAATGTGAAGTTTTATTTCGCCCCCCCCCCCCTCTCCCCCCCCCCCCCCCCCCCCCGGTCATACTGCATCATCACTTGCTGCAGTTTTGTGGCAGAGAGAAGTTGTATTGTTTTTTTTTATAAACCACTTTGAATGTTATAATTGATACTTAAAATCAATTGTAATATTGAATAAGACCGTTGTTGCGAAGAAGAGGACCTCGTGTACGATGCCAGTTGATCAACGGTCGGAAAATAAATTTAAATATCCGTATTTATCTAACGTATCTGAGGTTAGCCTAATTTGTATCTCACTACTGTCGCACATATCGAAGCTGCGCGGCTTATCCTCCTAGCCTCACCTGATTTGGCGATGAATGATAGCTGGTGAGGTTCGCGCGGAGGAGGATTAAGGAAAAAAAAAAAAACGAAGAAATGAGAATAACTGAAAGGAAACAACCTCATTGAAAAGCTTGGTACAATCTCCAACCGCTTATGCCCAGAGCTGTAAGCGTTATCGTTGTGTGAAGGATTCTTCGCCTTGTATCGTCTCGCCTGACCAAAAAAGTCGGAGACGACGGACCCAACACCGCCAACAATTCCACATGTGGCAATTTACTCGTGTCTGTTTCAACCTGGTACTGACAGCAAGGGTCGAACTGCCAAGACACCGTGTATAAACCGCAACTTATCACAGATGCGAAACCCAGCGGACCACAAAGATACGGTCGATCTCCCCAAATTAAGCCTGTAGGTCGTTAATATAAATAATATGTGATTCGTGTCGAAATTACAGTTATATAATACATTTTTGAGAAGTTCGGAGGTAAAATATGCCACCTTGGAATAAAATTAACACAATGATCAGGTCGTCAGCCTTCCCGATTTTCCTGGACTTATTTTTTCTGATTGTAATGGAAACGACGAACCTGTGACTATGGCTCCTAGACCGGAAAGAGCGGCGGTCTTATGGAGACAATTGCCGACGGCGATCCATCTGGATGTCTCGTCTCCTAGCTTGGATGGCTCGATAACGATTAAATTACACTCAGATTCCAGAGCTCTTTCTAGCTCGTACTCGAAGGTCTCGTGCGCGTTCTCACCATCGTAAACCTCCCTGATAATGGCAACCTTTGCAGAGTCATCTCTGAAAAATGTTAACGGCGAAAATGATATACAAAGCAGTACGGCAAGTAATAAGAAAAGATAACACACGCCTGATTAACCATCAAATTACAGGAGACTACGTACATACATATACACTGCCGATGCTGTCGGTGTTACATAACAAATGTGAGATGCCAATTGCTAGTTGTTATTCGATCTGGGCTCAGGCCCGACAGTGGAAACGATACTGTAGCGTTAGGAGTGATTGCGAAATGTTTATTCATTCATAAATTCGTTTTAATGTGCAATGGAAAAAAAGAGCTGCAGGACCAATTGGACGGTTATCGTACGCCCCGAATCACGTCGCTTTTCGAACTTTCGACAATTTTGAATGACCGACGATTTCTGTCTCCGAATTAACGAATGTCTTGGCTACGGGACTGCGAAGCTTAATTTTTTTTAAATATGAAAACAGTCGATTACGATATCAGAGTATCGTGCCGCGACTTCATTTACTCCGTAATGTTGTTTTAGCGTGTAAAATTCTATGATTTGCGGTGAAAAATACACGCGATTATTCGAAATGTTCCGGGAAAATGCGACCGAGATATTCCGATTGGTTATAGCGATAAAAATATAAATAATTGTAACTACAAACCTGTCACCCCCTTCATCTACCATCTTTTCTGTCTCTTCGTAAACAGCGGGACCGATGGAACAATACGGAACGGAAGTAAACATCGGGAAACAAACCGGAAGCTCGAATCAGCTGGCGGTAATTGATTGCTGATTTGACTCGCGGCGCAGGATTTGAAAGCTGAGAAAGTAACGACGATTTTGCGATATCGAATGCGAAGCGCACGTACTTATTTAATACCTTTTTTATGACATAGATACACTGTCTTACAGAGACGCAAACGTCCCGTACCGAACCATGGTTTATAATTCGCTCACCCGCGATCCCGTCACGTGCGCATCTTTTCCATCCCACGCACGTACGCAACAAGACAGTTTTGAAACTCTCTAGAACGCAACGGGATTCGAAACTGTGGCAAGACGTATTTGCGGCGGCTTTTCCCATTGCAAAACGGCATTTCCACTTAAGGAAACTGCGAAATCGCACGTCCAAGTATCGCGTCTCGATTTGAAAATGGCGGGCCTTTCAGGGCGGAGGAGCGCGGACTATTTCGTCTGGCGGATGAAGACTCCGCGTTAGATTCGGTTCGTGGCGCGGCCGAGACTCGGAGCAAATCGGTGTGTCGCTGCCGGTACCGAAGCAGTGTCGAGTAAATAAGGACAGATGGAAGTTCGGTCGTTCGTGGTTTCGCAATGGAGGAGTGGTATCGTCGTCGCGGTGTTATAAAAATGCCCGGAATTTATCGCTCAAGTAACCGGCCGGGTCAAGAATCGAGTACCGAAGACGGCTAAGAGCAAACCGACAATACCTCATCCTTGAATAACTCGACGCGCCTCGTTAATAAAGGCGAACAACCGCCGATCAGCCGTGACACAGAGGCTCCAGAGCCTGAGAGCCGCGTCTTTGGCAGGTAATCGCGAGGCATAAATCGTGCTCCGCATTTAATCAATCGGCACGTGCGCGTGCCAACGGTACTGCCCTGCATACGAACAAAACAGCCCGAGACTCGGTATCGTCACAGTCGCCAGTCGGTTGTTTCTTGCCGTCGCGCCGTGTGAGTGAGATATTTGGCGGAGCTAAGAAGAGAAGAAGAAGAAGAAGGTGAAGAATAAGAAAACGTACAGTGTGAAAGTTGGCGCTTTTCCCCCCGGGGGGAAGTTCGAAGTGCGGGTAATCGAATAAACGGGTGCTGCTGCTGCTGGTTGCTCCGGGAAGAGAGTCTAGTCCCTGTCTCTTCGAGTCCCGGTATCGCCATATCTGGAGAGACTTAACGGTAACTCGATACTCTCTAAGCCAGTTGTAAATAACTACGCGATAATCGTCGCCGTCGCATCGAATCGGCGACGAACACCAGCATCGTCGTCGTCAGCAACAACAACAACAGCACCAACAACAACAACAACAACAACGGCATCGAGTCAAATTCCCTGGGCGTGTAGCCGAGTCGGAGCGGCCAGGCTTTCGTTCGTTCGTTGGTTGTTGTCTTCGTCGTGGTCTCGGTTAACGGATAGGAACGGTACCTGTGTGCCTACAGAGTGGGCTGCAGCAGCCGCCCTGCAAGGTCGGGGAAACAAGTGAGCGTCGTCATCTCGTCGGCCGCCTGGAGCACCGTGAAGTTGGCCGTCGTTCGGCGAAGTTTTGAGTGACAATTGCGAATCGCCTCGTATCCGACATACAATATCCCTCCTCCGCGATCTCGGCACGTGCTACAATTAATAACTCGCCCCAAAATTTCTCGTTTTGGTGATCTCGATGTGCGCGACGAACGATAACCAAGCGACGAGATACGAAGAACGTTGATAGAAAACTGTTTCCTACGTTCGCCTATGCAACAAAGTTCAAAATCACACGTCGAGTCCGCGTTGTTTCGCGTTCGGCAACGAATTATGATAATTTCACTAAACACCATAGTTTTTCGTGACAGTGACTTGCGCAGCAGTGACAACGAGAGATCCTTACGCGTAAAATAAGTTTTTCTACCATAACCGATGTATAATATATTTGTGTTTCAAGTTTATTATTGTTGTTATTGTTTTTGTTGTTGATCGTTTGTTGTTGTGTTGTTGTTGGTGTTGTGTTTTTGTTGTTGTTGTTGTTGTTGTTTTTGTTGAAACAGTGAAGATAATAATCTTGTTGCAAGTGCCTCTTTCTCTCCATATCTGTCATCTCTTATTCGTTTCGAGGAGCGTATAAAAATATTTCTAAACAAAAGAGAGATAGAGAGAGAGAGAGAGAGAGAGAGAAAGTAAACAAAAAAAAAAAAAAAATAAGTAAATAAATAATTTAAAAAAAGGTACGATAAATATTGAAATGTCGACGGTTGGATCGGGCTCAATATCAAACGTGAGGGTGGGAAGCAACACCACCGGGACAGCATCGGAATGTCGGAAGTTTGCGCCGAATATCTTCAATAAAAGCAAGTGTAGCAGCTGCTTCAAGCAGAAGGAGGAACACACCGCCGAGGCGCTGGAATGCAACAGGGTAAGTTTAGTCTCCTCCTCCTCCCCCCCCCCCCCCCCCCCCCCTTATTACACCGCTCTCTTCTCTTCTTTCCTCTTCTCTTCTCTCGGCACTTGGCCGCCGCTGCTGAGAGGAGAAACTCGACAGAAGAGAGAGAGAGATATATATATATAATTCTCTCCCGACTATGATAAACTACGTTATACATAATTTTTCGCTTCGCGATTCGGACAATCGGTCCGAAAATAACGATTTTTGGATAATAATAATGGTAATAATAATAGCAATAATGCGATAATGATAGACACGGTATGAAACGATCCCCCGACCTCCCCCCTCACTCTGATTCGATTGTCTTCATTGGTTCCTTTACGGTTTAATTCTTGTGCGATGATCGAAGTTTGAAATTGGGTGAATAACGCAGCCGTTGTGTTAGTTAGTAATGTTAACGTAACGAAATATTATGGGGAAAAAATCGTTACTCTGCAAATTTCTGAATGATTCTTAAGGAGTTGGATTTTAAAAGTATGTGTTTGTTTTGTTTATCCATTGTTTATCGAATTTAAGACGAATCTTCCGAATGTTCGAAAAGTAACGAGTTATTCTAAACATGCATTGTTGAGTGTACGGTTTCACACAGATCGGTTCTACAATTTTGTTTCTACCGATGATTCGCTTCGAAAGGTCCGTTTCTACGAGTTCGTTCCTCGTACATTTAACTTTGAATTACGTAAATTTTGCTTTAATTTAATTTAATCTAATTTAATTTCATTTAATTTACACGTACGCACGAACTTAGCAATCCGAGTCGTGAACGCGCTTAACGTCTGTCAACCTCTCTCTCTGCGTGTAGCACGCGTTTCTCACTGCCTCGACTATACGTAATATCTAGAATAGGTAGAGCCTGGCTTAGCTGGCTTACATTGGTTCGCCTATTTCCATTCCTTCCCATACTCAGTCCGTCGGACAAAACTGTATCTCGAGCTGAAAGCTTACATACATACACACACGCACACTTATCAGGTATAAGGTATACTGGAACTGCAGCAAAGAGGAAGTAGAATTTTTGTTTTATGTTTGTTTGGATAGGGGGAAATATTATGAGACATTGAAAAAGTGTACGGAAAGAGAGGGAGAAAAAGATTATTGACACAGAAATATATATTTTTCTTATCATTAAAAAGTCCTGGATACTATCTTCGAAATGGAAATATACTATTTTTAAAGTTTGCTGCGAATTAAGTATTTATTTGTATTCACCGAGCAAGTGTTTTTATCAAGTTGATTCACGCATCTAATCGCGTTTTTCGTTTTTCCCTGCTAACAGATTGTAGTGGAAACAACGGGTGTGTATATATACTATATGTATAAAATCTCTGCGTCGCCCTTTGCATTCGTGTATTTTTATTTTTTCCGAATTTTCTTGAATAACCTGAAGATGTCTTGGAAATATTCTCGAATTTGTTATAAATTTTTTACTTGACAACACGTTATAATGTACCTGTTGGGTTTACTCAACGTGGGATCGAATGTGTCGAACTTTGGTTAAAAATTTTCGCCTAAATTATTATCTTCACTTATCCGTACCTCGCTCGAAAAGTCGAAAAGACGAAGAAGAAGAAGCGAGCGGTTATGAAGAAGAAGTTCACCGCGTGCCGCCGCACCTGCAGTGATAAATTAGATCCTTTTTTAGAAAGTGCAGCAACAGCAGCAACAGCAAAGGAACTGGCTTGCTGGCTCTTGGCCTTTTTATACCAACGTTCACATTTATACACGCGAACACGTGTTTATGTAAATATTTTAAGATATAAACCCCTACGTACGTTGTACGTGTGCCGACGACGTAAGAGAATGATAAAATGTGATTTAGGTGTAGAATCCTCCTCCGTGAAATTAGGTAGAATACAAGTTTTCTTCACCATCGGCTGGAAAGTTCTCTTCAAACTTTCAATATTCCTAAGTATTACCTTACAAACGATTTTGCGACCCAAGCGACGGTTCGTAATTTCATGAAAAACAAACAAAAAAAAAAGATTACATGGAAAGTAGGGATATTTTTATGAAATCGTCACGAGCAACTTATCCAAATTGGTCAGGGAAATTAAGAGTAGAAGTACATGTAACAATGGAGAGTGTATCCTTGTTACCTGCATCTGCGGTTTTCATTTCATTGACAAGCGTACACGTAACGCGGAATGAATTTGTATGTGACACAACGTACGATGTGTGTTTAACGTTGGTATGCATTGCGGAATAAGGAACCGCGAAAACCGAATCACAGTCAGTCAGTCAGTCAGCATCTCTCGAATACCTCGATATTTTAGTCAAGCGCCACTTAATTAACGCTACTTGTCATTCAGATCTCAATTCGCGTTTATACCTGTTGTTTCTTTTTATTTTTTTTTTTTTTCATTCTTTCATTCCTCCTTTACTTCTCAGTAGAATCGCCTATCGCGCCTTCGAATTCTTCTTGCGGTTATTCTGATCATCCCGCAATAACTATACGACAGAATATTCATTATACACACACATATATATATATATATATATATTTTATATACAGGGTGACGACAATTTTGCTCAAATAAAACTCTGTCACTTTTCTCGTCAAATAATTCTGAATCCTCTGCAATATTGGGTGTAGCATTCTGCACACCTTTGATTATAAATATGATATATATATATATATAAATTTGAATTAAAAAACACATCAATAATTAGAATATTAACAATACCATTTCCGACAGTTAGCGATTAACTGAATTTACGAAGCATAGCTGAAATTCGGAAAAAAAAGTACGTTTCTTTCTGCAAGTCATAATATTTATATACCATGTTTATATTTGTTCTCGGTCGATTATAAAGTAAAAGCCATAATAAATTTATCGCGATGATATTTTTCTCAGCGTATAATATATATTATATACAACGGAAACGGATCGATAAATCGATCGATCAGTTACTGTTCTGTGATATTTTTTTTCTCTGCCTAGTGATATCTATCTTTACACATAATGATAATAAATATAATAATAATAATGATAGTAATAATGAACCATCGCGAAACTTTCACGTTATTTTACAATTGGTGCAAAACGATTTCTTTCTACTTTTTCAATTCCGCGGATCGAGACGTTCTAACAATTATTTACGGGCGTGTAGAAAGATTTAAAAAATAAATAAACAAAGAAAAATAATAGAAAGACGCGTTGAAGCGAATTAGACAGAGTAGGTTACAAGTTTCCTTTGCTTTTTTCTAATTTTCTTCAATTTATGTAAGAGGTATTGATGTTATCTCTCTGGTCTAGAATCATTTGCTTCGCTTTCCCCCCCACTTTATTCTATACACTATAAGAAGAATAATAAATACCAAACGAATGACGAATCTTTTCTGTAGGTAATATATGTATAGAATGATTTCATGATTTTCGAAGTAGTAGGTATTACGCATCGCTGTGCCGCGAGAAAGATAGAGAGAGAGAGAAAGATAAAGAGAGAGAGAGAACGCTGTACGGATCATCGTTACCGATAATCATCTCTTTTCTCAGAGATCTTCTACAATATTTTACACAGCGTACAAAATATTTAAAGCGTTGCGAAAAATTCTCGGACAAACATGGTCGTGCAGATTTCCTTTAGCTTTCCTTTACCTTTTTCTTTAAATTAATGATGACGATGACGATGATGATGATCAGGGTCGTTCTCTAAAAATCGTCGAGTTTCGCTGCGAGGGTTTTCACTCGTTGGCACGTGGAATCTCCCCTATATAAACGCAGGATGTGTGTAGATATATATACATATGTATATATACACACACACAATACATATACGTATATATATAATCCGTTTGCATGGCACGAGCAGAGAGGAGCTGCGTCTGATTCTTTCTCTTATATATGCTTCGTCTTCTTATTCTTCTTCTTCTTCTTCGAGTGAAAAAGAGAGAGAGAGAGAGAGAGAGACATGGCGCGAAGCGTATTGAATCGTAACATCCGGTGCGAGCATCGTTGCCAATAATAGGTCGTCCCAGAATGGGAGGCTTAACGCTAGCTTTGCGGCGGCTTGATGTTAGAATTTATAAGCCAGTCAAGCGGTACTTGAAACTTTTCTCAAATATCCATACAACGCCGAGCAAATGCAAATAATGATGCATACGACGATAATAATTATGATGCATGCACAGGAATTTAATCCTCATATTTTTGTTTTTCTGATTCCTAATTTCTGTAATAATGATAGCAACTAATGTCATAACAAATAAGTATCGATTGTATTATCATCAAGTGGATTTATAATATCACCAAACAATTTATATACTCTCTTGAAAGTTGAAAACGAACCGCGCACGCGCGAGTTTTATCATCTCTTCGCGCAGGCTGGCCAACCCGAGTTTTCAGCCGTCAAACTCTTTCCGCCGGCGACGTGGTTCCTACGAATTTTCGAGGTTAGGATCTCGAACAATCGAGACGGCGACTCGGAAAGGTTTCGGAAGCATTTGTCGTCGGGGCGGAAAGTCGATTCTTCGAAGAACGGTCGGAACTTGACGCTTACGCTCTTTGAAAATTCAAACGTAGACATTTTGCGTAGGTTGGCCCGCCTGCTTCGCGGACAAGAATATCGCCGCGGGAACGTTTCGCCGGCCAATGAGATTTAATTATTCGGCGCACGCGCGGTTCATTTTCAAGTTTCGAGAGATTCTCCCGGTATATGTATACGTACTTGATGTCTCGCCTCCGTAGTGAAATATAATAATTAAGATAATTTCATTAGAAAGCGAGTAATGCGTTTAGGTATCTTTAAACGGTAAAAAGAACCGCGGTAAATAACATAACAAATTCTTAGAATACATCGAGAAGAAGATTCTTGAATGGGGTCCTTCGATTGATCTTTCTTTCATCCATTCTGAAGCGTCCGTTTCTCCAGAGATAGATAGACGTTGTAGAAGAAGCAGCAGCAGCAACAGCAGCGGGAGCAGATCTCTTTATACGGGGTTATGGAAGGGTTTAGTCATTTAAGGAAGAGACGAGACGAGACGAGAAGGTTAAGACGTGTAAACGCCACGCAAGATTCTCGGCATTTATACCCCCTTCGAATCTGTCACATACCTTTTACAAAATGTCACATCTCTTCGTCACTTTCGAGAAAGAGACGAACAAAGAAAGAAAGATGAAAAGAGAAAGAGATATTGGCTTGCTCGCAAGCATTTTATTATTTTTACGCATATTGCGCAACGTAAAACAATGAAATTGAGATTGAAATCATACAAATCGATGAAAAATTCGATACAATCAATCTTCGATCGTTCAGTACAATTCGGTACATTCAATCTTCGATATAACGTTAAAAACGATGCGTCGATTTGTAATAAATAAACGGGATAGATGATCGCGTTCTCGTTGTTTTGTATCATCATTAACATCGTCGTGCCCGAAGTCATCGTTGCTTCCTTGTCGAGATGACAGGAGGGAAGGGGTATGATGATTCGATTATGTACGTATGTATATCATTTAATTACCAATTGAACTCCGTGTCTTCGTTCGAAGACGTAATTTTATAATCATACGTTGAAACGTAATAAATAATGGTCATGGATCCACCTTTTAAATTTTTCTCATCTTCGTCGTCGTGAAGAAGCTTGTTAACATCAATAAAGAGAGAGAGAGAGAGAGATGCATTCAACGGTATATGTATCCAAGCTTATATACACTTTATCTGTTTCTGCCTTTTTCTTTCGCACGTATAAATAATAAACGGTTAATAAACTTGTGATTTTGCTGATACCGCGTTTTTTTTTCTTTCTTTTCTTTTTTTTTTCCTGAGCTTATTTTCTCGCTCACGAAGCAGAGATTGGAAAGATTTCAGGTCAATTTTATTTATTTTATTTATTTATTTTTTTTTCGTGTGTTTTTTTTTTCAGGGCGGGGGTGGAGGGAGAGGCAAGATATTTGTTTGCGTAGAAACTTTTTTTTTTCTTTGCATCAACATACACAACCGTCTGACATACATATACATGTATGCGTGTACATTACAACTGCGCGTACGAAGAAAAATTTGTGATCGTCATGTGGTATCGAAACCGTTGTCGTCACGAACGTCACTCGTCATCGTCATCGTCTTGGTCATAGTTTTTAGTAGCTGGAATTCCGTATGTAATAAGAAAATTCACATATGTACGAGAGGGATTTCCTAGTATAATGGGTTATGTACATAATGACACACGTCGGTATGTATGAATTAAATTTTATATCGACGAGAGTGAGATGAGAAGAGGTGAGAAAAGGAGAAGGAGCGACTAGAAGCCCCGGAGGTATAGAAGGCGTCCTTGATGGACAGGATGTTCCTACCTGTGTGCCTCTTGGTCTTTGATTGCCTGCTCGCTAGTATACCTGTATATATACATATATATATATATATATATATATGTGTATACAGCTATATATGTGTAATATATATATAGCTAAGCTGCTGCTGCTGCTATTGCGGCTGCAGGTGTAGTTAGTTGGGGTGTACGAAGAGAGAAAGATTAAAGGGGAGTGGTTGAAGTTTCGAATTTGAAATGTTCCGGAAGTGACTAATTCCGAGATTATTTGGTGGCGAAAATTGAGGTATAGAAATCCAACTTTGAAGAAAGAACGAAAGTTTCGAATGGTCGGAAAGCCGACGACGACGGCTCGATGTTGCGAAATTCAAGATTACGAAAAGTAATGTTACGATAGAGGAAAATTGCGGGAATATCAAGTTTCGACGGAGTAAAATTCCGAATATTAAAATATACTCGCACAGTAAAAGTATCGATAAATCAAAAACAAAGAAAGATCAAAGCGGTGAAATTTCACCTGGCCAGAAATTCACGGTACTGAGATTCTTCGATTATTTGGAATTTCGATGGTTCAGATTCTTAAATTTTCTCATTATCGTACTTTTGGAACTTTGAGCGTCTGCTTACTAATTATCGGCGATTACGGCACGATTATCTACTTGTATCACAAAGTTGCAAAAATGATATTTTAATCTTGTTCGAATTTAATTTTTTTTTCGTTTTTTTTCCTCCCACTCTTGTTTCCATTTTCATTCTTACCGTGCATATATTAATGCAATATACGTTACATCTGATTTTATGCGTTGGGTATATAATAATATAATACGCCCGGTTACCAATTACATATATAATATACGTATATATATTTTCCTCGCAAAGATCTTTATTTCAAAGTTCACTCGCGCGCAAATGCACGGAAATTGTTGCGGTTTCGTCGTTCGCGGTTTTTTTTTTTTTTTTGACCGCCGTAACAGACGGACAGGCGATGACGAAGCCTTTGCAAAGCAAAAATGCAAAAAGATTTAGCTCTTCTTTCTCAGCCTTGTAGTTTGTTTTTTTTTCCAGAGAGAGGTTGACGAATTTTTTTTTTTTTTTCCCACCCTAGACATCGTAGTGTATAAATATATTAATGATACATTTTACTGCACGCGTTATTTGTTGAGTGTGGTCTATTTTTCATATCTTCGACAAGAGAAGAAAAAAAAAAAAAAAACACAAAACATAACTAACAATAAAAGAAATACGGCAACTTTTCGGAAAATCATATTTCCGTTCATATTGTTATAAAAATTGTGGGATAAAATGAAAATTGCAGCTGATTCGGATCCTCGGCGTTGTTTCACGATCGTTGTTAAATCGATCTATCGATCACAAAAAGTTAACAACAATTTAACGCCGTTTCTGAAAATTTGTCTTACGCACAAAACTTGGGCGTTGTTAAAATTTTAGATACCTTCGCCTTGGTTCTTGTTACACGGTACTTCATATTGTAAGTTACACATACACACGACAAGCGAATCGTGCAGGATAAGATAAGATTTGAGGTGAACGCGAAATTTCATTCAATATTGTAGATTAGAGATGTGTGTATATGTATGATGTGATGTTTGTTGTACTATGGATTGGGAAACTACGTCACTAGACACGGTATATTAACAATTATGGTATAGATATTTTATCTCGTTTACACCTATTATATACCTATATGTGTGTGTGTGTTGGGTAAACGAAAAAAAAAAATAGAACAATACGTGTACATAAAAAGTTGTGAACATCGGTTGCGGAAATAGTCAAGTTAAATATTTTAATGCTTACAATTGGTTCACCATTCGTTGACAACCCGGATCATTTTCACCCGGATGAATTTTTCATCGAATGCTCACTTTTCCATTGTTGAAAATTGTTTTATACATATATATATATATATATATATATATATATATTAGGCTGATTAAAAAAAAATGGCTAATTATTTTTTTTCAAAATCCTCACATAAAAACTTCCGAGAAGGTGTGAAAAGACGCCTGTAAAAAGCAGAGCCCTTAATATTATTATTAAGAGGTCGCGCATCGGGAATTTCTATTTCCCGTTTAAATAACACAGGAATAAATTTTTTTTAAATTTGCAATTTCGTATTTTTGCAACGGCTCATTGAATTAGCGGACCAAAGCATATTTTTGTAGGAAATTTGACGCTCTACAAAAAAAGTCCTTACAAAGTTTTCGATAGTCACACTCCTTCAAAAGTTATTCGAGGTCAAAGTTGAACTTACAAAAAAATTCAATGTTTTTTGTTTTTTTCAATGATACTATGAATCTTTTCTCATTATTTTGTTATAAAGATATATTTAATAAATATATCTTACTCTAATTGGGCTTTTTCAATCATTAATTTTCCCATCGAGTCAATATAAAGTTACCTTACAAAAATGCGATGTTAAATAATAAACATGTTATCATGGAGAATCCATAACTGATGCACTTGACTATTTAAAAATGTAATTGTTCCGAAATCTATCCTCTTTATAACAAAATAATGAGAAAAGATTTATAGTATCATTGAAAAAAACAAGAAACATTGAATTTTTTTGTAAGTTCAACTTTGACCTCGAATAACTTTTGAAGGAGTGTGACTATCGAAAACTTTGTAAGGACTTTTTTTGTAGAGCGTCAAATTTCCTACAAAAATATGCTTTGGTCCGCTAATTCAATGAGTCGTTGCAAAAATACGAAATTGCAAATTTTAAAAAAATTTATTCCCGTGTTATTTAAACGGGAAATAGAAATTCCCGATGCGCGACCTCTTAATAATAATATTAAGGGCTCTGCTTTTTACAGGCGTCTTTTCACACCTTCTCGGAAGTTTTTATGTGAGGATTTTGAAAAAAAAAAATTAGCCATTTTTTTTGAATCAGCCTAATATATATATATATATATATATATATATATATATATATATTTTAACCCAAATTTTATACGTCTTGCATTTCAATTTTGTAGACAATATCAAGGAATTTTTTAAGTATATTTTTGAATTTTTTTTTTTCAACTAAAATTCAACCAAAGGGACAAAAGGTCAAATTGACCCCGTGTGTCAGAGAAGGGGTAATGGTATGATTGTTACAATGGGATTATGTGTATATCGAGTATGGAAAATTATAATTGATTCAAATACACTCGAAGCGTGGTGTTGACTAGTTGGAAGAAGGAAAAAAGTTTACTTTTTTAAGCATGCGTTGGAGAAGAAATGCGCGTCATCGGTAGGCATGGTTACCATTCTTTAATTTTGGGGTGTACTTGTTTTGGCGCTGAGCAATGTGCAACAAGTTGAGAAAAAAAAGGACAACGGTACGAAATGATTCCGGACCATTCGATACTTTGCTTTTTCTTCAAAGTTTGATTTCTTTACCTCAATTTTCGCCAGCAAATAATTCGGAATTAGTCGCTTTCGGATTGTTTCAAATTCGGAACTTCGACCCCGCCCCGCACGATGTTTCCCAACCAACCAACCGTTTTATAGGTATGCCTCCGCATTGCGTCGTAGGGTGTCCCTGTTCTATTCCTGTAACCCGCTACTAGACTCCCTGGGGCATTGACATCCGTGAACGTCCCTTCCCTTCCCTTCCCTTGCCTTCCCTTCCCTTTCTTTCCTTTCCTTTTCCCTTCTTCTTCTTCTTTTTCTTCTTCTTCCTTCGCTCGTCACCATTATCGTTTGTATATATATATATACATACATACAATTTTTTTTTTCTTCTTTGAAACATGTTAAAAAGTTTCATTTGGATCTAAAAATACGCCTGTTAAAACTTGAGCTTATGATGATAACATTAAGAGATTTCGCACCGTCCTTTATACGTATATATTTTTCATAAAAATAACACGGTTCAAGTAAATTCTGTATCACTTGTGATCTTTGAAAGCCAACATGTCTTTTTGTGCCGTAAAATTTGAGTATCTGAAAGAATTCTCAAAAATTCGTTCTGACGTACGAACATTTGTTTGAGCAACCGTCCGTAATAAACTGGTGTTCACTTATTCGTTTATAAACCTATTCGCGTTTACACAACTTTTCTCGTGTATAATACGCATGATGATGATGATGATGATGTATGTACCTACACGATTTTACAGATCGTGTGGTAAATTGTTATTGTTGTTGTTGTTATCGACGACGTGCACTGCGTATTTTCTTCTTCTTTTTCTTCTTCTTCATTTCGTTTTTTTTCTCATTACACAAAAATAAGAAAAATTCTGGCAAAACCGTTCGATTGTTTTTTCTTCCCCCACATTATTCGTTCGTACTTTATTTTCTATTTCATGTAGGTACATCTCTTTCGACTCTGCGGTATGAAATCTTCTTGTTTTTCTTCGACAATGACGGACGTACCCATATTACAATGCACGATCATGCGAAACGGTTGCGCACCGTAACGCGGCATGGATTTGCAGTGCATGTCAGTCGGCACGTGTTTTCCGCCTTCTTCCCTTGAGAAGAATAAGAATGAGAATATGAATAAAAAGCATGAGAAGAATGAGATGAAGAAGAAGAAGGGGTCAAAAGTCTTCGTACCTGAGGTTCTCTTATCATCATCGTCATCCTCATCCTCTTGACGTGCTCCGGGTCTCTTTTATAACGGCCGGTGTACTGTTACTGACACAGTGGCATAATTAGGTGCCAGTCCATAACAGTGTGATGTTCCGTACCGTAGGTACGTATACGTATAGGAACATAGCAGCTCGAGGAATTCATGTTGGGTTATATATTAGGTATTTGCCCTGTAGTCCTATCGCATATTTCTTGTTTACAATTCTCAACGATATACATTTATGTATACATATGTATGTATACATTACAAATACCGGGACAATCTGTTGAAAGTTGAAAACGAACCGCGCACGCGCGAGTTTTATTGGCTCTTCGCGCAGGCTGGCCAACCCGAGTTTTCAGCCGTCAAACTCTTTCCGCCGGCGACGTGGTTCCTACGAATTTTCGAGGTTAGGATCTCGAACAATCGAGACGGCGACTCGGAAAGGTTTCGGAAGCATTTGTCGTCGGGGCGGAAAGTCGATTCTTCGAAGAACGGTCGGAACTCGACGCTTACGCTCTTTGAAAATTCAAACGCAGACATTTTGCGTAGATTGGCCCGCCTGCGTCGCGGACGAGAATATCGCCGCGGGAACGTTTTGCCGACCAATGAGATGTAATTATTCGGCGCACGCGCGGTTCATTTTCAAGTTTCAAGAGATTGTCCCAATATATACACATACACATATACCTGTACAATTGTACCTGGTTCAACCGTATCGTGTGACAAATTAACTCTCAGCGTCGTTAGACCAATTATTATTATTCTTATTATCATTATTGTTTGATTTTTTTTTTTTTTTATCACTTCTTTGCTTTCAAGGAAAAAACGACGAAGAGATATTGATCGTATAGAAAAACGTGGGGAGCTCTGACGTCCGGTGATGAATATACTTTTGTTTATTTAATAAATACATCTTTCTCTCAACGATCTCTAGAGTTTCGAGAGGATTTTCTCCTTGGCGAACCAATTACGTGTCTAAGTATTAGGCAAGGATGATTTTGCTTGAATGTGTATTAATTATTATTATATTATTATCATTATTATTGTTGTTCATGAATTCGAAACCGTAATTTGTCATCGACAATTATGATCGGTTTTTAGCTGACTGTGCCTCTCGTACTGTACACATCGTACAATATCCGTACGTAATGGAAATGAGTAACAATAATAATAATTATAACATGCAATAATAACGTCGAAAACATTTCGAGTACGCCGTGAACGCGAGTCGTGTTCATTTTGCGCGATGTTTGCTAAACTTCGTAACTTGGTCGTCGTCGTCGTGACGTGTTTATTACGTTTATAGTACGCTCGTGTAACAACTAACTAAACTGCATGTCGTCTGCGGATTATCCTCTTTCGTTCTTTCGGTATTTTTCTTTTCTGTTTTTTTTTTTTTTTATTGCCTCTTGCCGTTTTTTTTTCTATTCCATTACTCTTTTCAATAGGTATATACGCATATACACGGAGCAGCAGGGTGTTTTTTTTTTGTGCAAATACAATTGTTTTCAATGAATGAATCTGTAATTTATTTCTCACTGGTGAGAGTCGCTATATTTTTTGTTCTTTCTTTTTCTTGTATTATTCATTCTTGTTTAGGTTGTGTACGTACATGATATATATATATATATATATATATATATATATATATGTTACAGGTAGATAGGTGGGATAACACTTTGTATTAAAATATTTATTACACGTATAACACCTGATTTACGATCGTTCGTTTGTTTGTTATATTCTACGTTATTCAACATTTACATTAGTGTCAGTATCACCGACCGATTGTTTTCCAAAATTCTTCTACTTCTGTAGGAAGGAGGAAACAAAAAATAAAGAAAATAAAAAAAAAAAGATGCAAAGCAAAAACAATGAAACCTCTTCAACGAAGAAAAGAGGACGAGAAGTGAGACAAAATTCTACCACCCTACAATGCACAGAGTGGAATGATGGGTAACAAGATGACCCATAACAGCAACAACAACAACAACAACAACAAACATCGACGCAATGTGTTATCGTAGTATATTTGGATCATTCCGAATATGCTAACCAACAGAAGTGTGCCCATTAAATTCCGTGCCTCTGTGCGTGTATAATATTTCGGTCAAGACGACGACGGTCTATAGAATATATAAAATAATACACAATAGAATGTTATATATATACATGTAAGGCACTTCAATACCTCTTTTCTTATTCCTCTTTTTCTTCTTCTCGCATTGAATTTATCTACGTCGATGTTTTTTTTTCTGTATAATATATACGCGTAGAAACACAGACAAAGCTAGTCACGGATTCGTGTTACGTTTTTCTCACGTGATCTGCACAATGCCTCGTTGTTTTCGGATATCTGAATTGGTTTTTTTTTTTTTTTTTGCATTTGTCTATTTACTTATTTTACAATTATATTATTCGATACGAAAACAATCTTTTCGCGATACTTTTCATCGTCGTAAAAATTGGGAAAGAGTCTGTCGGTATAAATGTCCAAAAACCTGAAACCTGAATGAAAAAGTTTGAATAGAAAAACTTGGAAAAAAAAGGAAAGAATAAATTCTGATGAACAAAAAATTGTTGCGTTTTGAAACAAAAAAAATGAACGTATAAACTAAGAGAAACGTGATCGTTTAGTTATAAAAAGTATTAGGGAGGAAAAATCGTAGGTTTGTCCGTAAGAGATTGAGAATGAATATATTTCCGGTAAAACCGGAAGTACAAATTGAACGGGACGTGGCAATTTTTCATGCCGATTGTTTGATTCTGAAACGTTGTAAATAATTTTTGAAAGATCACGATACTAGTCGAAACGAGAGTTACACCTCAAGGATGTGGAAGACAAACTAACGTAGATAAACAAATATCGTTTTTACAACCGTAATCGAAGTACAGAGTGAATAATAAATGTTTATTCCCACAAGAAAGAAGATCGTCGTCACGTTTGTATGTCGACGATATCTGCTGCAACGCGTTCCGTTCTACATTTTCTACCGGAGTAAATGGTGCGTGACTATAATCCAGGCCTGACTGGCTTTTCTAGAATCCACGGATGATGATTATAGCTTTGTTGCTTAGAAGTACGAGGTATACAGGATATACAGGCGTGTCGGCTTGGCTGCGCAAGGTGCACTGGTTGTAGTATCTGTGTACGTCGGTTTTTTTTTTTTTTTTTCTACCTACTTTATAATAATAATAATAATAGTAGCAATAACAATACAGAGATTTTTTTTATCAAAACTGCAGTACCTACAATCGTTTAAACTTGTGAAACAATTTTTTATACGCGAAAATCTACCGTCAGATCGTATACAAAATAACAAAAAACGTTAATTGTCGTTAATTGAACCGACTTGGCGTCCTTAAGGGTGTGTAGCAGTTCTACCCTTACCGACCGAGCAAACTTGTCATTCTTCTGCTTGTATTAGATCAAATTTTGATAGCGCGTAGCGCTTTTGTGGCGGGATTCAGGGACGTTACTCGTATTCCAAAAAAAGGTTTAAAAAAAAAAAAGAAATAAAAAATATGTGCGGTTTTTTGAAAGTCGTTACTACTCCCGCATTTCCCGCATTTCGGAGGACGAAAAAGTGCGTACGGTTGAGATAATTTACGCGATTTCGGAAAGAATGACGAGTAAAGATTTCCGAGATGTAAATGATGATGTTTCAAGAGGGATTGTGGTGATATAAATAAACAAAGTGTTGAAAATGATTGTTTTTACAGAAAAAATGTAATTGTCGGAAGGTTACGGGGGAGACTGGTAAAGTGGAAATCGGTAATCTTGGGTTTTAGAGTCGCTGAAACGAATCTGACGTCAAAATTTCAGAATTCAAGATGGCGGATCCAATATGGTGGACTCAAAATATTAAAATCGACCCGATTCGCTTGAAAGCAGTTACTCGGGGGTTTTCGGGATCGCTGAATACGAATTTGACGTCAGAATTTCAAAATTCAAGATGGCGGATCCAATATGGTGGACTCAAAATATTAAAATCGACCCGATTCGCTTGAAAGCAGTTACTCGGGGGTTTTCGGGATCGCTGAATACGAATTTGACGTCAGAATTTCAAAATTCAAGATGGCGGATCCAATATGGCGGTTTCAAAATATACAAATCGATCCGATTCGCTTGAAATTTATTACCCGGGGGTTTTCGGGATCGCTGAATACGAATCTGACTTCGAAATTTCAGAATTCAAGACGGCGGATCCAATATGGCGGACTGAAAATATAAAAATTGGTCCTATCCTATTATATTAAATCCACCGTTTTAAATTTTGAAAATTTCTCAGATCTGACCCAATTTTTGAAATAACCTCGCACGTGGCGAAGTACTATATCAACGATCGAACCTGCGTGTACGATGAATTGTAACGGTGCTTCGGAGTCACGATTTTCACTCCCTTATATCGTACGTACGTATAATTGGGTTGGAACTGCAGTCGCATAACTTCGCGTAATTGTTTCACACGCGTGTCACGCGTGATGCGTGCAACGTCGTCGTCTTATTATATATTATATATACTATACTTATATGTATATCCTTCTACTTTTATTAGGTCCTTTGATTTGTGCTACGTTTAAGAATCGTTGTTTTCTCATGCGGCTTGAACCGTTTATCATTTTATACGGGCGGTTGTGTTAATTATCTATTGTTTTTTTTTTTTTTGTTGTTCTGATCTTATTATTCTATCCTCGCGTATAATTATAGCAGACGACGAAACCGTACGTTGATCTCGATATGCGGACTAGATATTATCGATTCATTAACGCCACGAAGCGTGTGTGTTCCAATTTCGTTGTATCGGTATATTTTGTTGTTGTTGTTGTTGTTGTTGTCGTCCAGGGGAAAATGGTATCGACCTCGATGATGTTTGTTGAATAAAAAATATATATATATATATATTTCAAGGCTCAACGATTGCCTCTTTATACACATACATATTTACCTGACGTGCGACATCGATCATCAAAGAGAAATCATTCGCTTCTGGATACGTATTATATTTATAATAAAGGCACTGCAAGCATCTTATATGTTTACCTGAAAATATTTATATTTCGGATCCTTGTGAAGATACTGTACGATCTTGAAACATCTTTTTCTTTCTCTTCTTCTTATTTTTTTCCTCTGCTGTTGCTTTCTGCCTTCTGGCTACACATTATACGTAAATACATGTGTATGTATGTATATACTATGTATATGCATGATTTTTGTAACGGTAAAATCGATCCTGTGAGCATTCACAGGTATGGTTATATTATTTATAATACGATACAGAAAACACAGAACGAACTCGATACTTTCGACCTCGTCGTGGTCGTTGTATCTGTATAAATATATATTTTAATTATATATTTTAATTTATATATATATATATATATATATATATATATATATATATATATATGTATATATGTATATCGAGGTTATTCTCATTTGGGGGTCGGAAAAATGTTCATTCAATTTTTAAGCCTCTGCATGAACTGGAACACGTGCCTATAAGCTTGGAACGTTTTGAATACAAAATACATGTAGTTTTTACAACCAGTTATTTCGTTTTTTATGACTTTGGTATAAATTGAGGGACCGATTTGAAACTTGGCAAAGTTGTTGCTCATAATCGTAGGAACAAATCCGCATAATTTCAAAATTTTGTAATTTATTTCTTTAATATAATGAAAATGATGCTATTAAGCTTTTATATATATTAAAGAAATAAATTATAAAATTTTTAAATTTTATTCAAACTGTATTATTTACCGAGAGGATGACGAGACTCGGTGAAGATGTTTCGCAGCGTTGAGCGTATAATTCGATGTACAAGGTATATTTTATGTATTTAATGTACCTATAATAGAAAGTTTTACCGGCTGTGGAAAAAGAATGTTTTCTCTGCTATCGCGTAATTGGAAATTTCATTATTTCTGCACATTGTATACTGCAGTGTAAACGTGTATACAATAAGACAGAGGAGCACGAATCCGTGAAACGCTGCTCGGAAGAATACGAAGAAAAGAAAAGAAAGGCAAAAAAAAAAAAAGAAAAGAAAGGAAGGAAACTTGGCTATTCGATTTAGTTCGATAACTGAACGAGGACGTTTTCCAATACAAGTTGGGGAAAAAAATCGTGTGTTTGTTGTTTTTTTTTTTTTTTTTTTTTTTTTTCGAGATGATTTTCCGATTCCCGATTTTCTCCATATGTTATTCCATATGTGAATAGCTGTAGAAAAAAAAACTTGTAATCTTACGCGCGAATTCAGCCACCTTTTCAGCTTTTTCTTGATACGCGTAAGATAATTAGCTTCTTGTAAATTCATCGCGCAATTCAACCGGTCAGCATGCGTACAGTTTTTTCCTATATATATATATATATATATAGGTATAAAAGCTACTTGTGCAGTGCGTTATGTACATACATACATGTAACTACGTCGCTTTCCATTAGACTAAGATTTTCTCTTTCCGAACTCGCCGTCTCGCGACATATTTTGTGCACTTGACGCACGAAGTTGAGAAGTAACTTGGGAGTTGAAAGTTTTTATTTTTATACTTATAGAGGATTTTGGGAGCGAATCGTGGAAAATTAATAAGACGAAGAAGAAATTATAATTGGATACTGAAATTTATAATAGTGGGATTATAGAAAAAAGTGCCGGGTTTAATATTGAAATATTCTTTCTTCTAGCTATTTTATTATCTGATTTGTCTTTGTACGTATGCTTCGAATCGTATTATGGTACGATATGTGACGTATCGTCGATCTAGTTTGGAGAAAAGTTTGTTTATCTTCAATTTAATTGAAATTCTTAACGTAGCAGAGAAATTTCGAATTTTAAATGATCCGAAAACGCTTGATTACAAATTATTTGCTGGCGAAATTTGAAGCGAAATTTCACCTGGCCAGAAATTCACGGTATTCAAAATCTTCGATCACTCGGAATTTCGATGCTTCAGATTCTGAAATTTTCTCAATCTCGCACTTTTGTAACTTTGAATTTCAACCCCGGCCCAGAATTTTTTTTTTTTTATAATACCATTGGCGTGAAATTCATTATTTATTGTAACAATGAAGACATTATTTTTACAAATATATATTACAGCTGGCAGCAGCCGCTTTCGAATATCCTTTATCTTATATATGTATAATATACGAGTATATCTGTGTACTTATATAACACGATGTATAATGTTATACACGCACGCAAAGAGACAATGGGACTATTATTTGTTTCTAGCTTTTACATTTTTCTTGCTTTTCCTTTTAATTTATGCAACACATCTACGCTTGCTGTTCTACAAAAAACTGTCTAAAGCAACGGATTTCAACGGGTTTGATAAAATTAACCAACCAACCGCGCAGGATTTTTTTTCTCCCCTCCGACGTTCGGATTTTTATCCTCATATCGAAATTATATGAAATAATATTCGTCTCTCCGGATCGTTGTATAAATTTTTGCCTCATCTCTCCGTGAACTTAGTCGTGAATAGATATTGTATAAGTATGTACGTGCATTGTATTGAATTTGTAAAAAGCCAGGAAGTTGGTTCTGGTGAATAATCGCTGTGAAACGCTGAGGGATAATGTAACAAAAGTCTTGTTTTATCGTTGTATATGTGTTTTTGTACACGTATGCATATTATTTATATACACACGTGTATAAATTCAACGCGTATTATACGGTTGATAATTTCCGGTCAACCTCGGTATTGAATCGTTGGTAAAAAAGAGAAGCACAGAAATGTCGAAAAACACGAGAGGAAACCTAAACAACACAGGAATCAAGAACGTAACGAAGAGCGTAACGATTTGACGGAAAACTAAGCGGGGAAAACAAATTTTTGGATAGAATTATATTTGAACTTTTCTTGTTTTTTGTTGAATTCAAAAAATGAAGAAAAAACGAGTGAATAAACGAATAAGTACAACGATGAATCGAAAATAAAATCTGCGTCCTTTCGTGTTACAAGTAACGTGATAATTTATCTAGGTCAATTAAATAACGAAATTATTATAGTTTTCACGATACGAGAAGTATTTTTCCCGTTATTTTATAGCGTATAGCTTGATATTAAAAGCAGGTAGGAAAATTGAGCGTATTTCGTTATATCGCAGCGGAACCGGATACGGTTTACGGTTTAACAAAGAAATGGGGTTAAACCCGGAAGTGGTTAAATAGTATCCGGTCGGTCGTTACACGCGTATAGATGCGCGATAATTAACATGCATGTGCGTGAAAATCTATTTGCCGATTTTTATCATTAACTCGCAGTTTCTCTGTTCTCAGAGCAAAAAACTTGAAGTTGTCGTAATCGTTCCGAAAATGAAAAATATTATTTAAAGGCTAAATTTCCAAAAAAATCACTCACAAATTATGATATCTTGAGAATGGTTGAACGGATTTTGAATGATATTTGGTACCGCGATGATTTTCGGATCTCTGCATCACGAGACTGAGGTTAGATTTGCGACATTTAAATTTGGGTTATTCGACAAGCTGGGAAAAGAATCAAAGACTTTTGACTTTTGATGAAAATTGATACCCGTTGGTTTGTTGCGTGGCTGATCACGAGTCTCAAGTTGGATTGCAAAATCCAAAATGCCGATCAAACATGGTGGAAAAAAAATTTAAAAACATTCCTCTTTTTTTTTTTTCGCTCTATAAACTTGGAACCCGCAGTGTGAAATTATTTATTATCATTGTTCGTCGTGTTTGTGTGAAATTTTTCCCCCCGTATTTTCTAATTTTTTCACCATTAAAATTTTCTTTTTCTTTCCGATTTCAGGCGACGAGGAAAATATCGAAATGTGGATATCTATTCGTTGCTCCGGGATGGGATTTCACAAATCCGCTGAATCGCACAAAGGTGAGTAATCGATTTCTACACAACTGTATCAACGATATTATTAATACTGAATCGTTTTTACGCGTTATACGTACATAGGATTTTGTTTTTCCTGTTCCGTATTATACCTGCAATACATATGTTATACATACTATACACATATACCTATATTTTTCAATTTCAATATTTGTTCCCTGCTTTAATTATTACACGCGTACCGCTATTGCATATGTGCATACGTACATACATAGGTGTACTGGGTCTTCTTTTCGTGCGTGGATTTATTTTAAAACGAGAGAAAGAAACAGAAAAAGAATAATGAGGAATGAAATTAAGAAGAAAAAAAATAAATAAATAAAACCGACAAGCTTCTTTTCCCGACACCCGACGTTTTTCCGTTGAGAAATCTTTCACTTTCCATTTATTGTGTATAGATATATATATATTTATTATTTATGTTTATTCTCTTTTTTTTTTTTTTTACAATTCTCTCTCAAAATTTTACGACGTTGTTGTTCCATTTTCAAAAGATTGTTGGGTTGAAAGAAAGAGAGAAGAAAAAAGCGATTTTTATTTTTTTAATTTTTTCCATACATACCTCGTAATTGTTATACCTAATTTTGTGTAAATATTTATTATAGGTACTGTATTTCTGTACCTTGCGCTATAATAAAATCACTGTATATAATGCAGCGGAGAAACGCGTGTTTTACTCAGGTATTATTACAGAGTATGTAAGAAGTCGTCGTTCGGCGTCGACGACGAGAACTAGAGAGGAGAGAAAGTTTCTCAAGTGTAATTAAAGCGTCGGGCGGCTTGCTGCTGGGAGAAAGAGAGTGATGGAGATATATATGTATACGCGTTTGATGCTGTCGGTCATCGTCAGTTTCCATTCGCGTTGCACGAATACAATTATAAGCATATCTATGATATTTTTAATCAGAGTATTATATTGAATCGACGAAAGAGTTTCAATATTTTTCGGTTTCTAGGTAACTACATACCGGGAGAATCTCTTGAAAGTTGAAAACGAACCGCGCACGCGCGAGTTTTATCGGCTGTTCGCGCAGGCTGGCCAACCCGAGTTTTCAGCCGTCAAACTCTTTCCGCCGGCGACGTGGTTCCTACGAATTTTCGAGGTTAGGATCTCGAACAATCGAGACGGCGACTCGGAAAGGTTTCGGAAGCATTTGTCGTCGGGGCGGAAAGTCGATTCTTCGAAGAACGGTCGGAACTCGACGCTTACGCTCTTTGAAAATTCAAACGCAGACATTTTGCGTAGGTTGGCCCGCCTGCGTCGCGGACAAGAATATCGCCGCGGGAACGTTTTGCCGACCAATGAGATTTAATCATTCGGCGCACGCGCGGTTCATTTTCAAGTTTCAAGTGTCCCATTTTAATTTACGACCCGATTTATCTCGAAAAATATTGCTCCAATCGAATATTAAGTAAATAAATACACCGTGGCACTGCCTTTAAAGTTTGTCCAGGTCAAAAGAAAGATTCTGTGAAAATATGAACATTTTACGTTACGTGAAATATCGCGCTCGTTTTTCTTTTTTCAACATTTTTTTTATTCCGAATATTTACGGAAACACGTTGCATCGTATCAATCATCATTTCTTTTCTGACATTCGTATATTCAATCCAAACCAAGTTCATATTGAATTATAACTGTTTAAACGAGATTAAACTAATAATGAAAAAGTCAGACAACAATCTGAGACTTGATACTACAAGTTTGGGATTCTTTGCGATATTCCTTATCATGTAAGAACCGTTTTAGGGATTGCCATGGTGGAAAACAGGAAATAATTGTTGTTTTTTTTTTTTTGTTTATTTTTTTTTTAAACATTCCAACATATTTGTACGTATAACAATGTTTTTTTTTTATCTTATTTCATCTTTTCAAAATTGACGAAACACAATAAATCACAAATTTCATTTCGTATTATTCGATTCGCGTAATATATATATATATATATTTTTTTCTCACTTTCATCTCTCACTTTCTTTCGTATATTTGCGTTTTCCGCGCCTAGGTATCGTGACTGCAATATCTATGTACGCCTCCTGCCGTTAATACCTGCTATTTTTATCCTCGCATCGAGGGCGAAAGTGCGAAAGTGCGAATAATTTCGCCAGAGTGTTTGCATATCATCTCTGTACGTTGAAACGTAAAACGCACGTGCGTTTGGATAATGCGATAGTGTAGATAAATCGATATAATTTGCAAAGCAAAATTTGCAGACGCGAGAACTGCGCAAATTTGTCGTGACAACGGCTCGGGTTCTTTTCGAAATCGTTTCACGAACTTTATTCCCCACAGAGAGTACCCGGACTCACAATCACATATATTACGTATGTGCAATGAAAACTAATCGCGTTATTATACCTGTACAAGTTGGGTTGCTATTTTACATTACAGTATACGTGTACGTATGTACACCTATCGAAAGTCCCCCCGAAGCAAAAGCAAAAGCAAAAGCAAATTCTCCTCATGCAATTCTCTCTCCGTTTCTACGCATTCTGCATTATATATTTATACGCGTATAAATTGCACGAGCGAAATTGAATTTTTTTTTTTTCCCCATTGTTGCCGTTTTTACTTTCTGAAACGTGTATAATACGTATCTACGTAGGTATAGTTTTTCTTTTGCGATTGAACAGTTTTTTGTTTTTTTTTTTGGTAATTTTTTTACCGCATTATACGCTTGCGATATTTTTAATTGGCAAATAATCGAAATGTCAAGTGTAGAAGAAGAAGAAGAAGAAGAAGAAGAAGAAGAAGAAGGGATATGTAAGGGAAAAACAGACCTGAAGTATTTTTTAATCGAAGTACCACGTGACGAAACAAGCGTGAAATATATGAATTATAATATACTTGGACGTGACGACATTTAATTTTGCATGGCAGGGGGAAAAAAAATCCGAGCTTGTTGTTAACGATGTTGATTTTTCTTTTTTTCTTTTCTTTTTTTTTTTTGTTATTATTTTTCTCTCTTTTTTTCTCACGCAGTTTCGGTTTCGTTCCCGAAATTCGTCTCCTTTCGAAATTTCATCTCGCGACGACATTTTGCTCGGAGAGAGAGAGGATATATATATGTATATATATACATATATACATTTATGCATGTGTATGCGTATATACATGGTGAATACCTGTAATATATCATTCGCGGACGTGTCTAATTATTACATGCATTGAAAGTAGGCCATCATCATCGCGGCGCGCTGCTCTGGGTCTTTTTGCCTGTATATTGTAACGTATATAATATGCGTACCATGTGTATATATATATATAAGAAATGAGATTCGTACTGAAAGAAAAAAAAAATAATATCGCATATACGTTAGACCGGTTCCAAAAAAATGGACTATTTTTTTTTTTTTTTTGCTGTTTTTCTATTTTCAAAGTCACACGTTTGCCAGTTGTAGGAGGAGGAAATAAAACGGTTGTGAAAATTTGAGCCCTTGAGGGGTATTACATGTAATTCCACTTTAAGAGTACAGTTTTTTTTTTTTTTTTTTTTTTTTTTTTTTTTTTTTTTTTTTTTTTTTTTTTTTTTTAAAGCAAAAATTAAATTAGCTCGAGTTGAGAATGAATTAAATGACACGATTTTATAACGTTGGTGAAATGTTTTGCAAGAAGAAATCCACAATATTCCGTGACGATAGGTATAGTACTTTTCGTTATTAATCTTAAAAAGAAAGTGAATTTTTCTTTTACAACATTAACTTCAACCTGGAATAACTTTTAAGAGAGTCGAGTTATCGAAAAAATTATAAGAGACATTGTTTTGCAGAGCTGTGAATGACCCAGAAAAATATTTATGCATCCGAAATTTATATGTAGATTTCTTCGTTACCGATCTACAAAGTTCCGAATTAAAATTAAGTCAAACTATTTACGCGTGTTAATAAAAGTGAAGATAAAAAAATGGCGTTCGGCAAGCATTAAACGTCGACATTAAGGAAACAAATTTTCACTGCCGTCTTATTTCCTCTTCCTGTAATCGTTGAACGTGTAACTTTGGAAAAATAATATATATATATATATATATATATATATATATATATATATATATAACATATGCACACACTTGTTGACCTAATATTTGTTGCTACACGAGTGTCCGCAGCGGTAAACAATATTTATATATATGTATACATATATAAGAAGATGACGATGAATGGAAATTTTTTATCCTCCACTCTCGCGGTAGGATTTCACGCATAATTAAACCCGCTAATCGTTGCAATACCGCAACACCTATTAAGTCCATTAAGTACACACCAAGGTATGTATTGTTTAATAATTATATATGTATAATAATAGTAATAATAGACACGTTTTCGAACACGCGTGTACGTAATTGCACTTTACACATTTTACGTCGACGATTTAATCGTTCTTTCATTATAATGTGGACGTGGATATACAGAAACGAAGCTCGTATTTTTACTTTATTTCCTCCGTCCAAAGTATTTTATTATTACATGTATAGACAGCTGCACTTGTTAATAATATTCATATACCTTTTCATACCAACCTAGGTATTATACGTATAGGTGTGTTGTACGATCATGTGTCAACGATAATAGTTGAAGAAAAGGAAAGAAATGAATTGAAATGAAATGAAATGAAATGAAAATTTCAAATTATACAGTATTTATCGTAATGTTCATTTATCTTTGAATGCAGATTATATCACGTACACGTATAAATAACGTATTTATTGCAACGTCGTGTTTTAAATTTTTTTTTTTTTTTTTTTATGTACGTATCGGCGGCGTTTATTATACAATTTGCCCGTTTGTTCCGGGTTTGTTGCATACGATATAAATACATTATATATCGTATCGTACATGTAACACTTGTTGTCGGTTCGAAGCGTTTGTAAGAAACAATCACATCAGTCACTCGTTCCTTTATTTATAATATCCTTGTTTGGGCAACGAAACTGCCAACATAATTTTACACTATTATTTTTATCTTCTCGTTTTCTAATTCTTCTCAACTTCAGTCCCATGTACGGATATACGATAATTAATATACAATATATTCTAATTTATTTATTTAACGATAAACTTGAACCTTGAGCGAAACGAATGAAAAGTATAGAAAATAATGATATAAAGTGAGAAGGTGAATTTTTCTCTCCTCCCGCGGTTTGCAGTCAATTAAATATTCGTTTAACTTCGGTGAGTATATATTTATATATAATATATATATATATAGGGAATACATGACAAGACAAGACGCTGCAAAACTGAATCGCAGTGGATGATGGCGTTGAAATTCATGACTTCATCGTCTGGTACCTCGGTTCACGTGTGTTTTATACGTATATATAGATGTAACGCATCCCAAACATACTTTGGGTTAAGTTGTATGTCAATTGTTCGTTAAACCTGAGCGTCGATTTTGCATACATCACTGTGTATATCAATGTCGACGACTCGTAAAGAATCGAACATACAAAATTGTAAATTGCAATAGTGCAAGATCCTGAAGATAAATTACATACGCGTAAAGGAGCGGAAGAGAGAAGGTGGAACATGAGAGTGTTTGGACTCTTAGGTGTACGTAATATTGTGTACATGATTGACGAAGAGTAACAATGAAAGATGACGGTTAATAAATTGATGCGTACGTACGTAACGTCGACACTAGCTATCATGGCGTTAATCATATTACAATTATTGTGTAGCTTGTACTACTTACATTCACTTGTTGCACGATAATATTTTGAGAAAATACCTACGATAGTGTGTCGTTGTATTATGTATCGATCCGAGTGGAGAAAAGATGACAATACAGTCTCTCGCTGTCTGTTTAACGTTGATCATCGTTGATCGATGTGCCGTGTCACAGGTGATCTGCAATAATATTATTCCAGTTTCATGTTTCAGTCGTAATGTGTAGGTGGTGTAGTAAAGGAACGGTTAGGAGCCAAGAGGTTTGGTTAAACTGTGAGAAAATAAAGGGGGATCTAACGACATTTCGAAAAAAGATATTTGTTGCGACATGACGCCGGATTTTGATTAGAATTTTAATTCTGACCTCAGATTTGTCATCAGCGACAGCAAAAACCCCGAAGTAACAAATTTTTGCCAGAATCATTGAATTTTTACAGTTTTTCCGATTCAACGTCAGCCATCTTGGATTTAGAAATGTTCAAATTCTGATTTCAGATTTGTGATCAGCGACCCCTAAGTAACAAGTTTCGGTCAGAATCATCGAATTTTGATAGTTTTATCGATTTTATATCCGCCATATTGGATACGCCATCTTTAATTTAGTAATGATCAAATTCTGACTTCAGATTCGTAATCAGTGACCTCAAAAACCGTCTAGTAACAAATTTCGGCAAGAATCATCCAATTATTACAGTCCTATCGATTTTACATCCGCCATATTGGATTTGGAAATGATCAAATTCTGACTTCAGATTCGTAATCAGCGACCCTGAAAACCCTCCCGACTAACAAAATTCAGGCCAATATATTGAATGGAAAAATGTACGATTAAAAGGGTTAAATTCGAGAACACAGTTATTTGTCAGGGTGGCCAGCAGTCATAAATTTTACATGTCAATTCGCTGCGATGTGTGTAACCTAAAAAACATTTTACAGCCGTTTGTTTCGAGCCCCGCTTGCCAGCGTCGACTGCGAAATTTTTTTAGGTTACGTTGAAATCGGTTGGTCAACCTGGCAAAACAACTGCTCTCGAACTTTAGCGCATGCGCGTTGAATTGCAGCGGATGACGAAACCGTTCGGTCGTTGGAAATTCGCTCGTTATCTACACGTATACGCGTATAATGAAGTTGAAACGGTGATCGAGGAAGTGAGCGTAAATATTATTCCGTGCTGCAGGCTGAAGTCAATCGTTTTTCTATTAGGCAGGTTTTTTTATCCGCCGCTTATTGACTCCTGCAAAGGTTCTAGTCGCTAGTCTTATTGTTATACATATATTATTACGCGCGTTATTATACTCGGTATTATAATGTTTATACTTTACATTATTCACGTACGCGTGGTGTAATTTGTTTATATGTGTGTGAGATGAGAAAAAAGAGGAAAAGAATGAAATATAAAAAAAAAAACATGGAAATTCTTATTTAAATAACACTGGGAGAATCATGGACTTGCGGGTTACTTGCGACAATGATAAATGGAAAACGTTTTTACAACGGTGCGAATTGGCGGTGATAATATTTTCAACACAATGTATCACGTAGTTGGTATAATATATTATGTATATTATAATATACTCGTCGTCGATTTTCAATGGACATTTATTCATTAATTTCTGTACTTGCGGTGCTTGGATTCTTGGATTTCTTTCGTTCTTTTTTTTTTTTTTCTTATTGTTCTTTCACGACACGGGCTTGGGAATAGTTTGTATTATTACAGTGAGAGAAAGAAAGAGAGAAAGAAAGAATTAATTAAAAAAAATTTTAATGCAGACGCGAAAAAAATAAATCGTTTTATTATGAATGGAGATTATTATTATTATTATTATTATTATTATTATTATTATTCAATAGAGAATGGAGAAGCGTCGATGTAAGTCTATGTACTTCACACGACGCGAAGTTATACATACGTATAACATATTTATTTATAATGGAACAATGCTGTATAACCATTTAAAGAGAAACTTGTTCGAAATTCAAATAATACAATTTCTAATTCAATCTGATTAAAATAATGGTTGTGATGTTGTTTGCTGTTCAAGTTCCGTCATGGATCGTTTAGTATTTTATTATACTTACTATTGCCATTATAAACCAATCACGCCTTACTTACCTTGCGTTGTTGTTTCGTTTCCAAGTTTAAAAGTTTCACGTATCTGATTGAGAAATCTTTGAACACGATCTTTCACGCAACGTAATACGTTCATATTTTCAAAGAACCTTTCTGTTAACCTGAACAAACATTTTACAGGGTGTCATGGTGGAAAACAGCTAATTGTTATGTTTTTTTTTTTCTTTGTTTTTAAACACCACAGTGTGACAAGCACATTTATGACGGATACACGTATACGGATGTATAACGCATATACTTATACGTATGTAAATTGTGCATTCACATGCAATCATTTTCATCACCGATGACGACGATGCAGCGATGAGGTGAAAAAATGACGAACTCGTGATTCATCGATGATCAATGAACGAACGAATCTATGAATGAACGGAATGAACTCGCGACAGTGGGTTGGGCGGGGAATTCGAAAACGAACGGGTTTTCTTGATCTAAAATCAGACAAAGAAACTCTCGATTATTATACACCTCCTCTTATTCAAAATGCAACGAAGGACGTCCTTATACGTCGCACCTACGCCACCATCCAACCACCTACCTACTCGTCTATCTATCTACCTACCTTCGAATAGGTTATAAGGCGAGAAAGTGATTACGCGACCTCGGTTGCATTTGTGCGAACACTGCAACAGCAGAGGATATATTATTATTGACACGATGTAGAGAGGGGGTGGGGGGGTAGCGTAGGTGAACGCAGAGTTTTCCATAACCATCCACCGTAAGAACGATGACGAAGTTTCTCCACATCTTCGTGGCACGTCAGAATAAAGTTTAATATATCAGTAATTTTGGGTCACATGGAGAGATTTGTCTATTTTTTTATTTTTTCTTTTGCTTTCCCCCTTCCTGTCATTTAAATTTCCCACCATGATATTCCGTTCGTATCACTTTCGACTTTGATCCTAGGATCGAAATCTTGTATGCATAAGAGGGGGGTGGTTGTCATAAAGAAAAAAAAAAAAAAAATTTTACCATACCCTAGCCTCGTTACTATTTTACTCCAAGAAGGCATTGCTTTTCGTTGGATGTATGTACCTAGATCGGCCGCGACTTTGCCGACTTTCAAGCAACCTGCAACTCTCATACGGAGGAATGTGACGCGTGAATATTGTATACATATACACATATGTATATACCGGGAGAATCTCTTGAAACTTGAAAATGAACCGCGCGTGCGCCGAATGATCAAATCTCATTGGTCGGCGAAACGTTCCCGCGGCGATATTCTTGTCCGCGACGCAGGCGGGCCAACCTACGCAAAATGTCTGCGTTTGAATTTTCAAAGAGCGTAAGCGTCGAGTTCCGACCGTTCTTCGAAGAATCGACTTTCCGCCCCGACGACAAATGCTTCCGAAACCTTTCCGAGTCGCCGTCTCGATTGTTCGAGATCCTAACCTCGAAAATTCGTAGGAACCACGTCGCCGGCGGAAAGAGTTTGACGGCTGAAAACTCGGGTTGGCCAGCCTGCGCGAAGAGCCGATAAAACTCGCGCGTGCGCGGTTCGTTTTCAACTTTCAAGAGATTCTCCCGGTATTTGTAACGTATACGTACGTACGTACGTACATACCAATAACTCTGCGATAAATCTCGTCTTCGCAAGGTGCGAAATTATCGTAACTGTAATCGTGCCAAGGCCTCGACCTCACAATCCACTACACTCGCGCTTTGCGCGTATTTACAATATGTAAATGTTATACATATATATACATATATACACATACATTACATGCATGCACACACGTGTGTGGAGAAGAGTCGATGTCGTTCGTCGTAAGTTATGTTATACGCACATATCATGCGTGAAAGGTTTATATTATGTATAATATATATGTATACGTATGGTGTATGTAAAGGGTAACCCCTTGCAATTACGCCAACCTGTATGCATACCGTTATATGTAGGTACATTGGCGTACATCGCATATATAGTATATAGATGTGTGTGTATATATATGGGTATTATGTTATACCTTTTACACAGAGTCATACGAGGTGCCTGCACTGCCTGCGATGCGCTGTAGCAAAGTTATTTACATTTTACAAATTGCGTAAACTTCCCCTCCTCGCCTCCCTCCTAACAGTTTCTTTTCTTCTCCTCTAGCAGTTTGTTTTCGCACGTGTATTATATAATCGTATACGGCAGCGGTTGAATCGTTCAACTCGTTGTTATTTAAACAATGTATCGAATTTCACTTGCATTATGTTCAACAAATATATATATATATACACACACCTATATGTATATGTACTGTGAAAAATACACGAATGAAATTCTTTGTAAACAAAAATTTTTACGGACGGAAAAAAGTGTGACTCGAAGAAAAAAGAAGGAAAGAAGAAAATGGAGAAATCAACGAACAGGTGGAAACGGGTAAAGTTTTTATTGGATTGCGCGGAAGGTGGCGCCACCGTCGTTTTTGGACACGGGGCGAAAAGGGGGGGGGGGGGGGTTAGATCGTCGACGAGGCGAGTCGGGGTGTTACGGTAGGTTATGTGTACGCGGCATTCCTTGCGAGGTCGTCGAACTTCTGGCGTCGCGACGACGACGGCGATAAAGAATAAGAAGAAGAAAACTAAGAAGAAGACGTTGATTTCTGCGTCGCGCGATGCGGGAAACGAATTAGCGATTTTCGTGAGAATGGTACAGAGGATGGATAAAAAACGGAATATCAAAAAAGAACGCATTTGTTAAATATAAATTGTATGTTGTACAATGTACGGGATTGGGTGAAATAAAAAATATATAAAATGTACCAGCAGGTTCACTAAAATTTTTGGTTCAGTTTAAGCGTCTTGAAAAAAAAAACAATTTATTAGTCAGTTAAAAAGAAAGTAGAAATTAAATTGTTGGTATGACAATTAAAATGTTGAAATTACGATAATTTTGTGTCATATTTACTAATCGAAAGATGTAAAAAATAATTTAACCATAGAGTAGACCTTCTGGGATATTACGTTTGGTTAAATTTTTCTGACAGGGATAGTAAAAGAATAGCGATTCGGGAGGTAATATTCATTATTGTTTTATAATTTATAATTGTAATCTTTTCGATATCTAATTTGTGTAATAACACAATATGGATGTTGGGATTGATATTTAATGATTAATAACGATCACGGTGACGACAACGAGAATCCAAAATCAACAACTGTAACAATCAGCAAGGCTCGGGTTAATACGCAATATACATTGATATGTATACATATATGTATATTTTTTCAAAACCATTTTAATTCCTTATTTGTTTTTCTACTTTATAGGTATGTATGTAAATTTTTAATACAAACATAGCGGTGATAGGGATGTTGAGAAAAATATAATAGTAAAACTTTAAGATAACAACGTAACCTTCGCCTGCAGATAGACGTATTATAGCTGTTGCAGACTGTTATAATTGTACGTGCATAATTGTTACACAGACACACGCTGTATACGGTGAGAAAACCGCTGCTGCTGCTTTTACAACTTGTATAATTGTAATTATACGAATGGTTATTTACTGTCTCTCATTATTTCTCTTTCTCAACGAGTTTAACGAGTTTTTAACACGACGATTGTTTCGCAATTGCCGAATTTATTATATCGTCGACGACGCGGGACGCGCGCGATATGTTATTGTGAGAATTTTACTCGCGTATGTAACATACCTGACTACCTGAGTACGTTGGTACGATACAGGTATCAGCTACGTGTGAACGTGTAATTTATACACAAGTACGCGTAAGGTTTTTTTTTATAAAAGAGGTCCTGCCCTCTCTAACGCGGTTTTAATTATATAATAATATATAGCCGTGCCGTGGCAAAAGTAAGCGTACGGGTGTACAAATGCGAAAGGAAAGGGAAAAATCCAGCGCGTGTGTTTGTACGTAATTAATATTGCGTATTATACGTTACGTGGATATGTATTTAGTGTATGTGTATACGGAGCATTCCCTGACATCTTGGATCAAGATTCTACGTCGATGTCTCGGATTTTCTTTGTGTAATTTCATAAAAAAAATTGTATAGGATTTTAATCGAATTGTCGTGGAATGCCCTGTAAATATTAAAAGAGTCGAAATTGCGTGTGCAAATGCATTTACACTCACCAATTGTCACGGCTCTCATTGCATGCCAGCACGTGTAAGCCGAAATTGTACGATGTATGGGCAATTCCACTGATTATCATCAACACATGAGCGGGACGTCGAAAAATCGATTTTTTTTTTTCTTTCCAACACAAGTTTTTCCTCTTTTAGTGTGTACTAATTGTAAGATTGAAAAGTTTACAAAGTTTAAACCTTCTCGGACTTTATATTACTGTAATAAGATGAGGTTTAAACGCGAATTGTTTTCGTATTGTTATCATCGAGATAGAAAAAACAAATTATGAAAAAATACATACAACATGTGAAAAGTTCTCACTTTGCCGAATATGTTGTATACATTTGTGGATAACTTTTCGAAATCAATGTCAAAAAACACGTTTTCCAAGTACGTAAAAAAAGATAAGAAACCGATGTTTTTTTCTTGCACCATAAAAATTTATCTTAGTTTTGAGTTTTTCGCGTGAATGCTGAGATTTTTTTCACCAAGAGGAACTCAAATTTTCAGAGTGCGACGGCCATGGGATATCACTTGTATGCTAATTTGTGTATTTATGTGTAAGTATGGTAACGCGTTACTTACCAAGACGATTACTAATTTAGCCGTAGAATATAAAGCGTCGCGGTTTTACGTTCCTCATTTGCGTAGCTTAATTGGCCGCATTGCGGTCACACGAATAACGCCTGTGCGTAAATGTGTGGTTAGTGGTACGTGTATTATTTATACATAAACGTTTGACATATTTAATTTTTTAGAAATATTGTTACACGATTGTTTCAGTATCGCGGATTAGCGGATTGATCGCTGTCATGCGCTTGCGGATCAATCAATCAATTCGTATTCGATTTAGGAATTTCATTTGCAATATTTTTTTTTTTTTGTCAAGATCGAAGTTGAGTTTGTAAGATTAACTATTCAAAGTCAAAAATTCGCGGTACGCATCTTTCCGCGTATCATTTATGTTTTATATCATCTTTGAGTTTTGGATTTTCCATATTTTTTACCCTCGGAATCCTGGTCATTCCGTTTTTCGGTTTTAGTCATTTTTTCCATCAATTCGTCGAGCAAACTACGCTGTGCGAGTATATTTTATTTTGCAGAATTTTCATTTGAACACTCGATTTTGTATCATTTGTGATTGGGGGAAAAGGGACATCCTGCTTCCGCGTTTTCGAAGGATTGAGAATGGGGAAGGGGGGGGGGGGGGGGAGGGGGAGGAGAAAAAAGGAAACAAGGAAAACAACCAACCGCGATGATCGGCCGACGTCGTGAAATGCCGTTTGCAGAAGCAGCATCGGCAACAGGTGCCTTTCTTCTTTATACAGGTATACATACGGCTGTATAAAATACACCCACACATCCTCGTGCTGCGGCACCTTGGTTTATACCTACGTATGTGTGTGTCTGTGAGAGAGAGACGGGAATTTGAGGCAACGGGTTGGGACGGGTTGCAACTGGGAAGCGACGCTGTCGGTGAAACGAATGAATAAAAGTGAGGGTGGTGTGGAATGTTGGGAATCATTTTATCGGAGGTAAATTTTGCCAAGGACGGATGAAAAATTGGGATATCACTCGATTTGGTCCGATTTTATCATCCGTAATGTACAGGTTGTATTATCTGGACTCGGTACAACGTAAGTTATGACGACGATCAATTTTATACGGAATAATGAATTTCCGATTGAAATTAGGTATATTTTTTGCAATTTTCTATAACCAATTTACCCGAATTGGTCGGGGAAAATTATAAAATTTTTTTGCATACAAAAAACTTGGAAAAGTCAGGGAATTTCGTTATGGAGATTTAGTGGCCACGCTGAGTGTGGATAAAATCAGATCTCAGTATTCAATCACCGCACTTTATCATCATACCTTCATTCTAATTTCTATTCGTCGGTACAATTTTTACGATCGTATGTAAGTTTTACTTCCACCTATACCTACGTACAGCCTATAAATCAGTGAGAGAAAAATCCGTAGGTGTTGAGTTTTTTACAAGCGGATCGAACGATGTCGTCTAATGGTTGTGCGATTTTATTTGATTTTTTTCTTATTTTTTACTTGTAAAATTTATTCTACGTTCGCTTGTCAAGCATCGGTGAGCGATCATATCGTAATAATATTTTATACCGTTGAACGCGCGTGCAACAACGTGTTTTGTACAGGAAGAACCAACTATTCAAGGCTACGTGTGAGTGTGTGTGTGTGTGTGTGTGTGTATCTTGCGTTGGACGTAACATACAAATGAACGGCACTTTGTCGTCAGGTTTCGCCCCCGATTCAAACGAACACGTTTAACTTGCCGTTGCTGTGTTGTTAATGGTTTCTAATCACGATATCGCGCTTCTCCTACTCTACCTCAGCCTTCCACCTTTATTCCCGCGTATCTATAATCCGAGGTATCTATAATCGAGGTCAGTTTACATTGGGTTATAACGAGTATCGTTAGTTTTACGTCGTTGTAACTTAGATGATGTCCTTTCTTTTTTTCAATTGCAGACTATACAGATTTTCATTTATCTTAGTCGTGCGGCTATTCGTTTGTCGGAAAAAAATTTACCTCGAAAATGTATGAAACAGAGATGCGTAGATAGACTAGTTAGATAGACTAGATAGACAGGTAAACTAGTTAGATAGACAGACTAGGTAGACAGATAGACTAGTTCGTCAGACTATATAGTTATATAGACTAGTTAGATAGACTAGATAGACGGGTAAACTAGTTAGATATACAGACTAGGTAGGCATATAGACTAGTTAGTCAGACTATATAGTTAGATAGACAGACTAGGTAGACAGATAGACTAGTTAGACAGACTATATAGTTAGATAGAATAGATTGATAGATGGAGAGACAGATAGAGGGAGAGACAGATAGAGAGAGAGAGAGAGAGAGAGAGAGAGAGAGAGAGAGAGAGAGAGAGAGAGACTTGACAGTGTTAGACGCTCTTTTTGCTCCTTATCATTATTCTCTAACAAATTCACGTGTTATTTACGTTGTACATAGATATCTATATTCCTTTTCGAAGAAACGCGCAGTGTCATCGTAGTAGGTGTACAGTACGCATGACCATGTAACCGTAAGTACATGTGTGCCTAGATACTACGCACGACGCACGCCCGTTCAACGTATGCTACGTACATGCTGCGTTGTAATAAATGTTTCCTAGAATAACGCAATATTTACACGTACAACACATTGTGTGCCGATGGTTAAACGACGACGACATCGTGCGTACGAGCGTGAAACATTCCCACAGACACTTGCTCGGTCCCTTCGTTGCTGCAAGACGAGGCTTTAAGATATACGATGCATGCGTGTGTATACGTATGTATGCGTAGCGCCTAATATCTTATTTGAAGAAAGATGTGCTGTAAAAAGAGGATGAAGAAATAAGAAAAACCGACAGACTACCTTACACAAACCATAAGGGGGAACAGTTTTCGTCGAAACACTTGTTGCCTCCTTACAAGCGAATGGTGTTGAGGGTGCGCGGAGCATATCGTCGTCACTAATGCATGTACGCGAGGTGATGTAACGAAAAACTTTTTAAACGAAATGATGATGATGATGATAATGACGATAGCGAAAAATAGAGAAGTGAAGGTGGGGGCGAGTGAGTAAAATTGATATTGAAATGGTAATAGAAATAATCAACGTTGAAATTAACTCTAACGGGACCTTTGATCCAACGACCGTGGGCGATGCGTCAATATTATAGGTATGGTATATTACACATCCGTGATGATGTATTTACATCCATACCCGTGGATCTTGTGTCTTATATGTATTCTTTATACGACCTTCGCATACCTAATATATGTATAACACTCGATCGAAAATATGAAGGAACGTTTCATTTTTTTCGTCTTGGAAAGTCCCGTTGTGTCCAATCTTCGCCTCGGTCGCGTTGACTTTCGTACGCTTGAGGTGAAAATTTTTTTTACATATCTTTTGACGACGATCGCCCGACTCGAATGATCAATTTTTCATGAGATGGATAAGATTCTTTGAAATATTTTCATCGCCCTGTTCGGATGTTTCGTCGGTCTTGCAGCGGTGAAAAGAACGATTCGCTGGTTTACTTGTTTGTACGCGTGAATGGATTAGTGGTGAAGAAAAATTGTCATTCGCGTCACGATTGCCAATAGTAGTGCACGGTGATGGTATGCAACCTGTGCAACGTGATAGTTGTGGGAAATGAGAGAGTCTCTGTGAAATTGAAGTGCGGATGCTTTTTATTTTCCCCCCGTTTCTCGACGTACAAATCAACGCTTGGCTTTTCTACTCTCTTCACTTTCATTTTGTGTTCATTTTTTTTTTTTTGCTTCGCTACTGTATCATAGGAGGTAGTATCGTGTCAGACGAAATGTCGTCCGAACTTCCTTCGTTTTAGTTCACGAGTTGGACGAACGTTCAGCTCCCTTGATCACCATTTCTATCATCCTTTCTTTCGTCCACTTTTATGTTATCTTCTACTTCGAGTAGTGGTGGTCCTAATGATGTTACCACGATGATGTTGCTCGTTGGCGGTATAGATGGATGGATGAATGGATGACGAACCTGAACGATGAATCGCCCGGACGTTGCGCCTCTTGTCTGACTCCAGAGTTTGGTACCGAAGCTTCCTGCAGGTTCGACTCATTCTCCTGGAGGATGAGGATGAGGACGAAGCGACATCTTGTAGATCTTCCCACGCGCGTGCCTCACCTCGAAGTCGAGTCCTCGAGGTGTGCGTTACTTCGACTCTGAGTATTGCACATCGTCACAAACACAAACCTGCCTTCCTTCTATCCGCGGGCATAATTACCAGATGAAGATAGAAAACCCAAGCGTAGGTTGCGTTGTTGCGCATAAACCAGCGGCGTCACTTGGTCACCGTTCGTTTCTCGGCACTTTACTTCGTCCCGAATGCCTTCCCGTACTCCGCACCACGCGGTCTAACGCCAAGCCCTATTCTCCATCAATCCCTAGTCGATGACTGTCACGTTGAGACTGGTCTCGCTTTGCTCTTCTATTCTTCATCCTTTCATACCTTCGTATCCCTGTTCCATTCCAACCTACATCTCACTCCAGATACCCTAATTTCATACCCAAGAGCATGTGGACGATTATCACGTGACTGTTCGTGTGACGTTTAAAGGTATACTTAATATTCATGGGTCATATCTCACGATGAAAGAAAGACACTGGGTATGTTACATGGACTATGCAGAGCTGAGATGAAAATCCGGTAAATACCACAGACTGCGGCCTTGATCTTAGCACGCGCCTAGGTTTAAGGTGGAATAATATATTCATCCGGGATTCTCCTCCTCCCATATAGATTATATATGTATATGTGTATATGTATATAGGTATGCTACTTCTTCTCACCGTCATGTCGGACGAAATGGACCGCGGCCACGACCTTCGCGCCGTAAAATATGTATATATATGGGAATCCAGTACTATATATGTATTATTCATATATTCACAAGCGAACACTTCCAACCAGTCTCTTCGTCGCGACTGCTTTAACCCTTTTCGATCTTTGTTAGCCTGCCTCCCCCCCCCCCCCCCCCCCTCCCCCCCAAACCCACCCCCTCAATTTCGTTCTCGAGAGCTTTTTCTTTCTCTCTTCCTTTCTTTTCCATTATTGTCTCCTTGTACGTACATACGTATACCCATACATTCATCAACGTGCTACCTATGACGCAGATGTAAGGGAATATTTAAAAAAAAAAAAAAAACCATGTCTATGGTAAAGTTTCGTATTATACCGTCTGATGTGTATATATATATATATGTATATGTGTATGATAAATACGTGCACGGAACCGAATTACTTGGCGAGTAATTTTTCAATAAATTACAATCTCTGCGTATACCTAACGCGGTCACGTAACTAAATAGATATAATCATCTGCGGGTTGTGTAATTTAACAAGAAAATTGAAAATAAAAACAAAATCAAAAAACACTAATGGGCCACTTCTTTTTATGGATGTTTCAGAGATGGCAGAGGCGATGGTTCGTGCTTTACGACGACGGGGAATTAACGTATTCCGTTGACGAACATGTGAGTAATGCTGAACGTTATTTTATTTGAAAAACAAAAAAAAAAGAAAAAAACAATTAAAAAAAATTCATTTTAATTCCTTTATTTTTATTCTTTCAAACTTAATTTCGTCTTTCTGAACGGTTTTTTTTTTATTTTTCATCGAAACTTTGTACGTTATCGCGCACGTGCACGCGGCTCATTCTCAATATTAGGCAATCCCCATGTTCATCATCATATTGTGCGCTGTTCGCTGTTCGCTGTTGCTGCTGCTGCACGCACTCCGATTTATTAGGTACTCATGCACTCGAATAACCTCTGTACGTACGTGTGTGTTTGCGAGTGTGTAAAAAAGAATCTACGTTCCCGCACGTATAAAATAACGGATAAATCTTGGAAGAGTTCTACAATTTTTTTTTTTTTCCTAATACCATAAAAAGAGCAGCATTACGCTTCGCTATATATATCGCGTACCTTGTACGTACGATATTTTATTTATTGCTACATGAAAAACAGACAGTCAGACGTTCGGTCGAATTGTCCTCAATTGCTAGAAATGGATGAAGCTTTTTTTTTTTTTTTTTTCAACTTTTATTTTCATTTCTTGCTACATTTGTTGGTCGCGTGTTCGCAATGCCGTAGAAAAAATCAACAGCGTCGAATGTGTTTCGTCGGTTTCGTGGATATATTTGTAATCCAATTTATGTCCGACAAATCTATTTATACCATTAGTCGATAGCGATCATATATATGTCAATCAGGATATTATCACAGTATTTTTACGGATTCCCATAGGGACAGGTATATACGGTATAGATTTTTATTATGTACGTGGACACGGATTGGTAAGTGAAAAAATTTAGGTACGAAATTCGAAGCGATTTCGTACTGGCTTAATAAGACAAAGAAGAGAATATAAATTATATAGATCCGGAAACTCCGCAGCAAATCGACAATTTTAGACGTTGTTCGTTTTGTATCTAATCATTGATTTTTTTTACACGTTATACCGATCGCTCGGCTAATTCGTATATCGCCAGCTGGAGATTTTTCTCCTCTCCTCTCTTTTTTTTTTTTTTCTCTCCACTCTACCGACGAAGGTGCTAGATGAGGGAAGATTTCTTCCGCGTCGTAATATACAAAAACTTTTATTACAACCATACAATTAACGTTTATATATATATATATATAGTACGCCTAAACCATAGGTACGTGTATAAATTCCATTCACACGGTTCTCTCATTACATCAACAACGTCTGTTTAATGAATCCTGTGTTTTTTTTTTTTTTTTTTTTTTTATGGTCATAGCGTATAATTTCCCTTTCTCAAAAAGCTTTCGTCGATGACGCAGTCCTTACGTACTTTTTCATCAGCGTGTACACGAGGCTTAAGTCGGTAACGTTATTTCAGTAAGTCACGTTTCAATAGAAAAAAATATATGTACACATATTATATTTTTATTTATTGTATATAAAAGCGGTGAAAAATTGCGAACAAATGATTAATAAGCCCCCCCCCCCTTCAGCAACTTTTTGTTGCGCCAACGTTACTAACTTCGGTCTCATTATGCGTTACTACTGTAGGTAGTTCTCTTTTTTTTTTGGCATTCTATGATCGTCGATTGTTTCGAGAACAACGGTAAACATCGTGAAAGCAGATTGAAAGCGGAAAAATGTCTTGGAAGAACAGACGCGAAGACGACCATCTTTGCTTACACACTTCATTGATGGAGTTTCAGTTTGAGTTTGAGCCTGAGTACGTTAAACGTGGTTTACACTATATCTATGCATGCGGCGTGCGGTAAGGTAGTCGCATACCTAGGGCACGTGGACTTTGGGGACAATGAATCTAAGACGGCTAATTTTTTAAACCAGACAGTTACGTTGGCAACACTGAGAAACCTACAGCGCCACGTTCGGCCGAGCGCGAAACAAAACTCGATCTCAATGATCTCAATAAAGGTAACATAACACGTGACCGTCGAATCTAACATTAGAATACCGCGGAGATAATGACTTGTTGGATTGACACGTTAATTCTAAGGTTGGATTCGAGTTTGTTTCGTGCTCGGCCGACCGTGGCGCTGCAGGTATCTCAGTGCTGCCAACGTAACTGTCTAGTGTAAAAAATTATCCGTCTCAGATTCATTGTCCCCAAGTGTACCTACCTAAATACATAGAGAGAGAGAGAGAGAGAGACACTGTATGTCCGGTAGGCGGTATACGGTGTATAAAATATACGCGTTGTATACCTGTAGAGACCAACCGTGGTACAAAGAGGCGTTGTTCCTTATCTCGAAACAAATGACGACGATGCACCATGCGCCTTGCGTCCCCGTCGGTATATAAGGTGTACCTTCTTCGTGCACCGCTCGTCCTGCCTCTCTCCTCCCTCCCTCCCCTACGAGAACCCCTGAATTCCTAGATCGCATTCCGTCACTCCCTACACTGTACGGGTTCTCAACCAATTTCTCGTATCGTCTTACGGAAGCTTTACGGGATCACGGATTAAAACCTGTCGATCGATTGCGTTGTTGTTCCCCTTTCCCAGTCACCCCATATCATTTTACTTAAGTTTTCAAACCAAACGGAACGACGAGAAGTGTGAATAGTGAAATTACAGAATCAATCCCCCGATCGAACAATTGTCCTGTCGATCACTTCATTCCACAACTGCACATTTTTTCTAACTGTTTTTTTCATACTGGTAAAAGAAATTAATACAGTTTTAAATACCATACCGTCTGTAACGTGCTGCTGAGTAGACTTTGGTGAATACTGTTTTGTCGAGAAGAAGACGACGGTGTCTTTTGCGGTGTGACGGTTGGATTTTATTGTTACACATGTAACCGCGGTCTCTCCAGGACCGTAATCGTAGTCTGGTAACCCCTGGCTTTCATTAACCAAACTGAAAACGTCCGGCGCAGGTATAAAAAGTATGTCTGCAAGTAGGGCGACGAGGGGGGGATAAAGGAAGAAAGGAGACCTATAGGATCGAGAATCTAGAACGGTATTACAGGCACTTATTTTACCCTGCGCACCGCATCTGTGGACGCGGAAATTTTAAGGCGCGCGTATTGGGCTTTGAGGCTCGATATATCTCTCTCGTGTTGCGAAAAAGAAGAAGAGAGAAGAAAAATTGGTGACGGAAAATTAAAAAAAAAAACAAAAATAAATAAATTTACAAATATCGCGGAGAGCTGAGGTTTTTTCGCGTTCAGTGATTCGTTGCGAAACAAAAAAACAACAAAAAATACAAATTTGATGAAATTGAATTGGGGAAAAAAAAAAAAAAAGAAAAAAAAATTGGCGAATCGACCAGGTACGTTTCACGCGTACTCCGAGTCTCGGTGGCGGAGACCTTCTCCTCGACGATGAGGTTCAGGCGCATCGCCCTCCCCTCCCTTCCTCCCCCGCCATTATCTCGATTCATCACCTTTCATCCACCGCCGACCAGGCATCGCTACTATATATGCCGTAGGAGTACAACGAGTAGGTAGGTAGGTACTCCATCATCGTTATTACTCGTCGTGCAGAGATCAGGAATATTTACTTACTCGCCACCATCTTTAGAAATTATTAAAAATAACAATAAGGTGAAGAAAAAATAATTCATTTCTTTCTCACATTCGTTGTAACGTTATACGAGACTTGTTTTATTTGTACAACATATCGAAGGTATAGATAGCTCTTCATCGATTCTCATATTGTCGTTAAATAATGGAAACTCGGTTGATTACGGTAGATTCTCGCACGGTTTGTGGACGTGTTTCAATTGTTTCTTTTTTTTTTTTTTTTCCCCACCACGTTTTTGGTTTTCCGCGGGTTTTATTTTTTTTTTTCTTTTTTTTTTTTTTCAGACACAAACTTTATTGATTTATACGTTTTTCCGTTTTTGTTGTCGTTCTTGTTATTATACGTGTTTGTAAATCGTATAAACGCGAAACTGTACTGACTTTACACATGCAATATTTCATATCCCATACATCATCCGTTTACGGACGTATTATCAACTTTTATCTCTCATATCTATATTGCGGTACATAGGTATGTACACCTGTTTTTAGGCATTTCGTTCCTCAGGCCACCTCCGACCTGAGATATTATATATATATATATATATATATATATACATACACGTACGAGTCTTACTCGGATAATCAGATTTCAGCATCGCCTTGGTTATATCTAGGTATAATACATCTATACGTATATTCAAACACGTATGTACGCGGAAATTTACGCGTTTCTGTCCGTCCGTTGCTATCATTTATATATATATATATATATATATATATATATATACACTGTAAAAATGAATGATTATAACGAATTCTTTTTTCCTTGAAGGGGGAAAAAAAAAGAAAATGTACAAAAATAACAAGTCTCTGAAAGTTTTGAGAGACAAACGTTTTGTGATTCTTTGTCTCCGAAGTGTTATCCCGATGCATATGTATGTGTATATATTATAATGGTCATGTATATACATATGTATGTATCATATATTTATGTACGTACAAATTGTATATCCATGACCGACGGATGGCGGTCGGACAGACTGGAAACCTTCTTCTTCATCTTCTTCGTCTTCGTCTTCTTCTTCTTCTTCTTCTTCTTCTTCTTCTTCTTCTTCTTCTTCTTCTTCTTCTTCTTCTTCTTCTTCTTCTTCTTCTTCTTCACCTTCATCTTGTTCCCCGTGAGGCTCCTGCCGTTGCCTGCAGGCCGAAGGCCAAGACAAGAACGCGGGACTGTTGGGGCCCAGGGCCCCTATTATTCCCAGGTAATTACATATTTCTCTGAGAGGAATTTTTGAAATGAGTTTTGGCTCTTCCTCTGCGACGATGTGTATACGTGCGTACATGCACACAGGCAACGGCTGGTAGTACGTATAACACGGGTCTGTATATTTTATATACAAGGTGTTCCCTTTCGAACGCTGCGGACCCTTGATGCGTCGGAATTTTGTACACTTGTAAACCCTTAGGAAACTACGGTATTGTCAGAGGTTTTCACACTCGTTTCTCTTTCGTCGTTTCACGCCGTGAAATCTTAATCCGAGTTTTAGAATATCACAGGAATTTGTATCACATTTAATCGCACTTGCGTGTTAAATAAATAAAAAAGAAAAAAGAAACAAGTAAATATTAGCAAAACTTATCACGGTAACATTTATACGTAATGTATATGTATTGATAATTATTAATTTTGAAGCTACGGCACGTAGTGTTACATAAATAAATTTCATATATTTTTTTTTTGTTTCTTTTCGCATATTATTTATCTTGTTATTATATTTTCACGATACGGGTTTTCATGACAATTCTCGTGAATGTGTTATTTCGTAAGTTTGTTACGCGTTTGTACGAGTATTTTGACATTAAAATGAAAAGTAAACGAAGGGAAAAGAAAAATTTCCTGTATCGGTAATCATTTTTCTTTGGAACTGTGTGGAGGAATGAACGACGTTTAAGGTGCATACGTTACACCTTTTAACGATGACAAGAGAACAATCGAAAGATCGATTTTATCTTGCCTTGCGTAGTAAGGGTACGTAGATATCTATGTGTATATGTATATATATGCATAAACGTATGTACGTATAATATGCAGTATACTGTCACGGACTGTTTCTGCAGCTATTCCTACTCCCGTTGGTGGCTCCACAGCGAGTTTCGCTTCCGCGACTGCGTACTTCGAGACACTCGAAGAGAAAGAAGGATACCGATATGGTATGTGGTACGTACGACACACGACATAACTCACACTGCTCCATCTATTTTTCGTTGTATCGACGGCAGTATCGAGCAAAGCTGTAAAAATCGTCTCGAACCATTAGTTGAAACTACTTGTATTATACACGCGCATATATATATATATATATATATATATATGTATATATATTATATGGTTGTGTGTAATTATACGGCCCTGGAAAAGTTTGGATCTAATTGTACTATAGTTGGTTGCTGAAGAAGGAATAGAAAAAGAAATGACGACGATGATGGTGATAATGGGAGAAGAAAGAAATAACATTTAAAGAGACACGTGGTGATGCTCATGAGGCTTGAACAGCTGTTAAATTCCAGTTCCTGTTCGTATTTTATACTTTATAATGCAGGAGTATACCTATACGTACCGAGGCATATTAACGTATGTAAACGCATGACGTTACGGCGAAAATTCCGTTTCTGTCGTAAAATGTGTAACGTAACCTACGTAAGCAATTATTTAACATTCAAATACTTATTACCCCCCCCCCCCCCCCCCCAATGAAATATTAGGATTCAGTGAATTCCTAAGAAGGAATGACTGTTTTAAAGCTTTTAAAAATATTGATCAAAATGAGATAATGTGGCGGCACGTTCTCATTGGCCGAAGCGGCAGTGACGAGGAAGAAGACATCTTATTTTCTTTAACACCATGGGTAAATCAGACGCCTGCACTTATGCAATTCGCAATACAATTTAGGGAAATCCGCCTGGATATTGATAACCGGGATTACTTAGTGGTAAAAATGTGTCCTGAATTGCATAAATTCAGGCGTATTGCCGCAAAGTTAATGCCGAATTGCATAAGTGCAGGCGTATTTGACAAAAATCCAATTCGCACATCCGACAATTGTAGGTAGTATGTATTATACACTAAATGATCCGGTACGTAATACTCTATACCTTGTACTGTATATAATATATATGTACTTCGTTTGAGACGCGTTGCGGAAATGGCAAGTTGAACCAACGTTACGTACTCTGTGATCGGGATCCGATACCGTCGCGTTGGCTATAATTCGATATCCCATGTATACACACACATGGTCCATACCTTTTTACTACGCCTATTTCCTACAGCAGTTGCCTCCTCATCCTCCTCGATCCGCTTCATCACACCTCAATAATTATCCTATAATATCCTTTTTTTTTTTTATATTTCTTTATTTATTTATTACAATCATAACGACGTCCGACTAATGGAGGAGAATTTTGACTGTACCTAATACTTGTTATATTATTATGCATTGCACATCGTATATACCTGTATTTATTAGACAATAACATTCAACTTTTTAAACGCCTCGGGGAGGGCTATTGTTGTATTATACACAGGCATTATAGGTATGTATAAGAATTATATACAACGACCGTTAATGCCGTGCGTCCTGTAAATAAATACGTCGAGTGGGAGGCTAAACGGTTCTGACTATCCGCGGCTTTTGTGTATCAGCTACAGAGCATGTATTGCATAAAGAAGCAACCTTTGTAAAATTTACTCAATCAACCGGATCTGTATTTATACGTTACTCGATCGGTTTGAATTGATTGATTAAATGATGTCGCGTGAGAGTTGATTACATTTTATGCCGCGTATCTGTCGCACAATAAGTATATTTAACCTTCGACAAATCGGGAATTTTGTGATTTAGGTGCGATAGATTAACGCGGTTACTTGGGTATTCTCAAAACCATATGGTAACCACAATTATGAGATAAAAAAAAAAAATGGGCCACCCTATAGATTTCTCATTCGGTCGTCGGTAAGAACGAGATGACAGAAGCTGAAGATGAAGAAAAACGGGAGAATTTGAAAATTTATTTAAATATAAAAATAAAAGGAAGACTGGATGAATTAAAGGAAATTGAAAAACAACTAAAATGCGATTTTCTTGTCGTTTTTTTTTTTTTTTTCTTCTTCTTTTTATTTACCCGTATCTACCCGTGCATAGGTACACACATGGTTCGTACATACATGTGTATACGTACAACCTACACGTGTTAGGTTGAGATTCCTTTGCGAACGCCGGGGTCGATGCTGATGCTGATGCTGCTGGTGCAGTTGCGGAACAAATGATAATGTTTCCTCCCATCTTCGGTATATTTCTACACCCGTATAACATTGTATGTATGCATAGTTGCATGCTTCTCACGTACATGGTACGGCACTTATACGTATCTGGATATAAGGTACCTGACTGCCTTAATGGTCCCATGGCCATCCCGCTCTTTCACAATGTATGTACCTACCGACCTAGCATCCGGCCTAGCCTTCTTCGTTGAGATATACCGAAGAATAGAAGAATCTGCTAGGAGAGACCGTAAGAGAGCACATGTAAGAAATATGTATTACACACTTGCTTTAATGTTGTCACGTTTCGTTGTATAAACTTTTTCGACATTTTTTGGTGAAAAACTTGACCCGTTTTTGGTTAAAATAATAATAATGATAATAGTAACGACAGATATAACTGTTTCTAGCCATGCCGAGTGAGATAAAGGCGAATACCAGTTTTTTTTTTTTGTTACCGTGCCACAGTAAAAAGGACGTGGACGGTACTTGCGATTAACCTTTTTCGTACAACGTCGATCTGGGGATATGCGTTATACGTGCGTATACGTATATATAAGGCGTTGTGTTGCGTTGTATGTACAACATATTGAAGGTAATTGATAGTTTAGTTTCGTCATGAGACGTTGTCGCAAAACGTTATATCTTGTAACGTATTGTTTACCGCTACAATAACGCAACGCGGCTGTAATCCAGTTAGCAATGGCGCACATGTACATGTGCTCATGTGCGCGCGTGCGTACATCACCTTGTTCCAGTATTTCAAAGACCCGGCTGAACGGAGCGCAACATTCCTCAACGTTTTGTATACGGGTGTGTGTGTGTGTGTGTGTGTGTTATGAATGTACATTTGTTCCTTGATATTACCATCATTATTTTCTTCCGTCTGGAATGATTACACCAGTTCCGCTATTCTTCTGGGACATCACGTATAGTTTCACTGTTGTTTCTATTATTGAAGTCACGCTACGCGACTGAATTAAGGCTAAGAAGATAAAAAGAGTGACGAAAGAAGCGAAGAAGTGTAAAAGATATATTAAACAGGGGATAATTGGGTCGTCGCCATATTTTATTTTAATTATACCGATTTATATTCGTTAAAATTCACGGTAAAATTGCGTTTTCCCGATGGTTGAAAGGGTGCGAAATTCTCTATCAGTCGGGGGGATGACGACGCATTGATAAAATCTCTGATATCGGCTCAGAGTAGGTAGATATTAACGTTGAAAAACGTGAGGTGGAGATTGACGGGTGAGAATCTTCTCGCGTCTCAACCGCGTGACTCGTATTTCTACGCTTTATCGAGTACTTAACTTGAAGAGACTCGAATACCCGTTATTGGAATATACAACTCGACGAGGCGAATTTTCACGTCGTAAGCGGAATAACTTCGCCGCTTTTAGCACCCGGCGCAGAAGATCGAGCAGCTTTACATCCGCACCCGATGCATCCCATATACGCGTGGATTGCTGCTGCTGTTGCTGGTGCAGTTTTCACCGAGTTGCGTAACGCGAACGAAGAAGGAAGAAACGCTCTCATCTCTCATTTCTCACCTCGCCGGAGGCTCGAACTTTCGACTGAGCTTCTTCAGCCTCTGCAACTTCTTCCTCCTGCTCCTCCTCCTCCATCTTATCTCGTTCTTCCCTCGCGTGCATTCTTCTCGCCGCTTTTTCTCCTACTTGCGTACCCTCCCTTCCCCACCTCACCCTCCTCACCTCCTGACGAGCCGTGCCGAAGACTCTCTTCCTCATCATCTCTGTCTGTCTCTTAAATATACTGTAACGTAACGACCGACGCAAATGTCAGGACGCATGGAACGCGGCGGTTTTAAGTGTTTTATACGTTATATGCAAGTTACGCAAGATGTGATTTTTATGGGATGGAGTGAAAACTTGAAAGGAACAATATTTGAAACGGCCGATATATCGGCATTTCAAACATGCGAAAATAAAATAACGATAGATGAATTGTCGAAAATTTTTTTTTTTCGAAAATGTCATCGACTAGAACGATCCACTGATCAGTGATACTTTCAAATATCTAGATTCCGAACAATTCATCTTTCGTTATTTTATTTTCCCATGTTTGAAATATCGATATATCGGTCATTCCAAATATTGATCCTTCCAAGTTTTTACCCCCATCAATTTTTGATTATTCGTTTAAATTTTTCATCACTGTCGGCAATTTTCCTTCTTTCTTCGATATTATATGATTTTTAAACATTTTCATCTCCGTATGAATAATAATAATAATAATAATAATAATAATGACGATGAATTTTTTATTTTATTTTTTTTTCTTGTGTTGCGACTTGAAAGTACATATATGCAGTTACACGCACATAATGTATGCTTCGTTACTGCACCTACTATGTATTTTGATGAGAAGCCTCGCCCTGCAGCTGGCAGAGGATGCCTTGCACAACGGCATCGAGTAGGTTGTCCTACATACGAACTACAAAACACGTACACACACGCATACGCGTCATCTCCATAAATGTTATTACCTACGATTTTCAATTCTTTTCTTATTTTTTACTTATTAATTTTTTTTTTTATTCTCCTCTTCAATAAATATATATTGTATTGCTTTATGACACTAAATATACATGTAACTTCTTCCAATTCAATTCCATGACTTCTTTGATTATTATCATCATTATCATTATCATTATCATTATTATTTATGTATTTACGCGTCAGGCGATACGCGTCGCGTGATTGGATTCATTTCCGTTACATTTTTATTCGTTTAGTTTCCTGTCTCTGTCATTTCGAGGTTTTGCCGTAGTTTTATGTTTGTATAACTTAGGGATTATAGAATCTTACGGTGAATCTTATTCGGTCAACGCTGCGACGGTAGTAGGAAATTTTATTTCAATAATTATTTATCACACATCGATAATAATAGTAATAGTAGTGATGAAAGGAGGTTGATGAAAACAACTAAGCGTCAGATCAAAAGAAAAAAAGAAAAAATGAAAGAAAGAAGAAGACTTATCCGTACCTTTTCGTGAGATATTGAATCTGTGAGAACAATAACGCGGTTGTGATATATCTGTATATATGGATGTGTAATTTTGTTCGTTGAATAACAAAAATCACGTCGCAATTTTTTACATCACCGTCACGTCAAATCATCATGTCATTTTTCATCGTCGATGGAGTTTTGTCGAGTTTCTGTTTTACATCTTTTCTTCGTCACCGTTTCTGTTCCACGATCGTTTGAAAATTTGTGTTTGGAATCATTTTTTCTTTCATTGTTTCGTTCTTTTTTTTTTAGGCATTTATTTTCTCTCTCTCGTCTTCCATATACCGGGAGAATCTCTTGAAACCTGAAAATCAATCGCGCACGCGCGAGTTTTATCGGCTGTTCGCGCAGGCTGGCCAACCCGAGTTTTCAGCCGTCAAACTCTTTCCGCCGGCGACGTGGTTCCTACGAATTTTCGAGGTTAGGATCTCGAACAATCGAGACGGCGACTCGGAAAGGTTTCGGAAGCATTTGTCGTCGGGGCGGAAAGTCGATTCTTCGAAGAACGGTCGGAACTTGACGCTTACGCTCTTTGAAAATTCAAACGCAGACATTTTGCGTAGGTTGGCCCGCCTGCGTCGCGGACGAGAATATCGCCGCGGGAACGTTTCGCCGACCAATGAGATTTAATCATTCGGCGCACGCGCGGTTCATTTTCAAGTTTCGAGAGACTCTCCCGGTATAATATTATCTTATAGTCGATTGCAATCTGCAGCATCGCGAGATGCTAACTAGCCTCCTGCGGTATAAGGAAGAGGAGAGGAGTGGAGAAAAAACGGACATGTGGACAGGCAGCGAGATCAGGCAAGAGGTATGAGAAGTTAGAGAACGGAGAAATAAGAAGGCCGCAGCTTCTTCGACGCAACGTGTATAGACGTACAAATATAGGTATTATTACAAGCATACGGCACGTATACATACGATATGTTACACCTACACTATACGACAATCTGCAGCTTATAAACAAATCTCGCGAAATAATTTGAAACACACGAACAACTCGCAAAGAACGACAAAAGAGAAAAATTAAAAAAAAATAAATAAATTAAAAAATGTTGAACCGAAGCCCTTCATTTTCCCATACAAGGTGTTTCGTACTAATAATGTGCGTACACATGTACGGTAAAAGTTACCCTCGTACAATGCATAAGTTCGTAACAACGAATGGTGATAACTTTCAATAAGTAACCCGCGAAATTCTCACCCATCCGAGTCTGCGATTCTGCAGAGACTTGAAAGACTCTCTACCTGCAATACTAACCGCTACTTTTCACACTTTGCGAAAGCGTGCTAATTGAATTGCACTTACATATGTACATAAATGCATACACGACGAACAGCGTGAAGGAAACCTTCGCCAATTTCTCGGTTAAAGTTCATCTTCGTTTCAACGTAGTGAAAATTTATTTCAAGTATTACATTATTGTACGTTTGCATTGTTGTTGTTATTATTATACTTATTATATACCAAAGTTTCTCAAATCTACAACACCAATCAATTCGTACGTAGGATGGGATTTGGGCGCTGGATTTTGGCTCTGTGTAATACGTAATATAAACGTGTCAGTTCGTAGACGAAGAGCCGCCTTTGGCAACGAGTCACACACATACGTTACGTACGTATTACAGGTGGACCGAAATCGTGTACAACGATACGAAGTGTCGTAATTCTCTGATTGCACAGAATTGAGCGGTGAGAAGAGGAGAAAATAAAATAAAAATAAGTAGGTGCACGTATTGAGGGGGAGAGAAAAAAACTCGGAATGAAAAAAAAGAAAAAAATTCGACGAAAGATGAAAGAAACCGACTCTAACGAGCGAGGAAATTGCCCGATTATTATGTACACGGAACGTATACGTATGTATTTCACGAGACACGCATTATATGTGTAACATTAACAATCTCAGATGGCAATCATCGCTTATAAGTATAATAATAAAAGTGGTCCGATGTACGAGAAACGTTTCAATTTTATTCTTGTTACACAAAAATTATAATACCAACACTTGTTAAGAATGAATGGATGAACGAAAAGAGAGTAAAAAAAAAAATGGAAAGAAATAAGCGGGCAAGAAGAAATTCGAGCGAATGAAAAATAACGTACGCGCGTAATTTGACGTAAAATTTATTGCGAAAAGAAAGATAATCAAAGTAGGTATGAAAATGAAGTACCAACACACGATAATCATTATCATTTTCCATTGTATTGATTTTGATACGTCCGTCAGCTGAATACGGTGTGAGAATTTAATTTCAATCAATTTATTTTATTCTTCAAATTTTTTCCTCACTCTATCTGACGAGACAATCGTTTCCAAATGACATAGTATACATATATAGTAGATTCGCGGTTGTGTAGGCATACCTGTCACATATTATATCCTCATTGTATACATGCGTACATAAATATGATACGATTGGACTGATTTAATGTATAATTCCATATTAACGAATAATGCAGACAATATGTGTGTGTGTGTGTATATATATATATATATATATGAGGACGAAATTAATAACGACGTTATTGTAGCGATGCGTGTTTATGAAGAATCGCTAATTCTCACCTTTGTGAAATTTCGAAATTTAGATCAAACAATTATAAAACAAAATATATACATCGATTCTGAACAAATCAATCAACTCCTTGAAAATCGTTCTAAAATTCTTTAATAACTATTATTTTATTAAATTTTTTGTTTTACTCCCGATTTATCGTTACCTTAACGTTACTAACTTCAGCCTAATGACGATATGTATTATAAATGGTGTATACAATAAATAATTGTATCGAGACACGTGTAAACAATTACAGAAATCTATAATCTTAATCCTCTGGACCAACATACTGCGTATAATTATATAAGATTATAACAACAGCCATATATATGTTTAACGAAGGTACGTATAATTATAAGCAAGAAGTCGCACGTTCGTCACAAGTTGCACAAGTGCTTAGAAATCTGCTGCAGCAGTATAACGAGCTAATTAGAGATGTTATAAACGTGCTTTCATACCGTGTCAGGTACACGTATGCATATGCATTATTACATCGGTGTCATGTGTGCGCGTGTGTAATAATCGCGATGACTGCGTGCGTTATATAAACGTATCAATGTATGTACGTACGTACCTAATAGGTGACCGAGGAAGAGAAGCAGCGAGGTCGACGACCTTTCACGCAACTCGCCTCGATTCACGATATAATACCCCATAGATATATCAGCTATATCACGTATAGATGTGTTTATTTATTGATTGCGTTGTCAAGTAAAAATATGTACCGGGCCAATCTCTTGATACTTGAAAACGAACCGCGCGTGCGCCGAATGATCAAATCTCATTGGTCGGCGAAACGTTCCCGCGGCGATATTCTCGTCCGCGACGCAGGCGGGCCAACCTACGCAAAATGTCTGCGTTTGAATTTTCAAAGAGCGTAAGCGTCGAGTTCCGACCGTTCTTCGAAGAATCGACTTTCCGCCCCGACGACAAATGCTTCCGAAACCTTTCCGAGTCGCCGTCTCGATTGTTCGAGATCCTAACCTCGAAAATTCGTAGGAACCACGTCGCCGGCGGAAAGAGTTTGACGGCTGAAAACTCGGGTTGGCCAGCCTGCGCGAACAGCCGATAAAACTCGCGCGTGCGCGGTTCGTTTTCAACTTTCAAGAGATTCTCCCGGTATGCATACGATCTTCATGGCTATTTCACTCTTGAAAGTGCAGTATATATAAATATTGTATAACCTATACACACATGTGTCGTGTTGACATACGTTTGCATAGAATTTATTAAAATTTTTTTTCTTCAACCCAAATTCATAGCTTCTTCGTCGAATATTTTCGCATATCGTGAAAAAGACATTTACCTACCTTGCACACATTTTGTAAATAGATTAATTTGATGACGTTGCAAGTTCGAATGAATTTCACTGTAAATTTGTTGACGTGCGATTGTCACAAGTTATTGTTTGCGATATTTCCTGCGGGAAATAGCCGTGTGGTATGATAATAATACAGAGGTAGGCGCAGTATAATGGAATCGCGTTATTACAGGCAGCACGAATTCGTTTGTGTTTCAGCCGGAGACGGTACCTCAGGCAAGGATCGACATGACTCGAGTCCTGGAGGTGGCGGCAGCCGAGGACGTCACTGGTCACGCCTACAGTCTCGCGGTTACGGCTCCGGAGGGAGTGACCTTCGTCAAGGGCACCTGTCGGGAAGAGACCAGGTGGTGGGCCGACGTTCTCCAGGTCTATCCGAGGAACAAGGTATTTCAGGATGCAGTTCGACGTTTGTTCAATAACTTCGAAGAGCTCGGAGGATCGTCTTGAATTTTAAATGACCGCCCGTTGGCGGGGTGGGAGTTGAAATTTTGAATTTTGAATGCTGCGAAAGCGACGAATTTCGAATTTTTTTCGGTGGCGGTAGTCGAAGGGAAGAGATAGAACTTTGACGAAACGTCGGAGTTTCGAATGGGCCGAAAGCCGACGAGTCAAAGTTCGAGAAGTGCGAGAATGAGGAAATTCAAGAATCCGAAACATCGAAATTTCGAGTGACCGAAAATTTTCTGTCTTGTGAATTTCTGGCCTGGTGAAATTTCCCAACTTTGATCTTTCTTTGTCTTGGATTATTGATATTTTTACCTTCGGAATCCCGGTCATTACGATTTTTGGTTTTTCTCATTTGTTTTTCACCCACTCGTTGAGCAAACTACGCTGTGCGATTACATTTTAATTATTCGGAATTTTATTTTCTCGGAATTTTCCTCTATCGTAACTTTGCACTGTCGTTACTAATTCAATTATCGGAATCTAGTATTTCGGAAATTTGAGTTTAGTGGTTTTCCTCTTCTTTCCTCAAACTTTGTTGTTTCTTCAAAGTTCGATTTCTTCGCTTCAATTTTCGCCACCAAATAATTCGGAATTAGGCGCTTTCGGAACATTTCAAATTCGGAACTTCAACTTCGCCTTGTCGCGCCGTGTAGTGAACGAAAGAGGAAAGAAAAAAAAAAAAAAATTACCACCGACTTTTTTATTTTTTTTTTATTTTTTTTTACTCAAACCTTCGTTTATCTAAATACGAAAAATTCGACTGTAAAAAGTTATCCGTAAAATTTTTCTTCCAAAAGAATTTCCAAAAATCAATAATAAACAAACGTCGACGATTTATCATTAATACAATTGATTTACGATCGTGATAACAATAACAATAAGAATGACAGTAATGTGGAGATGAAATATCGTTGTTCCGTCGAGGAGAAGAATTACAAAGAACGTGCCTGTATCATAACCTTCCTACCTACTATCCGTAGTCATGCAAAGGCATCTCGATAGGCACATAGAGAGTTTAATCGCGCGGCGTGGATCACCGAACTGCAGAAAGGACTTGTATCGCCTATTCGACCCGAGGTTTGCCTACGTACGTTGTGTGTATATGTCTATATATATACATATATATATATATATATATGGGTGCAGGTATAATGGGATTTGAGCGAGCAAAATCACGACGCGCAATGCCGAGTTTGCGCAACGATTTTACATAATCCTGCAGCACACGTGGGCATATATATATGTGTGTGTGTCTATATACCTACACAAAAATCCGTGGATATTTTTCTATAATATATATATATACAGGTATACATATTATACATGATGGATATTCTTGTTGCATACCTGCGTGTAATAATTATTCATCTTTCTTATCGTTTTATCTTCTTCTCGTTGTTGTTGTTTTTGTTTTTTTTCTTTCTCTCTTCCTTTTCTCTCTATTTCACCTAAATTATCGAATAAATTTTTCACATTTAATTATATAATTTACACGGCTGTATACGGACGGCGATAAAATATACTCGGATATAATTAGAGGTGCAATATAGGTTTTTTTTTTTTTTTTTTTTATGCAAGTATAGATATACTTTAGAATGTATAATACGTGGGTATATTTTATTGATCATCGACCAATGACTTGAAGCACTTTCATACTGTTATCTAATTTATTTTATATACATTAGCGTATACAGATATAATTTAATATTTTATATACGAGCTTGAAATCGGCAGACGCGCACCTGTCGGGGAATTTAGGAGAGTATGTTTTTTTTTTTTTTTTCTTAATTCTTTTCGTATTCATTTCTACAGTGAACGTAATCGCATCGTCTGTGCGTTAGGTCCAGGTTGGATGTATATTTAAGTAAAAAAAAACTTGAATTTTTTCTTTTTTTTTTTTTTCTTTCTGAACCGTTTAACAAGTCAACACGAACCGTCGTTGAGTGTAATAATATTGCTCAACATTGTAATATTATGCAGGTATACCCAAAAATGTCATATTCTCGCTGATATAATCAATCAGGTTGCAAAATATCACTTTCGTGCGTATAAATAATATGTAATATGTAATACATATATATGTATATATTTTCGCGATTGTGAGAAGCCCGAGGCAAAAGTTGTTTCTTAAATATTTTGAAATTAAAATTTTTTTTATCTTTTTTATTTTTAAAATTCTCTACTCCCGCAGATCTTGGGTTATATATACAGGTTCTCTCAAGTATTGCGAGTTTGAAAACACACCGCGATATCGTTTTTTTAAGTTTAATCGACGCGTGCGCTGCAATACATATACACACACATATATATATATATATATATATATATATATATATATATATATATATTACGTCACGTGCATAATACGTAGGAATATTTCATTATACATATATTCAAGCATAATGTGTATCGAATATCAATGAAATACCTGCATGCGTATTATTTTAACATCATATACATAGGTATAAAAATTTACTTCTCTCTTTCTCCCTGTCATTATATACCTTGTTTTTTCATTCTTTTTTTTTTTTATTCTTATTATTTCTCGTTACTTCCATCAAAGTCGAATGCGGCGAAACGCGATTCGATTTCGCCTCGAGATATTTCACCTCACGTGTACGTACGTATCCACATACCGATTATACCGCTTCAAACGGAGGTGTATATTACGTAAGACAACGGCCTTTCTGTTGGGAAATCTAACCACCTTGTCACAGATTGCTGATCGTTAATTTATTACAGGTGCGCCGCGTTTATGTATAATATCACGGATATGAAGACCTATAGGTTAGATATATATGCACATATTTACACACCTATATATAATGTCATATATGTCGTGCCTCGTTTATCTAACTTTGTTAGATACGAATGAATGTCCTCGATTATTTTCGTGTCATAATGTTATAATGCATTTTCAGACTCTGTGAATTCATTCGTGTCGTCGAATAATGTCAATGTTTGATAGAAAGAAAATGGGAAAATTGTGAATTAATCGTTAGGAAGAAAGGAACGCGTATCGAATATTTATACACATACCTGTGTGTACATTATATACGTCTTGCAAGTATTAAACGAACGATTAAGAACTCCGCAGTCGAGTTTAATAATTGCCCCTTTGTAGACTCGGCGCTAATCACTTTAACGGTTTGCCTGAGCAACTCGTTCGATATTTTTAACCAAATTTTCCATCACCTTATAATGAACAAAGCATACCTACGTATTATGGACAATTTGAATCGCACGGTAAAACCGCCTGCATTTATGCAATCTGGGATGCATTTTACCGAAACGTACTACCGGTTGTCAATATTGAGGCGTTGAATTTCATTAAACGTATACTGAATTGCATAAATTCAGGCGGTATATTTACCCTATTTTTAAATCGTCCATTCGTAAATAGAATTCGTAATGCTTTATTTTTCTTCATCGTCAGAAGTGCGTTCGCAGCCCTGGTAATAATTTTGTCACCATATTAGAGTTGGTAATGTTATCGTAACGATTAATTCTGAGAAAAAATCGTTAATTCGTCATTTTGGAATTGTTTGAAACTCAGTAAACCATAGTAAAAAAAAAAAAAAAAAAAACACTATCATATCACGAAATCTTAGTTGACTTAAAATTGTTGTAAAACTAAGAAAATAATTCTTCTTATCGTTATCATCGTTTCCTCACTCTTCCTGCTTCTGCAGTGTCGCAATTTTTGTCCTCTCCTTCAAACAACGAAATTCAATGCTGCAGCTACGCAATACGTAGATAATTGGAAATAACGATGAAAATCGTGCGATAATGATGATAAACTTGCTAATTAATTCACTAATTTGTTCTTCTCCTCTTCGACATCGTGTATATATACAATTTGTAATGAATAATTTTTTTTGACAATCGCGTGTGGAATAAAATGCAATTCGTATGCGTAGATTGGTACCTATAATATAACTATAATGATGAATAATAATTTCTTTTTACCGTTTAAAAGCAATTAGTTAATTGCTGATACGAAAGTTAAAATTGTATTGTGAATGGATTAAATAAGGTTGAAAATTTAAGTAACAGAAACGTTTACGGTTAATAAACTTCGCGTGTATAACGAAAGCATATATTTATATCAGTGGATTTTTAATTACCCGAGTAACCAAGAAACAGCTTAAAATCAAATATGTACCGAACGGTTTGGCGATATATCATTTATTTCTAAACGTATGTCGCTTTACCGTATTTAAAATATTCGTGAATTTCGATCCTTGAATTGCGTGCGTATTGCCTATTATTTCCGATCATTTTCAATCATCTTCTTCTTCTTCATTTGTTAGAATGAATTTAATTCACTGATCATTTTAGTAAGCAGGGTAATATTGTTCAAATTGTATGAGCCGTAATAGTATTTAATTACTTTTCATTACCTCGTTTTTGTAATTAAATCGTAATATTTATTACAATATATATCTGTGGCACAGAGTGTCGCTGTTTCGGTTTCTTCGCAGTATCTCTTTCCCTCTCTCTCTTTCTTGTTTTTTTGTTCGCCTTGACACGGAAATGACACAAAAAAGAAAACCGTTTTACCGTACAATTAACTGCACAAACCTACAGTCTTCTACATACAGATTGCAATATCTATCCAGGTCAGGATACAGGTTTATTTAATCGTGTTGTTTTGTTTTTTTCTTCTCTTTTCTTGCATCCAGGGAAGGCACAAACGAAACGCGACATTTCCTGGCGGACAAACAACGATCCTCCAAGTTCCTCCGGGTGTAAGAAGTGAGTACAATACGTAATAAATACACCTATTACACATACATATACGTACGCCTGTACAATACAATAATTCTTATAAGATCAATAATACTCAATATATATATATAAAATAAAAAAAAGACGAGTGAAAATGTATTGCAAAATCTTTCGAGGTCGGATTAGCAAATCGAAAGTTGAATCGATCAAGTACGTGTCTAACTTTGTGACAAAAATTTCGTCAGGCAACACGCCGAATCCTCCGAGGCCGAGGTTCAACAGCTGCAGGTCCGAGCCCCGGGTGAGCAATTCGAGTTGGATCCAGGACGTGGAACTCTCCTCGCCAAAGGTGGTGAACGCTTTGGTTTCGCCGCTCGGGTCGGAGAACGGCTTGTCATCATCCTCGAAGTTCACCTCGACGACGTCGACGTCGACGTCGAAGGCAACGTCGTCCCCTTCCTCTTCGACGACCACGACGACGTCGACGATGACGACGACGACGACGACGACGACGACGGCGGCGTCTTCTTCTGGGTGCAACCTCACGGTCGGACCGGAAAAACCGCCGATTGTTCCCGGCGATACGAGACAGTATCGAGATCAGCCGGCCAGCAGCGCGTCTCCGCCTACGAGGGACAAACTCAGGGCCGAAGATAAGGCGAGGAGGAGAATGAATCAGCAGAACGAACGATCATCCGGAGCCAATACAAACGCCGGAATTCCCTCCGGCGAGAAATTGGGTCAGTTATACCTTCGTAAACACATTAATGTGTAGACGGACGTGGGTATTTTTTTATATCTATACCTATATACACATAAAACCCACGTTCTCTACCTAATTGAGTTTAATTATCACACTTTGATCACTCGGTGTAATTAGTACAACTTACGCAGAGCAGCGAGAAGACGGTTCAGACGGTCACGTTTTTATTCCCTTTGTCGTTATTTCTCTCAGCAAGTTTTTTTCTATTTTCTTTCCCTCTTTATCGTTACAAAAAACAACAACAAAAAACAACAATTCCCATCAGTTTCTCACTAAGGAACATTTCATTTGTATCAATTTATTTTTAGACTGATCGAATTGTTTATGTGGGTCAAAAAAAAACTAGCTTGTTTTCATCGTTTTATGTTATATTTGATGAATAAATACACTCATTATATATATATGAAAAATTAAACGAATTTTGCAGATGACGAAGCATGTCGGAGGATACTTCTTGAGCACGAGAGAGAACGGGAAGGGAAACTCCGAGACATCGCGGCGTCTCTTACGCAGCCGAGGGTAAGAAGAAACAAACCGAGAACTTCGGAACCCACCAGAGACGTTGTAGACGCCGCGAATGCCGCTCATCAGGACAAATTGGTAAACGTATTAGCTCGTTATACGGATTTTTTGTCTTTTTCCCCTCTTTCATTCGTCCTTTTTTTTTTAATCAATTTCTTTTATCGATTTTTAAAACAGATAAGGGGCGATCCCGATGGCTGCGGATTGGATATTTCCGGCACGAGATACTCACCGACTTCCGAATTGAGGGTCGATTTACCCGCCGAAGATCTTCTCAATATCAAGAAAGGATGGCTGATGAAACAGAGCGTTAACAAGGTATTATTAATCAGACAGAAAAAAAATTCAAGCTTGACTTAACATCGACTGGAAAACTAATATTTTGGTATTTTTCTTGTTCTCTTATTTATATTTCCATTTTTCAATCCAATTTGTAATTCTTTTGTTCGATCCTCTTCAGGAATGGAACAAGCATTGGTTCGTGCTTCGTGGTTGTGGATTAATGTACTACAGAGATCCGAGCGCCGAAGATAAGGGCATAATGGACGGTGTTATAGACTTGAACACAGTTACTGCCGTTACTCCCGTATCCGTGGCTCGAAATTACGGATTTCAAACGGTGGTAAGTGCGATTTTTTACCGAATTGAAATATTATTTAAATAAAATCCATGCAGCTAGAATATTGTACTGTTTGTACTGTGCAAGTGGGCATCAGTCGCATGGTAGATATCGACTAGAGAGTTCGTTGCACTGTAATTGAATTGAAAGGATTACCTTTTGCTAGTGTAGCCTGGCAGAGAGTCGTAAATGTACTAAAAAAAAACTAGTTGTATGTAATTTAATTACGTGTAAGTGCAGTTCAGAGTACCGGGACTTGATTCCCGTTTCTCGCTGGCGTTACATATCGCTGATTGTGAAGTGACAAAAGCGAGCATTCCCGTTCTTGAGTTTCTTAATTATTCCTTTCGTCAAAGTGTGATCTCGATTAACATAGTTTCTTTTTCTTTTTCCTACAGACGTGGGACGATCGTGGAACTACGGTATTATCTGCAGTTACAGCCGGTATAAGATCCAGCTGGATGACGGCGATTGGAAAAGCTACGAATTTACCGAATTCCGAAGTCAAGTGTCCAGAGAATGAACAGGATGCTAATCCCGAATCTCCTACAACGTAAGAATTGATACGAAAACGTTAAAAACCAAACGCGGCCGCTGATCGTTTGCTGCTTTCCACCACCCATACTCCTTTAGACACCCTACCAATCTAGTAAACCATTACTTTTAGGTCCATCAATGATCGAGAAAGGGATTCTATCGTTCCGTCAACGCCGTTAACACCTCGTTCGGTTCTCTTTTCGTCGGACGAAGAGTACAGAACAGCTTCCGAGGGCGGTAGAAGAGAATCGGGCGACTGGTCGGAGCTTCCGATATCACCTCCGCTCACGAGGAACGGGGAGTGGGTCTTGCCGCTGAAGGGGTCCAACTGGCCGGACCAAATGAATCACGAGTGGTCCGAGCTGCCCCCTTCGCCTCCGTTAACCAGGACGGCTTTGTCGAGGGTCAAGGCGAGGTCCAGGTCCAGTTCGAGATCGCGAGGCTACAAGAGGAGCAGAAGCTCGCCGCCTTCCTCGAGAAGAAGCACTCTGGACAGCGTCAGGTCAGAGGATTTGATGATGGCGTGTTGCGAGCTCGGCGAGGATGAGGAGGAGAGTGCTAATCATCTGGCCAATAATGGGGATAGCAATCCGTTGATAGTCGAACTGCTCGAGAGCCAAGTCAGCATGCTGAGGGATCAGCTTGATCAAAATCAGGCACACCCGAGTACCTTGCTAGTCATAATTGAACGACAGGAGAACGAGATCGAGGATTTGAAGTCGCAGCTGAACGCGGCGAGGAGTGAAATCGTTAGCGCTGAGAAAGAATTGACCAGGTTGAGGCAGCAAAAGGCCGAGGCTTCGATAAGGGAAAAACAGGTTGACGAATTGATCAATACCATCGAGAGAACGGAACAGCAGAGAAATAAGGATCTTGAAGATATCGATAAGGCGAAGAAGATTTATAACAGAGACAAGGAAATACTCGAGTGTAAACTGTTGGAAACGGAGGCCATTCTCAGGGAGACTGCCGAACGATGCGAAATGCTCACAAACGAATTATCGTCCAGTCACACGACTGTCGAACACTTACAAAACGAAATGTCGACGCTGAGCGACAGATTGTCCCAAGGTTCGTAATGATCGGATGTTATATTCAGGCAAACCAAAGATTAGTCCCAAGTTTTTTGATTTATAGTTATAATATTTATTCTACGTTTTAACAGGAATCGAAGAGAACGAACACCTCTATGCCAGAGTTAGGGAGCTGGAGGAAAGATCCGGACTTTCTACGGCAAGGGAACGAGGCAGAAGTTTCGACTCTTTCAGTGATTTGACGAACATTGACTTGGATCTGGATCTAACGGGGATGGACAAAGAGAGGTATGAATAGAATTAACGAAAATTTTATCGACTAGAAAATTCTAACTGAATGAATTTGTTACAGAATGATTGAAGAATATGAAGAACTTCGAGGACGATTCGAAAAAGCAATCTCTGAGATTAGGGCAATGCGGAGGGAACTCCGCGAGGCACACGCCACTCAGGATGCGTTGGAGTTGGAAATTCTCGCCCACAGACAAGACGCGGCAAGGTGCCGTGAGAACAATCAAGCTCAGGTCCAACTGATGGCTGCGAGGATTCAGGATCTTACCAACAAATTGACTGCCAGCGAGAAGCAGGTGCGTTCACTGAAGCAGAAACTGGTAAAGGCCGAGTCTCGGGACAAGAGGAGATCGCTGTCTCTTAAGGGCAGGGAGTCGTTTCAGATATCTCAAGAATTGGAGGAAAAGCTCCTTGAACTTGAGGGAAAAATCTCTGCCATTGAACAAGGCAAATGTTTGAGCGCTCCTGCCTCGGCTGGAACCAGCTCCAAGGAGTCAAGTCCCAATCCAAAGAAGGAGAGAAAGAGAGAGAATAAAAGCTTGGACAGAGCGAGGATACGGAGGAAATCTTTGGACAGCGCGACGAGCTCGGAACCGATGAAGGTACTGATCAGGCTGAGCACATTAGAAACGAAAGTGGCGGCTGTCTCTGAGGGAGTGACGAGTGACGTTGAAAAAGATTCGAGCGAATGCAGCAGCGAAATCATTACGCCGTCGAATGAAATCTCGTTGGAAGTACTATCGAGGCTCAGGAAACTCGAGAGGGCCGTGTCGAAATCTAAACGACGACTTGAACGATGCCTGGGCTCAACCCAGGCTGAGGAGAAGGCTGAAAAATGTTTGCGGGAAGTTAACGATATTCTAGAATCGTGCGGGGAGTGTAAAAAGAACCAAAAAGCTAGTGCTCAGGCGACAGAGTCAATAGGTGTAGTTGTATCTAGACTAGAATCTATTCTTAAGGATAAAATGAGCGAGTTAACAAAAAGGCGGATATCGCTATCACGCAACGGTCAGTTGGATGAGAAGGAGAAGCTTAAATTGATAGCCGAGAGGATCGCGTTCGAGTCAGTTGTCATTGGACAGATGAAGTGTGCGATGAGCGGTAAGAGGACGTTCGATAAGTGTTCAGTTCTTAGCGAATTGGTCGAAACTAGTCAACTTATTTCAAACTTAAAATGTAAGGTACGTGGAACTAAGCCCAAAATCTACCAAAACACGAGTTACGTTCAGTATCTCACTAGAGTGTTAGCCAATAAGTTAGTGCTTGTCGGAGGATTCGCCACCGCGCCAGTCGATGCTCCTAAGAAGGACGTTCTGGCGGCACGTAGCGAAAGTTTTACCTTCCTTTTACGCCAGCAAAAGGAAATATCGGAAATAGTCGATAGGTACAAAGAGTCGAAATTAAAAGAGCTGGCCAATGCCTTGGCCGCCGAGACCTTAAGTATGTCCGAGCAGGACGATATCAACAAGCAGATTATGATTACGAATACTACGAAGCTGCTCGAAGATAAACGAATACGCGCGGCCTGGGCGCTTGCTCAGGAAACCGTCAGCAAGGAACTCGTCCGGTCCGAGGTCTCTCACGTGATGACCAAATGTGGTCAGGATTACGAGCAAAACATCACATCTGTCTCTGAATTTTGCCTCAATTTCGACGCCTCCGAACGAACCAGTTTAGAGTTGTGGACCGACGCGGCACAGTTGAGGCTGCGACAACAAATGGAGCTCGCTATAGACGAGCTTTCGACCGCCTACGAAGATTGTCTCTCCCAAATGAAGAGGGTCAAACCCCTCCTGGATTCAAAGTATGAGTCGAGACAACTGCTCACGGAATTTGCCGACGTTATCGCCCAGAAGGCTTTGATAGACGCAAGAATCGATACTTTGCAAGAAAATACTAGACCAATGTTGGTTTGTTCCGGCGAGACTTTTGCGTCTAGTCTCATCGAGATCGAAGACGTACTTTCGAAGCTTGTGGGCGAGGATTATACCTTTGAAAGCGATCCTCATCTCGACGCGGAATACGAGTACCTGTATCAGCAGTTCTCGAAAGATTGCCAAGAACAAATCTCTGGAAAGCAGCATTCCAAAGAACAGTTGAAAAGCCTGAGTCAATCGTTGGCTTATCTTGAGGAGGATCTCGTCAATCTGGGGAAGTATATTTGCGGGGATAAAATCGATCCAAGTTTTGTTTGGGCCAGATCAAATTCCTTCAATTTTGACTCTTACCAAAGTATATGCGACAAGTGTTCAGAGCTCAGAAAACGCGTCAAGAGATTCAATGATTACGCTAAAGGTTTTTCGTGCGAGCAATGCAATCAGCTCCAAGAAACAATCCAACGACTGAGGGCTGAGCATAACGAGGAATTGGAAAAGCTGAGGAGGAGTCAGGAGAAGGATTTAATGGACATAAAAGGCGAGCTGGACAACCAAAGATACTCGCTTACTTCGCAGTACGAACACGAAGCTGCCACTCTTAGGGAGAGAGCGCGGAAATTGGAGAGTCGACTCAACGCTATGGATTCCGAGCACTCAGCTCACGTCAACGAGTTACGTGCCGCTTATCAACGCTCCATCAGCGCAGAACTTGACACAGATGCAGAGACCCGCAAAAGGTACAAAGAGGAGATAAAACAGCTCAGAGGATTGTGTGAAAAGGGTTTACTGGCTATGGAGAATTCTCACCGAAGAATTATATCCGAAATGGAGGAAAAACACCGGCAGGAACTGGAGAGTTTGAGGATAGAGAAGGAGCAAGCTCTTTCCGAAGAGACGCAAGCCACGCTTGCCGCTCTGGACGCTATGAGGAAGGCTCACGAGCACGAGGTTCAGAAAGAGATAACAAAGTTTAAGCAGGAATTCCTCAAGCAGATGCAGGCTAGAGAAGATATTGGGGCGCTTCACAAAGAGCACGAGTAAGTATTTTTTTCGTCAATTAAACTGGTGCTCCTTTTTTTTTCTTAATTATCATTCAACCCCTTGACAAATAACGCGGACTCATTTTCCAGAGAAGAAATGGAAGAGATAAAGCAAGAGATTCTTTCCCTCTCCTCTAAGTATTCGTCAAAGTGTGTTGAGTCTGCTGCACTGGAGGAGAGGGTGGGATCCTTGGCGAAACAGCTTTCTCAAGCACAACAGCATATCCTTCAACTAGACGCCAGGAACAAGCAACTACGTGCTCATATTGTATCGGAGAGTAACGATATCGAACTAAACGAGTCGGTCCAGCTGTTAAGGGGCAGAGACAACGAGATAGCCCAGCAGAGGGAAGAAATACATCGACTGCAACAGCAACTAAAGGTAAAGGAGCAGAAAATCTTTTCTTTCCGCGTTTCATCACATAGATTTCTGCTTTGTTCAGTCACTTTAAAAATACATTGACAATGTGGTTAACAATGAGAAGAAGAATACATAAATGGTACTAAATCATTAACTCACTACAATTACATATATTATGGTGTTTTCTGGGCTTTTTGTAATTCTTATTATTTTTTTCCCCATAGAAATATTTTTACTGCAATGAAATATTTTTCATACCGAACAACACAACGGGAATAGAATTCACGCAAAGGAAAATCAATCTTTTGCACGATTGTTTGTTTTTTTTCTATAAAGAATTCGTCGAATTAGTCTCATTTGGAGCATTATCTCTAAGGCATGACTTGGTAATTTATCTTTTAGCGAGTACAATTTTTTGAAAAACAAGAATGCCATAAAATGTGATTGGAGACAGAAGCTGCAATTTTAACGAATTTAATTGACGAGTTTCGTGGTTTTTTTTTTTTTCTTACTTACAAAGTTTTAAATATTTTACTAACAGCATGGGGACAACACCCCTCGTCAATCGTCGAGCGGGCCATCAAAATCTTCATCATTAGACTACTCGCCGGCGTATACTCAACATCAAATAAGAAGTAGTCACGAGCCAATAATCAGAGCGGGTAGCGAGGATTCAAAACTATTTAGTACGCGTCCTAAGAGTTCCTCGTCTCTGCAAAAATTGCTATCTTCCGATAAGCCAGGTCCATTTTCTTATAAACTTGAACGAATCAAATCAATATCACTGCCGTATTCGAACGATCTGATGAGGCAGCAGGGGTCAAGCTCAAATGCAACAAAATACGATAACAAAGATACTACAATAAATTTTGCTCAATCAAATCAAGAGCATAATAATGGTCTGACTTCTCCACTTTGGGACAGCTTAAGGCCTAGGAGTGGCTTGCCCCATCAGTATCAAGGTACAGAAGACATATGAAGAACCAGAAAAACACTGCAAAGCAAAAACAACACATTGGTGGTGGAATTTTATTATTATTTATCATAATGATGATAAGGTTGTAACGGAGGAAGCTTGGTGTACATGCATAATACACATGTATAAAAAGACGGGGCTAAGCAATAACTATCATTAATGAAATGATAGAATAGACAATCGTTCTATTTTTTATTTTTCTTGTGGCTTTGGAAAAACTGATGTGATACAGAGTTTATAACAAACTCCTGCTTGGTATGTACAACTAACGATTGCTGATAATTACCAGTATATACACGTATAACACACATCATTTTACTAATATATCCGCAAGCTTTGCCCTGGAATTGTATTTCATGGAAGGTATTTAATTTTATTACGGACTGTAGCTGGGTTTAGGAACAGTGACGGGCAATAAACCGATCCCTTGGAGTTTATTTGCTCAATGAAATGTGACCATAAATGTTAGTCTAATTGACTTGGTTTTTGCACGTGTTATTTACCAGTTCTGGATTCTCTGTACGTGCCTTGTTCAATTGCTCGTATTTTAAACAATCAATTTATTTCACGGATATCTTTCAATCTTCCTCTCACTAACCATGGTCTTGTCTATGTTCAATTTATCCGATTATTACCCCTTATAACGTGATGATATTTTGTATGTACTAACTGTAATGGTATCATTGTAATTACGGAAAACTGCAACAGTATACGAAGAGAAAAAAAAAAAAAGAAAAAAAACGTATAACTGTTACTGGGTAATTTATAAGGTGGTTAAAATAAATAACTGAAATAAATATACAAAGGTGGCACAACAGCGATGCGAATTAGCAGCAGCAGCGGTGACGCCAGGTGGCAGGAGAGTAAGCAAGGTCAAAAACAGCAACACCAGGAGACATTCACCCTCCGTCCAAGCACTCGTCACCCATCCCGCCTCACCCCGGAACCCACAGCTCTCTCCGTTGCAGGTCAGTGGTGAAGTTTTTTACGGAACGAACAAAATTTCTTTTGCGTTTAGCGTGAAAAATGTATCGTTTGTCATTATTTTTGTTACTGTTGTAATTATTTTTATCTTTTTCTTTTTTTTATGCAGAGTTGACGAGGTCTCCCTCGGTGAGGTGGTCAGGCAGAAGTTGTCGCAGCCTGCCACCAACGCCAACGCCGACCTATCATCACCCCCTTCACCCCCCACTCCCGGCAGTGGGTATGGTCGCTGAGAGGAAGAAACGTTTTGAGCTGTAACCCACTTGTCGCTCTACAGAAATTACTTGTGCCAAAATTGGTTTATCTTTTTCTTTTTTGTTTTCAATTTTTTTTCTAGGGAACTCGCTGCTTAGCGGGCGAACAATCTTTATTTTTATACGATTATTTCTGGCGATAAGCACAGACAATTATTCTACAAATCTTCACTTCCATTCTGCTGTCCTATTTGGAGAAGATCTACTTCATGTTAGATAACAAGGTTAGGAAATCGGGACTAGATACAATTTTGTGTAAACAATCGGTTTATTTTCAATAAGGTGCGAAGAGAAGAATTGTGTTCAGAGGATCGATAAGTTTAATAATTGAATGAAAAATTCAACCACCATAAAAAAAAAAAAAAGGTAAAAACAAAGTTAAGTAAGCTAAACTGGGCTGATTACAAATGTGTAACTTGGGTCGTGCGTTGATAGATGTTGGGTACAGTCGTTAGTATAATATCTTTTGTAATAATACTTATTAACATATTGAACACGTTTATTTGAGGTAAACGCATGATTCAATACCTTTTACTCTAGATATAACACACGTACATACATAATTATGTATTAACGTTTAAATGAAAGGAGACCAGATTGTTTTCAGTTCTGTACACACTGATCACTAGTAAGTACGTCGTGCATGATATGATGTAAACGTATCGATGAGTTGATATGGTAAAGACAATAAATTGAACTAGTGACAATTTATTTTCGCATTCTAATAATATATTGTCGCACAGTATTACTGGAACGTTGTGCATTTAGGGCATTATTTATTTTGCATTTGTTCCCTTTATTATTATATCAGTATAGTTGAAAATCACCGCAATATAATCTTGAAACTGGATTCAATATCGAATACACTTAATTTTTTTGCGGTCAACCACATTTTCGAAATCAATTCTACGTAGATGCAATGCAATATGCAAACGTAGATGGGCTGATCAGGTATGTCCATTTTTTGATCTCTTGAAAGTTCAATGAAATTCTTACTGTATTCGATGATTGAAAACAAGATACTTAACTGTAATTCGTGTTATTCGGGATCCAAATGGATGTAAATCCGATTTTGCAAATGAGGGAACACATGTTGCTCGAGTCATGTATACAATAACACTTTTGTAATATTTATATATACCTATAGAAATGCATGTGTAAAGAAAATTGTACCAACATCCAATTCTATTCTTTGAAATATCTAAACAGCATCAGAGCGATGTAACAGTTGCTGCTAGGTTTTTTTTTTTTTTATTTCTTTTTTTCTTATATTCTACTTTGTTGTGCAGATTAGATAATTATTAGTTCTTTTCGTAAACGTTAAGATGATCGGTATTCTTCCCCCCTCCAATTTCTTTCCCATTGTTATCAACATTCATTGAAAGGAACAGACTTTGGCCAGAGAATGACGAAGAAACCTAAATAAAAAAAGGCGACCTAGTACGGAAAAATTATATTTAACAAACTTTGAACATGGTGCTTTTGTTAATTTTACATTCAGCCTGTACTGTACTTTTCGTTTTGTGTATACGGTTTTCTTCTTTTTCCCTCTCTCTTCGCTTCTAATTTTAATCATTTAATGTTAATATTGTATAGTTTACGACGTTTGTTAGATTTAAGTATAAATAGCCCAAGATTAACCCCTCCCCATATCAAGTGGATTGTTCATTGTTTATATGTTATATCATATATTATATTACATTATTATGAAATACGTTGCAGTGGCAATATAATTATACATATATAAATATATTAGTATTACACCTATATCTATATATGTATTGTGTAGAGTAATTGCTCAGGATTGTTTAACATTTATAATATATTGCGATTATTATTATTATTACTATTATTATTATTATATTACCTGTGTATTATAATTTATACAATAAAGTTTGAAATAAAAAACAATATATAATATGTAGAATAGTCATTAATTGCTGACCACTTTATCATTCATAACATATTCATGCATCATGTTGAAAAGTTGATTTTCTGATAAGTATGAAATGGAGATCTATTTTATCGATAGAGCTAATGTGTGGTTAAAGTGTTCGATTCCGATGGCGAATTGATGTTCGGAACGGAATTCAGAATAATTGATTGCTGTTCGTTAGTCGATGTAGCTACATTCTAAAAATCTATTCGAGAGAAATTTACTCGATCGGAGCTTATTGACAAACGGAAATATGTCTAAAACTGGAGTAGTCGAGTCTACAGACTCACGATCATGGAAAAATCGTACAAGTCAAAGGTTACATCAAATCAAAGAAAAGTTGATGTCTCGCGAAATAGACAAGCAGGTGAGAATACAATTGTCCAGGCGGTCTTGTGTTATTTTGCAATACAATCAATGAATGAGTTCGATTACATCAATTGACCCTTTGTACATGAATTATGTATTTTTCAGAAGGAAGCTGTGACCTTGTTGATCAATGAATTGAAATGTAATTCGGAAGTAAGCCGAGACCTGGTTATCACGGCACTTCTTAAGTCAGAAATAATTGCATTACTCTGCGAAACAACTATGACGATGTTGGGACCGCTACTCAGGTGCGATAAACTTCCAATACAAAGCTTTTTGGGCTCCAGAATCGCAATATAGGAATCTTTGAGTCCTTTGAATTTATTTCGTGTCAAATTTAGCGATTTCGAAAATCATTGAAAAACTATCATTGCGTTAGTACATTTCTACGCTGATCAGGAGTAATAGCCAAAAAACAGAATATTTCCGTAATTAATGATATAACAGTAATGCTAACCATTTGTATTTCCAACGGAAAATTTCGCGGTTTTAACTTGTGCTGGAATAAATTCTTTCATGCGCTATTCCGACGTAATTTTGCGAGAAAAATCGATTGGGTGCAGTCCCGATAGGCTGCGATCAACAGAACAAAAGTTACAGCCAAAAAACGTGAACCTGTGTTTTCGACATTTTTCAGCAGGTGCTTTTTCCTCCGTCATTTCTCTCCTGTTCATCCTACGCTCTTTTCGCTGCGTTTTCTGAGTTCCTGGGGGTCCAATTGGTCGGGAAAGGGTCATACAAATCACTTCTGAGACGAAAAAATTTTTGGTCAAATGAAAAGGAAGGTTAACCCCTTTGCATTTTTGGCGAAAATTTTGGCGATTTTGAAAAGTGCCGGAATAAATTATTTCATGCACTGTTCCGACGTAATTTTGCGAGAGAAATCGATTGGGCGCAGTCCCGATAGGCTGCGATCAACAGAACAAAAGTTACAGCCAAAAAACGTGAACCTGTGTTTTCGACATTTTTCAGCAGGTGCTTTTTCCTCCGTAATTTCTCTCCTGTTCATCCTACGCTCTTTTCGCTGCGTTTTCTGAGTTCCTGGGGGTCCAATTGGTCGGGAAAGGGTCATACAAATCACTTCTGAGACGAAAAATTTTTTGGTCAAAAAAAAAGGAAGGTTAACCCCTTTGCATTTTTGGCGAAAATTGTGGCGATTTTGAAAAGTGCCGGAATAAATTATTTCATGCACTGTTCCGACGTAATTTTGCGAGAGAAATCGATTGGGCGCAGTCCCGATAGGCTGCGATCAACAGAACAAAAGTTGCAGCCAAAAAACGTGAACCTGTGTTTTCGTCATTTTTCGGCAGGTGCTTTTCCCTTCGTAATTTCTCTCCTGTTCATCCTACGCTCTTTTCGCTGAGTTTTCTGAGTTCCTGGGGGTCCAATTGGTCGGGAAAGGGTCATACAAATCACTTCTGAGACGAAAAATTTTTTGGTCAAAAAAAAAGGAAGGTTAACCCCTTTGCATTTTTGGCGAAAATTTTGGCGATTTTGAAAAGTGCCGGAATAAATTATTTCATGCACTGTTCCGGCGTAATTTTGCGAGAGAAACCGATTGAGCGTAGTCCCGATAGGCTGCGATCAACAGAACAAAAGTTACAGCCAAAAAACGTGAACCTGCGTTTTCGACATTTTTCAGCAGGTGCTTTTTCCTCCGTAATTTCTCTCCTGTTCATCCTACGCTCTTTTCGCTGCGTTTTCTGAGTTCCTAGGGGTCCAATTGGTCGGGAAAGGGTCATACAAATCACTTCTGAGACGAAAAATTTTTTGGTCAAAAAAAAAGAAAGGTTAACCCCTTTGCATTTTTGGCGAAAATTTTCGCGATTTTGAAAAGTGCCGGAATAAATTATTTCATGCGCTGTTCCGACGTAATTTTGCGAGAGAAATCGATTGGGCGCAGTCCCGATAGGCTGCGATCAACAGAACAAAAGTTACAGCCAAAAAACGTGAACCTGTGTTTTCGACATTTTTCAGCAGGTGCTTTTTCCTCCGTAATTTCTCTCCTGTTCATCCTACGCTCTTTTCGCTGCGTTTTCTGAGTTCCTGGGGGTCCAATTGGTCGGGAAAGGGTCATACAAATCACTTCTGAGACGAAAAATTTTTTGGTCCAAAAAAAAGGAAGGTTAACCCCTTTGCATTTTTGGCGAAAATTTTGGCGATTTTGAAAAGTGCCAGAATAAATTATTTCATGCACTGTTCCGACGTAATTTTGCGAGAGAAATCGATTGGGCGCAGTCCCGATAGGCTGCGATCAACAGAACAAAAGTTACAGCCAAAAAACGTGAACCTGTGTTTTCGACATTTTTCAGCAGGTGCTTTTTCCTCCGTAATTTCTCTCCTGTTCATCCTACGCTCTTTTCGCTGCGTTTTCTGAGTTCCTAGGGGTCCAATTGGTCGGGAAAGGGTCATACAAATCACTTCTGAGACGAAAAATTTTTTGGTCAAAAAAAAAGGAAGGTTAACCCCTTTGCATTTTTGGCAAAAATTTTGGCGATTTTGAAAAGTGCCGGAATAAATTCTTTCATGCACTGTTCCGACGTAATTTTGCGAGAGAAATCGATTGGGCGCAGTCCCGATAGGCTGCGATCAACAGAACAAAAGTTACAGCCAAAAAACGTGAACCTGTGTTTTCGTCATTTTTCGGCAGGTGCTTTTCCCTTCGTAATTTCTCTCCTGTTCATCCTACGCTCTTTTCGCTGAGTTTTCTGAGTTCCTGGGGGTCCAATTGGTCGGGAAAGGGTCATACAAATCACTTCTGAGACGAAAAATTTTTTGGTCAAAAAAAAAGGAAGGTTAACCCCTTTGCATTTTTGGCGAAAATTTTGGCGATTTTGAAAAGTGCCGGAATAAATTATTTCATGCACTGTTCCGGCGTAATTTTGCGAGAGAAACCGATTGGGCGTAGTCCCGATAGGCTGCGATCAACAGAACAAAAGTTACAGCCAAAAAACGTGAACCTGCGTTTTCGACATTTTTCAGCAGGTGCTTTTTCCTCCGTAATTTCTCTCCTGTCCATCCTACGCTCTTTTCGCTGCGTTTTCTGAGTTCCTAGGGGTCCAATTGGTCGGGAAAGGGTCATACAAATCACTTCTGAGACGAAAAATTTTTTGGTCAAAAAAAAAGGATGGTTAACCCCTTTGCATTTTTGGCGAGAATTTTGGCGATTTTGAAAAGTGCCGGAATAAATTATTTCATGCACTGTTCCGACGTAATTTCGCGAGAGAAATCGATTGGGTGCAGTCCCGTTAGGCTGCGATCAACAGAACAAAAGTTACAGCCAAAAAACGTGAACCTGTGTTTTCGACATTTTTCAGCAGGTGCTTTTTCCTCCGTAATTTCTCTCCTGTTCATCCTACGCTCTTTTCGCTGCGTTTTCTGAGTTCCTAGGGGTCCAATTGGTCGGGAAAGGGTCATACAAATCACTTCTGAGACGAAAAATTTTTTGGTCCAAAAAAAAGGAAGGTTAACCCCTTTGCATTTTTGGCGAAAATTTTGGCGATTTTGAAAAGTGCCAGAATAAATTATTTCATGCACTGTTCCGACGTAATTTTGCGAGAGAAATCGATTGGGCGCAGTCCCGATAGGCTGCGATCAACAGAACAAAAGTTACAGCCAAAAAACGTGAACCTGCGTTTTCGACATTTTTCAGCAGGTGCTTTTTCCTCCGTAATTTCTCTCCTGTTCATCCTACGCTCTTTTCGCTGCGTTTTCTGAGTTCCTAGGGGTCCAATTGGTCGGGAAAGGGTCATACAAATCACTTCTGAGACGAAAAATTTTTTGGTCAAAAAAAAAGGAAGGTTAACCCCTTTGCATTTTTGGCAAAAATTTTGGCGATTTTGAAAAGTGCCGGAATAAATTCTTTCATGCACTGTTCCGACGTAATTTTGCGAGAGAAATCGATTGGGCGCAGTCCCGATAGGCTGCGATCAACAGAACAAAAGTTACAGCCAAAAAACGTGAACCTGTGTTTTCGACATTTTTCAGCAGGTGCTTTTTCCTTCGTAATTTCTCTCCTGTTCATCCTACGCTCTTTTCGCTGCGTTTTCTGAGTTCCTGGGGGTCCAATTGGTCGGGAAAGGGTCATACAAATCACTTCTGAGACGAAAAATTTTTTGGTCCAAGAAAAAGGAAGGTTAACCCCTTTGCATTTTTGGCGAAAATTTTGGCGATTTTGAAAAGTGCCGGAATAAATTATTTCATGCACTGTTCCGACGTAATTTTGCGAGAGAAATCGATTGGGCGCAGTCCCGATAGGCTGCGATCAACAGAACAAAAGTTACAGCCAAAAAACGTGAACCTGTGTTTTCGTCATTTTTCGGCAGGTGCTTTTCCCTTCGTAATTTCTCTCCTGTTCATCCTACGCTCTTTTCGCTGAGTTTTCTGAGTTCCTGGGGGTCCAATTGGTCGGGAAAGGGTCATACAAATCACTTCTGAGACGAAAAATTTTTTGGTCAAAAAAAAAGGAAGGTTAACCCCTTTGCATTTTTGGCGAAAATTTTGGCGATTTTGAAAAGTGCCGGAATAAATTATTTCATGCACTGTTCCGACGTAATTTTGCGAGAGAAATCGATTGGGCGCAGTCCCGATAGGCTGCGATCAACAGAACAAAAGTTACAGCCAAAAAACGTGAACCTGTGTTTTCGACATTTTTCAGCAGGTGCTTTTTCCTCCGTAATTTCTCTCCTGTTCATCCTACGCTCTTTTCGCTGCGTTTTCTGAGTTCCTAGGGGTCCAATTGGTCGGGAAAGGGTCATACAAATCACTTCTGAGACGAAAAATTTTTTGGTCCAAGAAAAAGGAAGGTTAACCCCTTCGCATTTTTGGCGAAAATTTTGGCGATTTTGAAAAGTGCCGGAATAAATTATTTCATGCACTGTTCCGACGTAATTTTGCGAGAGAAATCGATTGGGCGCAGTCCCGATAGGCTGCGATCAACAGAACAAAAGTTACAGCCAAAAAACGTGAACCTGCGTTTTCGACATTTTTCAGCAGGTGCTTTTTCCTCCGTAATTTCTCTCCTGTTCATCCTACGCTCTTTTCGCTGCGTTTTCTGAGTTCCTAGGGGTCCAAATGGTCGGGAAAGGGTCATACAAATCACTTCTGAGACGAAAAATTTTTTGGTCAAAAAAAAAGGATGGTTAACCCCTTTGCATTTTTGGCGAGAATTTTGGCGATTTTGAAAAGTGCCGGAATAAATTATTTCATGCACTGTTCCGACGTAATTTTGCGAGAGAAATCGATTGGGCGCAGTCCCGATAGGCTGCGATCAACAGAACAAAAGTTACAGCCAAAAAACGTGAACCTGCGTTTTCGACATTTTTCAGCAGGTGCTTTTTCCTCCGTAATTTCTCTCCTGTTCATCCTACGCTCTTTTCGCTGCGTTTTCTGAGTTCCTAGGGGTCCAACTGGTCGGGAAAGGGTCATACAAATCACTTCTGAGACGAAAAATTTTTTGGTCAAAAAAAAAGGAAGGTTAACCCCTTTGCATTTTTGGCGAAAATTGTGGCGATTTTGAAAAGTGCCGGAATAAATTATTTCATGCACTGTTCCGACGTAATTTTGCGAGAGAAATCGATTGGGCGCAGTCCCGATAGGCTGCGATCAACAGAACAAAAGTTGCAGCCAAAAAACGTGAACCTGTGTTTTCGTCATTTTTCGGCAGGTGCTTTTCCCTTCGTAATTTCTCTCCTGTTCATCCTACGCTCTTTTCGCTGAGTTTTCTGAGTTCCTGGGGGTCCAATTGGTCGGGAAAGGGTCATACAAATCACTTCTGAGACGAAAAATTTTTTGGTCAAAAAAAAAGGAAGGTTAACCCCTTTGCATTTTTGGCGAAAATTTTGGCGATTTTGAAAAGTGCCGGAATAAATTATTTCATGCACTGTTCCGGCGTAATTTTGCGAGAGAAACCGATTGAGCGTAGTCCCGATAGGCTGCGATCAACAGAACAAAAGTTACAGCCAAAAAACGTGAACCTGCGTTTTCGACATTTTTCAGCAGGTGCTTTTTCCTCCGTAATTTCTCTCCTGTTCATCCTACGCTCTTTTCGCTGCGTTTTCTGAGTTCCTAGGGGTCCAATTGGTCGGGAAAGGGTCATACAAATCACTTCTGAGACGAAAAATTTTTTGGTCAAAAAAAAAGAAAGGTTAACCCCTTTGCATTTTTGGCGAAAATTTTCGCGATTTTGAAAAGTGCCGGAATAAATTATTTCATGCGCTGTTCCGACGTAATTTTGCGAGAGAAATCGATTGGGCGCAGTCCCGATAGGCTGCGATCAACAGAACAAAAGTTACAGCCAAAAAACGTGAACCTGTGTTTTCGACATTTTTCAGCAGGTGCTTTTTCCTCCGTAATTTCTCTCCTGTTCATCCTACGCTCTTTTCGCTGCGTTTTCTGAGTTCCTGGGGGTCCAATTGGTCGGGAAAGGGTCATACAAATCACTTCTGAGACGAAAAATTTTTTGGTCCAAAAAAAAGGAAGGTTAACCCCTTTGCATTTTTGGCGAAAATTTTGGCGATTTTGAAAAGTGCCAGAATAAATTATTTCATGCACTGTTCCGACGTAATTTTGCGAGAGAAATCGATTGGGCGCAGTCCCGATAGGCTGCGATCAACAGAACAAAAGTTACAGCCAAAAAACGTGAACCTGTGTTTTCGACATTTTTCAGCAGGTGCTTTTTCCTCCGTAATTTCTCTCCTGTTCATCCTACGCTCTTTTCGCTGCGTTTTCTGAGTTCCTAGGGGTCCAATTGGTCGGGAAAGGGTCATACAAATCACTTCTGAGACGAAAAATTTTTTGGTCAAAAAAAAAGGAAGGTTAACCCCTTTGCATTTTTGGCAAAAATTTTGGCGATTTTGAAAAGTGCCGGAATAAATTCTTTCATGCACTGTTCCGACGTAATTTTGCGAGAGAAATCGATTGGGCGCAGTCCCGATAGGCTGCGATCAACAGAACAAAAGTTACAGCCAAAAAACGTGAACCTGTGTTTTCGTCATTTTTCGGCAGGTGCTTTTCCCTTCGTAATTTCTCTCCTGTTCATCCTACGCTCTTTTCGCTGAGTTTTCTGAGTTCCTGGGGGTCCAATTGGTCGGGAAAGGGTCATACAAATCACTTCTGAGACGAAAAATTTTTTGGTCAAAAAAAAAGGAAGGTTAACCCCTTTGCATTTTTGGCGAAAATTTTGGCGATTTTGAAAAGTGCCGGAATAAATTATTTCATGCACTGTTCCGGCGTAATTTTGCGAGAGAAACCGATTGGGCGTAGTCCCGATAGGCTGCGATCAACAGAACAAAAGTTACAGCCAAAAAACGTGAACCTGCGTTTTCGACATTTTTCAGCAGGTGCTTTTTCCTCCGTAATTTCTCTCCTGTCCATCCTACGCTCTTTTCGCTGCGTTTTCTGAGTTCCTAGGGGTCCAATTGGTCGGGAAAGGGTCATACAAATCACTTCTGAGACGAAAAATTTTTTGGTCAAAAAAAAAGGATGGTTAACCCCTTTGCATTTTTGGCGAGAATTTTGGCGATTTTGAAAAGTGCCGGAATAAATTATTTCATGCACTGTTCCGACGTAATTTCGCGAGAGAAATCGATTGGGTGCAGTCCCGTTAGGCTGCGATCAACAGAACAAAAGTTACAGCCAAAAAACGTGAACCTGTGTTTTCGACATTTTTCAGCAGGTGCTTTTTCCTCCGTAATTTCTCTCCTGTTCATCCTACGCTCTTTTCGCTGCGTTTTCTGAGTTCCTAGGGGTCCAATTGGTCGGGAAAGGGTCATACAAATCACTTCTGAGACGAAAAATTTTTTGGTCCAAAAAAAAGGAAGGTTAACCCCTTTGCATTTTTGGCGAAAATTTTGGCGATTTTGAAAAGTGCCAGAATAAATTATTTCATGCACTGTTCCGACGTAATTTTGCGAGAGAAATCGATTGGGCGCAGTCCCGATAGGCTGCGATCAACAGAACAAAAGTTACAGCCAAAAAACGTGAACCTGCGTTTTCGACATTTTTCAGCAGGTGCTTTTTCCTCCGTAATTTCTCTCCTGTTCATCCTACGCTCTTTTCGCTGCGTTTTCTGAGTTCCTAGGGGTCCAATTGGTCGGGAAAGGGTCATACAAATCACTTCTGAGACGAAAAATTTTTTGGTCCAAAAAAAAGGAAGGTTAACCCCTTTGCATTTTTGGCGAAAATTTTGGCGATTTTGAAAAGTGCCAGAATAAATTATTTCATGCACTGTTCCGACGTAATTTTGCGAGAGAAATCGATTGGGCGCAGTCCCGATAGGCTGCGATCAACAGAACAAAAGTTACAGCCAAAAAACGTGAACCTGCGTTTTCGACATTTTTCAGCAGGTGCTTTTTCCTCCGTAATTTCTCTCCTGTTCATCCTACGCTCTTTTCGCTGCGTTTTCTGAGTTCCTAGGGGTCCAATTGGTCGGGAAAGGGTCATACAAATCACTTCTGAGACGAAAAATTTTTTGGTCAAAAAAAAAGGAAGGTTAACCCCTTTGCATTTTTGGCAAAAATTTTGGCGATTTTGAAAAGTGCCGGAATAAATTCTTTCATGCACTGTTCCGACGTAATTTTGCGAGAGAAATCGATTGGGCGCAGTCCCGATAGGCTGCGATCAACAGAACAAAAGTTACAGCCAAAAAACGTGAACCTGTGTTTTCGACATTTTTCAGCAGGTGCTTTTTCCTTCGTAATTTCTCTCCTGTTCATCCTACGCTCTTTTCGCTGCGTTTTCTGAGTTCCTGGGGGTCCAATTGGTCGGGAAAGGGTCATACAAATCACTTCTGAGACGAAAAATTTTTTGGTCCAAGAAAAAGGAAGGTTAACCCCTTTGCATTTTTGGCGAAAATTTTGGCGATTTTGAAAAGTGCCGGAATAAATTATTTCATGCACTGTTCCGACGTAATTTTGCGAGAGAAATCGATTGGGCGCAGTCCCGATAGGCTGCGATCAACAGAACAAAAGTTACAGCCAAAAAACGTGAACCTGTGTTTTCGTCATTTTTCGGCAGGTGCTTTTCCCTTCGTAATTTCTCTCCTGTTCATCCTACGCTCTTTTCGCTGAGTTTTCTGAGTTCCTGGGGGTCCAATTGGTCGGGAAAGGGTCATACAAATCACTTCTGAGACGAAAAATTTTTTGGTCAAAAAAAAAGGAAGGTTAACCCCTTTGCATTTTTGGCGAAAATTTTGGCGATTTTGAAAAGTGCCGGAATAAATTATTTCATGCACTGTTCCGACGTAATTTTGCGAGAGAAATCGATTGGGCGCAGTCCCGATAGGCTGCGATCAACAGAACAAAAGTTACAGCCAAAAAACGTGAACCTGTGTTTTCGACATTTTTCAGCAGGTGCTTTTTCCTCCGTAATTTCTCTCCTGTTCATCCTACGCTCTTTTCGCTGCGTTTTCTGAGTTCCTAGGGGTCCAATTGGTCGGGAAAGGGTCATACAAATCACTTCTGAGACGAAAAATTTTTTGGTCCAAGAAAAAGGAAGGTTAACCCCTTCGCATTTTTGGCGAAAATTTTGGCGATTTTGAAAAGTGCCGGAATAAATTATTTCATGCACTGTTCCGACGTAATTTTGCGAGAGAAATCGATTGGGCGCAGTCCCGATAGGCTGCGATCAACAGAACAAAAGTTACAGCCAAAAAACGTGAACCTGCGTTTTCGACATTTTTCAGCAGGTGCTTTTTCCTCCGTAATTTCTCTCCTGTTCATCCTACGCTCTTTTCGCTGCGTTTTCTGAGTTCCTAGGGGTCCAAATGGTCGGGAAAGGGTCATACAAATCACTTCTGAGACGAAAAATTTTTTGGTCAAAAAAAAAGGATGGTTAACCCCTTTGCATTTTTGGCGAGAATTTTGGCGATTTTGAAAAGTGCCGGAATAAATTATTTCATGCACTGTTCCGACGTAATTTTGCGAGAGAAATCGATTGGGCGCAGTCCCGATAGGCTGCGATCAACAGAACAAAAGTTACAGCCAAAAAACGTGAACCTGCGTTTTCGACATTTTTCAGCAGGTGCTTTTTCCTCCGTAATTTCTCTCCTGTTCATCCTACGCTCTTTTCGCTGCGTTTTCTGAGTTCCTAGGGGTCCAACTGGTCGGGAAAGGGTCATACAAATCACTTCTGAGACGAAAAATTTTTTGGTCAAAAAAAAAGGAAGGTTAACCCCTTTGCATTTTTGGCGAAAATTGTGGCGATTTTGAAAAGTGCCGGAATAAATTATTTCATGCACTGTTCCGACGTAATTTTGCGAGAGAAATCGATTGGGCGCAGTCCCGATAGGCTGCGATCAACAGAACAAAAGTTGCAGCCAAAAAACGTGAACCTGTGTTTTCGTCATTTTTCGGCAGGTGCTTTTCCCTTCGTAATTTCTCTCCTGTTCATCCTACGCTCTTTTCGCTGAGTTTTCTGAGTTCCTGGGGGTCCAATTGGTCGGGAAAGGGTCATACAAATCACTTCTGAGACGAAAAATTTTTTGGTCAAAAAAAAAGGAAGGTTAACCCCTTTGCATTTTTGGCGAAAATTTTGGCGATTTTGAAAAGTGCCGGAATAAATTATTTCATGCACTGTTCCGGCGTAATTTTGCGAGAGAAACCGATTGAGCGTAGTCCCGATAGGCTGCGATCAACAGAACAAAAGTTACAGCCAAAAAACGTGAACCTGCGTTTTCGACATTTTTCAGCAGGTGCTTTTTCCTCCGTAATTTCTCTCCTGTTCATCCTACGCTCTTTTCGCTGCGTTTTCTGAGTTCCTAGGGGTCCAATTGGTCGGGAAAGGGTCATACAAATCACTTCTGAGACGAAAAATTTTTTGGTCAAAAAAAAAGAAAGGTTAACCCCTTTGCATTTTTGGCGAAAATTTTCGCGATTTTGAAAAGTGCCGGAATAAATTATTTCATGCGCTGTTCCGACGTAATTTTGCGAGAGAAATCGATTGGGCGCAGTCCCGATAGGCTGCGATCAACAGAACAAAAGTTACAGCCAAAAAACGTGAACCTGTGTTTTCGACATTTTTCAGCAGGTGCTTTTTCCTCCGTAATTTCTCTCCTGTTCATCCTACGCTCTTTTCGCTGCGTTTTCTGAGTTCCTGGGGGTCCAATTGGTCGGGAAAGGGTCATACAAATCACTTCTGAGACGAAAAATTTTTTGGTCCAAAAAAAAGGAAGGTTAACCCCTTTGCATTTTTGGCGAAAATTTTGGCGATTTTGAAAAGTGCCAGAATAAATTATTTCATGCACTGTTCCGACGTAATTTTGCGAGAGAAATCGATTGGGCGCAGTCCCGATAGGCTGCGATCAACAGAACAAAAGTTACAGCCAAAAAACGTGAACCTGTGTTTTCGACATTTTTCAGCAGGTGCTTTTTCCTCCGTAATTTCTCTCCTGTTCATCCTACGCTCTTTTCGCTGCGTTTTCTGAGTTCCTAGGGGTCCAATTGGTCGGGAAAGGGTCATACAAATCACTTCTGAGACGAAAAATTTTTTGGTCAAAAAAAAAGGAAGGTTAACCCCTTTGCATTTTTGGCAAAAATTTTGGCGATTTTGAAAAGTGCCGGAATAAATTCTTTCATGCACTGTTCCGACGTAATTTTGCGAGAGAAATCGATTGGGCGCAGTCCCGATAGGCTGCGATCAACAGAACAAAAGTTACAGCCAAAAAACGTGAACCTGTGTTTTCGTCATTTTTCGGCAGGTGCTTTTCCCTTCGTAATTTCTCTCCTGTTCATCCTACGCTCTTTTCGCTGAGTTTTCTGAGTTCCTGGGGGTCCAATTGGTCGGGAAAGGGTCATACAAATCACTTCTGAGACGAAAAATTTTTTGGTCAAAAAAAAAGGAAGGTTAACCCCTTTGCATTTTTGGCGAAAATTTTGGCGATTTTGAAAAGTGCCGGAATAAATTATTTCATGCACTGTTCCGGCGTAATTTTGCGAGAGAAACCGATTGGGCGTAGTCCCGATAGGCTGCGATCAACAGAACAAAAGTTACAGCCAAAAAACGTGAACCTGCGTTTTCGACATTTTTCAGCAGGTGCTTTTTCCTCCGTAATTTCTCTCCTGTCCATCCTACGCTCTTTTCGCTGCGTTTTCTGAGTTCCTAGGGGTCCAATTGGTCGGGAAAGGGTCATACAAATCACTTCTGAGACGAAAAATTTTTTGGTCAAAAAAAAAGGATGGTTAACCCCTTTGCATTTTTGGCGAGAATTTTGGCGATTTTGAAAAGTGCCGGAATAAATTATTTCATGCACTGTTCCGACGTAATTTCGCGAGAGAAATCGATTGGGTGCAGTCCCGTTAGGCTGCGATCAACAGAACAAAAGTTACAGCCAAAAAACGTGAACCTGTGTTTTCGACATTTTTCAGCAGGTGCTTTTTCCTCCGTAATTTCTCTCCTGTTCATCCTACGCTCTTTTCGCTGCGTTTTCTGAGTTCCTAGGGGTCCAATTGGTCGGGAAAGGGTCATACAAATCACTTCTGAGACGAAAAATTTTTTGGTCCAAAAAAAAGGAAGGTTAACCCCTTTGCATTTTTGGCGAAAATTTTGGCGATTTTGAAAAGTGCCAGAATAAATTATTTCATGCACTGTTCCGACGTAATTTTGCGAGAGAAATCGATTGGGCGCAGTCCCGATAGGCTGCGATCAACAGAACAAAAGTTACAGCCAAAAAACGTGAACCTGCGTTTTCGACATTTTTCAGCAGGTGCTTTTTCCTCCGTAATTTCTCTCCTGTTCATCCTACGCTCTTTTCGCTGCGTTTTCTGAGTTCCTAGGGGTCCAATTGGTCGGGAAAGGGTCATACAAATCACTTCTGAGACGAAAAATTTTTTGGTCAAAAAAAAAGGAAGGTTAACCCCTTTGCATTTTTGGCAAAAATTTTGGCGATTTTGAAAAGTGCCGGAATAAATTCTTTCATGCACTGTTCCGACGTAATTTTGCGAGAGAAATCGATTGGGCGCAGTCCCGATAGGCTGCGATCAACAGAACAAAAGTTACAGCCAAAAAACGTGAACCTGTGTTTTCGACATTTTTCAGCAGGTGCTTTTTCCTTCGTAATTTCTCTCCTGTTCATCCTACGCTCTTTTCGCTGCGTTTTCTGAGTTCCTGGGGGTCCAATTGGTCGGGAAAGGGTCATACAAATCACTTCTGAGACGAAAAATTTTTTGGTCCAAGAAAAAGGAAGGTTAACCCCTTTGCATTTTTGGCGAAAATTTTGGCGATTTTGAAAAGTGCCGGAATAAATTATTTCATGCACTGTTCCGACGTAATTTTGCGAGAGAAATCGATTGGGCGCAGTCCCGATAGGCTGCGATCAACAGAACAAAAGTTACAGCCAAAAAACGTGAACCTGTGTTTTCGTCATTTTTCGGCAGGTGCTTTTCCCTTCGTAATTTCTCTCCTGTTCATCCTACGCTCTTTTCGCTGAGTTTTCTGAGTTCCTGGGGGTCCAATTGGTCGGGAAAGGGTCATACAAATCACTTCTGAGACGAAAAATTTTTTGGTCAAAAAAAAAGGAAGGTTAACCCCTTTGCATTTTTGGCGAAAATTTTGGCGATTTTGAAAAGTGCCGGAATAAATTATTTCATGCACTGTTCCGACGTAATTTTGCGAGAGAAATCGATTGGGCGCAGTCCCGATAGGCTGCGATCAACAGAACAAAAGTTACAGCCAAAAAACGTGAACCTGTGTTTTCGACATTTTTCAGCAGGTGCTTTTTCCTCCGTAATTTCTCTCCTGTTCATCCTACGCTCTTTTCGCTGCGTTTTCTGAGTTCCTAGGGGTCCAATTGGTCGGGAAAGGGTCATACAAATCACTTCTGAGACGAAAAATTTTTTGGTCCAAGAAAAAGGAAGGTTAACCCCTTCGCATTTTTGGCGAAAATTTTGGCGATTTTGAAAAGTGCCGGAATAAATTATTTCATGCACTGTTCCGACGTAATTTTGCGAGAGAAATCGATTGGGCGCAGTCCCGATAGGCTGCGATCAACAGAACAAAAGTTACAGCCAAAAAACGTGAACCTGCGTTTTCGACATTTTTCAGCAGGTGCTTTTTCCTCCGTAATTTCTCTCCTGTTCATCCTACGCTCTTTTCGCTGCGTTTTCTGAGTTCCTAGGGGTCCAAATGGTCGGGAAAGGGTCATACAAATCACTTCTGAGACGAAAAATTTTTTGGTCAAAAAAAAAGGATGGTTAACCCCTTTGCATTTTTGGCGAGAATTTTGGCGATTTTGAAAAGTGCCGGAATAAATTATTTCATGCACTGTTCCGACGTAATTTTGCGAGAGAAATCGATTGGGCGCAGTCCCGATAGGCTGCGATCAACAGAACAAAAGTTACAGCCAAAAAACGTGAACCTGCGTTTTCGACATTTTTCAGCAGGTGCTTTTTCCTCCGTAATTTCTCTCCTGTTCATCCTACGCTCTTTTCGCTGCGTTTTCTGAGTTCCTAGGGGTCCAACTGGTCGGGAAAGGGTCATACAAATCACTTCTGAGACGAAAAATTTTTTGGTCAAAAAAAAAGGATGGTTAACCCCTTTGCATTTTTGGCGAGAATTTTGGCGATTTTGAAAAGTGCCGGAATAAATTATTTCATGCACTGTTCCGACGTAATTTCGCGAGAGAAATCGATTGGGCGCAGTCCCGTTAGGCTGCGATCAACAGAACAAAAGGTACAGCCAAAAAACGTGAACCTGTGTTTTCGACATTTTTCAGCAGGTGCTTTTTCCTCCGTAATTTCTCTCCTGTTCATCCTACGCTCTTTTCGCTGCGTTTTCTGAGTTCCTAGGGGTCCAATTGGTCGGGAAAGGGTCATACAAATCACTTCTGAGACGAAAAATTTTTTAGTCAAAAAAAAAGGAAGGTTAACCCCTTTGCATTTTTGGCGAAAATTTTGGCGATTTTGAAAAGTGCCGGAATAAATTATTTCATGCACTGTTCCGACGTAATTTTGCGAGAGAAATCGATTGGGCGCAGTCCCGATAGGCTGCGATCAACAGAACAAAAGTTACAGCCAAAAAACGTGAACCTGTGTTTTCGACATTTTTCAGCAGGTGCTTTTTCCTCCGTAATTTCTCTCCTGTTCATCCTACGCTCTTTTCGCTGCGTTTTCTGAGTTCCTGGGGGTCCAATTGGTCGGGAAAGGGTCATACAAATCACTTCTGAGACGAAAAATTTTTGAGTCCAAAAAAAAGGAAGGTTAACCCCTTTGCATTTTTGGCGAAAATTTTGGCGATTTTGAAAAGTGCCGGAATAAATTATTTCATGCACTGTTCCGACGTAATTTTGCGAGAGAAATCGATTGGGCGCAGTCCCGATAGGCTGCGATCAACAGAACAAAAGTTACAGCCAAAAAACGTGAACCTGTGTTTTCAACATTTTTCAGCAGGTGCTTTTTCCTCCGTAATTTCTCTCCTGTTCATCCTACGCTCTTTTTGCTGCGTTTTCTGAGTTCCTGGGGGTCCAATTGGTCGGGAAAGGGTCATACAAATCACTTCTGAGACGAAAAATTTTTTGGTCCAAAAAAAAGGAAGGTTAACCCCTTTGCATTTTTGGCGAAAATTTTGGCGATTTTGAAAAGTGCCGGAATAAATTATTTCATGCACTGTTCCGACGTAATTTCGCGAGAGAAATCGATTGGGCGCAGTCCCGTTAGGCTGCGATCAACAGAACAAAAGTTACAGCCAAAAAACGTGAACCTGTGTTTTCGACATTTTTCAGCAGGTACTTTTTCCTCCGTAATTTCTCTCCTGTTCATCCTACGCTCTTTTCGCTGCGTTTTCTGAGTTCCTAGGGGTCCAATTGGTCGGGAAAGGGTCATACAAATCACTTCTGAGACGAAAAATTTTTTGGTCCAAAAAAAAGGAAGGTTAACATTTGCATTTTTGGCGAAAATTTTGGCGATTTTGAAAAGTGCCGGAACAAATTATTTCATGCACTGTTCCGACGTAATTTTGCGAGAGAAATCGATTGGGCGCAGTCCCGATAGGCTGCGATCAACAGAACAAAAGTTACAGCCAAAAAACGTGAACCTGTGTTTTCGTCATTTTTCGGCAGGTGCTTTTCCCTTCGTAATTTCTCTCCTGTTCATCCTACGCTCTTTTCGCTGAGTTTTCTGAGTTCCTGGGGGTCCAATTGGTCGGGAAAGGGTCATACAAATCACTTCTGAGACGAAAAATTTTTTGGTCAAAAAAAAAGGAAGGTTAACCCCTTTGCATTTTTGGCGAAAATTTTGGCGATTTTGAAAAGTGCCGGAATAAATTATTTCATGCACTGTTCCGACGTAATTTTGCGAGAGAAATCGATTGGGCGCAGTCCCGATAGGCTGCGATCAACAGAACAAAAGTTACAGCCAAAAAACGTGAACCTGTGTTTTCGACAATATTCAGCAGGTGCTTTTTCCTCCGTAATTTCTCTCCTGTTCATCCTACGCTCTTTTCGCTGCGTTTTCTGAGTTCCTAGGGGTCCAATTGGTCGGGAAAGGGTCATACAAATCACTTCTGAGACGAAAAATTTTTTGGTCAAAAAAAAAGGAAGGTTAACCCCTTTGCATTTTTGGCGAAAATTTTGGCGATTTTGAAAAGTGCCGGAATAAATTATTTCATGCACTGTTCCGACGTAATTTTGCGAGAGAAATCGATTGGGCGCAGTCCCGATAGGCTGCGATCAACAGAACAAAAGTTACAGCCAAAAAACGTGAACCTGTGTTTTCGACATTTTTCAGCAGGTGCTTTTTCCTCCGTAATTTCTCTCCTGTTCATCCTTCGCTCTTTTTGCTGCGTTTTCTGAGTTCCTGGGGGTCCAATTGGTCGGGAAAGGGTCATACAAATCACTTCTGAGACGAAAAATTTTTTGGTCCAAAAAAAAGGAAGGTTAACCCCTTTGCATTTTTGGCGAAAATTTTGGCGATTTTGAAAAGTGCCGGAATAAATTATTTCATGCACTGTTCCGACGTAATTTCGCGAGAGAAATCGATTGGGCGCAGTCCCGTTAGGCTGCGATCAACAGAACAAAAGTTACAGCCAAAAAACGTGAACCTGTGTTTTCGACATTTTTCAGCAGGTGCTTTTTCCTCCGTAATTTCTCTCCTGTTCATCCCACGCTCTTTTCGCTGCGTTTTCTGAGTTCCTAGGGGTCCAATTGGTCGGGAAAGGGTCATACAAATCACTTCTGAGACGAAAAATTTTTTGGTCCAAAAAAAAGGAAGGTTAACATTTGCATTTTTGGCGAAAATTTTGGCGATTTTGAAAAGTGCCGGAATAAATTATTTCATGCACTGTTCCGACGTAATTTTGCGAGAGAAATCGATTGGGCGCAGTCCCGATAGGCTGCGATCAACAGAACAAAAGTTACAGCCAAAAAACGTGAACCTGTGTTTTCGACATTTTTCAGCAGGTGCTTTTTCCTCCGTAATTTCTCTCCTGTTCATCCTACGCTCTTTTCGCTGCGTTTTCTGAGTTCCTGGGGGTCCAATTGGTCGGGAAAGGGTCATACAAATCACTTCTGAGATGAAAAATTTTTTGGTCAAATAAATAGGAAGGTTAACCCCTTTGCATTTTTGGCGAAAATTTTGGCGATTTTGAAAAGTGCCGGAATAAATTATTTCATGCACTGTTCCGACGTAATTTTGCGAGAGAAATCGATTGGGCGCAGTCCCGATAGGCTGCGATCAACAGAACAAAAGTTACAGCCAAAAAACGTGAACCTGTGTTTTCGTCATTTTTCGGCAGGTGCTTTTCCCTTCGTAATTTCTCTCCTGTTCATCCTACGCTCTTTTCGCTGAGTTTTCTGAGTTCCTGGGGGTCCAATTGGTCGGGAAAGGGTCATACAAATCACTTCTGAGACGAAAAATTTTTTGGTCAAAAAAAAAGGAAGGTTAACCCCTTTGCATTTTTGGCGAAAATTTTGGCGATTTTGAAAAGTGCCGGAATAAATTATTTCATGCACTGTTCCGGCGTAATTTTGCGAGAGAAACCGATTGGGCGTAGTCCTGATAGGCTGCGATCAACAGAACAAAAGTTACAGCCAAAAAACGTGAACCTGCGTTTTCGACATTTTTCAGCAGGTGCTTTTTCCTCCGTAATTTCTCTCCTGTTCATCCTACGCTCTTTTCGCTGCGTTTTCTGAGTTCCTAGGGGTCCAATTGGTCGGGAAAGGGTCATACAAATCACTTCTGAGACGAAAAATTTTTTGGTCAAAAAAAAAAGGAAGGTTAACCCCTTTGCATTTTTGGCGAAAATTTTGGCGATTTCGAAAAGTGCCGGAATAAATTATTTCATGCACTTTTCTGACGTAATTTCGCGAGAGAAATCGATTGGGCGCAGTCCCGTTAGGCTGCGATCAACAGAACAAAAGTTACAGCCAAAAAACGTGAACCTGTGTTTTCGACATTTTTCAGCAGGTGCTTTTTCCTCCGTAATTTCTCTCCTGTTCATCCTACGCTCTTTTCGCTGCGTTTTCTGAGTTCCTAGGGGTCCAATTGGTCGGGAAAGGGTCATACAAATCACTTCTGAGACGAAAAATTTTTTGGTCAAAAAAAAAGAAAGGTTAACCCCTTTGCATTTTTGGCGAAAATTTTCGCGATTTTGAAAAGTGCCGGAATAAATTATTTCATGCACTGTTCCGACGTAATTTTGCGAGAGAAATCGATTGGGCGCAGTCCCGATAGGCTGCGATCAACAGAACAAAAGTTACAGCCAAAAAACGTGAACCTGTGTTTTCGACATTTTTCAGCAGGTGCTTTTTCCTCCGTAATTTCTCTCCTGTTCATCCTACGCTCTTTTCGCTGCGTTTTCTGAGTTCCTGGGGGTCCAATTGGTCGGGAAAGGGTCATACAAATCACTTCTGAGACGAAAAATTTTTTGGTCCAAAAAAAAGGAAGGTTAACCCCTTTGCATTTTTGGCGAAAATTTTGGCGATTTTGAAAAGTGCCGGAATAAATTATTTCATGCACTGTTCCGACGTAATTTTGCGAGAGAAATCGATTGGGCGCAGTCCCGATAGGCTGCGATCAACAGAACAAAAGTTACAGCCAAAAAACGTGAACCTGTGTTTTCGACATTTTTCAGCAGGTGCTTTTTCCTCCGTAATTTCTCTCCTGTTCATCCTACGCTCTTTTCGCTGCGTTTTCTGAGTTCCTAGGGGTCCAATTGGTCGGGAAAGGGTCATACAAATCACTTCTGAGACGAAAAATTTTTTGGTCAAAAAAAAAGGAAGGTTAACCCCTTTGCATTTTTGGCAAAAATTTTGGCGATTTTGAAAAGTGCCGGAATAAATTCTTTCATGCACTGTTCCGACGTAATTTTGCGAGAGAAATCGATTGGGCGCAGTCCCGATAGGCTGCGATCAACAGAACAAAAGTTACAGCCAAAAAACGTGAACCTGTGTTTTCGACATTCTTCAGCAGGTGCTTTTTCCTCCGTAATTTCTCTCCTGTTCATCCTACGCTCTTTTCGCTGCGTTTTCTGAGTTCCTGGGGGTCCAATTGGTCGGGAAAGGGTCATACAAATCACTTCTGAGACGAAAAATTTTTTGGTCCAAGAAAAAGGAAGGTTAACCCCTTTGCATTTTTGGCGAAAATTTTGGCGATTTTGAAAAGTGCCGGAATAAATTATTTCATGCACTGTTCCGACGTAATTTTGCGAGAGAAATCGATTGGGCGCAGTCCCGATAGGCTGCGATCAACAGAACAAAAGTTACAGCCAAAAAACGTGAACCTGTGTTTTCGTCATTTTTCGGCAGGTGCTTTTCCCTTCGTAATTTCTCTCCTGTTCATCCTACGCTCTTTTCGCTGAGTTTTCTGAGTTCCTGGGGGTCCAATTGGTCGGGAAAGGGTCATACAAATCACTTCTGAGACGAAAAATTTTTTGGTCAAAAAAAAAGGAAGGTTAACCCCTTTGCATTTTTGGCGAAAATTTTGGCGATTTTGAAAAGTGCCGGAATAAATTATTTCATGCACTGTTCCGGCGTAATTTTGCGAGAGAAACCGATTGGGCGTAGTCCCGATAGGCTGCGATCAACAGAACAAAAGTTACAGCCACAAACGTGAACCTTTGTTTTCGACATCTTTCAGCAGGTGCTTTTTCCTCCGTAATTTCTCTCCTGTTCATCCTACGCTCTTTTCGCTGCGTTTTCTGAGTTCCTGGGGGTCCAATTGGTCGGGAAAGGGTCATACAAATCACTTCTGAGACGAAAAATTTTTTGGTCCAAAAAAAAGGAAGGTTAACCCCTTTGCATTTTTGGCGAAAATTTTGGCGATTTTGAAAAGTGCCGGAATAAATTATTTCATGCACTGTTCCGACGTAATTTTGCGAGAGAAATCGATTGGGCGCAGTCCCGATAGGCTGCGATCAACAGAGCAAAAATTACAGCCGAAAAACCAAGAATTTACTTCCAAATTTCTTCTCTGTTGATCCCACGCTCTTTTTGCTGCGTTTTCTGAGTTCTAGGGGGTCCAATTAGTCAGGAAAGAGTCACACGAATCGATTCCAAGATGAAAGATATTCGGACAATACGGGTCAAATACCTTTTTTGATTCTCATGGGAACACAATCATTCTAGACTTGGTCGACTACTCTGATTTCAAGAATAGAACGTCATGCCTCTCAAATTGGCGAAAAAACTAGACTAACCTAGTTTTTTTTCACAGGGCAACTCTCAAATGCTTTTCCATCTTGATAGTTAGTCGTCAATTCTACAATCAAAATCACGCGTCCTACGTAGTGGCCTCGATCCTGCGTACTGGTCATTTTCTTACAATGCAGGACTCGGAATTTTCATCAGACTATTCTGTCATGCTCGAGAACATGGTCCGAACACTGGACAAAATATTAGTAAGGTAGATCATACAATAATAACAACGAACGTCATTGTATAAAATTTCCAACGAAAACTTTCTTTCTTTATTTGTCCAATCTTACATTTGTGCAGAGTAATATTACATTTCAAGTATAGACAAGGACTAAATGCTATTCGAAGCGTACAGACATAACATACATACACATGTAAAGCATTCATTAATAAAATTGAACGTCCGTATATAATATTATCAATGAAAATGTGAATTCTTTATTCATTCATTTTTTCACTTCTGCCTAGTGCCAATACATTTCAAGTGTCGGCAAGGACGATTTGCGAATCAAAGCAAATATTTGAGTTTCTCAAAAAACTTCTATCCACCTCATCTCCGGCCTACCGGATCGTATTTTCGACGGCAAGTATCCTCAACATCGTTATGGGACGCACCGGATCCGACGACGCCACCCCAAGTCCAGAGGATGAGGCGCTCGTCCTCGACGTCGTCAGCAGAGTGCTGAACCTTATGCACCGAATTGTTGAAGCTAAGAATCCTTCCGACGGAAAATACTCTTTTCGGGCGTTGGTGATGATCTCTGCGGTCTGCGCCTCAGGCATTCGGTGAGTCCTGAATATTGGAAATCAAATAAAACAATACAAGATGATTAGTATCAATGTTTTGAAACTTATCTCTAGTAGGTCCTGCGTATCTACCGATTACGATTGCAGTGACGAGGGTGATCTGCAGTCAACACATAAAGCAGAACTCGCGAATTGCTGCTATTCAGCAATGATGAAATCCGTGATCCCCAACTTCAACGTCAGTTAAATATATCATTTAATCAACTATCACTTTACATAGTTATGACTTAATCTTTAATAATCAAACAGAAAATTGAGCTGGACGAAAGTAACGGTCCATTCTATGAGTGGTTCGTGAACTGTATGAATGGTATTTACGATGTGAGACACTGCGACACGAGAAACTTGTCAAACTACTTGGCTGAACAGGGATATCTACTGACCTTACCACGTCTCACGACTCTTGCAACGTAAGATAAAACTATTTCTGATTGAATGAAAGCATTCGGTACCTTTTGGTTACTCCGTCGACATCCTCACATGCACCACCTTCAGCCAGGACTTGAGGACCGACGCACTCTTCCTGCTCTCCCGAATCTTGACGACTCTGGCCTCGGTTTCGTTGTCGGCAGACAGCTGGCTCGGAGGTACGAAGCAGTTCCAGAAATTCTTAGTCAACGCCTTCAGATCACTCCCTTCAGATCCCTCGGACTGGCCCCCTTTATTGAGCGAAGGAGACGACAGGGCTGATGCACTGCTCGTATTCTTCTACTATTATTTTCTTGTTCAATCCACGGACGCAGCGCCCTATTTGCCGCTCATTGTATCCTATGTAATATCTTCATCAAGCTCGAAGACCAAGCGGAAGTCAACAACGATACAGAAGGCTCTTTGGTTCACGTTTTGCGTGAGTAACTACCATTGATTTCCCTCCCTTGGTTCAGCTTCACCTTATAACTCGTTAAACTTTTCGCAAACAAAGGTCACCGCAGTTTCGCACGAAAACCCGACTACTATTCAGTTCTATGATACGGTGGCAACGCGTCTTTTCGCTGCGTTCGAATCCTCCGATCTGGAACAATATTACACTCATCATCCTGCCGTTGTTGTTCACTGTCTCCAAAGTACGACGGTATCCGATAAGTTCAGGGCTAACGTTGTTTGCTTGTGGCTTGAGAACGACGGCGACGTCGGGTGCCTCGTTGACGGGACGGTCGATGTAGATGTGACAAATCACTGCTTGATGGTAAGGCTCGATAGAAAGTTTTACCCTCGACAACGTCTACCGTCCGTCTAATGTTCCATCATGAACAGGAAATGGTCAAAAACGGATCTCCCAGGGCGGTGGATACAGCTATGAAGGCGATACTGGAGGTACTCGATAGCGCCCAAAATCCTGAGAAGCTCGGAAATGTCGTTTGGGAAATGTTGCCGCAAGTTTTGGCCGCTGGGCATGAAATGAACAGTAAATCCAACTTTCTAATTACTGAAATTCGTTTTACGGAAATTTATCCAAATGCGTATTTCAGTCCACAACACGACAAACGTTTTGAAGCTCGCTGTCATATTGGAACCGAATGAAATGTCAGGAATAGCCCTAGTCCGTTTCTTGTATCAGCTGATAATGTTCATTCTCAAAAACGAGTATGACTCAAATCTTGTTTCTTTGGGGATCAGAAACGCTTATTGTCTTTTGCAACTGTGCATTCGCCGGAATGTCGTTCAAGGTATCCGATGCAATTTTAAAGAAAATGAAGACCACATGTAAGATAGTCGAACGACCGACAAATTTTCCAACTTTCCTTTCGTCCCGAAGGTATCACGATGTTTACAAAGGAACCGAGGCTCATCGCAGTTCTGAAAAATGTCGCATTCGCTAAAAAGGATCCAGCCCTTTCGTACATTTGCTTCCGTTGCTTGTCGTTCCTTATCAGCTGCCAAGCAAAGTACTCGATCCAGGTACAATCTTCATTCCAATATCTATTCTGATCTCTGTGCTTTTGGTACCTTTATTCATTATCTTTCTCTTTCTACAGTGCCCAGACTGTTTGGAAATAGAATTGGATGACTTGCTCAAAGAGATGTCTGTCGACGAGTGTTCAGGCGCCGTCGAGCTTGCCACCGTGATGCTAATCGGGAAAGTCGAGAATCCCGTAATCAAGTTGAAGAAAATGTCGCCTGGTTCGAGCTCCGATAACGTGATAATCGCGTTCTATCTCCAGCTTCACGGGAATCTCGCTAAAGTAAGTTTACAATTTTTTTTCATAGATAAATCAAAATCCGTGCTTACCGTTGTCGGTGGAAAAATTACAGAGTGGACCTGCGGATAGAGAATTGTTGTATATCCTGCTTGTGAAGCTGCTTGATTATTGCAAGGCAGTGGGTAATCTAAAAATTCTGAAGAATCTTTGCGAGCAGCCGTGGACTTGCATCATTATAAAAATGACGATAGAGGCAAATCGGTCAGTGATGGATTCCGACTTCATGGTATTCGTCTCCAACTGGCTCTATCACCGGTATTATATATCACGAAGTTATTCTGCTCCACGGGAACACCGGTCCCTCTGCCGAGATCAATTCGATACCACCCTCGATCTCATAGGGAAAGCTTCTCTCGCCACCTACAGGAAGTATCCCAAGAGAAGTTCACTCCGCGAACTTATAGACATCGTGAGTATGATGTGATATGCAGGTGACAAAATGAGATCGATTCCGTTTCGGGTAAACACTCATCACACATATTTTAATTGCAGCTGATGATCTTCCAAGATCAATTTTCAGATGATGTAGCGGTGGAGATGATGGATTTGGAGATACGGCTTGGCAAAAATTAAGTCCACACTTATAGTAGCGATTTGATATTCCGAATTACATAGTTACCTTATGGTCATAAAATTAAAAAATAATTAATTTTTATAGATGAGTAATATTAGGTACGAAGAAATAAAAATAAAATTATAAATTATACAGCTTTTAATTAAAAGTGAAAACCTAATCTATCGATGACCATTAAAGTTCGAATACAGTCTGATTATACATGGTTTAGAATTGTAACAGTTGGGACAGGCAGGTATAATACGGGTGAGATGCAGTAACAGTCTATATAATAATACGTGAATAATTATAAAATATTCTATCATGTGTTACTTAGCGGCGCAACCATGGATACACATGTTACTGTATAGCGTGTAACTATTATCTACATTGAAGATATAAATCGTCTCCAATTAATAAATATTAGTCTCTCGTTCAAAAAGTGAATTGTTATAATCGATGGTATGATTAGAAATCTTGATCCCAGCCAGAGAATTCGTCTGGCGGAAGGTCAGTATCTGCTGGATACTTTCCAAAGTTTTTCGTATCTATGTGACTCCGTACCTGATTATAAAAATAAGATTGTTATTAGAAACTTGGAACACCGAGTGCATTGACAATTATACCATTGGATCAGCCCTTACCTCAGGAATTATAGGCGCAGACATGCTCTGCTCACGAAGAGCTTCCCAGTTGAACCCGCCAAACCACCTAAAATAGATTTATATTTGATATCCATTGGTAGAGAACTTCGTAAAAAAAAGCTCTCCTTTTTAGTAGATAGAAGAATATCTTTTCACATACTTATGATCGCGGATTTCTTGGACACCGGCACGCTGATATCCCAATCGCTCTGAAGGACTCTGGCGGAGAAGTTTCCTTATAAAATTATTCGCAGATTTGTTGACGATGTTCGGTATGCTAACGGCATCGATTCCCTTCAGGATCTTGTTGTACGTCGACATGTGGTCGTGGTCCCTGAACGGTGGTTTGCCAACCAGCAACTCGTGTGTAAGAATACCCAATGCCCAGTAATCAACCGCCCTGTAAGTTCACCGTTTCGTCAATATATGAACATCATTAGCTATCGGAAGACAATTTGGCAAGGAATCATAGCCGATTCATTCACCTGTCGTGTCCTTTGTTCAGAATTATCTCTGGGGCGACGTACTCCGGTGTTCCGGCAAAAGTCCAGGTCTTGTCGGGGCCAATCTTTTTGCTAAACCCGAAGTCGACCTGAAGAAGAACAGATCAATTCTTTAAGCAAAAATAAATAGAAGATGGATCCCCGTCCTTGGACAAGTGAATCTGTATACCGGTAAATGAAAACCAAAAATAAAATCAAAGGCAGCAGAAAAAGAATAACTGTTGGATATCTACTAGTTTTAGGTATCCTCGGGAGTCCAGCATCAGGTTTTCCGGTTTGAGATCGCGGTAGACGATGTTTAGAGAGTGGAGGTGGTCCAGGGCCTCCACTACGCAGCCGACCATGAATTGGGATGTGGGGTCGTTGAAAAATCGTTTCTGTTGAAGAGTGGTCCAGACGTCACCACCAAGGCAAACCTCCATCAGGAAATATACATACTTTCTGTCCTTGTAGGTCTGGTACAGTCTGCAAAACGCGTCGCTCGATTACGATACTTATTACCAGCAATCGGTCGATTCTGAATTTTAAAAACGGTCGAACTAACTTGCAGATGAACGGCGATGAGCATGCCTGCATGATCCACTTCTCGTTAAGGACATGCTCCTGCTGCTGCTGGTCGACCATTGTTTTCTTCTTCAGTAATTTCAATGCGAAACTCTTATCCGGCATGGATTTCGGAACAACGAGCTCCACCCTTCCGAATCCACCGACCCCCAGCGTTGCCCTGCATTCCAGATCCGACAGTTTCAGGTTCGCGTACTCGCTGATCCACGTCTGCATGGTCAGCGACTTCTTCTGCTTGTCGTACTCGGCCATCCAGTCCTTGGTTCGTATCTCCTCGAGAGCTCCAAGGTAGTTGAGGAAAGATCTGCGAGAATATTATCGAGTGAATCACCATATCACAAAGGGCTGGAACTTTAGCAATAGGAAACCGACGTATAATAAGACTGACTGTCTGTCAAGAGTGAGACACTCGGCTCCTGGCGGCATGGCGATCGCGTTGGCTTGACGCCGGTTTTCTCCCTCGTTGAGTAGGGCCTTTTCACCAAAGTACTTTCCGCGATCAAGCAACACCATTTGTTCCTCTCCGCCGTAGAGGGTGTCCTTCGTAATTTTTACGGTTCCGCCACGAATTATGTAGAATTTGTGACCTTCCTCGCCTTGTCGAACGATCCGAGTTCCGGCCGGAAAGAATTCCTACAACGGAAGGATACAACGACTGAAATCGAAGGAAGACTTCGTCAAACACTCGTTCATCACACCAGACGGACCACTCACCACTCGTAGTAGGTCCGAGATCTTCGCGAGGACATGGTCCTTCGGTTCTGGTAGACTCTGGAATATCGTTATCCGCCTGAGGAATCGTATGTTGGATTGCAGCCTGTCCTGCACGCTCCTCATCATCACCGTGCGGAAGACTCCCCGATCAAGGATCCAGACCTTGCCTCCGCTCTTCACTGGGGAACGACAGAAGCACTCAGAAATTCCGACACAACCAGACGTTCTCCCATTTGCAATTTCTACACTCACCTTGAATCGAGCGAAGTCTCTTCGTGTTGTAGAGCAGCGCCAGCTCTCCGAAAGCCACTCCAGGACCGAAGGTACTCTGCAGGACTTCACCCTCAAAGATGTTGAATTCTCCCTCCGCGGAAACGTAGAGGTGAGAACCTGCGTTGGAATCACGTTATAAACGAAGATGATCAGATTGAGATGGTATTCCCGATGTGGGGCTGGCATCCTCAGCATTTACACTCACCGATATCGCCTTGCCGGATCACCAGCGTCCCAGGTGGCACAAGTTTCGGATGCATGGCTGAAACAAGATCCTCGACCTGTGCCTCGTCCAGATTACCAAGGAAATTATTATTGAGAATTGCGTTTTTTATCTGCTCCCGAGACCTGTGGTAACCGACAAAAAAGTACGTTTAGATATTATGGTTTTTCACCACCAAGCATATACTGCTTAAACTGAAACGGACTTGGGGTCTTTGTTGTAAACTGGAATCGGTCCCGTCACTGGTGCCGATGTTTTTCCAATCACACCCTCCTTTCTTTCATTGCCTCGGTCGACGACGTCAGATCTCGTCGGTGGTTGAGGTGCAGCTCGCTTCGGTGGTTTCGGTGGGCTTGGTTGTACGACAATTTTGGGAAGCGGCTGTATCTGTTGCGACATAAAGAATATTTGTGAAATAAAATTGAACCGTTCACGCTGGATTCCTTAAATTTTGACATCATGAATATGTAAGAACACTAACGACGCTACTGCTCGCTTCCGGTTCGTCGGAGCGCTTGTAGCTCATAACTGTGGCCGCTCCCCGTGCCGTTGCATTCTGCAGAATAAAAACAAACAGGGATGTGAAATTGCGATAAATAATATACACTATACGGAAATCAGCTCTGAAATCACAAGGCAACTTACAACCTGCGACGGTGACGGCGGTGAAGCTCCTGCTCCGGACAGAGAAGGCAAATTGATGCTCCCTCTCTGTCCCAAAATACTAGGAGTCGGAAAGCACGAGAACTTCATCATGCTTCCGTTACCAGGTCTGTCATCCCAAAGCTAAACAAGTTCGGATGTATCTGTGGACTACAGAAATACAAGAGTGATTATGACCACGGATATGTGAGGGACAGTCGCAATTCATCCACTTTATGCAGTACATTATTTGAGAAGTGCTTTCGTCTTTTCAGTCTAAGGCTCACAGCCTAATCAGTCAGAAAACCACGCACGCTCTTTAGGCCCTGCTAATTTGAATTTACCGGGGATGAAAGAAATTGGTCTGGTTCTTTTTTTCATTTTCGTATCTCCGAATTCACCATTAGTTTAAAAAGCTGAACGACACTTGGAAGGAAGACATGTGGACGTATAGTCTCGAGGCTACGTGACGGATGCGAACAAGTCTCGTGAAAAACAGTCACATGTCTCTAAAACTAATTTGCATAAATATGGGTATGCCTATATCGTATAATACAAACTTGCGATCTGCACGTTGAGGGAATATATTAACACTTACAGAGTCGTCTTCAACGTTGTTGAATAACACTGCAAACAACGACGGAGTCTCTCATTGTCCTCCGTAGCTTGTTATGGTTACATTACAATTAGTTTTATTCCCTGGCTGATTATCCCAAGGGTATAAACCGTATAAAAACAACAACACGGATTGTCGATCGTGTAGATAAAAAAAATTGTACACAACACTGAATCGATTCATCTGGTTGCTAAGAACAATTTCAAATGTGTAGTTGCTCATGCCCAAGCTTGTATCATCGTTTCTATCACTATTCTCGAGAACGATTAAAGGCGTTCCATTGTATATTCACTGTGATGCGTGAAATAAGCACGATTAATCAGCATGAAATTGGATTATTTCGAAAACAAAGTAACAATTGTCTGACGATGGGACGAATTGTAGACTCTGTACTTTCTTCATTCGTTAAAGTTACTTATAGATTCGTTAAAGCTACTATCCCATAAACCGGAGAACACGATTGATGCAACGCCGGTGGTAAATTGAATAATTGGTTATGCAACTAAATCCTGCGGGGAATAAAGGAACGCGAATGGGAGTCGCAGCGTGATGCGATACCGGTTTTCAAATGGGGAACTCTGCAGTATTATTTGCTATCGGTCTCGCAGTCGGGCTCCTGCAGTGACGTCACGGCTGATAACTGAGATTACATGTATGTATACTATGTACTGAAAAAACAATGGCTAAGTTATGTACATACGTGCGAAGTGCGTCGAGTAAAGATTCTTTAATTTGTTTAAACGAGAAAATCACGCGACCGTCGCTCCGCGCCCGGGATGCGTAATGATCATAACGAACAGAAGTGTTGCCATTTCGAGAAGAGTAAAATATATCACGTGAAACATCGTATCTGGGTACCTCGGTTCTTCTTTGCTTTTGCACGTCAGGCGCAAATTCACAATTTAAAAACTTTTGATAAAAAACGAAAACGAAAAATGTGAGGAAGGGGACGAAAATCTGAATCCTTTCACTTGTGAGGAAATTTGAACGCATCGTGCCTTATTGATGGCAAATATCAGTTGTCGATAATAAATAGCGAATATTTGGCCGAAGTGGCCATTTGCCGTTTAGATCAGGATATCGGCTCATTTTGAATCCTGCGTGAAAGACTAATCGCCGTTCGTTGAATGATTTTGAAATAATCATTATCCTCAAAACGCATCCTGTAATCGATATATAATATCCCTGCTGTCACAATCTCAAAATTTTACGCGCCGACTCCAAGCCGCGGACTACGGATAAGATAATAGAAATATTCAAATCCGCGGACTGCGAATCCCGCGATGGAATTCGATCATTCACACAACAGGAGATCTTGTAGTTTAATCGCACGATAAAAACGAAAAACATTATCGCAATGTTTGTATGTACGAATTGAAAGTGGCTGGGTGCAGAAATTTTATCGGTATTAAAAGTGATAGGCGAACAATTACACAACTTTAAGCGAAAATCAATGATGCCTGGACGAGATTGACACGTAATTTTACAAAATTGAAAAGATTCAGGTTACAGCAAGAAGGTGAAGCGTGTCCAAGAATTAACAACCGTAAGGTTCGAATTTGCATTGCGTTACGGCAGAATAAAATAATCAGGAACTATCAGGAACAAGTAGAAAAAGTTATAAGAAGAACAACGATTGGAGACGGAAGGGAAAAATTGAATAATCGATCAAAGGAAAGACTGACTCACCGGGATTGTTGGAGGATTCCACGTTTCGGAGTCGGATTTTCACGCAGGTGGTTCAGCCTCTCACCGTTGCTAGAATCGGACTAAAATCTTTGGCCCAACGAAGACGCGGAAATCTTATCTACCTGATAAGAAGGCGAAGTGTAATATCAACAGCTGTATAATTATTTTATCTCCAAGTGACGGTAACTCGGAGAGTCGACGTCGTCGCTCGGTTATGATTCAGGAATTTCCTCCCCTTGGCCATTAGATGATAATTTTTTCATTTCCTTTTCTCAATACATTTTTCTCTTTGTCCGTTATTAACGAACCTTGACTGACGTTAAAATTTTAACGCCTTGCACTGTTACACTGTTGTATTATAATTATTTCCGGATACTCGACGCGATATTTGACATATTCCTTTTCCCCGTCTCTCTTGCGTGTGCTTCGTATCTTTGAACCGTTTATAACAAAGGTGTGTGATTAATTGGCCAATTTTTCATCGGGGAATATGATAGGCCGTAACGAATCAGTTGATAAAGAGAGACAAGAAGTGACGATAGTAAAAATACACACAAAAAGATACTGATAACGCAAATTGAGTTTAAATTGATCCCTCAGCTCTTGACAATCGACGATGGCAGCGATGTATTTTTTTCCCTTTCTCTTTATTGCTTTTCCGAAAATCGCTTAAAGCCGTGGCACGAGTTTATGTAACGAACTGCTATGACTTTTACTACCATTTAACTGCTGATGATTTTTTTCTGTGGGAACTTTACGGAGTTCGAGATGATAAGTTTTTGCTTGGAGTTTAATCGCCACCTTATACGTTACCTCCCTATAAACTATAAATAGAAAAAAATAGACAAATCACGCTCTCCAAAGAATCTAGAAAATAAATTCGTTTATTGTTAAGTCGGTAGATTTATGTAATAATAAATATCTGACACGTTGTATAATACAGATATCGATACAGAGTGTATTAGGTATCATTAACAGGGGCGTACATTCTGACTGATTGCCGTTTTGCCATACGAGGCTTGAGCAATTTTGTTATCGTGGTTTGTGAAATAAAATTATTCTAAAGCGAAATATAGTACTGGCTGTAGGAATTCAGATTCAGTTACACCGTTCAACTAATTATTGCGGTCGAAGAAAAACAACTACGTAAATCGTTAGTGACTGAAGGAGAAAAAAAAAACAAAAAAAAAAAAAAAGAACACAGAGAGGGCGTAATATATTTCGACATGTATAATTTATTTTCAAAGGTATTTTCACCGCTGTGGTCTGCGTGATAGTTCTGGAATTCGATTTCACCTGTTGCAACTAGAAATAGTAGTTGTACATACATCGTTAGCGTTCAAAGTTCACAACCGTTTAATTAATTTAACTATATTTATCGATCGTGCGCATCTGTGTTCAACTGATCAATGCAGGCGTATAAAAATCATGATAATAACAATTCTATATATAACTTGCACCTGTACAATGTTTGTCGGTCCCAGTTATCATTACAAAGAAATCATTTTACAACATTACAGATCGACCCTGACTTACTCGCTTATTCCAACATTCAGGTAGACAGAATCCAATGAGTTTGAAGAGCATCTATGGTATTTTCCATAGACAACAATCTAGTGGAATGAATGTTGTCGCGTGTGGAAATTTGTAAATAATAATGGAAGTAAAACGTAAATGAAACAAGGTCTGGAGTACAGGGAAATTACTGGCAATGTAACACGATGAGAATAATTAACATCTAGACGCTTACCTTATTTTTCGTTTCCGTTTCAGTAAGATCTTTTGAAATTTTTTTTATATTGTAATTTATTCTTACGCGGAAAAGAAAATGTTGAAAATGCCCAGAGACGGCGGGATTTGTATGTGAATGTAAAAATCAAAGAGACCTACAAATTGTTACGCAAATATATATCGTTCACTCTCAGCACTATTAATCCGCACTAAATTAAACTGATTAAATTACCCGCCCGTTATATTATCACCTTATATTTTGTACTCGTGGTAGCGAATCAGCCGACATTGGAACATGCTCATTCGTTTCGAGACTCGCGGGATTGGGAAAACAACTAGGGTCCAGAACCGTCATGACGGGGGTAACGGGATTGTTGATAAAAAATGTTTGATTAAAAATTATGCGAGATTATAGGCGTATTCCCGGTACGGAAACGAACCACTTTGTGTTGTTAATTTCCTCCACTCTCCGCCTCGGTTCACACTCAGAGAACGAAGAAAAGTTTCACTATAGCTGTTATCGTCTGGCCGGCCTCCAGGTGACTAAGCGGAATAACAATCCGGCTACACTAGCAGCGGCAGAGACACCGTTTGCTCATAGATAGCGTCTTCGATCGCGGCTAATTATATTATCATTCAACACCTTGCGCTCTTGGTTGTAGGTATAAGTAACATTCGTGAATATTTCCAACTTTCGTCGTTAATTCCCTAGAAAAATATAAGTCTGCATTCGTTGTCGCAAGTTAAAAATATTTAAATACCTTTTTCGAATATTATTTACAAATAGATTCACGCAAATTCATTCACAGATACCGATAATTACCTGATGTAAGTACGAACAGCGTAGGCGAAGTGGAATTTTGTACAAACTATGTAACAAGATGATTTTTGGGTTGATGTACATTTTTTAATACAAGTGTCTGTATCATGTCTGTACACGCGTGAAGTATATCATATTTTTCAACTTAGGAGTAACGGAATGGAAATTGAACAATTGTGAACGCGATGGTAATAACATGTATAACAATTGTGTAGCGTTGGTTGAAAATAATCACGTTCGATATTTTGTACATCGTGGTTAACGTTCCACTGTCAACGCAGTCGCCGGAGATAAGCGCTATCGGTTAAACTACCGATTCTTCAGGTAACTCGATGGCTATTGTTTTCTAATACCGCAATGTTTATGCTGTTCTATGAACCTAAAGATAGGATTGAATTAAAGTATACACCCATATGGATATCTATACGGATATGTATGTATATTATCGATGTTAAAAATTATGTAACCTGAGTGTTGTATTAGCTGCTATAGTATACATGTATAAAATATAAAATAGAGAGGACAATTTTACAAATATATAATATGTATATATATATAGGTATATTTATATACCTATTACGTATAAATACATAAACAATGTAATACTTGACTTCACACTTCAGTGCGACAAACCAATTAGTCCTGCCACGTCTTCAAAATTCTATAACACCCGAGTTCCCGATCCTACGGCTCCTAAGCTTTGTCTATGGATTCCTCGGACGATTTTAGCATGGCCGAGAAGACGCCAGTTGGACGGCGAAGCAGATCTTTCGGTGGTCCATCCTCGACGACGCGGCCGCCATCGAAAACGACAACGCGGTCACAGTCAAGAAGCGACGCCACTCGATGCTGCAGAGCCATACGTATTATCAGGATGACAGTGGTGAAAAATTGTCACCGCAGGAGTTAATCCCTGACGGTAAGAAGAAAAGAAACAAAAAAAAAAAAACAACCAACTCACCGCTATCGTGATGACCGTTCTGTCCCTAAACGAGGTCGCCATTCCCGTGAGGACTGATTTTTCAGTCACGGCATCGAGCGCGCTGGTCGCTTCGTCAAGGACGACGATCGACGACCTTCGAAGAGTCGCTCTGGCCATGCTTAACAACTGACGTTGTCCCGCAGAGAAATTTTCACCGCCTTCCCGGACCTCGGTGTCTGCGGAAGGTCAGAAGCATGAGAATAAGGATATAAAAATCGTTATTACCGTAACTGGGACACTCACTCAGTCCCTCGGGGCAAGTCTTAACGATATCCTTGATCTGGGCGAGTTCGAGGGCGGCCCATAACTCATCGTCCGAATGGTGACCAAGGGGATCGAGATTCTCTCTGACTGTACCGCTGAATAGAATAACATCCTGAGGGATGGCAGAGATTCGGGATCGCAGGAGACGAAGTGGAATTCTGTGGATATCGACGCCGTCTACGAGAATACGCCCTTCGTATACTTGGACAAATTGGAAGAGGGACATCGCCGCCGATGACTTTCCGCTTCCTGTTCTTCCGCAGATACCAAGCTGAAATAACGTTACTATTTTAATTAGTTGTTTGATTTGATTAACGATTATTATTTGCCAATTCATCGTTCACTATCCGAATGACCGCTCACTTTCTGTCGGGCTGGTATCAACAGCTGGAGATTTGTCACAATCGGTTCCCCTTCCGTGCCGTATCGCAAAGATACGTTTTCGAAAAGGACTTCCCCACTTTCGGGCCAAGTTCCTGGTACGGCCTGGCCTGCAAAGTGAAACAGATAAAGGGTGCAGATATGAAATTTATTTGTAAGTTAGTATCCCGTTTGAAACGGTAGAAGAAACAAAAACTTCAGTGAAAATGTGAGGACAGAGTGAGGTGTAAAAGAAAAAGCGACTTACCGTCATCCCGATATTCTTCTCTGGGTGTTTTCGTGTAGGCACTGAGCCGCGCAACGCTCCCCATGTACATTTCAATGTCGGAAACAAATTTAACGACCCAATTGAGGTAGATGGGTACCAGGAGGGTGTAGTTGACAGCGAGACCGACCAGGGCCGGAGTAACACGGCTGGGATAAAGCTCGGCGGACATAATGGCGGCGAAAATTGAAGCTCCGACAATCACCGCCCCGAGATAATCCTGAAGAAAAAGACTTGAAGTTATATTCCAAACTTCCGAATCAAAAAGCCAAGTACAAGTATCGTCAGGCAGCGTTTTTTCCCAGCGGTAATTGTTCTAACCAGGGCGATCCCGAGCCATCGACTGCTCGTGTTGAGTATGAGAAATGCGTTCGTGTTCGAGTCCAAGTGCTCGACCATCTCGTCCATGAACCGATCCTCCTGTTTCGAGGCTCTGAGGGTCGCGAGGCCGGCCAAAGTCTCGGAAAAGTGGGCGGCCGCTGGGCCCCGGGTGCTTCCATCGAGCCTCTGGAGTTCCCGAGCACTCCGTCTGTAGAATCGCTGCACCAGGAAGTAGGCGAAGCAGATTGGAACAGCGGCGGCCAGGAACCAAGGCGAGATAATGACGTTCACGAGCATCGCCGATCCGCAGAGTAATACGAACCCCGTCGTCCTCTGGACCACCGTCGACAGTTTCTAACCGGAAAACGATAATGATTATTAAATTAGATATCCAAGGCCGTCCCGATCTCCAGCTCTCGATCATCCCGCACCCTCACCTTGTCAATCACTCCCATGTCCGCGCTGAAGCTGTTAAGGATCCTGCCGATCGGTGTCCGTTCGAAGAAGACCAAGGGTGCTTCTAGTATCCCAGTCACCGCCTCCTGGTGAAGTCGTCGTCGAGCTCTTGCGCCCGCCCACTGTCCAGCGGCGCTGTAAACCACGGCGAGAAGGATCGAGCTTACGGAGAGGGCGATGTAGACGCGAAAGTAGAATATGGTCTGTAGGTGTCATAGAGTAACGTGACCAGTTAAATGTCTGAATGAACTTTGCTTTTCCTACTCAGCAAAAGACTCAGCTGCTATTCGTAAAATTCTTACCTCTTCGTGAAGATCCGAAGTAGCGTCGTGATGACTTCCTTGGTGGGTCCAGTCGCTCAGCCAGATATCCGTGTAGACGCGAACCGCTTGGCAAAGCAGAGCCACGCTGATGTAAATCAGGTTGGGACCGATGCCTCCGGCTCTCAGATAATCGCCGCAGACACTAACCGTCACCAGGCCGCTTAAATCCTGATCGTACTCCGTGTCTTCACCACCTGCATTCTTCGGATTCGAAGTCCCTGCGTCAGGCGTACGTTTTCAATATCAAACTCGCACTATCTTCGACACGAACTAGTTTAAACCATTTTTTACTCTTGTATAAAACTTTTCCAATTGTAGAATATTTTCACTCACCGTCATAGTCTTCGTCAGTCTCATCCGTGTAGCCAGATTCTGAAGACAGGAGCCTCTTCATTGGCTGATGTTCCCATTCCTGAGACGGCGTAGTCCTGGTAGCAGAAAGTTTGAAGAATTTTGTGTACAACCAATCGTGCAGCAATACGATTTTGGTGCTAAAACCGCTATCACATATCTGTCCTGTCTATTATCTATTCACTAGACGTTCTACTTACCTGCCGGAAAATATCTGCTTCAGAGTACCGTTCTGTTGCCCACTGTCCAAGGTATTATACCGTCTCCTGCAACACGATGTAAGTTTATCTCAATCATTTTTCACCCCAAAGATTTATCTTGGTTCTAAATATTGTGTGATTAGGAATGAACTGAAGCTCAGGGCACTTCCTTATTTCTATCAATATAATTTCCGCTTCTCCCCGAGATCCCGTTATCTCCTTGAATACCGGTTTCTTAATCACCTTGAGTGGGTCATTTGGCTTTCAAGTATGGTCGGGGTGCTACTCTGCCTTAAAACCGGGGGAGGATGTTTAGGGGGTTGAAGACTGGTTGCCCTGGCAGCGTTCTTGTGCTTTTTTGATCGTTTCCTGACGACGCTCCACTCTTCTGTGGGTACCGGAAGGTCGGTGAGATCGTGGGCGAGATATCGGGAACCGTGAAGTGTCGACCGCCTCGTTCTGAGAGGAACGAATGCTGACGGCGTCTCAAGAATTGAAAAGAGACACACTTTACATTCGGGCAATCCTTTCTTCGACTCTGGACTACGAATGATGTGAAATATACGCATGATTCGCAATTATACTCACCACATTCGCGTCCTGATCTGTACTCCAAGAACCATCTTCCGCGTTGATGGAACGCTGGAGGTTTATCCCAATCCTCGAAACTAGTCTGACCAAAGACCATCGATCTTTTGCTGTCTTCTGGGCTTTCGACTGGCTGTCTTTTCGCCTCGCAGCCTCTCTCCACTCCGCGGCCAGTTCTGGATCGGAAACTTCGATCGCCGCCCTCGAACCCACGGAGCGAACCCTGCATCCCTCCATGGCAACGATCTGCCGAGACAAGATCTATAAATTCCGTATCTCTCTCCTTGACTCATTATCAGGTAGATGAAGAGGAATACTGACGTGGTCGGCGGCTGATATCAACTCCAGCATGTGGGTTACCATGATTACCGTTCTCCCTCTGCCCAGAAGAAGCCTCTGGATACCATGGTCGAATACCTGATGTCCCACTTGCTGATCTAAGGCTGACAGAGGATCGTCCTTCGGGTAAAATTTTACGATTAATTAGTTCGAAGATGTTTCGGTAGGTTTGAAAATGTCAACGACGCATCGCAATCATGAAAAAATTCAAGTACTGACCAATATTATTGTATCAGCATCGCTGTATATAGCTCTGGCAATGGATATCCGCTGCTTTTGGCCACCGCTGAGATTGATACCTTTCTCGCCGATCCTCGTGAGGTCTCCAGCGGGTAGAATTGCGATGTCATCCTGAAGGGCACACGCTCGTAAAACGCTGCGATACCTTGATGGTCGAAAGTCCGAACCAAAGAGAATGTTTTCCCTCAGGGTAGCATTCTGCAGCCATGGTTTTTGCGATACGTATGCAATTTTTATGTCCCTTCAATCAGAAGTAAATGAATAAAGAAAAAAGAAAATTGTTGTTTTTACTTCGCGTGACACTCACTTAGACCATTCCACTGATCCTCGAACCGTAGGAATCTCTCCTAGACTAGCTAACAGTAGGGAAGTTTTTCCAGTTCCGATTCTTCCAACGATCAGTGTAAGTTTACCTGCGAAACACGCATGACGAATTTGTAAGAATATTTCGAATTACGAGACATTGGATAGCGCAAATATTCAGTAAACTGCCTACCTTGTGGAAATTTCAGATTCTCGATGACTAGCTGATTCTCTTCAGAACCCCAGGAGAATACACCATCAACACTCAATATCGTTCCTGAAGTTTCCGGCTCCTTGAAGAAGACTGATTCCGACGAATTATGATCTTCCTCACCTTCCTCAATATTGTCCAGATCTCCGAAGCTCAACTCGTTATGTATCTTGCCCACCTCTGCCTTTGATGAACCATTTTCCAGTTGAAACATTTTTTTTCGTGTTCTGCACGACTTAGATTAAGAAATTAATTTTAAAAATCAACTCACATCGGAAATTTTCGGTCTCTTGACCCTCCCATCGGCTGATTTCGAATCATTTTCAGGCAGAATGTTGACGGTTTCCGGTAGTTGGAGAAAGTCTTCTAGTCTCGTAGTTGAGATCTTAGAAAAAGACGAATCTCTGTCAACTATGCCGCTGATGCGATGTAAGAGGGAATGGCTTTAGATTCAGCTTACCTTTGCGTGAATGATAATTGGGATGATAACTGGAAATATACAGAGTGGGACGGTGAGTTGTGAAAACAGAGCGAGACTGGCGAACACGTTTCCAGCGTCAGGTTTACGTTCCTCAACCCAGAAGTAGACACCGAAGGTGACGAGGGTCATCAAGACGGATGACGCGTGAGTGAGAAACGCTACGAGGAAGAAATATTCGCAATTACTTTACAAACCATTTTTTAATTTCCTACAGTTACTCACTTATCAAAGCCCAGTAAAACGAATCGCGGTCCAAGAGTTTCAGTTCCTTGTTTCGACTCTGACCAATTCTGTCCTTGAAGAGATCTTCCCAAGCTCTGAGCTTGATAAGTCTTATTCCTTGGAGAACTTCGTTCATGAGTCTCAAACGGGCGTCGCTGCGTTCCTGAATTAAAACCGTGAATTAAGAACTGAATCCGCGATGACTAATAGAAGAAAGACGTACCGCCATCACTTCGGAATTGGCCGACATTCGTTTGCCGAGATAAAGCTGCATCGGAGTGACGATCAGAATGCAGCAAATAGCACCGATTATCGCGCTGATACCAAGCTTCAGGTAGACCAGGAAAATAATAGCGGATATCTGCGATGGAGTTGGAGATCAGTCACCTCTAAGATTTATCCGTCGAAAGAAACACGGCTGCGGCTTCGAGAAACCAAATACGCACCTTGACAGGTACAGCCCAAGTGTAATGACCGATCCAGAAGAAGCCCATCACGTTGTACGCATCTTCGGCCATGAGGTTGGTCAGTGTCCCGATATCGGGGGCGGTTTGATGAGTCTTTCCATCGCCCCCCTCTTTCTCTCTGGTGTCAGGGACTTTCTCCTCCTCAGCGATGTTCCACGAACACATTCGGAGGGCTTTGTCGTAGACCAAAGCCTGCGGAATGGAAACGATCGTTGTTGAGTGAATGAACGAATGAATGAATGCAACACAGAAGCGGTTTAAGCCAGTGTGCTACGTGGTTTTGGTACCTGGAGAGCGGTTCGTAGGTGGATTCCCTCGACGTTGAGAATGTGGGTCGAAGCCTGGCTGAAGGTGCTCTGCAATACGGCCGCCAGGAAGACCAGCAGACCCAGGAAATAGCCATTCTGCATGAGTTCGTCAAGGGTGACGAAACTCTGTGTGATTTCGGATGTAGGAAAAATATGAAAGATAAAAATGAGCAGATGTGGTCTGCATTGAAAGGTGGTGGTCAAGACTTGACCGATTCTACCTTAATCCTCACGCCACGGTCTGTGATTGTCCCGTTTTGCACTGTATCCACATAGCTTATGATCCTAGAAATGGCCATTGGACCCGCAAGCGTCATGACGTCACCGAAAAGCTTCAATATTCCACCGATGAGAAACCCGCGCCAAATCCTTTTCCAGAAGCAACGCCAAAGTGAGAATTTACCGCCTCTGGTTGTCCGCTGCGAGGATCACAAACGAGATAACAAAGACGATACCTCCGGTGTTCGAAACTCCAGTTTCTACTCTAAACATGGCGAGCGTTACCTGCACTTCCTTCTTGTAGATTTTCCAAAATTTCTCAAACTGAACCCGCGTGGATTCCTCGCTCGGAAGCTCACCGATATCCTGAAGATCCAGGGGGGCCTGGTAACCGCGTCCCAAGAGTTCGACCACCCAGTGGAACGTTATCCTGCTGAGAAACGGGGCCTCCCTGTGCTTGTAGGATATGTTTGAGCTCTGCTGTCGATGCACGGTGTACTTCCTGTCCTTTTGCACCTTGAAATTTATTCACGCCGGCTATAAGTACCCAACCCACCAAAGATTTTCCTTCGAGTTCCAAGAATCGCTGAGCCACCGATATACGGTTTTAGCATTAGCCATACCGTGTAACTGGACATTCTCCAGCATGGGCTTCCGGGATATCATAATATTGCGGGGTTCTCAAAACAAACACCGTTTCCGATCTCTCAGCGATTTCCTACATCCCGCCCCGCGTACGGGTGGATAACAAATTCCAAGCTAACGACAATGGCGAAACACTCACCAGTCTGTAGACCGCGTAGGTGTCCACGATCGTCAAAAGGCTGCAACAGACCGCAGCTCCTGTCGTCGCCGTTACTCTGGCCTGAGCGAAGGTCAGTCCGAGCCTGTAAATTAACGGAACGAATGAACAAGTCACTGACGGATGTATGGGAAGTTTGTGGAAGATGAAACGGGGCGTTACAAGGATTGGAATACCGTACCCGTGGATGTATATGAGCCTCCAGACCCTCGCAACGGCCACCATTGCGAATGAAGCCGCAGTAACGATGACCCCGATCCCATTCCACACCTCAATTGCTCTGTGTGCTGTCCAGCACACCAGAACCAGAAGAATGCTCAGGATTGGAAGCAGCAGACGCATCTCAAATAGACTCTCCGACAAGTCCAGTAGGAAGAATAACAGCAGGCCAAGACATAGCAGGGATCTAACATTGTGCAGAGGTAGCAGGCTTCCGCTTGTCCTGAAAAGATGATTGATCATCTTCATTCCAAGCTATACTTTCGTCAAAAAGTTATAATCTGACGCCTTTTGCAGCTGTTTCGAAATCTTTAGCAAATTTTCAGCTGCTTTCACAATTGAATAACATTCCAATGTTGAACACTCTAGATACAACTTTAGAAAAATAACTCTATTCTTAATCACTACAAAGTTTCATTTAGGTCCAAAGTTAAGAGCTTAATTGTCCAGTTGTCTGTATATACAGTCTACTACTTGACCGTATCTCCGTGTCTCTTTTCCTCTACATTTTTATTGCTCCACATAGTCATTTAGAGAAAAATAATGTCCGCGTAATACTTAATTAACTATCGCTTGTTAAATTCTCGTTCCAAGAAGTTTTCGACGATGAGTCATTACACGTGGTCCAATAAGCCGATACCGAGATCAAGCCGCTCACTTTGTTATACGAGGGAAATCCTCTCACTTCAGCCGGCTCTGAAGTGTCATTTGCTTAATTTTTATTGGCGCCTGTTAACGAGTAGGCGGCTGTATCGCGAGGTGCTTTTGCCATTTGCGACCGACGTTCTTTACTGTGAGGTTTGTACAGATACATACCAATCGGCTCAATAAACGATCTATGATAGAGACACTCGGCTATGGCTACGCCGATATTACATTAGATATACGTACATACGTGATACGGAAGCTTATAGCATCTACGTCAGATATAAAAACAATACGGTGTTTCCGGTCGTTGTTTTAATTACGGAAACGCATATTCGTTGAATTCTATTCAATATCGCGTCACACTAAAAACACGCCATACTAATGCTCCACGCCTAATTCACGATTCATGCGATTTTTTTACACAGAATTCCTACATTACTCATATTTACCCAAGTTATTAAAGTCTTTTTTTTACCAACGATCACAAATATTGATAAACATATAAATGTTTGAACGTAAACACTTGTACGCGGTGGCATATGGCAGTCACTTTATTATAACATTTGACGTTTCTGTTGGTGGCAGTTATACGTATAAATTCTTGAATAATTTTTATTGTATCTGATACGATGAATGACAGAATAGGTAGCATTGTACACACTACCGGGAATTAAGAAAAGAAGAGATATAACAAACTCAGATGAGTTATACAGGCGGTTATACATGTATAGTGCATTCTTGTGCGAGAACCAGCTGCGTACATGTGTTTGTCCTCATTTTCATTTCCCTGAACCTGATGAGGGGTCCTTGGCTTACGACATTGGCGAATATTGAGCGCATTAGCGCTGATCGAACCGAAGAAAACCTCTTCAAAAAGTGGTATTGCACGTATCATAGATCATAGATCGTTGATAATCTAATTGAAATTGAGAATTTCTATTTCAGTCGTAAGAGTGTTTCAATAGATTTATCTGTATTTATTTTTGTCGCACTCAAGTGCGTGAGCGGCTGCGTACAACAGATTTAACAAGGTTCTTAATGGCTTGTTTGAACTGTCCTTTTCGATTATGTTTGCCCGCCGACATCAGCGGCTTCCTTTATTATAATTAACATTCGTGACACAGACGTTAAAAGACGAACAAATACATTATACTCACCTGTATCTATTATATGGGTGACATCACACTTTCTGCAAAACAAAACAGCGCAGACTTCTTGCAGTCTCATCACTTTTAGACACACGATCGTAGGTAAAAGGCTAATTCCTCATCGACCGAAATTACGTCGTCGGTTCAAAGAAAAAAGAGAGAAGAATATCAACGGGTTCAACTTGACAGCACGTTTTCGCACGAACGCTTTTATAGCATCAGTATTATGTATATACGAACGACGAAAGAATTTTACATCTTGAATTTCGTAGAAGAACGGCTTGGCCGATTTTTGCGACAATTAGTATTCGGATCTAGACGTTGCCAATGGAACGGCGTACATCTTGTCACGTGAAAATGTAAATGCTAGCAGACTTTTATCTAGGCGTGAGGTCAAGTGGAGAAACAGGCGATTTAACAAATACCCTCAATCTCCAGGAATCGATTATACAACACACGGTACACTTTAAAAGCTTATAGAAACAAACGGCTTACGTGCAGTTCAGCTTCATTCATAGCTTTGATCACAGTTCAAACATAGCTCCACCAACTATACCGAAAACGCTTCAAATATGTACATACCTCCAAACTCTCCCACCGTTTGGCAACTTGTTCTGTAGGTAGATACCGTATCGTAAATATACATTCGTGAGTCACTCCGAATTACCTACAGGAACATCTATCATGCATATCAGAAACCAAATTCCGAGGATGTCGACTTTGTGATAAACGTGCTTGTAGACGTATGTACCTGCAGCTTATCACCTTTCGGGGGTTTTCCTGGTTTTAGAAGAGAAGAGCTAAGTCTGCAGCTTCCAGATGAACCCAGGAGCACCGACCCACTTCTTTCTCATCGATGCGCGGCGTCTGGTGTGTAAATATAAAAATAAAAGTAGCCGAATGCTGTATGCACGTGTATCTATCCGAAGAAGACGCGTCGGAATCAGTGAGAAGTTTTACACGTAGATACCTGACTCGGCACGATAACGGTAAGGCTACACACGTTTCGCGTCGTGCATTCACTCGTATCTACATAAATACTTTGTACAATACACGAGAATCGCGTAATTCTGTACGCGCGTGTGCATTGGAATTTAAATTAGACTCGTTCATCAGTCCCGCTTTTTCCTCTACGCTTATACGCCAATAATTTCATCCAATATGATGCTGCATGATGAGGACTGAGTGACTCACACATCGAGCCGATTCATCTCTCCTCGGAATTGTTTCTGGAGTTTTTTCTAATTCCTATTAATTAAACCGTTGTAACGAATGTCTTGCAACATATGTTTGAACGAAAAATGCACACGTGACTCCTCCGAATGCCTTCGAAAGTACGTAAGCATCTATGTACATACATACACTCCTTACAACAACTGGAAATACGCTCTTGAGCACGTTAATTTGTCTGTCTCGCCAGTGAGCATTGGGGAATCCCTGTAGTCAGATGCTTTCTAACCAGTCGTTGGGATGATGGGACAGGGAAAGGGGGGGGGGGGGGGGGGGGGGAGGGCAGTTACTGCCATGCTGCGGGATGACTTATGCACCGAGATGCTGGTGTAGCAGAATAGTATCGCACCATCTTGTAGTTGATACAAAGTATTTCTTCTCCCTCGAACAGCATACTCAATCAATTGTTGATCAGTGCTTTCTTTTTTTTTTTTGTTTTTCGTTGGAATCGTAAAGAGAAATCGATACAGACCTTCGAAATTGGGTGTTGAATAATTGTGAGAAGCAAAAAAACAAGAACTCACTTCTGCCTCTCCCCGCATTTGTACCACATGACCAGTAGGGCGGGTGGAATCAGGGCGATTATGGCAATGACTATGTTCGCAGCTTCCACGGAGCACTCGGTCCTGTTCGGTGTTGTTCCCGACGCTGCGGTCATTCTTATTGAGGATCCATTCGCGGCTTTCCACGTCCAGATCAAGTGACGCCTGGGCCATGTACCCAGAAATCGAGACACGGTCCCCTCCTCGCATATCTCCTCCATCCTGTCCCCAGAATTGGTTATGCATAATAATATGATGTATTACTACCGCGTACTTTGTAACGTTACATGGTGTACATTATACTATCGAGGTTTCTAATCGATGACCATATTGTTTTTTGTTTGTTTTTTTATTAGAGTCAGAGTTAGAGTTGTAATCTCGATTCGGAAACGGAAAGCGCGCGGAGAACCGACCGTCTGTTACAGACATACATTTCTTCTCGTTTCTTTTTTTTGCTCGAAGAAAACTCGTTGGTCAGAGGTTAATATACCCCGCTATAACGTAGATACGCTGTGTGCTTGGGATCTAACTGATGGCTCGTTATGCGTCGGACGTTTGAAGTAAACATTGATAAATCTTGTTAATATAAGCCTGCAGTATATAGAAGGCACAAAAACATCCATGATGCAACCACACAAATGCGCCCGCCAGCTGCTTAGCGTATATCGATACAAGTATCTCGATCAGTTTCATGCAAATTGTGTATAGGTATGCCCCATGATGGGTAAACTGTTCGAAACATTTTGATCGTCTTCCTGATTTTATCCAGAACCATCGTAGACACTACATTATACCTATACTGTACACTTGTGTAGATGTCAATCCCTTATATCCGTATGACGTATGGGATTCAATAAACGTGTAACGATATTGACGGTAAATCTTTTTCACTCATTTTATTACTCGGCTCTGCGGATCGTCGGTGCGAGATCATCCTACGTAATACGTTAGGGTCGTAAATCATACGACACCAGTTTAGTCATAAAAATCAAATTAAACCGTGCAAGAATTTTACCATCCCTCGTCTTCACCCACGTTGCGATAGAACGATCGATCTATACCTCTCCATATATTTTTCACGACGCGCGAATTTATTCCGCATTCTTTTGGAGATTTTATCTGGAATCACTTCGCTTTTCATTCCTAACAGTTTTTATTCCGGCGAAATTTCGGAGTCAAGGTAAAAGTATAAGGCTGATTTGAAATAATTATCGAATCGTTTTAACCGACCAATCAGTGGTTTACTTTAGCATTATTGGAGATAATAACTCGTTTCTTGAAGGTGAATTAAGGAGTATTTTTTTTTCATCTCCGAGTCAAGTGTAAGATACTCGAATGTAGGTTAGATATACAAAGCACCAAAGGTGAATTTTATTTTTTAATCGCAGTTTGTGAAATGAACAATATACGTTCTCACTTACCCGGATCAAAGATATATCGTGCCTGGGATGAATAGATCAGCAACAGCGTCTGGAGCAGTCAGTTGAACGAACTACGAACTTCTCCAAAGTGCGAGATCTGCTTAGAGTATTTTATTATCGTTAGGATAAAAGTCACCGGTATAATAATGTCCATGTGAGATCGGATTCGCGGAGTCTTTCGCATAGTAAATTAGAGCTGGTTGTTTATTTATCCAGTAAACAGCGAGTCGTCTGGTGGTTCTTACGCCTGTTCAAAGTTACACAAGCAATTTATCTTGTACGTAAAAGACACCAACTTGGGCAGATGTGATTTCAACGAGCAGAGCGTTGTAAAGTCAACTCTTCCTCCCAAGCTTTTCGTTCATTTTTAAAACTCTGGACCAGCTTGATTTGATTTTTCACACTCTTGGTACACGGATGCAGGAACACTCACTATGCCGTTCTATTTGCCGGCATCCGCCGACGGGAAAGTCGCCGTGTTGTGCAATTCCCTCGGCCAGAATCATCGACTTGTTCGTTGATCCGACCCCTCGCGTCGCCCCCTCTGGGTATTAATTGTTTGCATTACACAGGCGGCGAATCTACGAGCCTTCGGTCAGTAGCCGGTGGTAAAAATTCACACATCACAGCCGTCGATTTGGCGTTGTTCACGCTGTATTATGTCGAGAAACGCGTGAAAACCCGTTGAATCGAGTAGCGAAATTCTTATCATTCAAATTCTCGGCTCGCCGTGTAAATGGTAATTTTTATTTGCGAACACCAAAGACCGGCAGGCGAGCACGTGGATCTTATCGGAATTGAGAGCCGGCGTACGTCCGTTCTCTTCAAAGGTTCGTGGCACACTGACAATAAGTGGGGCTGAGCGGAACGAAAGTTGAGCAGAATTTCGAAGATTGTATGCGTGTAGAGTTTTAGCGGGAGGCTGCAAGGCCGGGTTCCGCTTATAATTGCGACATAACATTAACGGAATGAGCTGCTGTTTGTACGCGATCTTTTCCCTAACCGTTTCAGCCATGGTGTCATTTTTTGTACATTTAGGGAACTTTTCGACATATTTCTGTGCGATTTTTTGCTATTTCTGATAGTATACCAATAGGTTTTCGATACTCGAGGGTACTTGTTGCGATGTAATGTAAATTGCGATTGTTAGAAACAAATTGGTTGCAAATAAATCGTGAAAATTGAAGGAAAAATTCATTTCTGAGAAAATTGCGCCTCTACACATTTACACGTATTACATAAATTATAAGTTTTTGGGGTCACTGATTACGAATCTGAAATCGGATGTTCAAAATTCAAGATGGCATATCCAACATGGCGGATGAAAATTTCAAATTCGATCGAATCCGGAGAAAAAACTCTGTACAGAGATTTTTGAGGTTGCCGATTACGAACCTGAATTCAGATTTAGAAAATTCAGTATGGCGAATCTAATCAGTGACCCCAAAAACACCTGCATACAGTTTTTTTTTTTTACCCTGTTCGGTCAAATTTGCAATTTTCGTCCACCATACTTGATCCGCCATTTTAAATTTTCAATGTGACTCCAAAGACCATAGAATACAATTTTATTACAAAAGTTGACTCAGCACAATAATATGTGACGCAAAGAGTCAACCGATAAAGTTTTTACTTATGATTTTACACTCAAATATGGTAGAGTGAAAACTTGAAAAGATTGTTGTTAGGCGCGCATGAACTGGCAATAGACCGAATTATCATTCATGTTGCGACGCGACGGTTCGAAGTAGAATACCGTACGCGGTACGCGAGTTATATTTATAATCAGTAAACATTGCGATCGAATATTTCTAAAGACGCGACATCTGGTTCTATATGAAATGTAAACCATCCGAAACTACCGTTTTTTATCGTACTTTTTACATCGTATCAATCCAAGATATAAAAATGGACGCTGAGCAGCTTTCAGGAAATATGCCGTGATTCCGATAACGGTGTAACTTACTTATACGTGAAACTCGCATTACTTTTTAACATCGGCAAACGATTATGTATCCAGGTAATAAAAAGTATATTCTTATTTATTATTTGAAAAATATTTAATAATAAACATTGACAATATACAGAGAAAATACGCCATAAGAAGTCGCTATGGGATTAGAATAAGAACCTAATAACTGGTCCAGACTTACAGAATATTATCAAATTAGACAGCAGATTTTTGTTTTTTTGTTTTCTTTTTTTGGTTTTTTTTTCCTCGTTTTCTTTCTCTTTTCTTTCTTTTGTGTGTTTTGTTGTGTTCAAAGGTGCACCTTCTTGTCATGGTATTTTCATGAAATCGAAATTGAAATTTTCATATCTTGCTTGTAGTTCTTCAAATTTTTTTTCTTCATCTTTCTGTGGAATTCTTATACATAATATATGCGATGCGGCTATAACGTGTATGTATAATAACAGGATATTAAAGGTTCACAGGTGGTGTTTTCTTTCTTTTTCCTTTTCGTTTCTTCTTTTAATATACGATCATTATCGTCGCAATGATAATAATTAACATTATGATTACTATTATTATTATTGTTATTATTATTTTAATTGTGGTTTGTTATTTATTCTTCAAATCCTCTCCTTTCTATCTTTGTCCTAATAGGTATTGTTTTCTTCCCCGTATGTTTTACTTCTTTTTCGCTTTCCTCTTATTACTACTGTTCCTATTGCTATTCATTATTATTAGAGTGATTATTATTATTATTATTTTCATTATTATCGTCATCATCATCATCATCATTATTATTATTATTTATGTATCCTTTTTTTCTTCTTTTTACGTTAAATTTTAAAGCGGAGACAATGGCGTACGTAACTGTGATTTTTCATGACATTTTGTATTCGATAATTTTAATTTTTTTTTCTCGTCTTTCAAACTGACGTTACTGCTGAAATTGCGGTTATGATTACTAGTATTAACATTATGTTTATTACTATTATCATTATTATCGGTATGTACGTTACATCGTAGGTAGATATTATTATTATTATTATTGTTATTATTATTAATCAACTTTACACACTTTAATATATTATACGTATATTAGCATTACACACACGGAAATTTTACACACACACACACACACACACACACACTTACCACACGATCAGGCATTCTTATAATATTTATATGCAGAGAGAGTATGTCAGAATAATTTTTATAATATAGTATTTATATTTTTGTATCTATGTATTTCCTTATTCAATGTCATGTCATGTTGTACGGAATACGAACGATCCTTTTTTCTTTTTTTTTTTTTTACTTCTGCTTCAATTTCGGTAATTTTATTTATTTTTTTATTCTTCGTATTTCCTCTTCACTTCTTCGGCTATATAATTTTTTTCTGCTTTGTTTTTTCTTTTTCAAACAACGAAGAAAATAATTAGGCTCGGCGATGTTATTCACGTTACTTTCCATGCACTTTTCATCGACCCTCAAGTCTCTCCTTTTTGTTGGTTTATTTGGCTCATCGTTCGGGACTTGTCGATCAACGAATCGTTATTTTTCTTGAAATGTAATGGGAATTGGAATTTCTGACAAAACTTTGTGAGAGAAATTCTCGTATTTGTGGATTATAAAGAGGGAGAGAGCAAGAGAGACAGCGAGAAGATGGAAATATCGAAAATTTACTGAAACGATTTTAAAAATATTAATTTTTTTGATATGAAAATTGCGTGAGCTTCTCGATTTTCTTATATTGTTATTTAAGTCGAATAGTTAAAACCTAGATAAAATTCTTACAAGATGATAAATTTACATACATAATATACAAACCATGAACGCGTGTTGGGATAAGTTTTAATTTATCTACTTTTTTACCCGTCGCGGTTTGTCGGTATAAAAAAAAGCATTCGCGCATACTATGTAAATATGTTAAAGGGGAGAGAGAAGAGTGAAAGATGAGCTGTTAGTAATTGATTATTCGATTTTTCTATCAGTAGTTACATGAACCGAGATTATTATTTTTCTTTTTCCATCCACATCGCCAGCGCCTTGCCCGTTTCTGAATTATGTATATTTATAATATTTATAGGTATGTAGACGTTACACTAGGATATGTTGCTTGTAAGATGTGTTATTAATATTTAATCAAATTTCAACTGTATTCTTTATACTTTTTCACCCAACTTTATAGGGTAAATATTTACTTTTCCTTACATATAATATCGTTATTAATATACTATAACATCGTAAGTGCGTATGTCAAGTTTTAAATTCATGTCAACGAACCATAATCTTTAATTCACAATTGAATCAATATCTATATCGGCAGATAGACGGACAAACAGACGGAAGAATAGTTAGATCAGAGTATGGATGGTAACAAAAAAAAAAAAAAGAAAGAGAAAACATAGAACATATTTGTTCGTGCATTTCCTCATCCATTCCTTGGTTAAAATATCAATGTATCAGAAAAATGATTCAAAGATATTAAATGTTCGGATACCAGCTGTATAAGAAATTTTCACACATTTCCTTCACGCTCGCTTAGGCTCCTTTCTTATTTATAATACTTGAAAGATTTAGAAAGAATAAAAAAAAAAATAAAATAAAACGAAGAAATACTATGTATAAGAAGAAAGCAAAAGGGTAAAAATTTCATCAACGGGTATATAATATATCTATAAAGCATTGTGCACTTCGACTGAACAATTTGTTATTTTCTTTTTTCTTTCTATACTTATGATATTACAAGCCTTAGACGCCTGCGATATTATATGCACAGATTGGCCTATCGAGTTTAAATTTTGAGCTTGACTTACCCTAGCTGCTAGTTTATATAATTTAATGTAGAAGTAAAAGACAGTAATATACAATAGGCCGCGGTAAATTGAAACGAATCGTCGATACCGTTTATAAAGTATTGAGAATAGACATTTGTTTTTTTCTTCACGCAAAAACAAACTGGCGAAAAAAATTGGTCGGTCGATTTTGCCTGAGGGACGAATTTGTCCTTTCCCAAAAACGTGCAAAATCATGCGAAATCTTAATTGATTAAACAATTCGTTCCAGTTTACTGGGAATAGTAGCAACGGTCGCATCGTGCCGTAATAGTAAATATAACAAGCCTTTAGCATGTCCAATTAATATGAAACTAGAATTAGAAGATGTGAACCTTGTTAATGAGGAGAGGGGGCGAACAACGAAGGGTTGCAAATCTTGCGCGATACAAACCGATTTATTCATCCCGAGTTTATTTTTCAGGGTACCAATCTTAATGTATTACAAATATAAAGGGGAGACCGCGAAAGATCGAGATAATATGGATGAGGACAAGTCTTCAAAGCTGCCGTCTTGTCAGACTCACAATTTAACATGAACAATAATGTTAATAATAATAACAATGTTGTGATAATAATACAGTGTAATAAAAAATATATACCTATATTTATATAAAAAAGAAACTCTTAATATAAAAGAAAAGTATCTCAAAAAATGACTGAACATTTAAAAAGCCTAAGTAAAAAACGAAACAAAAAAAAAAGATCAATGTCAATCGCCACTGTCATGGATCGGGTTTAAATATCTTTCAAAGTTTTTCTCTTCTTACGTATAAAGTGTAATATCGCATCGTCTAGTTAGATTCTTGGAACAGACACGATGTATGTTAAATTCTTCTATTAGTGTTTTTTTTTTTTTATTTTTTTTTTTTTTTATAACATTGATGACGTTTTTTCTTATTTACATCGAAGTTGTTTCTTTGAAAGCTTATCAATTCGCACAAATTGACGTTTCGTAAAATTAATTTCCGTGCCGACATAAGACTGACAACACAGATCTGATTTCAGTTGATATTATTGTATTTTTTAATTAGAGAGACACGTATTTTTCTACGACGACCTATTTAACGGTAAGCTCGATTCGCGTTACAAGGAAAATAATAACAATAATAACAATAATAATAATAATGACAATAATAATGACAAGTAAAGTGTTTCTGGGATAATCCGTAATAATTTTGTATATTTATGTTTTAGGCTGTTGAATGTCAGTTTGTTATGTTTCATTTTCTTTAATCTACGTTTATTATTTGCTGCCTAGTTGCCTGCTTTTTTTTTTTCGTCGTATTTATCATTATGAAAATTAATTTTCGTGAGATACGCGGAAAGGTGACAAGATACTTTCGATTTATAGCCATTTTTCTTAAACTCCGAGTCAACGTTGCATGTTTTTTTTTTTTTATTTTTTTTTTAATTACCGCGCATGCTTTAAAGTTTAGAGATATTATGACATGAATATTAGACGACGTTATTAGTTATAATTATCACGCGCGTGTGCACATGTATACATGTACATAAGTATAATTATACACGAATATGTGGATGTACGCGCGCGATATACGCGAACGTATAGAAAAGATCACAACTAATGATACAGTGAAAGTGGCAATTATTTGTGCTCCACTTCCGCCTCCATTAAAAAAAGAAAAACAAAGAGATGTAAAAAAAAAAAAAACCACCCTTCGATCCTATCTTATCCGCCTCCTCGTTTGACTCGACGTAACAGCAATCCCATAAGCTTTCTAAGAACAACAGAATAAGGAAAAGTGAAAGAAACTAGAAAACCAGAATGAGAAGTGAATTGCTCGTTATGAATTGTAAGTAAATTTCAAATTCTTGCTAAATAACTTTTGTCATATTTTGCCACATTGACGCGTCGTAGTTCCAAGCTAACAAACATCATCCATAATTTTCAAGTTGACTTATTTACTTACATCTGTGTTTAGATATTTTTCTTCAAACAATTCGATTCGATTTCATTTGGTTTGGTTTTATCTTTCGGGCTTCCCGATTCTTTCACCGATGACTTCACCTTTATCTCTCGTTCTCTCGCTCTCTACCTACCTATTTATTATTATTTATCTCATATTCTTATATGCAACTTACATATTACAATCCTATACAGACATATACGCATGTATATAATATGTATACTTAACAAGGATATCACTCACTCGGTTCAATGTGCGTACCATTATTGTTAATCCTTAATTCGTAACTATTTATTTTTACTTTTTTATTCTGATTAATTATTACTATTATTATTATTATTATTATTATTATAATTATAATATTTGTTTGTGCCCGAGAGCTGACGATAATTAGTTGGAAATATCGCTCAGATTTCAGGCCCCTCCGATGTCTACCCCCCATCCTTATGTTTTGTTGTTTTTTTCTCTCCACCCCATTGCTCCTCCTTGCCTCACGTCTGTCCAAATTGTTGCAATTTATTCTATGATTCATTCATTCGGTAACGCAATCGCCTATTCTAACAATTTTTTGAGTATTTTATGTATTGATGCAGTATAGAAGCAATATATTGTTTTAGCTTTGTCATGTACCTATTTATGTGCATATACATCTAAAAGAGTTGGATTTAAATTAACTGAATTCAATTTGGGGCTTTGAAAGTGCTGTTGATGTGTTTTTTTACCAAATGTTCAACCGTCAACTTCAACCGACTAATTATTTCACCTCATTGCGTCAGTGTCAACCGTGTGCTGTTTGATTGGACATTGATGAATAATGATTCATGTGTCAAAAGTCTTATACTTCGTACACCGCGAGTGAAATAGTGAAAGCTTCATAGATAAACGGTTGTTAAATACATGATAAGTTTTATTTTGTTTGTCGGTTTTCGATAAACCGAACTCCAATTCGAAAGACTGTTTGTGACACGCGGGGACAAAGAGCAAGGAGATTTTGAGAATGCATAAGAGATAAAAAGTGAAGAAAATGAGAAGGTGGCAAAAGAAATGAAAGTAAATTGAAGAAATAATCATTTGTGTCATGTTCGTCACGCTCTAAACTAACAGTATAAATATATATATAACAATTATTGATTGATTTGGTTGCTTCGAAAAAACGAATATATCGTGTACTAATATCAGTTCGATTTCTATTTGAAATTATTATTATTACTACTATTTAATCTTACTATTTATTATACACAAATACTTTACACGCGTGCTGCGCACGTATAACGTATTCATCAAAAGTGTGGATGAGTGTGGTTGTGCATTTTCTTTGCCAAAAGTTCTACGTTACGTTTAAAATCAGATTCTTCTTCAGTTACACGGTTCTTCTTGCTTTACAACTGACAATGTGTATATATTATTTACTCTACGCGTCGAAAAGGAGAGTTTGGCGAGGGAGACGGACGGGGAATCAGATTAGTTGAAAATTGTCTCTGAATTCCCGGTACTTCAATTGCTAAATAGAAATATCTATTTTATATAATCGAAAAAGCTGTTCATTTTGGTTTGGTTTTTTTTCTTTTGTTTTTTACAGGTATGAAAAGGTAAACGGTAACTGGAACGATTTTCAAACAGAGTTGTACAGGTACCGGCGTAATACATAATACGTATAATCGAGTGAAAATATCTACACACACGACTCTGAGATTTGAATTTTTTAAATATCGATTGAGAAACTATTATTATTGTTGATGTTACTATTATTATTAACAATTAAAAATTGATTTTGGAGTTCTTCAAATCGACAGAGCTAAAGTTTCCTTGTCTCTATAATATCTTCTCCTACAGAATGAATGAATGAATGTCGATTGACTAGACCCTGTTAATATTCACCAACACCCGTGGCACGAAACATGCGGTGGTCTAAATCTCAATTCAATCCGATTTGTTTTGTTCGTTAGTTTTTTTTTCTTTTATGCACGTATCGTAAATAACTTTTATTTCTACGTATCGTATATCATCTACAATTCTCGGTTCCTCAAACCTACACATTTATTTGGCATAAGAACCTTCCTTTTCATCCTCTTCTTCTGACGTCGTTTTTTTTTTTTTTTTTTTCATTTTTCTTTTTCTGCCTATTCATTTTGACCAAGTTTAATTTTACGTTGGATAATCGTCTACTTATATCATCCTAATATCTAGCTACCTATAAGTTCTGTATCTCTTACGATTATTATTACTATTATAATTATTAATAATATTATTTCTATTTTCTATTATTATAGACTATGGTAATATATGTGTAATAAATAATTTCGAGTACTGTGAACAAATTATCATTCCCATTAGTTTTTTTCTTCTTTCTCTACTCATTCAGCTTCTCTTTTGTTCGGTATCCAAACAGCTCATCGTACCAATAATCTCTAGCTGACAGCGTTTGATTTTTTCTTGCTGTATATCTTTCTTCTCTATTTTGTTCAAAGAACTCAAATATTCAACACGCACACATTATCGTGTCGTACTCGGCATATACTATACTTTACTTGTATATTTTTATATGTAACAATCGATACCTAGCGGTGGCCTTTGTTGTGTTTTCAACAATTTTCTCGTCGTTTCAAACTTCTCAGATCCTTGCTTATTATTTTCAATTACAATAATTACACTCCATGTAGCTTGCCACCAACCGAGACTACATACACGTATAATAATAAAAGTAATTTTTGTTTTTTTTTTCCAATTAGTTTACAAATTATTGTGGTTCAATTATCTATTACATTACCATCTAACTTTTTATTCATTTATTTATTTCATTATTATATTATTACTATTATCGTTATTATTATTATTATTATATTAACATGATAATTTGGCTTGCGTAATTAGACAGCGCTTTTGTTTTTTTTTTTTCTTTGAGTAGCATGTGCGAATACAACGCCGCGCATGCAAGTGCTGTGCTATACACGACGAGGGTAGCATCGGTATGGGTGAAATCCAGATATCAGCTTTTTTTCTTTTAATATCGTTTCCAACTTGTCATTTTTCTTTTTTTTATGATCACGAAGATGGACGCTTAACGTTGAGGAGATGGTGAATGGCGAATTGCTCTGGTCACAACGATTGTGTCAATTTCTAGCCGGCTGTCATGGTATCTGCTGCTGAGTATACGTTTCTCCCTATGTCTTCTTCTTCGTCTCTCTTTCTTTCATTCATTCGTTTGTTTATTTAGTATTTTTCCTTGTCAAACTCCGAGAGAACAGCAATGATATTATTCCCCAAACTTGAACTGATTTTTTTTCTTTCTTCTCTCTCTATTTAGTAGGGTGCAAACCTGTTGTAACCACCTCTGTACACCGTCGCCTGTACAGGGAAATAATAAGTAAGAATAAGACATTGCTCGTTTCTCGATTACTGTCCGATTTGCCAATTTCACAATACGTGCGCCTCGTATAAACCAATTTTGAAACTCACCCCATAACCAGCTACTGGTCCAATTCCGTGTCCGAGGTAAGGATCTGCGTATTCGCGACCATAACTGTGTAAAAAAGTGGAGAGAGATTAGAAAATTATCGATCTTAGTCAGTACATCGCTTTTCTAAATTTTCAACACGAAAGGAACAATCAGAGTGTATATTTATTTGGGATATTAAGGAGAGATTAACGGTGTTACCAATATTTGCACCATTAAGTTTTGTTTGATTTTAGGGTTTTGAGACAGGATGGTTTCTGGGAGTTGTGGAAGATGAATCGTCGAATCTACGCCCTCGCAGAGCTCTACCTCGTCGTCGCCTAGAATCGTTTACAAGAAAAAGAGGACTTTCAGAAATAATGTCACAGTTCATACAGAAGTCAACCCCGATTCGTTACAACTTCAACGATGGATGCCTCGAGGTTTCCAAAAGGTCAAAAAAAAAAAAAAAAAAACCCGAGATGTGCCTGTCAATCTTACCGATCGACAATTATTGTACTGCGAATCAAGCCAAGAGTCTAGGTTTCACTGCTGCGATTTTCTAGCATCGATAATTTTCCTCATAATTAACAGTAGATAACGCGGTATAATCAGCTAATGCTGGCAAAGCAAAACTACTTCTAAACACATCGGAGCGACACATTTTTGCGCAGACAAAGTAGTCCCGCTCTGTCTGTCGATTCTCGAAGGCAAACCAACCCTCCGCGATCGTGGTCCAAGAACTCACCCTGCCACTGCTGCGTAGCCTGCGACAGGTTGGGCTGCTGCTGCGGCTGCTCCGTAGGCACGAGCCGCCACTGCTGTGTAGGTTGCTGCCGCTGCATACGTGGCTTGCTGCGACGTCGACAAAGGGGTCTTCAATAGCGGAGAAGAGGCCGCGGCGGCCGCTGCTGCAGCTGCCTGTAACATCCACATCCCGCCATGCAAGCTCAAGCAAGCTCGAATACTAAACTATGATAGTGTGTGATGGATGAGGGTCAACGGATGGGGTGAAACTGCGACGTACTCTACTGTCCATGTGTCGTTAAATGCTATGTATTAATAAGTGACGAATGAAGTGTGTTAAAAGCACCGCGAGCACCGCTTGCAAGACTAATTTTACTTTCATTACTCTTTTACATTTTTCTTATTAACTGTGATTAGTCTTTCAATCTTTTACAAAAATTATATGCACTTGTGACGGTTCGAAATTCATGCAAGTAGAAAATGAGATGATTGTTTTTGTTTTTGTTCTTTATATCAAAGTCTGAGCCTACCGCAGCATAGATATATAGAGTTGTCAAAATTCCCCGGTGAAAATATTCATTGCACAAGACTTTGCAGTGTCTCGATTCGCAAACTTGTTGAAATATTTGAAGGAACGAATTTTGTGTGCTTGTGCATCAGTTTACGTGTGATCGTTGATGTGTAATTATGGAAGTCATATGTTTGTTTCTTTCTTTTTTTTTTATATATATATATGTACCATGCATGAGACGTTGAGAAAAACCAAGGTGCAGACAAACCTTCAAAAATTATCACAATTATATAGTATATGTGCAAATCCTAATTCTTTTTTACAGACAACAGTGTATATAATATAATATATATTTATACATTGTACCTACGTCGTAACTAATTGTTATTATCAATTATCACATTATTAAATCACAATGTACTAAATTCATATCCGCATTCAAGTTCTATAATTTTCTTTTTATCATTTCTAACATTTCTATCATAATAATGAGGTGGCTATGCAAGATTCTTTCTTTTTCTTCTAGATTCTCATTTTTGTTTCATTTCTTTTCCTTCTCTCTCTCTTTTTTTTCGAACCGTTAATCAAACTAATTTCGAAATAAAAAATCAATTAAAAAACTTATCGCTTCACAGCAAAGAAAAAGGTGTAAATTGATTGAAAGGTGTAACTGGATGATATGAATACTCTTTCTACGTATCGTACGTATAAAAATGTGTATTATATACGTATTTCGGCATTATTCCGTAAACCGCGATCCAGGCTTACAACTTGGATGAATTTAGAAAGGGGGCGAGTATTCTCCGGGTCGCTGATGTCGATACCCTGAGGGTTACATGTGAATGTGACGCAACGACACAGCGGTTGGAGCAAGAAATTCAAGCCCCAAGATATTTCTGTTCGTTCTCAGGATAAATGGATTTTCGAGCACCCGAAAAGGTACGAAAGAAAGAAGTGAAGGAACAAAATAAATAATGGGGAAAAAATAAAAAAAAGAGATAAGATATTGAGGCGAAAATCCAACAATAGAAAAAAAAGAATCCTTTGAGCTCTTATCCAGCATTTTCTTCTCACAAGTATTTTCAAGTGGGTTCAGTTTATACATCGAAAATCCCTCGATACGCCTGTAAACTCGGGTTTGCTCCGCATTGAAAATCAAGAAAAAGAAAAAATGCAAAACTATGAACGAACGCTATATGGATTAACCTCTACGTATGGAAGAAAAAAAAAAAAAACTGCTATGAGAAAGTAATTCGTGTTAGTACGAGTAATACCTAATTCAAAATATCCATTTAACAGTCATATCGTATCCCAAGCGAACGAGACAGCCATTGCAGATTTATTTAAATGACAAAACAAATAGAAATGAAAATCGTACAAAAATTTTTTTCGTACCTAGAAATAATGCGTGGGTTTTATTAATACGTGTGTAACGATCGGTTTTAAAATTCCCGTATACTTTTTACGTCTACTGCACAGGTACACAGGTTACATATAAAAGCGAGGTGTCGGTAGAGGGGGAAGAAAAAAAAGAAAAAAAAAGAGGAGGTAAAAGAAGAAGAAAAGAACAATGAAAGAGCTTTTACGTCGAGAGACAAAAAGAAGGAAGGATAAAATTTAGAGAATGATTAAACGAATGACTGTCGCATAAAAAGTTGGACAGAATACAGATAGTAAGAAAGAAAAATAACGAATAAGAACAAGAAGAGCAAAAGGAAAAACCGCCAGATAAATTATAATAAAGAAACAAAGGTGTATAAATATAACAACGTTGCGTTCTAAGAACACACCGCTGTATATGATATATGTAAATTACGTGATAAGAGACGATAAGTATGAAGATATATACAATAACAGATAAAGGTATCTATAAATGTAATTCGAGGAAAAATATTAATGAAGAAAAACGAAAATTTTAAACAGAACGAGAAAGTGGAATTGAAAAGAAGTGGAAGAAGAAAGAAAGAAAGAAAAAAGAACCACAAATGTATATGCAGATTTACGTAAACAGTTTCTGTTCTTGTTTTAGTTTATAAGTTTTCTCGTCAATCAACCAAATGAAGAAACAAACTTTCAATTATGTATACTGATAATAATATAATGTCAGGCCGTAAAAATTCCTACCTCCATACCGGGCGCTTTTGTCTGAAACACAAACGGCAATCCTGAATCGTTATGACCAGTAACCACCTGCAATTTTGTTTTTTCTGTTTTCATATATAATGTGTACCCATATCCATGTTATAAAACAAATCAAAATAAAATAAATAAAAAAAAATCACCCCGCTGATCCACAGACAACACAGTCGAAATCTTCCGTTCTGCAGTAAAATTCAATTCATTCCGTACCAAATCGTTCTTATGAATAGAAAAGGAGACACAATTTTCGAAAAAAAAAAACAAGAAAAAAAAACTTATCGATGTAGGTATCCGGTTAACACAATAATCGAGTGGCACGTGTGGATACGAGTAGTCAATAAATGTAAACCAGCAGTATAAGAGGATGCATATGTAGCGATGATGGTTATATAGGTATGTATGAGATGTACGAGAGTGTATTTTGAGAGAATCCGCGAAGGCGAAAAGATGAATCAGCCAGAGAAAATCCGAGGGGTACTGTTTATATACCGGGACAATCTCTTGGAACTTGAAAATCGATCGCGCAAGCGCGAGTTTTATCGGCTGTTCGCGCAGGCTGGCCAACCCGAGTTTCAGCCGTCAAACTCTTTCCGCCGGCGACGTGGTTCCTACGAATTTTCGAGGTTAGGATCTCGAACAATCGAGACGGCGACTCGGAAAGGTTTCGGAAGCATTTGTCGTCGGGGCGGAAAGTCGATTCTTCGAAGAACGGTCGGAACTCGACGCTTACGCTCTTTGAAAATTCAAACGTAGACATTTTGCGTAGGTTGGCCCGCCTGCGTCGCGGACAAGAATATCGCCGCGGGAACGTTTCGCCGACCAATGAGATTTGATCATTCGGCGCACGCGCGGTTCATTTTCAAGTTTCAAGAGATTCTCCCGGTATATGTATTGTAATGTATAGGCGTTATAATGTGTATATGCAATCGGGTGATTGGTGTGTCATTTTGGGTACATGTACTAACATCAGCTGTTGCTTGCGGCCATTCCAGCTAACCGTCAAAAATTTCGCACTATTAAATTCCGCTCTCACATCGTTCTTGCATTTATATGCGATATTTCGCACAATTAAATGTATGATAGCAATAATAATAATAACCATAATAATAACAGACACACGATTTGAAAAATAAAATCAAAGTTGAATGCATGAATAAGAAGAAATCACAACTTTTAACAATGAATTTATAGAGAATATAGCAATTGCATAAAAAGTGACGTAACTTGGTATAATTTTCAATTCTTACCTGGAGCCTGTAGTTAGGATCTTGCGTCGCGGCGTGTGCCGCTAGGAAGGGATCATAGTAGACGCTGAAACAGGGGGAAAAGAAACACGATTAGAGAATGAAAATTTAAACCTTTAAAAGCCTTCAGCCAAGTTTCAAAATTCTCCGACACTGCGGGGAGGGGGAAACGACGTGAAATTGGAAAATGAGGAGAGGGCGGTCGGTAGAGGTGATTAATAATTACCGAATCAATTAAGCGCGGATCGATTCGAAATCAGACTCGTCAAAAGTTGGCGTAACGAAGCCGAGAAAGGCTTTGGAATGCGTTCGCCAATTTCCTCCCGTTAATTTGAACCAAACGCGATGTTAACACGTGTGAGTTCGTGTCTGTGTGTGCATTTTGCATTTAGATTTAGGTATAGACAGGAAACTACTACATGTATAATGTATAGACGTATGAATCACATTGTTTCCGAGGACGGTAGACGAGCAAAAACTGGGACAGTAATCAACCGGCAGAGAAGCGAAGCTGCTGGGGTATTATACAATTTTCCTATCCGTATGGGGGGAAAAAAGCGGATAGGGGAAAAACAATTTCCGACCGAAATACATGACCAGAATGATCGCCTCGTCGCGCTCCGATAAACAAATTATTTCACAACGTCCGATTCATTAAACGCTCCCTGAGGCAGAAGCATGGAAAGGAATTATTTTCGTTCGCTTTGAATGTTTATTAATTTACGTAATGAAGGATTTTTTAATAAATAATTCCACGCGGTTGCAGCTTGCCGCATTTCGCTCGGTCGATTTCAAGTGCGTCTTTTTCTCTTCACTTTTTTCATTATCTGTTCTCCAAAGAGAAGAAACAAAAAACCCGATCAAAGTTTAAAATTTACACCTTATACGTGAAGAGATTCAGTGATTTTTCTCGATCAGCGAGGCAAGAGAAAGAGGGAGAATATCGATACGTCAAATTCGATGAAAAGTGATATTTTCATCGTTGTTTGTGGGTTAGGCGAATCGGATAAAATTCCGAACCTGTAATCGGCTTTGCATCGAATGGCTTTACGTACAAGAAGATTCCTCTTTTCATCGTCGACATTTCAACGCGCATGAGACGGACGTTACTGACCGGAATTTGGAACGGAATTAGGTGAATCTAAACATACACATCGACACATCGACACATCGGCACACAGATAGATTATGCATGTATATACACAGACATATAGGAGTTAAATAAAATTGTGCAACGTGCTAAAAATGCAGAGCCAAGTCTTTCGCAGTACCACAGAGATCAGGGTTAGGGTCACGGACAATGTGGGTGACCAATTTACGAAAGCGTTCTTAAGGTGGTAAATACTCACGTTTGCGCGAAGGGATGAAGGGCCGTGGCTGCGGCTGCGGCAGCCAAGGGATTTGGATTTCTAGCTAAAGCCAAAGCAGCGCCTGCCGGAAATGCGGTTCGTGCGCCAACTCTTCCTCTCTGTATCGCGACGCCCCTTAAAGCTGCGGCTGTAACACGATGAACGAAAAAAAAACCCTCTTACCTTAGTGTAACTTAGCGACGTATATTTGGACGAAATTCTTCGACGGCTTTCAGGTCGTCGACGGTGTCACAACGGGCTCGATCGGTGGTGCGAACCTTCGGCGGCGACGGGGTTCTTTCTTATCCAAGGGATTGACAAACGAGCAAAGACAGAGAGAGAGAGAGAGAAGAGAGAGGGTGGAAAAAAAAAAGATTTTTTCCAACGCCGGATGGGAAACACGGGTGGGAAGATCTGCGGTCTGGTCGATCTGGATGCGACAGCCGATTCCGAAGAAGAACCCGGAAGTTCCACAGGCCAAAGACTGGAGAACCAGAGGACAGGTGGCCTGGCCATCAGAGGACAAAACCAGACGAAATGGTGGATGAAGTGGCACAAGACGAGACGAAAGATAAACTTCCTCGAGCCTGTTCGCTCGCGGAATTCTATAGAGTCGATGATCAGCATCGAGCCGAGATTTGGAAGCGACCAAAGACCCCTTAAGTCATCCCTGAAGAGTACGACTTCCACGCACAGCGGTTCGTCGGTTCGTTTCCATCTGCCACCCGAGCACCGAGAAGACGACATTCGGAAGTTTGCGACGGGAAAACGAACCAGCGTGGAAATCGTGGCTCCTCCGATCGAGGTTCTTGGAGGCTTGGAATCGGAGCATGGGGAAGAGGATCGGAGAACCGGAAGAATGCGAGGCCTGTTAAAGAAAACCTCGTGGCGTATTCTGTTATGCCTGACCTGCGGTATAGTCGTTCCCTTGTTCCTGGTAATCCCGGTAATCGTCACCTATGAAAATCTGCGCCGTGTTCCCGGACCGGGGATAAAGTGAAGAGAGAGAAAAATAACTACGATGTGATTGATTCGCTTTGGACATATCAAAGATAGGGATGTAAAGGATACTACCAAGCTCGATTGGCGAACGAATTGCGACCTCTGACGATCAACCGGAAGATCGATGACGCGATTTGATCAACTTACTGGGGTTAAACTGCTGCGGGACGTACGTCACTACGTAGAACACTCGACGCGTAGAGCCCGAACGATCGAGGAGGGAAATGAATGGTCCAATTTACTCCCGTGTCGAGGATCGGGTTAACGGATGACAGACGGGCTCCGATGCTGCATGGATGGCCGGCACGTATTCACGACGTAAAGCAGTTCGGAGTGGGTTGAATCGAACGGCTCTTCTCGGTTCTCTGCCTCTCTCCTTCTCTCACTCGATTCTACGCGAGTGTCTGGAATCCGACATTTGATACGTGGACCGGGTAGGTATTTTGGAATAATGATCGGTACTGTCGTCGTAATCGTAATTCAAAGATGATGCAAAAGAAACTAGCCCTTCCTCTCGACGTCTGAGACTCCCCAGGACTCGTTCGATTCACAAAACGCTACACCGGTAGCTTGTCTAACGGATCATCTGTTTTTTCTTCGACAGAAAGAAGCTTGATAATCGTACGACGAGAAATCAGGGATGTGCGTCATGCTTGCGTCGAGTAACTGTGAAACCACTTCTTCCCGTTGAACGGTAGGAAAAACGCTGGAGAGAAGTCGTGGATTGAAAATTTCTTTCACGAGAGGCCTGCCTTTGACCAAGTACCCGTACATACATACACACATACACAAGTGAACTTACAAGTGGCACTTACGAGTTCTGGCTAGCTCTGGATTACAGTTGTGACCCAAAACAAAGAGAAAACAAGAAAAAAATTAAAAAAAATCAACGCCACGATAAGTTACTGTGCGTCTTGCTCTACTGGTGAGTGGTTGCGACGTGCGTTTGAAAACTTGTGCAACGCGTTCAACGTTTCAGGCTAGTGCGAGAGCTGTTTGTTCGCAGGATGCACAAAGCAGGCACATTCAAAATAATCGTGTTTTCAAAGTTATGCATTTCGCGTGAAGCGATGGGGGGAGGATTCAAACATTACACAGATGACACTATTTTCGTCAACCTGTGTTTTTTTTTTTGTTGTACTTTTTTTTGTTTCCAATTCTACGTACGGAAAGAGGTAACAAAATGCGTAACAACGAATACTATACAAAGTGGTACAATATGCTTTTTGGGATTAATATTAACGAAGAGTTGATAATGATAATTAAATGGGTCTATAACGTGTAACACGATTGGATGAACCGGGGGATAACGATCAGTTGTAAAAATTCTTATAATCTCAAGGGAACGATGTTTAAAACGGTATACAACAGCATCGGCGGCAAAACCGATAGTAAAAGAATAATGGTTATGGTTAAGGGTAGCAACAACATCAACAACAACAACAACCACAACATCAACAACAACAACCAGGTAACAACAAGACCAAGAAGATGTGAGGAGGAAAGTAGAGATGAGTAAGAAGATTCAAGAAAAGAGTCAGCGTTTTGTTTTTGGTGCTCATGGAGAGAAGAGGGCTTGGGTCTTGGGGCTTGGTGAAAGATTTGAGATAAAGTTTTCCAAGTACCTCCGTCTCGCCGCGGCTCTGGGTGCCAGGACCAGCGGCGCCGCAGCGGGTGACGGGGTGACCGCTGCCGCTGCCGCAGCCGCGGCCGCCGCTGCCGAAGGAGTCGCCGCACCCAACCAGCTCCAAGGCACCGCCGGTAACCTGTAGCCTGTCGAAGTACAAGTTGGTTGTATAGTATATGTAACACGTACATGGATGATTATTACGAAGAGAAACAGGGACCAATGCCTCCTTGGCATTCTTTAATTACGATTCTGCATACCTACTGTCGATCGGCATTGCATCGTTCGTTTGTAACGCCCGTAACTTATACCCACCATTTTCTCATCGCGTCTCATCCTCGTCCTCTCTTGGCTCTGATAAGATGGCGTACAACACATCGACAAGTTCAGCATTTTGGCCTGTGATCACTTATCGGGATCATCTTGACGGTTTGTCAGTGCAAGAGGATGTTCAGTCCGATCAGTGTTCACAGGATTTTTGTATAATATGTATATTGCGGAGTCGGATACCTGCCGTATTTTTCGGAACTTACAAGAATGGTGTCGCAGGTCGATATCTTGGTTTTGATTTCTTTGGTAATATGCTGTAGTAGACTGAAAACTAAACGATACGTGTCTCTTTTTGAAACCACCCTCCAAATTAAGGCATGTCAAGGAAATATGTAATATTCTTAATTAAAAATACAACTGCCAAGTCGACATTTGACATGCATTAATTTGGAGGTGTAGTTTAATCCTCTTGAAGTGTTTCATGGCAGATAAAAAAAAAAAAAAAAAAATACGTGTCGCTTATTTTATAGTCCACTATAACATATTGAAATAGAAATGAAATCGGAGAAATCGACTCGGGATACCTTCCTGGTTAGTTGAACGTTACGTGAGTCAGGAAATGAGCCGCGGTTTAGTTTTATTAGACTGAATTTTTCATGTTATACGCCGTCGCGAGCAGAGAGTGAGAAAGGAAGTCGGAGAGAGAAGCAAACTGGTACTCGATGTGTGAATTATTTATTTTTTACCTTTTCACCGTGCATGTATTATGCATACGGTATGAAACACAGATAGCATCGATTTCACCGGAATCGATACGTGCTCTATATATACATATACATATATATATAGTATATACCTTGATTCGTGTTACGTGCATGATAATTAGATACATATACGATTTTCGTAATCTCCCGAGCACGCGGGTTAAACCGAAAGGTGGAAGAGAAAAACCGAGACTGATAAAGATATATAACTGGTGATTTTGTTTTACCAACCGCGCCCTTCAATCTCTCATTTATCATGTTTTCATCGATCGGAATTTAGGATTACGGATTCGGTAATTTCTATTTAACATCCTGGAATTTTCTCCATTTTCGACGCTCAAGAAGCGGTTCAAAAAAATGAAGTTTAACATCAAGATTTATTGTACAGCGAATCTAACCGAAAATAATTTCACGAATGCAATCACGATAATTTGTAGTGGAACACGGGGGCGAATGAAATGAACTTGGATATAAAAGGCCGAGGAAAGGTTATAAAACAGAACTAACATAAATCAAGAATAACCGCAACTCGGCTCGAACCGCTATTCTCAAAGAGATAAATGAACTCCAAAGCCCATCCGTCAAGATCACGACCCACGTTCGCCTGCACCTTACAAATCCCATAAGAGACTTTCTTTCGGTATACTTTGGTTAAAATCATACCGTTGACCGCGTTGCCATTTCCGAAACGATAAATATACTTCGTCGTAAATAGGGCCCCGGAGAATCCTTATGGAAATTGACTGGATTTTCAGTACGTTACAGGAAACTACTGATTTTTGGGACTTGTCTCCGCGAGAACTTTCGATCGTGTGGATGATACGTACAACTATAACCGAGTACCAATTTCCCTGAAGATTCCACGTGATGTCAAAGTTAGCAACGTTAACGTAACGATCGAAGCATCGGGTTGAAAAAATGCTTATCGCGCAATTTTAGACCAACATCCAAGAGATCGTCTTTTCAAAATAAGAGTACATTTCGTATCTCACGTTTTACAAAATCACGCATCGTTGCTGTAACGTTACCAGCATCGTACTCGTTACAACGTATCGTCGTGGGGAAAAATGACGCATTTCCGAAAGAAGGGGGCCGCGATTCGAGCATCGATGTAGGCGGTAATTAATATGATTGAACCCCGGAGGAAGCGAGGGATGAAATAGGGGGGGGGGGGGGGGGGCGAGGAGCGAGAGGAGAGGAGAGGAGAGGAGAGAGGAGAGAGGCTGCAGCCGGCGGGGCTCTTCTCTTCACGGCGATCAATAGACCCGCCCAGAGCGATCCCTGGACCAACTTCGGTGCCTCGACGGCAGCCCGACGTCGACGTCGACGTCGACGTCGACGTCGAGTCGAGCCAAGCCCCGCGATTCGCGTGGAGAAATTTCATTTTCCTTTCATTACTCGCGTCGTTTTATCCCAACTCGAAGCGATCTGCCGCTAAACGTATTATATGATATTCAGGGTAGCCACAAATTTTTGGTGAAAAAAAAAAAAAAAAAAAAAAAACAATTCGATGACATTTCCAGCTTTTCCCCGAAATTTTCCCAGTTCTAGTAACTTACTAAAAACTTGAATCGTTCAGCTTGTTGACTCTGTATTCGGTTGAAATTCAACTCGAATTTAAGAAAAATATATAACGTACAAAAAAAAAAAAAGTCAGTTCTAGTCGAATTTATTTTCTCGAGGTAAAAAGGTAAACTTGTTACCTCGAAAAATCGTTTCTAGTTCCCATAATCGAAGACTGATATTTTCAGTCTTTTCCATTACCAAATTAAAAATCCCCAGACAATTCCGGATTTTCAATTTTTTTTTGTTTTTTTTGTTTTTTTTTTCAGCTGCGCGCGGGCCACCCTGTAGTATATTTATTCAACATCGCAACACCCGAGATACGTGATAATAGAATGAGAAATGTAAGACGCGAGAAAGGAAATCTTTAGGGAAATTTTTTTTTTTTTTTTTTTCTTAGCCGAATCTCCCGAATTTTTTCGATTTTACATCGTGTTCAGATTTACACGTGTGTAAAATATAGACGCGAGAACTGAGGAAATAAGCACGACTTTTTTATTCTCCTGCATGTTGAGGGTGTATATTAAATATATATAAATATATAATATCGATATGTGTTACAAAAAACGAGAATGCTAAACGGAAATGAAACGACATTTCAGAGAAATATCACAATTTAACTCGCACGAATGAAAAACCGCGGGAATTTCTTTTATCGTACAATTTCACGCGAACTAGGAAAAATTTATGTCGGGTCAAGTTTTTGATAAAACTGTCGAATCGAGTTGACAATATAAAACGCGATTTCGAACCGACCGATTAGAGACGATGATGATGTGAAAAACAAAATGCACGAAAAAAAAAAAAAAAAAAAAAAACAACAAAAGCACCGTCAAATACTGTGATTGAAAACAAGAAAAGACGGTATTATGAAAATATGGTAAAAATAAAAAATTCGATGATAACAATAAATGATATAAATCTCGATGATCTGAAAAGTATGTTGATATAAGTAAATGAATAAAGTGGTTAGTTTGATGACGTATTATATGCGTGAATGTGCGTATGATGTTTGTGTATCGCGATGATAAAGAAAACAAGCTAATTACGATGAAAAAAATGAGCAAATAAAACGATGAAGTAGAAATTTTAAATGAGTGAAAAAAGAAAAAATAAAAAAATTTTAAATAAAAATCGTATACGCAAAGATGAGATGTGTGAGATTTGGAAAGAAAATTTAAAATTAACATACAGATAATTGAATAGAGAGACAAAAAAAAAAAAAAAAATCATCAATACACAGCTTATAAGATTCAATCAAATGCACTAGGAACCACATTCGCACAACCCACAAGTAAAGCAACAATAATTAGATGTCTGTGTGTGTGTGTGTGTGTGTGTGTTTATATATATGTATATCAAATCTAATTAACAAATCGTCAAACTAACAAACCACTATAAAGGGCATTATATATAGTAATAAAAATGGTGATGATAAAACGATAACAGTCATGTAATATAACAATTGTAATGATAATAACGGTATAGTAACGAGAAAATAATCAAGAAATCAGCGACAGTTTTTCTCATATATACGGATATAAATATATATACACATATATATATACCAACGCACGCGTGTCTGTACATTTGTGTATATAGATAAATATATATATATATATATAAATTTCTTTCTTTCGTTGTTTTCCTTTTTTTTTTTTTTTTTTATATACCCGATCCGACGTCATAACGCGTGTGTTCATTGCATATAATGTATGTATGATGAGAAATATAATCGTGTGTTGTAAATGCACCTATGTAGTTCCAGTGCGAGCTGATATTTGTGAAAGAAATGGATGGGGAAAAAAATTGAGAAAAAAAAGCAACAAACAACAATTGATAAATCAAGAAACGACTTCTCTCTCGTACGTAATACGATTAATTTCAAGTTATATGCTCATTCATAGCAATAACAATATATGTATACCGTACGTATGGAACACAATATACATATATATATATCTATGTCATGCAATTTTATTTAAGCAAGTTGTTCCAAAATTTCAACATTCGTGAGAGAAAATATATTGGTTTTTTTTTTTTTTTTTTTTTTTTTAACTCGCCGATGTTTTTTTTTTTCTTTCTTTCTTTCTTTTTTTTATCCCGTCACTCGCAACTTTCGGTCGATTGGCGGAAAGAAAAAAAAAAAAAAAAAAAATTAAAAACGAAACGACGCGTCATCTGTCGTCGTATTTCGTCGTCCGTTGTAACGGTGTGGAAAAATTGATGTTCAACCGAGTGTCTGAGAGTGATTTTTCATAGTTGGTGAGAATAAGAAAAAAATTAAAATAAAATAAATAAAGAACAGAGGCCGATCGAAATTTTCGCGCAAGATTGCCGAGGGGGAGGGGGAAAAAAAAAAAAAAAAATTAATCGTCTGTAGATCGTTGGGTAAGAAGTGAGGGTAAAAAAAAAATAAATAAAAAAAAAAAATATATAATAAACTAAAAATTATAAACAAATGAAATGCCGACTATACGACAGGCTTGCGTTAAACGAAGAGAGAAAAAAATAAATAAAAATGGTACATACACGAGTACATGAGTGAAACTACCTATACATATAGTAAATATATGTATGTACGTATATATATATGTATATATATGTATATATATATACATATACGTATAATTATATCACAGGTGAATCTCATATGAAGGCAAGCCAAGGCCACGACATGAGACGTGCAAATTAAATAAGTATAGAGGAGGTATGAGGGGAAAAAAAAAAAAAAAAACAAATAAGATGTAATAATATTAAAAAAGCAATTAAAAATTCTCTCCCAAAACCGCTCCAACCACAACCAAGCACAACCACAGGCAGGTACAGGCCCTTTCTCGGCCCCATTGTCAACGAGTCAATTATATAAGTGGGTAAATACACATTACCGGTGATTATTATTTAATAATAATAATAATAATAGTAATAATAATGGAATTAAATGAGATATAAAAAAAATTATACGTGTGTGTATAAATATATATACATATAGATAAAAATGTATAAATATTGTAATTAAATTAAAGAAGTGACGTAACTTGAGGGGGAAACTAAAATAAAACAAGATTAAAATAAAAAATAACGACAGCATTGAATAAAAGGTAAGGTGAACGTACAAAATTATATTATATATGGTATGTAAAAGTAGTTAAGTATATATGTATAAGCATAAAATGTGATCGTTCGGGATAGAAGTGTCCTATATATATATACATATACACATAGGAACAGCGTATTTCGTGAAAAATGGTAATTCAAGATAAAAGTGCGGAAGTGTTAATTCATTCTTCTTTTTTTTTTCAAATTACGGAAAGAACCGAAACTAGTATCGATCTTACTATCAAGATAAGAGCTATCAATTATCGTCGTTGTTTGAATTATTAATTATTTTCTTTTTTTTCATAACCAATTTCACTACTGCGCAGTGATCAAACCGTAAATTCAACTTGGAACCAAGTGTATGTTATTTTTTTTTCTCCTTTTTCTCACGTTTTAAAAAGAACGACGTGTTTGCCAATCGGGACAATTTTGAATTGACTTATTCGTTAATGAAAGGGGGAGGGCAAAGGGGTGGGGTGGGGGGAGGGGGGTGGGCGCATTTTATACGTATAATATAACACAAGTTAATAATAATAATAATAATAGTAGTAACGATGATGATTAAATTACAATAATCAATTTATAAACTATACGCACATTGAGATGTTATGCATAAAAAAGGTTGATATTCGTATAAATATACACACACGTAATTCGAAGAAGAACTACTTTTCGAATAATTTGAATGTTTTACAATTTATAGAATGTTCCGAAATTATATTAAAGGCGAACTGAAAGTTGAAGATTGAGCGAATTTTAATGTTTTGTATCAGCCGTAGATTTTTCCCTACGCTTACAGAGGTTTTTGTTTTTTATCAGTCTATCTATAAATCCTTCCGATTGAAACAAATTTTTATTCACGCTACGAGCGAGGCGCGTAGACGAGAAAGAGAAAAAGAAAAATACGATACAAAGATTGGAACTTTCCTTGTTTGACGAATAGGTGGAAAAGTTTGTGAATAATAATTCCTACGATAGCCGATGCGCGATATTTCTTCTCCGTGATGCATATATTCGTATAAATAATACTTTCATCATTTGTATGCATAACAAGTACATATGCGTGTGTATATAAATAAAAATGCACAAGTGATTAAATGATAGTGAGAATAAATAAATAAATAAATAAATAAATAAATAAATAAATTAGATAAACAAAATACCTCATGCTTCACCATAATAATACATTGGATAGAGTGCCCTAGGCTAGCTGCTACTTGCAAGAATCATTAATAAATAATGTATGTATACAATGGTATAATATGCATGTGACTTTTGTTTTTTTTTTTTTTCTTACTCTTCATCTCTAGATTCTCTAAACGAAAGCTATTAATTACGGCCAGTTGCTGAATCGATCACCACCTTGCGAGAAAATCGCACTTTTTTTTTTTTTTTTTTTGTCGATTCGTTTTTCCATTTTCAACATTGTTATAAACACGATTTACGAGCACATAGCGCAAAAAGAGAGGGTGGGGGGGGTTATATGCAGTAATTATGCTGCGGTGAATGCATACACAGAGACTAGTCGAAACGAGAAAGGGGGAAAAAAAAAATTGAAACAAAAATCAAATCAAAAAGTAAAGAAAATAAGACAAAAAAAAAAAAAAATAAATAAATAAGAATAACGTCACAATTTTCAAAATCTAATTATATCTTATACATAATGACGTGCAGTGAATTAGATATCTTGCATTGTTTTCTTTTTTTCGATCTTTTTTTTCCACGCTTTCTTTTCTCCTTTTCTTTTTGCAGAAATGGCAAAAATCAGCAACCAAGCGCATTCACAAATCATATATGTATACGTGGAATATAAATGGAGTTTGTACTTTGCCATACGACGATTATTTCTACAAATTTAATTGCGTTCCATACTTTGGTTTCTTCGTTTTTTTTTTTTTTTTTTTTTCTCTTCATTAGTTAATTAATGACCGACAGTGCTAAGACTGAATAAATAAATGAATAAGTGAATAAAAATGAAAATGTTCAAGACTCTCGTGTGTATTCTTCAAAACTATCGTTGGAAATTACCGATGCAGTATGACTAGTAATAATAAACTCGATGTGAGAACACAACTATATTATGTAACAATATAATATCTATATACGTAACAAAATGCAAATGCACATATGCGATGCTTTGTGTGCTCGTTCCTTTTTTCTCTTTCCATTCTTTTCTATACATCTCGTTTTCTTCTTTTTTTTTTTTATCTGTTTCTGTTTCTTGCTTGCAAATGCAACACACACACACAAGGGTGTCAACTACTACTGCGGCAGCATAGCTAATATTTATGTATACATAATAAATATAATATAAACGTATATTATATTTACGAATAATATACGTTCATATATGTACGTTCATTAATTACGGTATAATAATAGTATCGTGCCTATAATGATAATTAATATACATACATACATATGCACCAATATGCACTTCTTTCATTATTACATTACATGTATCAATGTTCAAGATACATTTTGATGCTTGTGATACGATGAATGTATATGTATACACACATGTACCGGGAGAATCTCTTGAAAGTTGAAAACGAACCGCGCACGCGCGAGTTTTATCGGCTCTTCGCGCAGGCTGGCCAACCCGAGTTTTCAGCCGTCAAACTCTTTCCGCCGGCGACGTGGTTCCTACGAATTTTCGAGGTTAGGATCTCGAACAATCGAGACGGCGACTCGGAAAGGTTTCGGAAGCATTTGTCGTCGGGGCGGAAAGTCGATTCTTCGAAGAACGGTCGGAACTCGACGCTTACGCTCTTTGAAAATTCAAACGCAGACATTTTGCGTAGGTTGGCCCGCCTGCGTCGCGGACGAGAATATCGCCGCGGGAACGTTTCGCCGACCAATGAGATTTGATTATTCGGCGCACGCGCGGTTCATTTTCAAGTTTCAAGGGATTGCCCCGGTATACATTGTATATAACGTATATATGTGCGTATTAAATAACGAATTGAACGTCAACCACACTGCGATCTATATTGACGTATTTATATGTACATATACCAGTGCATTATTAATATTAATGTCATTATTATCATTATTATTATTATTATTATTGTTATTGTTATTATGAAGGTATGTTAAATCCGATCGCCGGCCCAGAGTCATAAATACATACATACGAATAGCTACACGTGAACGATGATATATTGTGATAGATCGATAGATAAAAAAAGTGTTAATTATTTTTCGCTAGAGATGCGTCGATGTATATAATTATTATCATCGCTATTATTAATGCAGAACAAAGAAGGATGTTTCAAACGAATGAGGACGGTAGCAGAGAAGAGAGGGGAAACAAAGAAATAGAAAAAAATTAAATAAAATATAAAAAAAAAACCATCACAGATATACAAATAAAACAATAGCAAAGTAAAACTTGGAATGATCGGAAGAAAAAGGTTTGGCAAAAGAGAAGAAAAATGATTTACTACGACAAACGGCTGCGGCGATAACGGATCGGATAACGAGCAATACATCACATGCATGTGTTTTTTTTTTTTTTTTGTTTTTTGTTAATCTTTGCAAGATATGTGCAAACATATATATATAAATATATATAATATTATATGTATTTAATAGCATTTGCGAGATCCCTCCAATTCTATTCAATATCTATATACGGCTGTGTATATATTTATTATAAATATACGTAAATTCGCATTCAAAAGCAGACGTGTACTTAGTAGTAATAATAATAACAACGTATTAGATTGAAAATTAGGAAATCAACGACTCTACATCAATATTCACCGTGTAATGTGGAAAAATGTTATTACCGTTGTATCTGAACAAAATAACAGATAGAAAGAGAAATGAAAACGAATAAATAAAAACAATGACAAATGATAGTAAAATATTCTTTGGAAAGTTTTCGCAATATTAGAAAATCTACTAAATTGACTTGATAGCATGATAACAAAAGAAAAAAAAAAAAAAAAGAAAGTGATTCGCGAATCATCTTCGTACGCAATCAAGTCGTTGCTTTCTTTTTCATGTTATTTTTTAAAAAATACCGTTGTAACAAAATACTATTTATATGTGTGTACGTATTAATAATGCAGATAGCAATGCAGGTCACTACTGTATTCATTTTCTTTTTCTTTTTTCATCCTCTAGATTTTTATTTTTACTTGCGACAGCATCCAAATTACGTATTAATATTAATATTATTGTTGCTGTTGTTGATGCGAACGTGAGAAAAAAAAAAAAACCCAATAGAGAACATTCAGCAAGAAACCAAGGTGAGAAAAGAGAGACACACGAAAACACTGACCGATGCAAATATTATTATAATAACTGGCATGCTGTATATAATAATAACTATGTATATTATAAGAATTGATTGAAGAAAAAAAAAAATTAAGAGAAAATAGATTTGAACGTAAACACGATTTTTTTGTATTTTTCAATAAAAAATTCTTTATTCATCATTTCTTTTTTGTTTGTTATTAGTTTTTTCTTTTTTTTTTTTTTTAAATTAAACTCTTAATTTTATATCAAGTTATATTGGTCGTTGAGATTTCTTTTCTCCTTTGTTTTGGTCTTTTTTTTTTTTAACCTTATTTCAATTACACCTAAAACGCAATTTTGTACAGCGATTTTCTTTGAAAAATAAGAAAAATCAAAGATTGAATGAAAAAAAAAAAAAAAATGAGTAAAAAAAATTTAAAAAAAAAAAAAAAGATCACAAATCTTACAGTTTTTACCCTCGTAAATGACGAGTGATAATTAGTTCAGCATTTTTTTTTTGTTTTTCTAAGTTGTTGTTTTTTTCTTTTGCCATCAGTCTTTGAACAAAGATTGTATAAATATACGTATCAGACACAGAAAAAAAAAAAGGAAAAAAAACATCAAACTATAACGGAAAAAAAAAATAAGAAACATAACCTTACGATAATATACCCTAGTAGTTAACAATGTTACTATTATTTTCTAATAAATGTCTCACTGTATTTAATATTACCCTGTATCGGTTCTCCGCCAAATATATCAAAATATGTACCTCGATAAAATGAGAAAAAAAGTTGTAATTGGCGTTTTCTTTTCCCTTGGTTCTTTTTTTTTTTTTTTTCGTTTTTCTCTCCAGTTATAATATAATTCTAATTAAGGAATGAAAAATTCAGTCTGCGATTATCATATTATACAACAATCTTAAGCCTAACTACTATTACGATACAATTCTGAATACAAAATTGTTCAATTGTGGCATCGAAAATGAAGAATTGATTAAAATTTAAAACAAACTGGGCAGACATGTATTTATATATGTATATATGTGTGCGTGTGTATATATAAATACATGTCTATGCATGCACGTACGTATATAGATAAATAACTATACGAAATATATTACATTATTATTTATACCCTGTACTCGTTTCACTAAACCTAAATATACGGGATTATTTCAACGTCGGACATGTTGTTGTTTTTTTTTTTTTTTTTTTTTTCCCCCGCAACGAGAGAGGCAACGGAAATATAAAAAGTAACAGTGGGAGAGCGAGAGAGGGAAGACAAAAAAAAAGTAATAATGCAACCGATTCATTAACTGCGCAAATTTAAATTGTCGACAATCAGCGCCGTTTGGCAGGTGCAAGTTTTTTCTACTTGGAAAAAACGAAAAAAAAAAAAAAAACGACGCAAAATGCCCGACGCTTTCGTTATCCCGATTCTCCGCAGAGTAATAATAGTTTTTCTTAGACCTTTGTTTGTTTTTTTTTGTTTTTTTTTTTTTTGTTTTTGGGTCTTGTCCCAAAACTTTCGTTTCTTGCCCGCAATTTCTCAAGCGTAGAAAAATCCTACGTTCTTGACTTACGTATGCATACGTATGTATATACATATATATACATGTATATGTGTATATATATATGTATATATATGTAGGTATCTTCATGTGTATAAATTATCAGATAATTAATGAATATCGTATGTATAATATATATGTAATACCAAGTACCGTCGAATCTTCGCGCGGCCTATCACTGACTATTAAATATCACGCGATCTGTGCGCACGCGTCGGAGTGGAAAAAAAAAAAAAAAAAAAAAAAAAAAAAACGCATTAAATCTCTATATGTACAGTATACTCATGTACATGTGGGTATATATTATAATAATAAAATTAATGGTGACAAACGATTATACCCTGGAATAATTAATATCACTTTGAATAATTGCCGCACCTAATATCCTATCGTACGTTAAAATGTGGGATATAACAAATTGTTATATGAATTGGTATGATGATATTATTATAGAAAAGGGTGAAGGTGAGGGTTGAGGGTGGAGGGCGGACTGAAGGTCGGACGTCAATGTGAAATAAAAGTTAAATAAAAATAGAATAAAATAAATAATTAGGCAATAAACAAGATCTTCGATTGTAATGAAAAAATAATTTTTACCCACCTTTGAGATCGTTGCGTCGCGGCAAAACATTTCTCTCTCTCTCTCTCTCTCTCTCTCTATATATATATATATATATGTATTTTAAATATGTACAGTATATTATACCTGTAAAAATATCTGGAATGCTATATTTGTAGTATGGAATAAAAGTTTTCCGTAAGAATATAGTTCAATATCCTTCAGTTCTCGAATACCGATATTTAATATATCTTACCGAAATGCGTATATTATTTAGTCGTCAGTGTTAGACCGACGCGTAGATTTTTGATGTTGTTGTTCTTTTTTTTTTTTTTTTTTTTTTATTCCTTTTTCTTTTCCACGGTCATCGATGCGACGCAAACTCGAGAAGATTTCAAAAATTGGCAAGAAAAAAAAAAAAAAAAAAAAAATGCAAGCATACCAGTAATAGTAATAATAACAATAATAACAACAACAACACCAACAACAGCAACAATAACAATAGTAATAATAATACTGTTCTAGTTTCAAACTCCCAACGCCGTGGACAATCATATTCTTCGCGTTATCGTTCGAATTGCATTTTTTTCGCACGAGAAGAAAGTATACCCACATTATTGGTCATCGTTTTTCACTCATTTTTCAAAATAAAAATCACAAAGTACGCGTCGCGTCGAATTCCGTTGAAAAAAAAAAAGAAAATACATGTATAAAATAATAATAATAATAATAATAACAACAACAACAATAATTGCTGTGAGAAACGAAGGGACCGGTGCAATAATTTGTAAAATCATAGCTTCTCCCCCACTTTTCTCTCTGCTCTTCTAATATTATTATTATCATTAATATTATTATCATTAATATTGTTATTATTATTATTATTATATAGCACATCGATAAATTAACGTCGATTTAGTCTTCTTTTTTCATCTTCTTTCCTGACACGTAATTATAATAATATCGAATTATAAACTCTACGCGTACAAAGAAAATCATCATCTCGGAAGATTCCTTTCTTTCTTTCTCTGTCTCATTGTTTTTTTTTTTTTTTTGTTTTTTAATGGGGTTGGGCTTGGTCGTGGCTTGCGGCGGCTGTGGATTTTCATCGAAATGATCATTAAGTACTATACCTATCAACTAATCTCTTTTTGTTAAAAAAAAATAAATAAATAAATAAAATAGATAAATAAAACCCGTTACCAAATATCGTTTGTACGACCTCTGTACTAATCGATGGCATTTTACTTTCATTGAATATCGGTAAATAATTCTGTGCTATAAAAAATGTCTCTGTTAATAACAATATCGAAGAACATCAATGACAAGAGTTCATCATCATCATCATCATCATCATCATTATAATCTTCGTTAATTTACACGGGTAATTCGTGTAAAACGCGGGAAAATTATAGTCACCCCTGTCGAAATATTGGAAACGAATTGAATTTCTTTCGTTACTTTCTCTTTGTTTGTTCGTTTGTTTCTTTTCTTTTTTCCTCAGTTTTTTTTTTTTTTTGTCTCTAATTATCTGATTTTACGAGAAACCGTGACAGTTCTCTCGTATCTCAGAGTAGAGGGTGATCAATGCCTCTTCAGGCACGTCGTGGATGCACCTACCCTCTGGCCACTGGACGCATACTGAAACACACATGAAATAAGGAAAAACTATTAACAAAACAGTATCAACCATAACCTATGTTGCACATTTTCAAAATCGTCATCGTCATCGTCATCGTCATCATTAACCCATTCCTCTCACCTTCCATACATTTAATTGTGAAATAACGGGAGTAAAGAGAACGGAGCGAATGTGCAGCTGCGATTTCTTAGTTGTTACAGATCATGGAGGGTGAAACACAATTGGAGGTGATCAAGGATTTATCGATCAGACACGCAATACTTGTATTTTATATATTATATATATATATAATCTTGTCCGACTTATGCCTACCCGAAACACAACGCAATTTCTCGCAATCGATTGATTTTCGTTAAACGATACGATAATATTATACATACCGGGAGAATCTCTTGAAACTTGAAAATGAACCGCGCGTGCGCCGAATGATCAAATCTCATTGGTCGGCGAAACGTTCCCGCGGCGATATTCTTGTCCGCGACGCAGGCGGGCCAACCTACGCAAAATGTCTGCGTTTGAATTTTCAAAGAGCGTAAGCGTCGAGTTCCGACCGTTCTTCGAAGAATCGACTTTCCGCCCCGACGACAAATGCTTCCGAAACCTTTCCGAGTCGCCGTCTCGATTGTTCGAGATCCTAACCTCGAAAATTCGTAGGAACCACGTCGCCGGCGGAAAGAGTTTGACGGCTGAAAACTCGGGTTGGCCAGCCTGCGCGAACAGCCGATAAAACTCGCGCGTGCGCGGTTCGTTTTCAACTTTCAAGAGATTCTCTCGGTATACTTAATTATAATTTAAATATAATGTTATAATATAGAAATTCACCAATATTGAAATAACATTCCTTGAAAATCAATGATTGTTTATGTATTGATCGCTTTGACCGTAGTGTGTGATAACGATAATGATAATAATAATAAATATACAGAGTCTTACTCCTTGATATTGATTTTGAGCGTATGAATAATGTGTGTATAATATAATAGATTATATTACTGTTAAGAATGGTGGATGTCGTTGGTTCAAACCCAGATTCTTATCTGTAACTACAAACGTCGTTGAATGTTTCATAATACAAGCTCAGGACAGTATAGTAAATTCTCGTTTTATTAACCAAATTTCAATTTCATATTTATATCTAGATACTTGAGTATATAACCCGACATTTGCGTATATACACGAGACGTAGGAACGTAACGATAATGACACGAGTTTCTCTGTACAACAGAATCGCAGTCTGATCGCAAGATAATATAAATTAGAATAATTGAGATCGTTATTCCTGGTCGAAAAAAAATTTTGCGAATCAATGATTGACAACGTTTGGCGTAAGAGAATGAAAAAAACAAACAAAAGTAATCAGTAGCGCGATTAATTCGATGGTAAAAAAAAAATTACATAACCGATGCCTTGCAATTATTAGTATATAATCCGTCGGTAGAGTAATTGGGCAATTCATATTACATAATTAGAGATTGTATGGCCACGTGTAAAGAAACCGATGATCGCGGTTCCTCCTTAAATTCGTCGGCTTTTTACTGTCTGATTCGTAACGACGTTGAAATACATATTATAAAAAAAAGAGAGTATGGGAGAGAGACTGAGAGAGTGTGTGAAGCCAAATTTATAATTCGATTAAATCCGGTCAAAAAACTCTGTGCAAGAGTTTTCGGGGTCGAAGATTGAATTTCATTTAGTTGATTTTCAAAATCTGATTTCAAATTCGTAATCAGCTATCCCAAAAACCCCTGGACAAAATTTTTTCTCCGGATTCGGTCGAATTTGAAATCTTTGTCCGCCATTTTGAATTGTTTTAAATCCGTTTTCAGATTCGTAATCAGCGACCCGAAAGAAAAGTTCTCTGAATGCACGAAAAAAAAAAAAAAACAATGAATATAAAATAGGTGGTAAAAATACTTGCCACAATGACTCAAATGGTAAAAATAATTGTTCGTCGCGATCTCTAATAGTTACAAGTTCAAAGTGAAAACTATTAAAAAAAAAAAGTAAAACAAAATCTTGACACGAATTGTATATAAAAGTCATTAGCGATAACGATAAACCTCCTCGTCATTCGTAAGAAATAAAAAAACTTGAAACTCGCTTCTACGCTAAATACACAGTTGTCCATTTTTCTTTACAAACCGTGAATGTTTATAATAACAACAACGCGTTTCGAAACTGTGCAACAACTTGCAAGCTTCCCCTGATTGCAGGGGTTTAAACCTAACATGATTAAGGAACGATTTAATCAAGGTGTGAAATCGTAATTACAATTAGCCCAGCCTCTGATTGGTAATTACCAACTGTTAATTTCCTCCCTCTCTCTCTCTCTCTCTCTCTTTTACACACACTCTGTCCGTCCACCAATTCCGTCACCTTTCCGTCTTCGCTGATTGTATCAGCTCAAGAATCACAGCGAGAAGGCTGAAAATAGGACGGAAAAGAGACGCTTTTTATACCGAGTGTTTCAACGATTTTCGTATCTCAGTTACAAATATTACGTCTCGTGTGCAAACAACTGAACTCGTTTTTGTTTTTTTTTTATTTTCTTCCAATCTTGTCATCGCGATATGATTTTGGGTGAAAAATGGCAATTGGTGAAAGAAGAAAAACGCAAAAATATTGAAATCATGCACACTGCATCTCCCTCCCTCGACAAACGGATGGGGAAAAAAATTCGGGTGAATTAGACATCTCGCAATCAGCTTGATTAATGAATTTATCCCACAAACCGGCCTGTGATCTAGAAAAAAAAAAGAAAAAGAAAAAAAAAACACGTTATCAACAATTCTTTCAACGCTGTTTCTAAACTTCTTTTCATATTTCTTACGCGTAATGCGAATGAAAAATTTTTCACGAAAGAAAAGACAAAAAAACTTTTCATACCATCCGAACGACCCTCCTCAACCACTACTACCACTACCGTAAGTTACAGGCAATAAAATAGCAAGTGGCAAACCCAAGAGAATGCTTTTTGTTTTCTTTCTTTCTTTCTTTCCTTATTTTTCTCGGACGGATGGGAGAGGAAAATTTGTCGAAGAAAATAAGAAGTTGAACGGGCCAAGTTGCTAGATTGGCTTTTTTTCCCGTTCTCGTTTTTTCTTTCTTTTTTGTTTTTTGTTTTTTGTTTTTTGTTGTCGGCAGCCGGCAAATATGAGCGGCAACGCGCCGTCACCTGCGACAAATTAAGTCTCGCACAACCGGCGGCGAAGGGGGAAAAAAGGGAAAAAAAAGAAAACAAAAAGGGGGAAAAACCGAACCTACAAGAGTAGAGCCTCGGAAAAACTTTGTAACCCGGCAAACTCGTCGTAGAGTTCTTATTACACCTATATTATACTTTGCAGGTTGCGTCGAGAGGTGAGAACAAAAAAAAAAAAAAAAAAAAAAGTTTCGTCGGCTGCGAGGAGAAGAAAAACATTTTAGAAACTCCGAAACGTTTCGTCGACTTTTTTAACTTTAGTTTTTTGTTTTTTTTTTTTGTTTTTTTTTTTTATTCCCTCTCCCTTCAGCCCCGTAAAAAAACTTTCTTCTCGAAAAATATCACAGCTCGTTAGTTATACGATTAAATCGTGCTGAATCGCCCACATTTACTACAATCGAGTATTTGCTACAAAATTCGATGATTGAGAAGAAAGACAAAAAAAAATTAGTTTGATCGGGAAAAATTGCAAGTGCAAAAAAAATTAAATTTGTATTTAAATACCAACGACGTTATTTATTATTAAGGATTCAAGGATTGGAATAGGGAATTCGGTGAAAATTACCAACGACTCGGTTCAAGTTTCTAAATACGTAAAAAAAAAAAATAGATAAATCGGACATGACGATAATAACAATGACCATGACGATGACGGCTGTGAGAATGAAAAACTCGTTCGTTCCAATAAAAAATGCGTATTAGGATAGTTTTTCCATTCCATACTTTTGCATCGTTATCATATGATAGAATAATAGTGAAAACATTATATAAAAATCCTACCGTTCGGCACCGTCGGTGGTTTTTTCGTCTGGACTCTCGCTGTGGCGTTGTTCACCTGAACAGTTAACGAATCAGTATTAGTAAAATCAGTTATTCGTCGCCGTTGATGGATGAATGTGATCGTGTTCTATCATTTTTTTAATTTTTAGTTTTTTGTTTTTTTTTTTTTTTTGTCATTACAAAGAGTCGACGCACGATCGTTGAGAAATTGTCGGGGAAAAGTTGAAAGATTGAAAGAAACGCTCGAAACTTTCGGTATTTCGCATTTCTTTCATTTTATTTTACTTTGTTTTATTTTTTTTTTTTTTTTTCCACGTACCAATTATTTTTAGGAAAAAAATCATGCGATAGAATGAATTGCGAAAAAAGATGTTCCGGTCAATTTCACAAGCCGTGGGTAAATCCTGTGTGTATTTAACAACTGTGTATAAATAATAATAATTGTTATTACAATAGTAACAATAGTAATACTAATAATTACAAAACGTACAATCACGTATAGTTTTGAAAAATCTTGAAACGTGTCATTATACGTCGTGACCTGTACAATGTCTAATCTATTATAGCTGAAGTGAAAGAAACGAAAAAATAAAAGAAAAGAAAAAAAAAAAACGTGATTGTAGGTTCGCCTGTGATTTTGAATTTTTTTTTTTTTTTTTTTTACCTCATCTTTTCAAACGCGTCTAATAATTGAGTAAATTAAATTCAAATCACGAGTAACGTATAACTGTAACGAATAAACAAGTGTAATACGAAAAATTTTCGAAAACACTGAATTTGTCTTGTATCGAAAAAGTCTTAAATAACGCATTTTTTTTTTTTTTTTTTATTTCTCTCTTCATATTCATATTCATTTTCTTTTCCCCTCAGACGTAAAAGATAATCGTATATATTTGAAAATACGAGGTAAAATATCGCGTAGAGTAATAATAACAACAAATCTAATTCGATACAATATTCATTCGGTGTGTGCAGAGCTGCAGTTTCCGAGATTTCGAGTCGGTACGTTTCCCGAATTTAAATTCTCCCCTTCACAAGAAGTGGAAGTATAAAAAAAAAAAAAAAAAAAAAGAAAGAAAGAATAACGCGTATCTGCCAGAGGAATAACGGGAATAACAAGAATGACGTAAATCCTTAGTGAGAAAGACTTACGCGGAAGACTGCATGGCGACGATAAAATTCTCAAAGTATGAAACGTTACGAAGAAAATTCGAGAAACGTTCGCTCGGCTTGCTCTTCGTGATTCTGCACGAGTAAAATAAAAATTCCGCACTCTCCGACTTTGGTGGCAAGGTGTCGACGAAAAAAAAAAAAAATAAAAAAAAACAGGAAAAAAAAATATAGAGATTATAAAAAGTTTCTTGCCCCGAAGAAAAAAAAGTGTTCTTACATTGTAATAAACGTGACTTGAATAACAATTTCTACGTTATCGTTTATCAAAATCAAATCTTTGGATCATTGATGCGTAAGAATATTATTTACCATCGTTACGACGACTCATTTCTTATCCAAGTCGGAGAATACGAAACTAAAAACGTTGCCGAATGCAGTTCAATTCGATTTGCCGAATACTGAGTAATAATAATAATAATAATAATAATTCATTATTCATTACAATTATATTTGCAAACGAGCGAGAAGATGTAGTATAAAAACAAAGATAAGAAATAACCGAAAGGCTGGAAAGATGACGAAATACGAATAAAAATATTTCAAATTCATGTAAATAAAAATGTATATATACATATATGTCGTTAATAATTGGACGCAAGTCGATTTAAATTTTTGCAAATCGTTAGTGAAATTCGCACGTCCGTTGCAGTGACGAATGAAAAAAAAAAATAAAATAAAAAAAACTTCGAAATCAATTAAATTATAGAGTTTAGATTTTACATCGTTGAATAAATACGATACTATATTACGTAGGCAAATACGTAGGAACTGCATTCAACACGTAATAACAATCCATCCTGAACGATACAATAATAATTATCTTCGCGCAGGATGCTTGAGTAAAAATAAAAGAAATAAAATTCTTGATAAAAATATTTGTATATTTGTATATATATATATATATATACACAGTTATACTAACGCATACGTTTTTGTTCTTTTTCTTTTTTACTCTCACTCTACCGATTTCATCCAATTTCGTTTCGGTTTCGCGCAATTTCTTCGATGTTTTGTTTCTTTTTTTTTTCTTCTCCTTTTTCTTTCCAGGAATAATACAAAAAATATCATCTCTCCGATGCAATTTCGCTGCCAATCGCATAGCCGGCAGTCGCCTGTTTTTCACGTGAATTGCATAAACTTTCGCGAAAACCATTAACGTGAATTGTTTAATGTGCTCGTATACGGTGATTTAATAAATTACCAGACAGAGGATCGGAGATAAATTCCGGTCTCGATTAGCTCGCAATTCCGACGGATTTCGCACCCCCCCCCCCCCCCCCCCCCCCCCTGCCCATGTCGGAGGAAAGTTATCGAGGTCCCGGCGGCAAACGTGCGCATAATTTTGGTTCAAATTTTATGGGTTATGTCCGGCAGGCGGACGTTGCACAAGTTGTTGTTACTCGACGGTGAATAAGAAGAGAGAAGCGGGCAAGAAACGGGCAAGAAGCGGTAGATCCTCGTCCTCGACATCGTCCTTAGCAAGTCAAATTTATGGAGATGAAGAAACATAGGCTGAAGGAAGAATTTCCCGATGAGAATAGGTTAGGTTAGGTGGGTTTTGGTATGGTGGAATTACGATCCAATAGCTGTACGTAGAGGCGAACGAAGGTTGCGATAAGTTGGCTAAATCATGTCGCAGGTACGACGATTATTATTCATCTTACGGTAGAGAGCCGCTAACGAATGTCGGAAGCCTCTTTTCCCCCTCCTCTCTCTCTCTCTCTCTCTCTCTCTCTAGCTTTCGTATATCGATCAGCCCCCGACATGACGCAAGCGTCTCTGCTCGTCGTTGCCTTGGAAAAGGTTGCGATTTTCGAGGGTAGGAATCTTTGCTCGGCGCAGCCTCGGAGCACGGTGGAATATTACATTGCGTAACGAGGAGGGGAACTGGGTATTTTTTTTTTTTTCTTTTTTTTTTGATTTGTAACGCGAGCCGGAAACGAGTATCGAAAATACGCGAGTCGAAAAAACAGTTGCTTCATTGTTGCCAAGAGTGTGTCGCGCGGTTTTTCACGTGGCACGAAATTGAGGTTAGGATAGCGTGACGTCGGATTTTTCAGCTACGGCGCATGCGCGGAGTACGGAAAGTGCCACTTTTCAACTCCTAGGACTTGAAGGTATTGAGCGGTGGTACTTTGCGTACGGGGAAAAGAAGCGTGGAAAAACGCGTAAAACACGCTAGCGTTACGTATAAAAGATTTAACGAAGACTTTACAACTGTTGAATAATTTTCCTAGTTACCTGAATTTCACTGGCTGTCGTATCTGAACGTCCGGAATATCGCGTAACACGTAATCAGGATGACGTGGAATTCCAAAATCCATTTTCTAAAAATTCCCAAACATTTTTTTCCGCAAATATGCTGTTCAACGTAACACGTAGAGAATTGAGATAAAATTAAGCAAAATTAAGTTACTTCGAAGTGAAAATCGTGAAATTATTTCTCCAGTGTCAAACGACTCGACATTTAATTTATCGTTAATTATTATTTACAGAACTGAGATAATTTTGACAAAAAAAAAAAAAAAAACACTCGTATTTTTCCAATATTTTCCTTGACTTTGGTGAGTATTTGAAGAATTCGCCCGAATTGTCCAAAGATTAAATATTTCCTCATTTCCCGGTTTGACGTCGTCACCCTGCGTATATTAAAAGATATCTACAAGCAAACCTAACCTAACATAGCTACGTGTTTTGAAAATTTTCTCATTCAACGTAACCCAACATTTTCATTTAATCTAATCCAACCTAACCTAAGCCATTCGCTTATAAATTCTTGAAGCAAGAAAGGAGAGGGGGGGGGGGGGGGGGGGGGGGTGGAAAAATGAAGGAAGAAAATTGACTTTGGCAAGACAAATATTTGCTCTAGGAATAAACGCGAGAGAGTTTCGGGTGTTTGAGGTCCTAACCTAGACCCGTGTAACAAGTTTAACATGAAGAGAGAGCTTGTTTAATTACTTATAATTCGTTATACCGTCTCAAAAGTTATTGTTTTCAATTTTGTGCAAGAATAGTTATAATAATAAAAAAAAAAGAAGATTTCAAACTCCCCGATAAGAGAAAATATTATCATTGCAAACGATTTCAACACTGGAATATCGAGAGAATTCAAATCGTGTGATGTTATTTTAATCGAATTTTCTTCAAACATAATCTACGTATAATTTGACCTAGATTTTAATTCGACCAACTGACAAAAGGAAGGAAGGAGAGAAAATATATTACGACAATTTTTCATCTCGCTTTGTTATACCTGCAATCAAAGTAAAGCTTTTCGTATTACTTCACCTTCTTCACCCTTGCTGACTATAATATTTCTCCCCCTCGTACGAAACGTGATCCCGAGGTAAAGGAGAGAAAAGATATTGCATAAAAAAGAAAAATGATAAAAGGTAAGGGTGAAAAAGGAAGCGGTCGTTACTTCTTTGGCTCGCTTTGCCCTTAATTTACGCCTCTGTACGGAACCCTTCATTTCCAACGGAAGTTACATCCCACGTTTTCCATTTTTATCATTCTGTTTGTTCCTTTTTTTTTTTTTTTTTTCCCCACTCCTCCCCCAGGAATTCAGAGCTCCTCGTGAAGAAGAAACTGCGGCACGTTTAAGAGAAATTTACGAGTATCGCGGAAACGTGACACGGTCGAAAAGAATGTGACGGTGTGTAACTTCTTTCGACAACCTCCCTTCCTCGCGTCTACTTTTCTCATCTCGAGGGGTAAAAATTTTCCTTTCCCTTCGAGTCTCTTGTATTTTTCCAAAAACAAAAAAAAAAAAAAAAAAAAAAAAAAATTTCCTTTCGTCGCTGTGCGATTATTTTTTATTCCAACAACACTAATCCGTACGTTAATTCTTTTCTCTTCTTATTAAAAACGGAACTACGAACGCTTAAAGATGGAGAAAAAAACAAATTGGCTGAATCTGATAAACTAACAATAATAATAATAATAAATAAATAAATGAATAAATAAATAAAAAATATCAGTGAATAATCGTTGTCCAATTAATTTCCCACGCGGGCACGCAAGCTTCGCAACTTTCTATTTTCCAAATCTAATCGCTGAGCAATTTTCATTCCCACCGTAAATTGTATCAACGGCCTTGATCAGCACATTTTTAATATCATCGTGGTTCCGGAAATTGAACGACGAAATTGCACAGTTGTGTGTATATATATATATATAATATATTATATATATATGTATTGGTATACGTGAAAGAAAAATTACGGTGGATAAATTTTTCCTTGGGTACATTATAAATACAATAAAACATGATACATATGTATCCGTAATACGAGCACATAAACATTAATAATCTCTCTCTAATTTATGCGAACACAAATTTATATCATCAGATCGACAGCTGTGAATCATAAAGCCTTATGTTGTAATTAAGAACAACATTTAATAATCAAATTGCAGTTTCATCCCTGTTTATTATTGTAAATGGGAAACACGTCTTTGTAAAATTTTGCAATCCACGTGCAGCGGATGAATGGAAAAAATTTACCTAAGTAAATTTTTTCGCGCGATTTTCGACCGACTAGCAATAAATGAATGTTGTACTTATTGTACTGTAGAGTTCTAGAAGTTTGCATTTCTTTTTTTTTTCTTTTTCTCCGGAAGAGGAAAAGAAAACGAAAAAAACAAGAACGTCCTGATCGAAAGAATTGAAGAGACGAAAAAAAAAAAAAAAAATGATTAAAATATAGACACAATGACGACAATGACGATACTAAACACTAAATCGTAACAATATAATACCAATAATATTACAGCGATAATAAAAATAAAAAATAACAACGTCAATTCTTGTATAAATAAAATTGTTGAAGTATATTTCTTTCATTTTTTTCTTTTTTTCCATCGTTAATATTATTAATTTATTTTCTTTTTTTTTTTTTTTTCATCAAATCTGTGTTCAATAAGAGAGAGCGAACATTCTTTTCGGCGATCTTACCTTTTTCTGACACACCGTGAGGCCGATCACTGAGTATTGTCTGTGTGTCGATGTCTTTGTCTCTTTCTCTCTCTCTCTCTCTCTCTCTCTCTTTCACTCTCTCTCTCTCTCTCTCTCTCTCTCTCTCTCTCTCTCTCTCTCTCTCTCTCTCTCTCTCTCTCTCTTTTTATTTCTCGTCGTCATTTTAATTTTTAGCGTTTGTTTTTTTTGTTTGTTTTTGTTTTTTTTATTGTTTTTCATTTTCATTTTACTTCGTTTCATTATTTAGCTTTGTTGTTACAGTTTGCTGACATCGTGATCCTTGACGTTTACTCGTTTTATTTTTTTCAATCGATTACCTTCTACCGCACAAAACTGTCTTTCTCTCGATCGATCTTATCGATCGACGGTTTGTTGATTTGTTTTTTTGTTTCTTTTTTTTTGTTTTTTTGTTTTTTTTTGTTTTCCCACACTCGCACGAGTTCATCTCGCAGATTCAGCGGACAGGCGCACATCTCTACAAACGAGGGGAGCAAAAATTAAGACGACACAACGTATATAAATTATTACGATGCGTAAGCTAAGTCCGGAAACTTGTGGTAATTTTTCATTAACAATTTTTTCATTTAATCCTCGCCGATATTGGTCGGATTTTTTTCTTTTTTTTTTTCCTTTCCATTTACTCGTCGTTATTTACTTCACGATATATTTTGATACACCAGATACGATCTCACGCTCGTTTTACTTTCTTACTTGTAAAATTCATTTCTTTTTCTCTCTCTCTCTCTCTCTCTCCTTCTCCCCCCATCTCTCGTCAAGTTATCATTTTTTTAAGATCAAAGATGATTGTTTTCACTTGTTTCTTTTCTTAATTTAAATTTCTTACCAACTGTCTGCTCTGCCATTCGTATCCATGATTTTAATTTACTCTGGATAAAAACTCTACAGATGTAGCGCGGGGAAAAAAAAGAAAAAAAAAAAATCATATCCTTGGCGATTGAGGCAAAACATAAGGAACAAACGACAAATCAACGATCGGCAATTTAGTAAAAAAAAAAAAAAAAAAAAAAGGAGACCACATTTATTTATTTATTTATTTATGTATTTTTAGTTTTTGTTTTTTTTTTTTAAATTGTATTCACAAACTTCACTCCTTCATTAACTTCTTCGATTAATAATCTTCACTTTTGACACTCGTATAACTTGTTAAAGGTATTCTTCTTCTTCTTCTTCTTCTTCATCAAGTTTATCACAAAATTAAGCCAATCTTTCGCCAAGGATAAGTTATTACTCATAATGCGTAGAATTTTTGCACGCATGTTGTTACTTCTTTTTTTTTTTCAAGTTTTTCTCGTCTTCTTTCAGTTTTGAATCTCAATTCGAAGCCTTACTTCGTTGTGTTAAAAAAGAAATAAATAAATAAAGTCCATCACCTCTCCGTGTATATATATTACGAGCATATCGACGTACCCGCGCATGCATATACGATACATGTATACGTAAAAGTTATGATAACAACATACGGGCTTATCGATCGTATTTAATACATACATATATATATATTCATACATATATATATATATATATATGCATGATATTGTGTAGTATTATATACATGTACATGTAATTGTATATTCATAGCAAAGGTACGTGCGTGATTTTTATGTGTGTGTATATATATATATATGTATATATATATATATATATATATATTATTTTTCCTGTATACACACACACAAATATTCTAAACATATATTTACATAAACACGACGATTTTTCCATACTCATTTTCCTTCGATGGTTTTCTATTATTCTATATACATATATGTATATATAGAATATATATATAGATTATGAAACGGATAGAGGATAATTCTAATCAAAATCGTATCGTGTCACATAGTATAATATGTAAATATATATACATACATATACATATATGTATATATATATATATATACACGTATATAAACGAACGAACGGCGATTCGAGAATAGGGGGGAAAAAAATAAAAATAAAAGATTGAAAAAAATTAAAAATACCAACTTTGACGATATGAAAAATTAGATAATCGATCGGATAAAGATGCGTGAGCAATTAATCGTTTGTTCGTTTTTCGTTTACGTTTGTTATTTTTTTTTTTTGTTTTTTTTTTTTTTTACCTCTCCTCTCTCGTCCACGACGATCGTATTAAACGTAAAAATTAATTAAAGATACAACAAGGTATGTACGATGTATGTTGCGTGCGTGCGTGCGTGCGTGGCGTGCGCGTGTGTGTGTGTGTGTGTACGTATATTATCACTATCATCACACGATATGCATACACACACACGCATACGAACGCACTCACGACGCACACGTTCACACGTGTGTGTAATTCGTTTCAATTATTTATATATAACAATAAGAATCTGTGCGTGTGTGTGTGTGTGTGTGTGTGTGTGTGTGTGTGTGTAGTGTGTGTGTGCGTGTATATATGCGTATTTATATATAAGTATAAGAATTCATGCACACCTCAATCTTTCTGCCCTCAACCACGGTGCCGTGAAGTCTCTCGCGTGCCCGGTCCGCGTCTGCACTATTTGCGAATGTTACAAAACCGAATCCCTGCATGCAAGGACAGACAAAACAACATGCATTAAACTCAACTTACAGATTGCCGCGCGCACCGCTGCCTCTTTTCTAATATTTTATACATAGCTGTTCGTCGTTATCATATTATCATTATCATTATCATCATTATCATCATTATCATTATCATTATTAATAACATTTTACGGTTAATACGATTAATTTGATACTGTATGATTGTCGTTACGTATGTACTCCCCACCCCCACCCCCCAAAACCCCTCCATTCCACGCCCCTCGCCGCGCCGTTCCTCGTTTGACAACTCGAAGGGAGTGTCGAAGATAAGGAAAAGGAAATGGGATGAAGAAAAAAAAAAAAAAAACACCGCGACTCTTTTTTTTTTTTTTTTTTTTAAATCTTTTTTTCTGTCCCGTTCTCTTAGTCGCAACGTGTGAGGGGTAATTCCGTTACTGCTTGCGAGTTGTGACGCATGATGATTCAACGTACGATAACGACGTTGATTGAACAACGAGATCGGGGAGAGTTTAGCTTGAAAGTTGCGTCTTTTCTTTAAATCGTGTCAAACGGCGAGGATGGGCGAGGGACGAATAATGGGAGAGACAGCGAGGCGTGCCTCATACTGTGTTTTTTATATACGGAGACGCACCAAACAACGTGCAACAAATAAGTATATAAATATGATAAAATCATGGTCATGGTCACATTAATCATCTCTCGTAATCATATCATGTCGTGTCATTTCATGTCATTATACATATATATATATATATATACGTACATGTATTCATATACAAAAAATATATCCACGTATTAACGAACGGGTAAATAGAAAGAAAAAAAAAAAAAAAAAAAATCAACCGTTCTCTAATTTTTTCCTATTTTCGTCGCAGTTTTCTTGCGAGTGTAAAAATTTTTCCTCGTTCTCCGAAAACGTGAAAGGTGAAATATATAACTGGGGTGAGAAAAAATATTGCACGTAAATGTATATAAATGTGTGCATATATACATATATATATATAATGGAAGATAATTTTTGCGTTACAGGTGGGGATTATTTGGATGCACGTTTCATGTTTCTCTATCTTTTGGTTCAATCAACACTTAACTGCCTGCTCATCACTTGTTATTATGCCTATGACATTATTGTTGAATGTGTCATAACGTGTCTGAATTGTAAACGGTTAATCTGTGTGTTTGATTGCGAACGTGCGTGTTTGCATATGTGTGATGATTGCGTACGTATAAAAAGGCGAGAATCGCGAGGTTTTGATTTTCTGAATCCGCGGTTATATTCTATCTTCAACCTGCTTACACGAACGTTAAACGCCTGAATTTCACCTGTTTTTTAATCGTGTTCCGACGAAACTGAACTAAGGAACGTGATACAAAATAAGAAACGATCCAGCAATTTTGTCGTATCTTTCTGCGGTATAAAATGTATATAAATTTTGTGCACTTCGTTAATCGTGAGTGAATTTTTTTCTATCGTTCCATATTCAGATCACACCGACTTGATTCGTTCGATTGCATCGAGATCATTTTTAATAAAATGAAAATTTTCAATATCAAACGCCGAGATCTTCAAAAATTTTCGCAACAATTAAAGTTTAAAAAAAAAAAATCAATATATGTATATATATATATTCTTGACGTGATTCTCACTCAATTGTGTAGGAAACTCAATTATACTCCGGCTTTTACGTCCTCTCCATAGATCCCCCCCCCCCCCCCCCTCTCTCTCTCTCTCTCCGAATAATCCTATTATTTTCAAAAGCACTCTCGCAAACGATTTTTACTTCTCCCACAGGGTTGAAAAATTAATTCCGTCTTCGCCCTCTCGACGTATCGGATAAATAGGAACATAAACGAATCATAGGATGATCGGACGAAGTTAAACGAAAGGATCGTCGGGTGGCAAAGTAACGCGAATTGCGAATACGATTCGTTGATGAGGAAAAAAAGAAAAAGAAAAATAAAAAGAAAAAAGAGCGTAAAATACCGATGATAACTGATTATACTGAAAAAATTAACGAAAGTTCAACTAAATTCAGACGAAAATTTCACCCCAATTCTCGCCACGCGTGTTGAAACAGTTTTCTACGTAGGAAGGGACCAGAAAAATAAAATAGAAGCAACTCGCGATCGATAAATGAAAAGAAGAAAGATATTTCACGTAATTAACAATTTCAACAAAGGACCTTGAATAGCTTTTGACAGAATAGATTATTTATCATAAAACGACAAGAGACCTTTTTTGCGGAGCGTTCAATTCCCTACGAATAAACGTTCCAGTCTTATCAGTATCAGCTGACGCGTTGACGAGTTACAAAATTCCATATTTGATGAAAAAATCAAAAACAAAAGAAAAAAAGTTATTTAAATGGGAAATAGAAAATCGCGCTTATGCACATCTAAATATTAACACGTTAAGAGCTGAAACTTTGACGTCTTGAATTTTGAAAAAAACCAAAAAATGGTCCATTTTTTTTTTTTTTTTTTTTTTTTCCACTCATTCTATTACACATGTAAATATATTATACACTTGGCGAGAAGTTGCGAGTGGGAAGGGAAAAACGATGAAATAAAAAAGTGGGTAGAGGCTTAAATTGGATGAGGGAGGATATAATCGTGCGATCGCGTAAAGTTGTTTCGTTTGAAAGGCGTTTCACGCGAGAGGTTTCCAAAAATCGGTGTCAAGTAACTGCCGAAACAATCCCTGCGGTAAAAGTAACGCGAAGCGTGCCGATGAAATCCTACGACGTAAGTAATCGCCTATCCGGCAAGAAGAGAGAGAGAGAAAAAAAAAAAAAACACCCAATACGTCATATTTTTATGTATAAATCTACGTGCACTTGTTGTTCGTGTCGTGTTGTTAAAATTTACCCGAATCGTAAACCTGTCGAATTTTCCTTCGCGTTCGTTTACATGATCGTACCGAATTCAACTGACTCGATATATTACCTTGAGATAAGAGACGAACAATAATTTGAGAACCGAATGAATTCGTACATCGAATGTGTTACGATGTAAAAATAAATAAAAAAAATCGCGCGATACTTTGTTTAATTGTGAGGTGAAAATAATAATTTCCTTTTTCGATTCGTTCCTAATTTCCTCACAACGAGGTTTAAAAAAAAAATAAAAAATATAAACAATAGTCGTCTTCGTTCTATTCTTTATTTTCTCTCATTCCCACGGATCCTCTTCAAACGGGGATTTTCGTTCCAAGACTCGGTCGCGTTTTTTTAACCGAGAAAGTAAATTATGCTGATTGGAAAATGACTGCTCTCTTTCTTTTTCTCTTCGTTTTTCTTCCTCGCCCTCCCTCTCTCTCTCTCTCTCTCTCTCTCTCTCTCTCTGTGTTTCTCTACGATAAAAACTGATATCCACATTATAATTATACTTCCTTGTTACAAGTATAGATCGCGATCTCACGCCATCGCGGTTTAATAACGCGAGAGCGTGAAGCGTCAACTGTACATGTATAACGATAATAATCCGTCAGAGTTGCAGCAGTTGCCTGCCTGCACTTTTTCACGTGTCTTACAATTAGCCTACATTCAGACGTGTGTGTTTCAGAGGAAAGTAGGCGAGTACCTTGGATATAAACCAAGGGTGCAAAGTAAGCGAGTAAGTAAATGAGGCAACGAAAAACAACAGGAAAAAAAAAAAAAAAAACGAAGTACGTTTCGCTAAAATATACATTATACAGGGTGGCCACAAGGTTTTGAGAAAAAAAAAATTCATCACATTTCCAGCTTTTCAAAACCTAAAACCCAGTTTCCCCCATTTTCCCAGTTCCAGTAACTTACTAAAACCTAAATAGTTCGGCTTATTAACTCTGGGCTCGACTTAAAATTGCAACTTCGAATTTAAGAAAATTATAACAACGTAGAAAAAACGCAAGTTTAAGCCAATTTCTTTTCTCTAGGTAAAAAAGTAAACTTGTTACATCAAAAAATCATTTCCAATTCCCATGATAGAAAACTGATATATTTTCACTTTCCTTTCACTACCAAATTAAAAATCTCCCGACAATTCTAGACTTTCTATTGTTTCCTTGTGTGTGGCTACTCTGTTTTACCGATTATACGTATAACGTACATACGTAGTGTTACGTATATTGATGACGTGCAACGTATAATAGGTTATATTCGGTACGATCAGGCAAAAGTCACGGTCAATTGAGCAATCGTAAAAAACACGTGATAATATACAGCTGGAACGAATTCCAGTACACTTAGCGGATCTTGACAAAAGCAATTCTCTCTCTCTCCCTCTCTCTTTCTCTCTGCAAGAGGTATAAACCGCAGCTGCTGCACCACAAGCAGAAAACCGAAGTGCGTAAACCGTTTGAACCGTTAAAAAAGAAAAAGGTAACATTATTCAATTAACCATCTTCTATTTATTGTTAAAAATATTTGAATAATAATTTCTTCATCGTATCCTAACTCAGTTGTTTGACTAGATTATTGTTTCATTATATTTTTTTGTTTGCTTTTAAACCAGAAAACAGCGAAACAGAAAACGATCCAATTATATTTTAAACCCCTTGAAGTAATGTGAAATATGCATAGATTATATAACTGAAAATGTCTTTGTGCGAGTGTAATTTTTGTTCATAATAACGTGATATAATAGCGATTTATATGTATATTATACCTATATGTGTGTATAATATACCTAATAATATTCTACGATTGCGAGTTGCCAGTTGCATATAATGTAGATACAGGTGATAATTGATTCGAGTCATCGTGCATCCGATATTCAATTCACATGATATTACACACATATACCATACACGTGTGTGTACGAATAACAAATCAAGAAACAACGAAGTGCGACCTATCATGCCGGGAGAATCTCTCGAAACTTGAAAATGAACCGCGCGTGCGCCGAATGATCAAATCTCATTGGTCGGCGAAACGTTCCCGCGGCGATATTCTTGTCCGCGACGCAGGCGGGCCAACCTACGCAAAATGTCTGCGTTTGAATTTTCAAAGAGCGTAAGCGTCGAGTTCCGACCGTTCTTCGAAGAATCGACTTTCCGCCCCGACGACAAATGCTTCCGAAACCTTTCCGAGTCGCCGTCTCGATTGTTCGAGATCCTAACCTCGAAAATTCGTAGGAACCACGTCGCCGGCGGAAAGAGTTTGACGGCTGAAAACTCGGGTTGGCCAGCCTGCGCGAACAGCCGATAAAACTCGCGCTTGCGCGGTTCGTTTTCAACTTTCAACAGATTGTCCCGGTATGTATGTGATATACAAAAATAACTGTATCAATCTTTTTTACACATACATATATACGTATATAAACGATCATCGTTTTCACCACGTGTAAAATTAATTATTTACACTTTAAAACAGAGTGATTTTATCCATCGACAGAATCGTTCGTCATTTGTTACGGTTTAATACGCATACGCTGCGATTCGGGAACAGTTGTTTTGCCAGGCTGACCAACCGTCGTGAAATTAACCTAAAAAAATTTCACATTTGTCACCCGCGGTTGCGTTCAACACCGAGAGTTGTGAAAATTTTTCAGGTTACATACACGGCGACGATTCGTCGAAAAAAATCCATGACGATTGGTCACCCTGTGAAAACAACTGCTGTCGAATTCTAGCGCATGCGCATCAACCATTTCAGTCCCACATATTTCAACACAATATTTTGTCCTGAATTCTGTTACTCGCGAGGTTTTTGTGATCGCTGATTACGAATCTGAATTCGGAATTTTGTAATATTTAAATCCAAGATGGCGGATCGAATATGGCGGTTGTAAAATCAATAAAACTATCAAAATTCGACGATTCCGACCGAAATTTACTATACTCGGAGGTTTTTCCGGGATCATACGAAGTAACAAAGATCATTTGAAGTTGGAAGAGGGTTGAACAATAGCAGACGACGGATGATTCTGTTACCGATGACGCACAGACGATTATGAGAATCTGCAAATTGTCATCATCGTACACGTGTACGCAATATACACATATATATATGTATGTATAATTTTCTTTTCTTTGTACGATACTCGTTTTTTGTCTAATTTTCTTTCTTTCACGTGACTTCTTCGACTAGGTATCAAGGCTTACGTTAGAAAGCACCGACCGGGATTTCAGCGATTGCAAGTGTTGCGTGTGCGTCTGCGTGTGCGTGCATAATATATATACGTATATAATATATATATTATACCTATAATAATGCGTGTGCCTAATCGCAATAATACAACAGAGGCTAGAGATATTATTCGAAATTGTTAAGGAAATCAACGGATATTTTCTCGGCAAGTATAACAATAAGATAACATATAAAAGTTGAAAGACAGATTATCGTACGTATGTAATAATACCTACATGTGCAAACTAAGCAGTTATTGAAGGGAAGGATACTAACAATTGCTATTTGGTATTTTCTTTCTTCTTTCTTTCTTTCTTTCTTTCTTAATTCTGATATTCATACTAAAAATTTTACTACGATCGTGAAATACGAAATTACGGTATATGCGAATGTGTTAATAATACTGAGAATGCAATATTTCAATGCGAAGGGAGAACAACAGCGGTAGCATTTATTATACATAATATTATAATATATACGGTAACACGATAGCACAGCAGCTACTACTCAACGATTTATACGTGTATGATATTATGTGTGATTTTCTCTAATTATAGGAAGAGTAACCGTTGTTCTAAAAATAAAAACAATTGCGAGAAAAAACCGCGTTATAAAAGAACGATGTAAAAATGATTGCAGAATTTGAAAAATCAAAAAAACTAATCCATCGCGATTCGTTATTATTTATCCCTATAACAATTCTTACATGTTTCGAGCTTGTTGTATGTACAATAAATAACCTGTAATTATGTTTGTATGCGTGAATAGTGAGTTGTCTTCATTCGTGTTTGTGCGAAACAATTTTCTTCTCATTGCAGGATTTCGTTCTCGATTTTCAATAGTTTGAAAAATTACAATTTCTCACAAGAAGGATGACAGTTTGAAAAAGTTTCATCAAATTCAAATGGACAGCGCATCGATAACTTTTCCGGACAAAGCAGAGTAAAATAAAAAAATTAAAAAAAAAAAAAAAACAAACAATAATAACAATATCATCATATTACCAAGAATGTTACATTAATAAAAGTTTGACAACAGCGTTAGCAATGCTTAAATAGATCGTTCGTAAAATGAATCTACAGTTTACGGTTAACTTTGAATTAAACAACAAAATCTCATATTATCAATATCGTATAACCAATGGCTGAATTGGAAGAGAGAAAAAGTAAGACAAAAGAAAAGGAAAAAAAAAAAAAAAAAACTAGAATGCGGAAGGCTATAATATTACATAACTATGTACGATGTAAAATACATTTAAGGCATGTGATATGTAATACAATAATATATGTAGAGTATAGAAAAATGCAATAGCCTGACTAAAAAACAAACTACGATTGCTGTGGTAATAATAATATATCATAATGTATGAATGAAAAGGGGGGGGGGGGGGGGGGGGATTGAAAGAAAAAAGAAAGAAAGAAAAATTCCATTGGTTATAATAACACAAATCATCGATATGTATGAAAAAATAAATAAAAAAAAATATATATATTTATATACAATAACATCGGTAGTGTGAAAAAACCGTAAATCTCAAATTCTGACGAAACGATAAATCATCGTCGTGTATCGTTACGTATCTACGCATATAACCTGATTTACATTTCAACATTAAATCGATTCGTACAGTTTTTGAAACAAACGTTAGAGATGCCACAAAATGCTGCTGTAGCGAATTCAAAAATAGATGCCACATTCCATTTACATTGACGAAGCTTTCGGTCATTCATTATAATATATCATATATGTATGTAATTTACCTATGTGTATGCATCTGTATCTGTATGTCTCTCTGTGTATTCGTGTACTACCGTAAAGTTTACGTACAGAACACGTACGTATATTCTCATACGCGAGTGTTTGTGTATATGCTATATGCAAATGTGACGTAAGAATTATACAGTGAAAGCGTAGAGACGTACACTGAGAAAAATTTCATTTGTTAAAGTAACTGAAAAAATTCGTTAAAACGGGTATCGTTAAAAAAAAAAAAAAAAAAAGTGTTTGAATATTGTTGGAATTAGGAAAAACGAGGCACGCCTAACAATTTTGCGCTATCGTCGATCCTTTTTTGCTTGTTGCAACGCAAAATCAGTTTCCGAGGTTTACTCTACTTTTTTAATCAAACGAGGCTCTATCGTCAATTTGTCGTTGCACGAGCGTTAAATTTTCGCAACAGTTGCAAGAAAGTACAGCGACAGCGATCGCGATGAGAAAGAACGAGTAACGGACACTAGAACTTCCGGTAACGTCTATAAAACTAATTTTCATTTTCTACCTAGAACTATATTTTTCGATCGCGTTAAAAAATAAAAAATAATCAAGTACTGACCGGTAAGCGGAAATAAAAATTTCTCTCAGTGTAGACGAATACTTTTCCAAACGAACTATCGACAAAATTTCCATTTCACACAAAGTGTGTCAAATAATTTTTCGTAACAATCATTCGTTTTTTCTAATTAATTATATACACGGCGTTCGTGAGTCATTTTCAAAAATCATCGTTATGCAATAGCTTGTTTAAATTACGAAGGTATGTGTGTGTGTGTGTGTGTGTGTATTTAGAGTGCAGACAGCTGGAAAGTTGGTGACTTTTTACGCGTACATACATTTACAATATACACGTACATCTATGTATAGACGATTCATTTTATTCTACGCCCCCCCTCCCCACCGCCCCCTCAAAACTCGACACAAGCATCATATTTATATACATGGACGTAAGTGTGTATGATAATATAAATGTATGCCTAAGCGTTGCGTACTAATGAAGATAAGAACGTCGTTAGTTTTTGGTAGACACTACATGATACATAATGTATATAATATATATGTAACATACATATACGAATAACACAAGTATATGTATATATTGTATATATTTTATGATAAATCATTTCTGTAAACGATTACCAACTACGTGTAACTTCAACGACGGTAACGACGAAAGTGGCTTCTTTCTTTTTTTCCAACCAACGGAAACAAAATTTCGTAAGAGACGGCAGTAAGACTAAGAAAAATCTCTGTCTGCGGTATTCGTGAAAATACGAAAAAGGGAGAGGAAAAAAAAAAAATAAAATAAAATAAAATAAAATACGCAAAACAATTTTACCAAACACAGATGAAATTGTCCCGAAGATTCGTTATTTTGCATATTTTGCTGCCGAGACGCGGGAGGGATGAGATAAAAAAAAAACAACAAAAAACGAAAAAAAAAAAAGAAACTTTCCATCCAAGATTTTATGTTTACACCTCGAAAGTGATACACGCTGTAATGTGTCTGTTGAATTTCCGTGGAAATAAACAAATTGAAATTGAAAACAGTAAAAATAAAAGAACGACATTCGGCATTATTGGACAAAATTTTTTTGTCGTTACCGTCGCTGCGTTTTTGTTTCCTGTAAAATAGAAAAGCATCCGTCGCAAATTTTCAACATGGAATCTCTCATCATTCGCGTTTTTCGCGTGTCCGTAATTATTTTCTCGAATTTCCTTGCATCGTGTTACAACAATAAAAACGTATAACACGCGTTTCCGTGTTATTTCTTAAATTAGCTTGAAAATTCCTCCGAATTCCATGTTCTAAATTCGCATACTGACAATTGCAATTATTTTGTACATAACAAGATAAATAATCGAGTACTGTACATTGATTGATATATGTATATACACATGAAAAGAAAAAAAATTTCAAAAAAAAAAAACCCGTCCTCTTGTCCCAGAGCCTCGCCAGTACAAATTATACGAAACCGGGGCGCGCGAATCGATGAAACTCGCGCGATTTCGCGTCTCGATTGCAAAACCTATTTTCATCCCTGTTCTTAAGCGATAATGATTAAAATTTCTACGTCCGCTGTCGATGATGTACAACAACATTGTGCACGAAAAGTCGCGTTTCAAGTCTCGATATATCCTCGAGATTGGAACGCGTAAAAAAAAAAATTCGCTTTATTATCTTCGGTCCTAAATAATTGGCTAGCAAATTAAATTCTACCTAATACACGAATCGTCGTTGAATCGAACGTACGAACGGCAGATTAAATCGTCGTTGATTGCGTTATGTAATAAAACTATTTACAAATCTACGCCCGGTAGATCATCGCGTCTCTCTGTTGCCGTAGCAGTAATAATAATAATAACAACAACAATAATAATAATAACAATAACAATAATAATAATAATAATAACAACAACAAGAACAAGAACAGCAACGAGATAAACAACAACAATAACAACAATAATGAGGAGAAATTTTCAATTATTGTTATTGTTATTGTTTTTTCCCCCTTCTTTTCGTTCGGTTTGAAGAAATGACACGATTACAAGGCAAAGAAAAAAAAAAAGATAGAATTACAGCATACTTGTGTTAAATTTATTCATCGCTTCAGCCGTAGGTTATAATTTATACATGGCAAAGCGGTGAAAAATTGAAAAAAAAAAAAAAACAAACAAAAGAAAAAAAGATACGAAAAGAACAGCGAGCAAGGAAACCTTAAAATAAATAAATAAATAAATAAATAAATAAATAAATATTGTAATCGTACAAGAGTTGTAATAATAATAATAATAATAATAATAATAATAGGACGAATAGAAATAAGAAACAAGTGCGTAATAAATTAATAGTGATTTCTAAACACCGCGTAACGTTTTCAGTGTTATAATATATTACAGGTATTGTAATAACAGTATAAGTAACGAAAGATTGAAAAAAAAAAAAATAATAGGAACAATAAGTAACGAACAAAGCGAAGCGAATTATTACTGCAGCGTGTTACACCAAAAACGAGGGAGAAAAAAATAAAATAGAAAAATTAGCGTCCGTTTAGCGATTAAAATGCAAGAGGAAAAATTTTATACAATATGCAAACATCGTAAGTACATATATATATACATATATATATATATATATATATATATATATATATGTTTAATTGTATATTACATAAAATGCGACTGGCTCAGCCTGGGACGTGTTAAGTGTTAATTGATCATACGTCGTTGTGTTTTGTTGTTCGATTCTGTCAATCGGTATATAACTTCAACCAGTATCGGTATTATTAAATGTGTGTTCAATATCATATGGATATGTATATACAATATAGTTGGACATGGCCGAGTATAGGCGAGGAATAATATCGAGAGTATCTTACCTTGCTTCCGCGTTCGTTGAAAATAATCTCTACGTCGAGGATCGGTCCGAATTGCTGAAACAAAGATATTAGCGTTCCGTCAAGTCAATTTTATACGTATTTAATACACTAATAATTTAACATGTGTAAAATACACTATTCCATGCGATATGCACAAACAATGAACTTTATCTACATGTATATATAATATCGATTCTATTAATTGCACGAGAGAAAGATATCGCGCAAAGATCATTCTTGCGAATTATATGACAGCACAATAGAGCCACCGTTGAGAGTGATTTCTTTTCTTTTTTTCTTTCCTTAACCCGGGAGCGAAAGGCGAACAAAGATATAATTTCATCTCTTCTAGCTCTCGAGTTCGACTTCGACTTCTTCTTTTTATCTCCGTTTACTTTATTCTTCTTCCTCCGATAATTATTATCAAATTGAATGAATGAATTTATCCGCGAGAAGAATGACCGATTTTCTTTACCAATCAATTTAGCCCCCGTAAACTTGAGAGATTATTGTAAGGTACGTTTGATTTGAAATAGAATGTTCGAGAAGTACGATAAAGTGAAGAGAAAAAAAAAAAAAGAAACATAAAGAAATAGCGACAAAATGTATAATATCAACCTCTTTATAATTTTTGACAAGCACATATTTACTTGAATATGTATTACAAAAGATTCCGGGAATTTCAATGATTTCAAGGAATTCGAATGATTGCAAAAGATTTCAGTGATTTTAAATAATTCAAAAGATTACAATAATTTTCCAAACATTTCAAGGATTTTAAATGATTACAAGAGATTTCAAATGTTTCCGGGATTTCAATCATTACAAGCGACTTTGTAACATATCGTGGCGGGTGTACGCCAAGTTTCGAGAATCAATTAACACCTCGACCGGATGGTTTAATATCCTATACTAATTTTTAATAAATACATGATAGGTATATGAACGGTAATTTTTGTTTTTTAAATTCAATAATGTAACAATTTGATAATAGAATAAAATATGTGCAGTAGGGTGGTCCTTAAGGTCATTATTGAATTTCAATCCACTAACCCCACAAATCGACTCCATATAATTCAAAAATAACTCCCTAATTTCTTCAGATTTTTATCTCAACTTCAACCTGTGCCTCAAAGAGGGTTGATTCCATTCAACGCTTTCAGGGGTACATCAAACCTACCCAACGGATTTAGATGAAATTTGGTACAGGAGGGTTTTACTTGGGTTGCCGATTACGAATCCGAACTCGAAATTACAAAATTCAAAATGGCGGATCCGATACGGCGGAGCGAAATTCAAAAATTCATTTGATTTCGATAGAACTCGGTGCTCGGAGATTTTCGAGGTCGCCGATTACGAATCCGAACTCGAAATTACAAAATTCAAAATGGCGGTTCCAATATGGCGGAGCGAAATCCAAAAAGTCATTTGATTTCGATAGAACTCGGTACTCGGGGGTTTTCGAAGTCCATGATTATGAATCTGAACTCAAAATTACAAAATTCAAAATGGCGGATCCGATACGGCGGAGCGAAATTCAAAAATTCATTTGATTTCGATAGAACTCGGTGCTCGGAGATTTTCGAGGTCCATGATTATGAATCTGAACTCGAAATTACAAAATTCAAAATGGCGGATCCGATACGGCGGAGCGAAATTCAAAAATTCATTTGATTTCGAGAGAACTCGGTACTCGGGGGGTTTTCGAGGTCCATGATTATGAATCTGAACTCGAAATTACAAAATTCAAAATGGCGGATCCGATACGGCGGAGCGAAATCCAAAAAGTCATTTGATTTCGATAGAACTCGGTACTCGGGGGTTTTCGAGGTCCATGATTATGAATCTGAACTCGAAATTACAAAATTCAAAATGGCGGATCCGATACGGCGGAGCAAAATCCAAAAAGTCATTTGATTTCGATAGAACTCGGTACTCGGGGGTTTTCGAGGTCCATGATTATGAATCTGAACTCGAAATTACAAAATACAAAATGGCGGATCCAATATGGCAATATCAACTGACTCTCGCGGTTTTTGTTCGCCATATCGGATCCGCCGTTCCGAATTTTCAAATTTTGAGTTGAGATTCGTAATCAGCGACTCAAAAAACCGCCCTGGACCAAATTTCCTCTAAATCCGTTGGGTACATTTGATGTGCCCCTGAAATCGTTGAATGTTGAACTCCACCCTTCTTAGAGCTCTGGTTACACTTGAGATAAAAATCTGAAATAATTACGACATTATTATTCAAATTACGTAGAATCGATTTTAAGACCTTTAAGGACGACCCTAATGTTCACGCACACGTAGGCGACGCGTCCATGTTACGCGACTTAAGTGTATGAAACCTCACCCCAAACATCGCCCTTAGATCCGGATCTCTGAATCTGAACGGTATGTTGCTGACGTGTAGCCGTTTAGGTTGTCCCTTGAGGTCGGCACCGGGCGTCACAGTTGCCGGCGTCGTTGCGCCCGACGTTACCGGCACCAAACTCGCGGCCTCGACGTTACCCTCGGGATTTCCCTCGCCGCCGGGTCCCTGATTTTGGGACTGTGGTTGGGCCCCTCCGCCCCCCGCGACCGCCGCCGCAGCTGCCGCCGCCACCGCCGCCTGAAACACCTCCGACTGTGATCGGAAGAAGAAAAGAAGGTATGCCAAAAGAACGATACGATATGTCTTTTTATAATATACTTTTTTCTACAATTGTACCTTGTCGATCAAAATTATTATTATATTATTAATAATAACGTTATTACGACAGGCATTAAAATTACCGGTGTGATAATAACGTCTCATTCTTAGCGTTGGTAGGTTACTTTTGATCGTTCTTATAAAAAAAAAAAAAAAAGGTATAGCTCTGGACGAGATTAATGTGATATGACTCGTGAAATTTTAACCACAACCGAAAGAGAATTCTTCTAAATTATTAACACCAAGCTAAAAGCTTATCTTCTCTTCTCTTTTTCTCAGAGTATCCGTTACATCGCGAGTGAATCTCTCGCACGCGTGTCTCTCCTCATCCCTATCCAGCTTTTACTATTTATACAGCCAAACGTCGAGAAGGGAAGTTACACCCAGAATAACTTTGTAAAACCATTTCAAATACGTCATGGGTATGCACATATATACCGGGAGAATCTCTTGAAAATCAATCGCGCATGCGCAAAATAATTAAATCTCATTGGTAAATGAAAAATACCAAAAGACCTCTTTTACAGGCAACAATGTTTAGTACAAAAAAAGGTCTCTGGATATTTTCTTCAATTTTGCATATTTTCGATGTTATCCTGACTTAAAACGGAAAAAATTTGAAGTATCAAAAATCATCGTAATAAATTGAGAGAAAATTAAAATTTTCAATCATTTTCATCCTCGTCGATATTTCCACGCGAAATCGAAGTTGAGTTTTTCATCATAAGTAACAGTTTTATGAGGAAGCAGCGACGAAAAATATACATTTAAAATTTTTTTTTTTTTTACTGAACCACCCTAATATGTATATATATATATATACACGCGTGACATACGCTTAGCAAAAGAGGACGGAAGTAAAACGTCGTAGACTAAAGAAGGGCGTTCTAAATTCAATTATCCCAAGATTACAAGTTCAAATGGCAGGTGATTAGGATGCCTTCTTATACACATTGCCTGTACGCTACGGAAACTCGGTAAGAGAAATCCCACTTGGCACCGATTAATTATTTTCATTCCCCTACCTAATCAATCCCCCCCCCCCCCCCCCCCCTACACACACACACACACACACCAACACTCGTACAACAGGTACAGGGTACTGTAATAAATCTCCACCGTAGTTTAATTTCCTCTGAACGAAGAAGCGACAGCCGCTCTTCAAAATCGACGTTTGTCCTTCCGAACGAAGAGACGAGAATCGTCAACGAGGGTCGCTTTCCCAAATTCCCCTACAAATTACCTAAGCACGTACACACACACACACACACACAGACACACTGACAGACAAAGAGGTTCAACGGGCATTGAATGCAAATTAGCAGAATCGCGACGCTCTCCCAAACGCTTATATACATAGGTACCGACATTTTCGATTCGACTTTAGAAGGTCGCACCGAAGTCCGAAGGACAAATAAGAAGAATCGGTAGGGTCGAGCTACCCCCATCAGATACGGGGTAGGTAATTTGCCCGAAAAAAAAAAAAAAAAAAAAAAACAAAGAAAAACGATATAAACGATATCTGTTTTACTGAATTCTTCTAGTTACCGTAACAAATGTAATTTTTCTCAGTGTAGGTAACCCAACAATTACGAAACACACGAGCAGCTTGCGACTCTTAAACGCAACGCGCACCTTCAATCGTAACAAACATTTATAACAAAACTTCATCGTCGAACTGATGTTTTTTTTACTTATTTCATATGATGACTAAAATTTTGTATAAACAAAGTACGAAGTATTAGCGACAATCACACATATTTTTGCGAATCCGAACATTCGTTACATCGCTAATGCACACAGTGTGCAAAAGTGGTTATCTTAACTTTACTCTTGTACTCCACATAGGGGAAGAAAAGCTTTACGCTTCTGTTTTTTTTTTTTTTTTCCCCCTACAGAGACAAAAAAAAGTCTCCTAGTGTCTGCGTATGCACGAGCAGCGTTACTTCCGGAGGCATTGCGTGGAAAGTGTTTAAAAAATCATTAGAGTCTCGTAAATATTTAACGAGTTACTTCTTTACGATCAATTATGTCGTTGTTCGTACCTCGTATATATATCTACACTCCGCACACACATATCTATCTCTATCTCTCTGTCTCTATACAGGGTGTTTGTATTAACTCTGAACTAACTTCTACGGTGTGTAAGTATGAATCAGACGCGATTACTTTCGTCCCGAAGTTTTATTCAGCCCTGAAACAACGTTACAAATTTCTCGCATGAAATCAACGAAACGTTAAACTTCCATGAACAATTGCAATAATGACAATAAAATCTTTTGCATAACGTAGAATTAGAATTAGAATCAGAAGTTGAAAAAGTTATGGAAAACGACCAGAGACGTTTCACTATAAAATGACTACTTCTAATTCTAATTCCACATTATACAATTCAATTTACAAAGCTCCTAAGATTGTTTTGTTATTCATCTTATCGCCAAGTTTATCGTTTTGGTTAACTTCGCACGAGAACTTTTTTACTATTATCTACTTTCGTACAATTCATATCTACCAATCTTCAAACGATCGGAACGATTTACGTACAACGATTCATCTCCGCGAAGTAAACGAGGATTAAAGTTATCGAATGAGTTTTCAAGGATTTGGTTTTCTTCAAAATATGACCCGTTTTCTTTTTTTTTTTTGTTTTTTTTTTTTTTTTTTTTTTTTTTTTTTGTTATCGTGGTTAACGAAATTTCAAACGATCATTTGATAAAAAGATTTTTTTTTCTAAACAGTCGTCGTTACGGTGACGTTACCGCCAACTTAATTCTCGTCGTCGAGGTTGTACAACCGCATATCAAAGAATCGTCATCTCTTCGTCGTTGATATTTTACTAATAGTAAAATATTTCCTCACCATCGCCTGCTGATCGACGCCGTTCGGCGGTGGAGGTGGACTGAAACTTGCGACCGTCGGAGCCCCAGGGGCGGCTTGATGCGGGGCCCCGGGTTGCGGGGCCCCCTGCTGGGCCCCAGGCGGCGGTTGCTGGGGGGCTCCGCTCGGATCCTCCTTAATCGTGACGGGTGGCTGGGGTTTAACATCCCCGGCGGTTCCCGCGGCGCCGACGACGCCACCGACGCCGTTTACAGCCGGGGGAAATACACCCCCACCGTAAGGCGCAGCCATGCCTGTCTGCACCATGTGCTGAAACACGAAAATCACGAATCGTTAGGCTTGTCGTTCAACATCGACGTTGCTGCTTGCTTTCTATTTTCATTTTCATTTTTTTCTTTTTTTTTCTTCCCTTTTGTCGTCTCAACCTGTTTCCAACGATTCTTTAAAAACAGATCAAACTACCCTGCAATTAATTCGTGCAAATTATTAAAACCCCTGTACCGTATATACGTACAAGCTAAACACGTTTGGTCATCGGTCTCGGTAACTTCGCAAAAAAAAATTGTATAAAAGAAAAAATAAGGATATAAAATATTGCGGAATTCTGCTGCATAGAAAATCAACCATCGGCTTTTAAACCGTCGCCGTCTGACTCACGGGAAGTATGTACGCGTATGTTTGCATGCATATGTGTGTGTGTGTGCGCGCGCATACACGTGAATACATGTATGCGTATGCATATGTAGGTTGTAGGTACTTTGGCGGCGTACGTACGTACATAGATTCATGAAACACGCCGGTTGCTCTACCAGCCTAACGCCTTTACAATATCTATTTTGAGAACGAGAAGGGAGAGAACGGAACGGAACGGAACGGAACGAACTACGCCGGGTGCTTTTCGCTCGACGATCCTGCACGCGTCGCGACGTCAACGTGAAGGGAGAGAAATTTTCATTCTATCTATAGAGGAACAACAACGATAACAGAAACAACAAGAACAACAAAGGAAACCCTGCCGAATCACAAGACGAGAAACTAGGTATCGTTTTGAAGAGTAAGAAACTAGATTTCTTTTTCTCCCTGCACCAATTTTTATACACAGTTTGAGGAACGAAGAGGTAAAAATACAGGGGATGGAATTTTGCGGGTTTGAAATGTAGAATGATAACAAAAAATCGAAAACTTGTTGTACGGAATTGAAAAAAAAAAAAAAAGAAAAAAACAAATTGTCGAAACTCGAAGTATGGAAAAGTAAGAGATCGGAAAGGTCGGAGAACGTAGAATGCCAAACGGTACAGAATCGTATACAGATTCTAAATTTTTTTGTTCCACGTTCTGACCTTTCTATACTTTGATTTTCCAAATTTTTCAAATTCTACGAAATAAAATTTTCCCCTTTATATATGTTTTCCCGTGTTCATATTATATTTACTAAAGCTAAGGCAACGGGGGATAAGGATGGAAGGTGAGAGAAGAGGAGCCCCGCCTTTACGACAACGGCGCCGAGCAACCTTACATATTGATCTCAAATATTAAACGGCGTGCTGCTGCGTGCTTTCCTCTATGCCTACGTATTAATATACCTATGTATACCTATATACGCGTAGCGGTAGCAATAGTAGTAGAAGTAGTAGTAGTAGTAGTAGTAGTAGTAGTAGTAGTGGTGGTGGTGGTGGTGGTATAAGTTACGATATCGAAGGTATAAACCCCGAGGGGATGATCGACCGTTTCACTCGCTGAACAGATATACAATATCTATACAATTTTTAGTTCCGGTCAACTATTTTCATTTTTTACCAGAATCAAAAAATACAGTTCCAGGTAGAAAATGAAAACTGATTTTGCGTTTCAATGACCAAAAAAGGATCGACGATGGCGCAAAATTGTTAAGCGTGCCTCGTTTTTCCTAATTCCAACAATATTCGACCACTTTTTTTTTTTTAACGTTAACTGTTTTACCGAATTTTTTCTAGTTAGAAAACAAAAAATTTCTCCCAATGTGTAACGTGTTACAAAAGAAATCGAGTCGGTGAGATCGATTATCTGGGACAGACCTTCGTTGTGGGTAAAAAACCATCGCGGCCTCACACGATCGGACTTGAACCCTGCACGACGAGTGTGTTTGAACCCTATGAAACAGACAGACATCCGATGCATAATTCGATGCACGCAGGCCTTCGCCTTCTCCTTCTCCATATCCTTATCCGCCATGACATGCACGCGGCCCGTCATGCGAGAGAAGAGAATGGAGAGAACTTCTCGTCTCGACAAAGTACATTTTATACGTCTCTATTATACACAAACCTGTCGTATGCAATAACGGAGAAGAATGAAAGAGCAGCTTTTACTAAAATCTGCTAAATTTGTAGCGAAAATTATAGTCGGTCCGGGTATTATTTGCCAAAAAAAAAAAAAAAACTTGATACGCCTCTCTTATCTTTTATACAATTTTGAACAAAACTCTGCTCTTTCATCCTCTCCAGTTTTGCCATTTTGTGTAAAACCGATTTTATTTTCGAAAACGTAACACGGTCGGAAATATGGAAACAATATTACTAGCCGATAAATTATAAATAATTTAACAAACGGGCTGTATAATAAAAGAGAATTCAAACCAATTGGCTTTTCAATTACGTGATTTTAATTATTATCAACATCGGTGTACCTGAAACGCCCAAATCCCACGCAAAGTTAATTTTCATCATTTATATCTATAATTGTACAACCAGAAATAATGTACGAAATTCTTTGTGTGTATCTTTTAAAATTCTCTCTCTGTCTCTCTCTCTAACAAAATACTACGACGAATTATTTATAACATAACTATATTATATTATAAGATATTACAGCGTAAACCGCACATTTATAAACAGATGATTTATACACACACACACACGCATACATACACATAAATAATAATATATACATATATATTATACAACATTGGATCGAACGTTATAAATAATTTATATCATTGCTACTTTACCCGCACTAGTTTCATATACGTGTACACACACACACACACACATATACATAAATATATATATATATGCATACAGCTGCCTAAGAATAAACTTATTCAATCGATATACGAATAACTTCCTGCCTCTCTTTCCCTCTTCTTTTTTCTTTCTTTCACTCTTCCTACCTACACATACCCAAAAGAATAATATGATACAAGAAGTAGATCGCAGCGCGCGCAAAATTCGCATATTTTCATTTATAACACATTTCTACGAGTAATTTTTCATCTCTTACTTCGTGCGAGTTTAAAAAAAAAAAAACGGAGAGAGAGAGAGAGAGAGAGAGAGAGAGAGAGAGAGAGAGAGAGAGAGAGAGAGAGAGAGAGAGAGAGAGAGAGAGAGAGAGAGAGAGAGAGAGAAAAACCTAAACCAAATACCTGCGGATCGGAAAGTTTCTTCTTCCGATCATAGTTGTAATATAATAATACGTAAGTACGCATTGTGTAAAATCACAATCGTGATCACTCTGATCGACAATAAAACGAAACTCTCTGCCCGACGACAAAAGACGGTTAATAACAATCGTTTATCGCAGACGATGATGGAAAATCGAAACGGTCGCAACGGTTTCTCGTATCCTGTGCAGTATTCGAAATCGGGTTTGTAACATTTCCTACTTCAAGGGGAAATTGAAGAACCGTCTTCGATGCCTGTACATAATACATAATACATATATACAATATACATACATATATACATACATACATACATATATACATGTATATATATATATAACGAACGTTTCCGACTCGATATCCAAAAGTCACTCAAGTCACGTTTCGTACCGAAAATAGCACGCGACGGCGAATTGAGATAACCGCGAAACGAGGAATAAGAAAATAATATACCGGACATTTCGTATGTTTCGCATTTTGTGTCCTAATTTTGAAAAACCGGGAATACGCGACGAGACGGAAAAAAAAGCAAGAGTGTGGGGGTGGGGGGTTAAAAAATAAAATGACCGCGTGTCTCTTCCCCGACGATGCGGGTTCAACGATTCGCAACGCAGGATATAATAATTACAACCACTTAATCAAGCTCGTCTTTGCCGTGTAATATAAAACGTGTAAAATAATTAATGATGTTATGTTACGTCACGTGTGAAATAAGACCAAGTGTAAAAAAAAAGAAAATGATCAAACTTTCAACATCCCCCCCCCCCCCCCCCTGCAAAGTTGAGAGCAATAATAAAGAAACATACGAGATGTTGGATAATTTTAACTGTATGGAATATTATAAATATATGTATATGCATGCGAATGGACTTAAATTTGACAATTTTTTCGATGAAGTGTAAAATTTTGAAAACTCTTGGAACGAAAAATTAAAAGAAACAAAGAGAAGGAATAATAATAATAGTAATAATAATAATAATAATTTTTTTAAAAAAAAACGGCTACAGGCAAAAGGTTCGAAAGATATTTCGAACAAGAAGAAGAAGAGAAAAAAGGTAGGGTGAAAGAAAAAATTACAGCCTGATCAAAAGTCTAGAGAAGAGGATGAGAAAAAAATAAAATAAAAGTTGTCGAAAATTCTTCCTCTCTGTCGTGCCTGATGTACGAAATTGTGCTGCGGAGTAATGAGAAAACTTTTTCGGGAACGATGAAAATTTCTTTAAAAAAAAAAAAAAAAAAAAAAAATACTGAAGAAGCCTGTGAAAAGTATGGGAAAAACAAAATGAATAAACAAAGACAAGAAGAATATACATCCAAGTGTAACGAAGAAAATTCGGCAGGCATGATGTTAGCAACTTTTCGTACGCAATTGGACTCATTAATATGTATAACATAATAAATTCATTCATTAGTTCGTTCGATTTCTTTATTCTCTTTCTTTCTCTCTCCTCCATTTTTTTCTCGTATTTTTTTCTTTTTTTTCTCCTAGTTATTTCTTTTCACAGAAAGCACTGCCGCAGATTGACAACGATTGTCGTCACTTCCGTTGCATACCTACATTAATTGGGTAGCTCAACCCTGACCGGAAATACCGCGCGGTAGTATAAGATCGTTTCGTCCGATAATACGTACATACATAAGTCGTTGTTTGATCGATGAAAGTTAGCCACGTGATGAGGTAGCGGTGAAGTGTAAAAAAAAAAAAATATTTATATATATATATATATAGAAAAAAGACTACGGTAAATAAAAATATCCGTTAAACCCACGAATAAATGAGGAAGAAAAATAAGCGAAATCCTGCAAATATTTTCGAATGAAAATAATCTTTGAACCGCACGATAATGAGAAAGATTAGCAATCAAAACTTCACGAATCGTAAGCAAAGATTCAGTGACACAATCATATTTCGACGCGTGATGCACACGACTTTTAACGTCATGCGTTACACACGTTACGCGGGTGGTAAAGTTTTCGAAATACGCGCATACGTATTAATATACGAATTATTGAGTAACGAGCCAATCGTCGATAATCACCGCAAACAATTCGTACCGAATCGAATTCCTCGGTCAGAATGGTCAAAGTTCCCGAGTTTCCGGCGTACCTCCGTTATTGCATACCTATATATATTATACCGTAACCGCAGCTGCCGGCAGGCAGGCAAATTAACTTGTAACCCTGTTAAATACGCGTATCCATATCCATACCGTGTTACAAGTTACGTTACAAACACAAGGTTCGCGTCCAGAATCTACAAAAACGGTGAATTGGATGAAGAGAGTGAAAAAAAGAGAACAAACAACAATACAACATCGCGAAATACATCAATTTGATATAACAATAATTTTGCCCATCAAATCTGACTTGAAAATGCACCGCGCACGCGCGAGTTTTATCGGCTCTTCGCGCAGGCTGGCCAACCCGAGTTTTCAGCCGTCAAACTCTTTCCGCCGGCGACGTGGTTCCTACGAATTTTCGAGGTTAGGATCTCGAACAATCGAGACGGCGACTCGGAAAGGTTTCGGAAGCATTTGTCGTCGGGGCGGAAAGTCGATTCTTCGAAGAACGGTCGGAACTCGACGCTTACGCTCTTTGAAAATTCAAACGCAGACATTTTGCGTAGGTTGGCCCGCCTGCGTCGCGGACAAGAATATCGCCGCGGGAACGTTTCGCCGACCAATGAGATTTGATCATTCGGCGCACGCGCGGTTCATTTTCAAGTTTCGAGAGATTCTCCCGGTACAGGTAAAATAAACCTGCACGATATATAGACCACATACGTTACAGTTCGATATTAAAACAAAAAAAAACAAAATACGGTGTTAGATCCAACACCGAAAATATTCTATAAAAGTTCGCACCGTTTTAGTATCAATTTTAAGACCACAAGTTGTCAGTAATCCAACGATTTACACCAACGATCTTTAATTTCAAACCAATCGGTGTGAACTTTCAATTGAAACATTGAATTTTTCGAAAGTATGAACCGAACGTGTGTCAAGTCAAGCTTTAAACTCTAACAGAGGTATAGTGGAGTCGCGATGCGTGTCCTGACGTCACTTCCGGCCAATCATCTCCATCGTCATTGCCAACGACCGACCAACCAACCGCTGCTTCTGCTACTGTATGGGATGTAGGCACAATTCGTAGGTATACGTGCGTAAAGTACTCGCATCAATGTGAGAATCGTTGGCAAGAATAATATGATGTACGTACGTATGGATGTAGCCAGTGGTTATATTATATTATGCACAAATACATACGTACCGAATAAGTTTAAACGAGAACGAAGGAGGAGGAGGACGTCGACGACGAATAGCATTGTAACCGAACGTAACGCAACAGTACCAACAATTGGTTGGTTTGTAGTTTAGGTTTTTCTATACACGTATAATTGTATACATAAACGTACAATGAAAAGCGGAATGACGCTGATGATAACGCTGCCTGTGAGAGTTTACTAGTTTAATTGGACCTAATTGACCGTGGTAATTGAACGGGAAAAAGAAAAAAATAAAAAAAAAAAAAGAAAAAAATTGAATTAAACTAACGTGAATTTTTTTCTTCGCATCTCCGTCAAATTTTGTACACTGTATTGCTAGGCATACAAATGATAAAACGAGATTGAAGTTAGTTGTATAACGTTATCGTAACGAAACACCGGAGGATAAAATCAATATTTTCGTATTTTTACGACGACCGAGCAACGAAGCGACAGCCGATATTTGTAAATACGAGTAAGTATATTTTGTTTTATTACGATACACCGAATTTCAAACAATTCCAAAAACGCGGAGAGGTGGGAAAAAAAACCGTATTTTCCTCAGCCCGAATCGTCGTTACGATAACGTTACTCTAAACTTCAGCGTGATAAATGATAATGAATCTTTCGCAAAACTGAGAATGAAGTTAGATAAGAAGAAGAAAAACAAGAAGAAGAAGAAGAAGCGAGAGAAAAAAGATCGTAGATCCAACGCATAAAATAAACCACCATCATCCGCATCGCGTATCGGAGAAGATAATGTTGTTGTTGTTGTTGTTGTTATTCCAAAAGAAAGGACGAAAAAAAGCAAAGATAAGAATGAAAAAAACGGGGGGGGGGGGGGGGATATTATTGCAGCATCACTAGTGGAGATGTATCAACGGAAATGCTGAGATAACAAACTTTTTGAAAAATTAGACAAATCCGTACGAAACAGTCGTGGTGGTAGCGAAGAGAAAGATGAAAAAAAAAAAAACCAAAAAACACCTGACGCGTTAATTTTTTCGACATTGCGACGCTTTTTTTACACACGTACACGGATATTTCAAGTTGTTTTTTTTTTTTTTTTTTTTTTTTTGGACGAGTGGCTACGTTACGGAGAATCCAATACGGGCATCTACTAAATTACACGTGTGTAGGAATGCTTAAATATCGAGTGTCATTACACCCAATTAGTTTCATCAATTTAACGCCAGTCTGGACTACGAACCGTCAGAGCAGCGTTTTGAGTCGAGCAATGAGTATAGAGTTGATAAACGTTACACCGTAATGACGAATGTTTAGGAAAAATCCATGCTTCGCACCTTTGCAGAAGTGTCACGAAATTATTCGTAAACAAGGACGATGATCGAAAGATACTCTTGTTTTGGAAAAATTCATTTTACACGATTTGAAAGAAAACGTTCCTCTTTTTAACGCATAGCCAAGTGGATGAAAGAAAAGGACAAATTAGAAACTAAATTGTTTGTATGACAACTTGAATGTTAAAATTACGATAATTTGTGAGATATTGACCAAAAAAAAAAAATATAACAAATAACTAAAAACATAAAGCGATCGACTTTCATTTTTTTGAGAATTTATTTTTAGTCAGATTTTTTTTAACGTTAACGTTCCTGACTTCAGCCTAACGCTGGGCATCCGTGTACTTGAAAGACGAATCTGTACGAGAAACGAAAGTTGAGATAAAAGTGGAAAAATGTAATTCAAAGACAAAGTCGACACGTTGGGCAGATAAAAGAAAACAAAACTATGCAAATTGTCGGAAGAAGAGAAAAAGATCAAGAAAAAAAAACAAAAAACAACAAACAACAGCAAATAATTAATATAAAAGAATTAACAAACATAAAGTTAGATTAACGTTACTCTAACAATGCGTGTTTAGAATACTCTCGTTTCTACTAAATTTGATAAACAATGATAAACAAAACAAACTAAAATTTTTAAAAGTCAAATTCTAGAAAAAAATCATTCGGATATTGCACGGTAAAGATTTTTTTCCCCTCGATGTTCGCTCGACGTTATAATTACCAACTTCGCCCTCCTCGTAAATAAAAAAAAGCACCGTTTCGATGTTTTCAACCACGAAAAAAAAAAAAACCATCAGTATCAATGAATATTGTTGATAAATTTCGGCGAAGAAGAAGAAGAAGAAGAAGAAAAAAGGAACAAAATTTATACGCATATGTAAATGATGTGTGCGTGCATTATAAACGTTAATGTTATTACGCAACATACATCCTTCCCTAATTCATTCTTGTATATTATATCGTAAAATACGTTGTTCAAGATTACCAGACATTATTATACCTAGCAAAACTGTTAGTTTATTATTATATTATACATATACGTATATATATTTCTTTTTTGTTTCAAAACCAATCTTCTCCTTATTTCTTTCTCCCGGTGCTGCCGCATAATTTTTTTAATTTTTCTTTTTTTTTTTCCTATTTTTCATACTGCGCAGGAAACGTGCCCCCCCCCCCCCCCCTCACCGCAGCCAACAAACTATACATCACCCCGCATAATGCCGAGTGGTGGTGATGATGATGATGATGACGACGATGGTGGTGGTGGTGGTGGTGAATCTCTCGTCTCACAAAGAGTGCCTGCCTGCCTGTTAGCAGAGATGAGGGACATCAGAGAAAGCTTAAAAAACAAAGAAGGAGAAGAAGAAGAAGAAGAAAGAGTAAAAAACGAGCGAGAGGATAAACCTCCGGAGGATTAATATTTCACTGCGTCGCGTCGTATAACGTTCAAAAAATTTCCTTGTATATTCGACGTCGTGGAGCATCTTGAGTGACAAAGTTTACAGGCTCTCGTTCAAAGGAAGTTACGAGTCTCGTCTCGTCGACGGACGGACGGAGAGATGAAAGGAGGGAAAGGGGGGGGGGGGGGGGGGGGGTTAAAGGCAGCCAGCCAACGAAGATTAACGCGCGGGGGAGGAAGCGGCAAATAAGAAGAAGAAGAAGAAGAAGAAGAAGAAGAAGAAGAAGAAGAAACGTCTAAATGACGCCGAAGGATTTTGAACCCAAAAGCGACAGATGTTAAAAGTACTTCGGCCCTTTATCTGCTGAGACGCATATGTGCAGCTTAGTTTAGGGATATACAATTTGAGTCGAGAAGTTAATTTTACCAAGGCATACACACACACACATGTTCTCGTTTTGGTTACGACAATTTTCGTTGTAACGAATGGAAGGAAAAAAGGCTAGACGGAAACAGAAAGAAATAATAACGGATAAGGTGAATGTCTCAATTATTGACCTTCTTTGGTTGTATCTGTTTGATCCTTAGTATTAAGGTTACCGGAAAATAAATTTATACAGGGTGGCCACTAAATCTCCATCACGAAATTCCCTGACTTTTTCAGGTTTCTTGAACAAAAATTTTACAATTTTCCATGACCGATTCGGATAAATTTCTTGTGACAATTTCATTTTTTATTCAATAATCGGGGCTGAACCTTGCAGATTACAAAGAGAAACGTGGACAATTTTCAAGTAATCCTCCATCTAGTATTTCAACTATGCGATCCCTTACATATACACGTTTACAGTGCATCAAATTAATCCATGTATGAATTTAATCAAAATTCTTCCGACGCAACGATGATTATACGGTTTTATTTCAACTCTCAACGGGTTACGTAACTTTTGAGCTGAATTAGTCCTGACCAGAATACACTCTCAAATACGCTACGACGACGAACGATATTTATCCTTCTTCGCGTTGCGATATTACGAATACGTTACACGTAATAACCGGGCACCGAATAAAACTCTCGCATACGCGGAACATGTTTGATTATTACCTGCCTACTTTTTACCAACAATGTGAACGAATATGCCGAGCGAGAGAAGAGACAGGAAAAAAAAACTGTGTCGGTTTAGGATATTATTACACCGCCGTCGTAACCTTACCGTGATCATTAAAGTACAGCATGTTCGGTTTTAACCGCTGGATGATAATTATCTACACGTGTATACTTAAAGATTTGAAAACCTCTTTCCGTCCAGTGTACAACATTTTATGGATAAACGATAATGATACAAATAAACTAATTAGGACAGAATCTTTAATCTGCCTGAGAGTAATACAATAATGAGGATATACCGGGAGAATCTCTTGAAACTTGAAAACGAACCGCGCATGCGCGAGTTCTATCATCTCTACGCGCAGGCTGGCCAACCCGAGTTTCAGCCGTCAAACTCTTTCCGCCGGCGACGTGGTTCCTACGAATTTTCGAGGTTAGGATCTCGAACTTACGAGACGGCGACTCGGAAAGGTTTCGGAAGCATTTGTCGTCGGGGCGGAAAGTCGATTCTTCGAAGAACGGTCGGAACTCGACGCTTACGCTCTTTGAAAATTCAAACGCAGACATTTTGCGTAGGTTGGCCCGCCTGCGTCGCGGACAAGAATATCGCCGCGGGAACGTTTCGCCGACCAATGAGATTTGATCATTCGGCGCGTGCTCGGTTGATTTTCAAGTATCAAAAGATTCTCTCGGTACAAATCCGGCAAATTTTCTTTCCTCGATCTCGTTATTATATCACGCTGTAAAAAATTAACGGTGTTAAAATTGTCCAAAAGGACTGACTCTGCCGTAAAACAATTTTACGTGAACGATACAGAAATTAAAATTTATTTTATAAAAGTCTACATCGAATTTACTCATTTTTCTTTATATACGTAAAGTATACGTAAAGCCGGTCAAAATGGCGTTACCCGGAAGTAACACTAAAGGGATGGTTAAGGGGGTCCTCCTCCTACCTCCTCCCCCACCCTTCACCGCCCCTCGCATCGTTTAGCGGACGAGCCTCGTTGGCTCGATGATTTAAAATTCGACCTCGGTCGGAGTCTCTCGTAACGAGCAGCGTCAGCACATCCACTCGATATAAACCAAGGTGTGTGTGTGTGTGTGTTTGTGTGTGTCGAAGTATGAACGAAGCGAAAGGTCAATAAAAAAAAAATGAAGGAAAAAAGATAAAAAAAAATATACCGATAATCGGAATAGCGTAATTTTAAGATTGTACTTATACATCCTATACAATAAAAATCTTGATATTTTTCCTCCACTTCTTGTTGAATCGGTATAAAAGTCGGGTTAAAAAACAGTCTCGAGATAATAACGGAATAAAAGCTCCTTTGTACCAACACGCTGCGGCAATAATAAAAAGATGCACTCGTTTATGATACACGTGTACCTAATAAAATAGCATGAATCGACGACGACGATGACGATGACGATGACGATGATGATGATAATTTCCCCCCAACTTCTCAACGTTATTAAATCTGTATCCATGTTACACCGACACTCCCGTGATCGTCGGTTTTCTTATCGTCGTACGTAATGCAGAAATGCAAATCTCTATCATCCTATGTCAATAATACTGCTTGCGAACTTGTGTAGATTCTTGAAACAGCGTGTTAAAATTGAAATGGGAAAACGGGGTAAAAAAAAAAAAAAAAAAAGCGTAAGAACAAATGACAATAATCATGACCGCGATGCGATAAAATACGCGTCCGAAGTAAACGGATATAATCGGTGTTGTTGGAAAAAAAATTTTCTAAAAGGTCACCGAACTTCATCCGATCGTCTTCGTGCACCGGTCGCAGCATCTGTTGTTATTAAACAATCTAATATTTTTTTTTTTTGCACCGCTTATACGGTGATTCGTGTGTGTGTGTTGAATCCAGAGAAGGAAAAAGGCGAGAGAATGTTAATAAAAATAACGTAAATCTTGAATCGTACGTCACGTTAATGCAACACTGGTCAGCAAAAAAAAAAAAAAGAAACGTAACGCTAGAAATTTCCACCGATTATGTTGGTAACAAAGTTTAGCGTGACAGAATTGATATTATAATATTTTACATACGAATAGTTTTATTGCAACATGTGATTTTTTTTTTTTTTTGCTTTTAATTTTTCCAAAACGACAGTTTTTATAAACAAAAATGAGGTTATATTTGTATACTTATCTACCCTTTCAAATTAATTTTCAAATACTTATCTACCCCCGTTATAAAATCAAATTTATCTCGACTCGATCGGATCTACTTTTTACGTTACAGTTACTATTACGCCAGTAAAATTCAACGTTTATCGTTTTGATTAACCTTATTTTTTTTTTTTTCTTTCTTCTCGATTCGGGATGTTTTTTTTTATTCACTCTAAACACCATTCGATTAGTTACGTTCGATTAGTTTTAAAGTTACGACAAATAACAAAACACCCTGAATCAAAAAACGTTATTCAGGTAAAAACGATAAAAACATTCAATTTTAATCGTATAGTAGATGTAACAAAGTAATGCCTATATTATGTACATATATATATATATATGTTTAAAAATTAGTAAACACCTTGCTCTTTAATAAATTTTTTGCTGACCAGTGTGATATGCTTGAATACGTCATATTACAGTAAACACCGCCATGTTTTTCGCGTGTTCGACGTCGTTTTGTACCGTGCGAATTAACTGCGAAACCGACGCGTTTAGGAATGCGACACCGGAAGTTTTAGTACGTACGTTAGTTACTAAATTCTTAGATTTTGGTCGATAGAAAATAAAAAAGTGGAAAAATTGTAGTAACAGAAATGCCAAACTAGAACCTCGGTCAGCGAATGGATTAAATAATATCAAAGAGTTTTACGCATAACCGTCCTATAAGGCATTTTTCTTTAAGGAAAAAATTCTCATTTCTTATCGATATCGTCAAATTCATCGTCAGGGAGTTCACTTCGGGCAAGGAGAGAATTATTCATCAACGTTTCCAAATCTGTACGATAAAATGATGTTTAACAAATTCAAGGACATTTCCAGGACCCTCGAGTAATTCCAGGAGCATTTAACACGAGGCTGAGGTTAGTAACGAAGAAAGATTAGGTAGAGGGAAAAATTACTATTTTTCAACTTTATATTGACGAATTTATATATATGAATTAATTAAGATATCATTAACCGAACATCAAAAATTCCTGAAACTGTGAAATATTAGATTTTCCGAAACGTTAATCATTACAAGAGCGTCACCAACTTTCAACACAACGTACACTGACTAAAATTACATTTGTTACAGTAACTAGAAGAATTGAGTAAAAAAAAAACTGGTATCGTTAAAAAAAAACTGTTCGGATATCGTTGGAATAACGAAAAACGAGGCAAGCCCAACGATTTTGCGCTATCGTCGATTCTTTTTTGGTAATCGCAACGCAAAATCAGTTTCCAAGGTTTACTCTACTTTTTTAGTCAAACGAGGCTTTATCGTCAATTTGTCGTTGCGCGAGCGTTAAATTTTCGCAACAGTTGCAAGAAAATACAGCATTCTCTCAGCGAATATACACGACGATATTTAGATACGCGGAAAAGATCGTCTGCCGAACGAACCCTGAAAAGCATAAAAATTGGAGAAAAAAAAAAAAAAAAAAAAAAAAAACAGCGACAAGATAAAAACGCAGCGTAAGTGCCACACCCTGCGACCGACCACCACTACCCCCAATCCCAATGGACAATAACAAAAGTAGGGGTATCGAAGGGGGAAGAAACGACGTGACGCATGCGCCTCCGACCCTCATCTCCTCGGCGATCTCCTCCTCATACAGGCGTACAAACTTTGCGACCCACGCTGCCGCTGCAGCCGCCGCCGACGACGAGTGCTCTTTCAATCAATGACGTAACCTCCCACGCGACGTAGGTGTGTGTGTGTGCGTGTGTGTGCACATAAACGTACGCAGTTGCATACATGGGTGTACGCATGTACTTCTCTCCTTGAGAACCCCGGGGACCCTGAACCAACCAACCAACCAACCAACCAACCAACCATCCATCCATCCCCTATAAATATAATTTCTTCCCTTCCCTTCCCTCACTTTCCCTTGCACGCCCCATTCTTGTTTAATTTTCTACTTTCACCGCGTCCAAGTTGGTTACGTTGCTGTAAATCACAGACATCGGATGTTTCAACTGTGCGAAATTCGTTGAACCGCGTACAACAAAGCGAGACACTCTTTATGTTTTGTAAATTCAGCTCGTTCGGTGGTATTCTAAAATTGAAAAACAGCGAACTTTTCACTTTTTGCAATTTTTTCGCTGCTGCCGCGTTGTGTCTCTTACGATTAGACGTGTGTACGCCTGTACGACGATATTGGCGATTCGTCGATACAAACGAAGATGAACGAGAAACTACCGCTCGTTGTTGCAAGAATTCTCGTTAGGTATACATTTTTCACTCGATTACAATTTTCAATAAGAAAATCTACGTCAGATAATCAAGCTTTGTATTCACGATTTAGATATGCATGTGTGTCGTTACTAACGATATTGCAAAAAGAACGAGACGCACGGTTAAAAGTTGTTCTTGGACAAATAATCTGTAGACATGATACGATAAACAGCTGAACAAATTGAAAGAAATAAAGAAAAATACGAAAACATTGGAGATCGATTACGAGTTGATTTTTTCATTCTTACGTATACGGTGCGTTCCGTGACATTGCTATCAAGATTTTACATCGATGTATCGGAGACTGGCTTTATAATAAGACGAAAAACGCGATAGCGATATTCTTCAGAATTTTTCTACCCAACGTGTATGAAGTACGATTTAAAAATTGGAAGAAAAGATACACTTTCTAAAATCTGAATAAATTCAGATAAACTCCGATATAATATTAATAAAACTTTTGACGCCTGCTAGGAGAATGAAGATTTCATACCATCAAAGGATTGATCAGAAAAAATTAAAACAAACGAGAAAAAAATTACTATAACTAGATTGAATTTATGAAATAAGAATGAACGTGAAAGCTCTTTATAATATGGGCCGAAAAATATCTACTCACAAGAGAGATATTACGGTAAACTTTTACGTTCGTTCTTATATCAAAAATTCCAATAATAATAATTGTGAATTATTTGTTATTCATTCTTCTTATTCATATTTTCAAGTTATAAAATCATCATCTTCTAACAGGTGTCAAAAATTTTCTTACATATTATAAGATTCTTCCGACGTACTTGTAAATTAAAAAAATTAATTTTCATCACTTTTTAAATCGTACCTCAGATAATCTGGGTCAAAGAAGTTCTAGGAAAAAAAAAAAAAAAAATCGCGATTACATTTTTCGTAATGTACTTTCGTACGGAAAAATGATAAAATCAATCCGAGTCATCGAAGTAAAAAAATTTCGATCTAGATGTCATGGAATGCCTTCTTCGTCAGGCTCTTTTTCATCATCGTAATCATCCTTCTGATCGTCAAACTCACAGTTTTGTTCACATTTACGCAGCTGTGTCGGATATTAACAAAACACGCCTGCAGGGAAAATATGTGAAAAAAAAAAAAAAAAAAGTAGGGATACACAAGCGCGGGAACCTGACTAATCGAAAAAGAAGAAGAAGAAGAAGAAGAGACGAACTGGAAACATTGAACTGGCAACATCTAACCTATCCTCTGCTGGGTTCCATTGGGATGATCAGAATTGCCCGGAGGAAGGAAGCAAGAAAGGGGGAATCACCCGGTCGGTGATTAACGGTGTCGAATGATAAAGGGTTTAATTTCGGACCACGTATAGATACCTCTAATAACGGGGTCTCTCCGCAGTGTGGTGATGGTGGTGATGGTGGTGGTGGTGTTTCTGTATGGAGTTTCAGATACTCCGAGAGAGAAGAGGATTCCTGGAGGATTCAGGAGGCAAGCGAACCAAGTCGGACTCCTCCTCCTCTCCCTCATTCTCTACTCACACACAGATGCTGAAGCACCAAGTAACTGGAGAGAGAGAGAGAGAGAGAGAGAGAGAGAGAGAGATCCATGGATCCGAATAACCAAAGAAGAGAACCAACCCCGAGCACGGCTACCCGCAGGCGCCGGACTAACCTCCTCCTCCTCCTCCTCCTCCTCCTCAGGGCTTCTCTCCTACAAAATCTGTTCCTCTCTTGTTCCAATGGTGGTACATGACCTCATAGCCGAGTAGAGAAGGAAGGAAGGAAGGAAGAGAGAGAGAGAGAGAGAGAGAGAGAGAGAGAGAGAGAGAGAGAGAGAGAGAGAGAGAGAGAGAGAGAGAGAGAGAGAGAAACGAGAGACCCGCAGGATTCCAGGTCTGGCATTTCATCTCTTCTCTCGACCCGTCTTTGCGAAGGATTACACGAAACTCTCCCTCCCTCCCTCCCTCCCTCCCTCCCTCCCTCCCTCCCTCCCTCCCTCCCTCCTGCTCCTCATCATCATCATCCAAGACCCAACTGACGGAGAAACAATGATGATTATTATGCCGGACCATCGCGGCAATTACGTGCAAATACGGTTTTAATTATAACGTCACGTGAAAGTGAAACGATCTAATCGGACTTTTCCACGAACAGAGAACACGCAAAATACAAGCGGAAAAAGGAAAAACGTTTACGTTGAATCGTTTCGTTAAAATGAATGAAAAATACTGAATCGTCCGAATTTCGGTCAATTTTTTTTTTCAAAGGTTTCGGATACACGTTCTGTTTTTTTTTTTTTTTACATCTTTTAGAGTAAACTTTTCACTTAATATTTGTAGCGTAAGCGTACAAATTTTTCTTACATTATCCACTTTCAAGTCACACGCAAATTTGTCACAAGATTTTATTTCGATAACTTTATTTCGAGAGAAATAATTGACCGTTTTTTAAAATCGTGACGAAAACAAGAATAGAGTCGTTTTTCGACGTAAAAATTTAGGGCATCTCATTCCCAAGTTTTCGATCCCTCAAAAATATATTTACGACCAAATTCGATACGGTCTACAAAATTGCAAAGACCAAAGTCGAAAAATCGATTTTCTCTCGCCATAAATTCCCCCTTAATTTTCATTACGGATAAAAAAAAACGTGCGTTGTTTATCAATAATCAGGAGGAAAGAAGCAAACAAACAAACAAACGACCAGCCAACTCAATTCAACTCTCCGTCTAATTATCATGATAATATCATCGTGCGTGGCGTAAAACAAAGAGAGGCGTTAACGCGAAATTGAAGCGGCGTTGAAAAGCAGCTGCTGCAAACCTGCAGCGAGCCGTTAATGCCTTTGGCTTCTTGTACTATAGCAGGAATAATATAACAGCACAGAGCGATGTAAATGCGTGTGTTCGATAGTTGTACGGACGTATTAGCTTTTATGCTGAAACACAACGCGCCACAGAACCTCGATACAATGCTCATTAATAGACGACGCCGACGACAATGCGAGAGTGTACGAAACGTGTGAGTGTATTTATACAAGTAAAATAACAATAAACCAGAGTGTTGTATACGGATGAATAAATGATTGGCACATGTATGCACTCGCGATTTATTGCAACGTTATCAGATTTTTAACCGTAACTATCCATCTTTTTTTTTTTTAATTATTATTATTATTATTATTATCCCTCAAAGGAATCACGTTATATTATATTATACATACACAAACGTCTGGTATCGTGAATTCCAATCAACGAATGAACGAATTATTATAATTAATCTGCGATGTTGTCTACTGCGGAAAAAACAAACTCAATCATGAAAAGACGGTCTTTGTTCATTGTATCAACATTTGAACACTTTTTCGTTATGAAAGATGAATATGAACCTTGTTTTATACATATTCGTGCGATACTTGTGCGTAAATGCATCGTCTAAATTCCACGGTGAGTCTCGTACAAAAAACAAGGAAGAAGAAAAAAATAAATATCTCTCGACACAATAAGGGCAAAAGCAAAGACAAAAACAGAAAACATGGGTGCAATGTTAAAAGAACAGCAACACTGTGCGTTCAAATATATAGTTAATACACGTATCTTGAGAACGAGGATCGGCTCAGGTATGCAGCTGCTGTAGAAAAGGTATCTACCAGGTATAATAAAGGTATACAAATTGTTCAGGTATATTTTGAACGTATACATATACCGGGGGAATCTCTCGAAACTTGAAAATGAACCGCGCGTGCGCCGAATGATCAAATCTCATTGGTCGGCGAAACGTTCCCGCGGCGATATTCTTGTCCGCGACGCAGGCGGGCCAACCTACGCAAAATGTCTGCGTTTGAATTTTCAAAGAGCGTAAGCGTCGAGTTCCGACCGTTCTTCGAAGAATCGACTTTCCGCCCCGACGACAAATGCTTCCGAAACCTTTCCGAGTCGCCGTCTCGATTGTTCGAGATCCTAACCTCGAAAATTCGTAGGAACCACGTCGCCGGCGGAAAGAGTTTGACGGCTGAAAACTCGGGTTGGCCAGCCTGCGCGAAGAGCCGATAAAACTCGCGCGTGCGCGGTTCCTTTTCAAGTTTCAAGAGATTCTCCCGGTATATAATGAAAGACAACGGAAGAAAAGCATACCCGAAGAACGACGAACTAATGAGATCGTGAGAAAAACCCAGACAAGGTTAAAGAAGATAAAGAAGATTAAGAGATACTTTATTGCTATTCCGAAAATTCTGCCTATATTTTTATATATAATATACTAATTTCAAGTCAGCGACGTTGAACGATTTATTATGAACAAAGAATTCGTCGAATTTGGTAATTATAAAATTGATTGTTAGAAAAATTGTTTATCGCGACGTTTCGACCGGCTTGCTCAACTTAAATGGAAACGACAAAAATTGTTTTACAGATGTTGCTTTTTCATGTATTAACTCTGTCTTAAAGCTAATATCAAGATTAATAACGTAAATTCGTAATATACAATGACCGACAATATTTTTTTTCTTTTCTTAAACTCAGGTCGAAAATATTGTTCGAAATGATAAAAAAAAAAAAAAAACAACAACGCTGTCCAATTTCCGTCTCTTAATAATAATATTTAAAGATGCCTCATCGCGATTTTCTATGTCCCATTTAAATAACTTGAAAAAATAGTTTTCCAGACACTGGAATTTTATACAAGTCGTCAAAACGTATTTTCTTAGGGAATTGAACGCTGTACAAAAAAAGGTCCCCCTATAATTTTATAACAAATATCTACACTTTCAAAAGTTATTCAAGGTCCTTATACGTATACACATATATGGTACACGTTAAAAATTTAAATCATAGCGTAAAAAATATTTTCCATTTACGCATAACGCGTTTTAATAATTACCAACAGTTTAAAAAATATCTAGCATGCCTGCCTCAGCCTGCATATACGCGTTGATGATGATAATTTCTTGTAATACATTAAGCTTCCACAGAGAGGTTGTTATTACTTACACGCTGTGAATAATATAACGTTACAAACACGGCTATCGTTCTTTCAACGTGACCCGAAGTCTTGACCCGAACGAACGACGAAGCCGTCCTATCTTTGCTTATGCATGTATTTACATGCCGCACATGTGCCTACAGATGCAGGATACGTTCATACAATATGTACATGCGTTCTGAAACGTATACGGGATGATTCGGGTATGCGTCAAAATTGGAGATAAAAAAAAAAAAGATTCCCTGTAAAACTTTTTTTTCCATCCCTCCGCTCAATGAAATCCAATTATACGTATCTGTTATACGAGTATATTTAGAAGAAGAAATTACTTTTTTAAATCAAGAATAAGGAATTTATACCCGTATTGACGACGACGACGTGTTAACGACAATAATAATAACAATATTCTGAGTCGTACGGTACGATCAGTTTATCAATTATACTTACATAAATTTCCATTACAATAAGTTCAAAAATGTTTACGTCCATCTCCCGATTCATCCCGAAACAATCGGCAAATTATAATTGTTTGCATATATATATATATATATATATATATATATATTCTCAACGACGATTCGTCCCGTGGCCAGAAGCCGTTACTTCGGAAATTTTCGAATTATTTGAAAAAAAAGAAGGCACAGTGATATTTTAAAAATGGTCGTTCCCTCGAAGCAATTGTAAATATACAAGAATGCACGAGTGATATTTGTTCCGAAATGTTTCGTCGTTACCGATAATAATTACTAAAAACATCGCAATATTTCCTTTTCCATTTAACAAATACGCTTTGCAAGTAAGAAAGCAAAATATTTACAGGAAATTTTCTTCAACGTACGTTGTATACGTTTTATATGTTTTATACGTACATCTACACACCTATATGAGAAAATACGTGAACATTGCTTCACGCGATACGAGTTTGAAAAATATTTGAATAAGCCTGTATAAATAATCTCTTCGACCAACGAACGCATTGCACCAAATACGTAGAACCGTAGCATTTTCTCTTTCTCAATCATTCTTTCCTCTATCTGTAAACGAAGAACGCGGACCGATAAGAAAAGGTCAATAGGGCAAACGAATACGAAGAATGAAAATGGAAAAAGGAAGAAAACGAAGAAGAAGGAGAAGAAGCAGAAAAGCAAACCAAGACAGGGAGCGTCGGACGACATGAATCATTAAGAAGCTAATTTAAAGACGATAATAATAATAACAACAATAACAACAACAACGATAGGTGAGAACAGCCGAAATATAACGAAGAAAAAGATAAATCAAAAGTTTTATTTTTCCCCAATATTTTACTTACTACATATCGCAAAGATCATATTTGTAGGATCATACGGTAATAAACATATAAGTTATATGGCTTGTTCCAAATAAATTTCAGCTTTCATTATTACCGTAATTCTTTTTCGTCGTGTTTTTAATGACCTTAAATAACTTTTCAAATACTAGATGTGTCATAAAATGACAAAAAAAAATAAATAAACCTTTTTTGTAGACCGTTTCAATTCCCTACGAAAAACAAAAAAAAATACGTTCCATGGTTGAGGAATTTTAAGATCCCAAAGTAATAAAAGAAAAAAACAAACAGAAAAGAACAAGTTTCTCGTGTCATTTAAACAGGAAACAAAAAATCGCAATAATGCACCTCTTAATATCGATATTCAGAGCTTAAACTTTGACGGCATTTATTTTTCTCATCTTTTGGAACAATGTTTTCGACTTGAGTATACAAAAAAAAAAAAAAAAGAAAAATAAACCGCTGCTGCTGTTGCTTTCTTTGCAGCGCGGAACATAGATACAAAATACACGCGCACACAGTTCTTTTTCTTCTTCCTTCTTCTTCTTCTTGGCAAAGAAATGAGAAAACAGAGATTGAACTGGATGTTGGTGGTGGACGGACCTAGAGGGAAGTTGGTGCTTCGATCGATCGATATTCGCGACGATGAGATAGACGATGCGTATTACATATACCTATACCTATATATTGCACTACTGCCATTACTACAACCACTAGTGACTGGTACCGCACACTACAATCATAGGTATGCCATACCAAAGTGAAGAGGCACGTTGAAGAAACGAAATGATTTGCATCCACGTGTGCGTAAGTTAAAACTTATATATATATATATATATATATATATATATATATATATATATATATATAAAGTAGAGAGAGAGAGAGAGATTGATTGCGAGGCAGGAAATAGGCGCGAACAATTCTCCACCGATGGTACTTCATACCGTAGTAGTAAAATCTATACCTCTACACACGGTGTGTGTGTGTTGTGAGTTATGCGATGGGGGGCATCATGGTCAATCTCGACACACAACGCTAGATCAGAGGAGGGGAGAGGAGAGGAGAGAAGAGAGATTATACGCGATGAGATGAGTAAAGTACGGAGGCTGGCTGGTTGGCTGGCTGGCTTTCGGCCAACTAACTCGAAGAACGAACACGAACGAGAAGAAACCAAGCCGATCCGAGAGCCAAGCCGAGCAAAGCCAAGCCGCGAAATGCCTCTGCGTAAATTGGTTGCCTAGGTGTAGCATGATAGTAGAACGTGGTGGTGGACGACAACGACGATGATGATTGCGATACCGGTGATACTTGCAAAATGAATAGAGAAAAAGAAAGAACAGAGACCGACCGGTTATTCGTCAATCGTCGTACTCTACAACCTAATCTTCTTCTAAATCTATAGTATCGGTATAATTGCTATTAAATTTCCGTGTAGTATAATGCGTGATATTTTTAGATGTTAACAAAAAAAAATCGAGGAAAAACTTTTTCGGATAAATAATCTCGACTCTAGAAACATGCGTTATTATATTTCCGTCGCTGCAGTGCTGTTGTACATGCTGATGCGTGCAACTTTCCTTTTTATTTGTTTTTTTTTCATAAACAAGCAGTCGCGCAATTAAACGAACGATGAAATTTTATTCACCGGAAAAGGATTCTGACGATACGAAGAACGGCAAAAGTGCGAGAACAAAACATGGAAGTATCAACTACTCGACGAGCGGATGGAAAGAAAAAAAAAAAAACAATGAGTAAATAAATAAATAAATAAAAGCCAACGATACGAAAGAAAATTCAAGACGATTCAGTTTTTAGGTTCCGACTTTGTACCGTTATTAGATTGTTACGTTAGGTTAGGATAACGCACGGAATGCCGGGCCAGCTAACTTTCATTCAAATGATTAATCGCACAACGACGATGATGACGATTATGCAATCAACTTGTCCAACAACAACTTTCTCGAATCAAAATTGCGTCAAATCTCGAGTTTTGAGTACTTAATATACATGCCTATATATCGTAGATATATTACAAACGTTTGTTCGATGGCGATGCGGATGGAATAAAAGAGAAAAAGAGAAAGAAAAAGAAAGAAAAGGTGGGGAAGGGGGGTCGCCGACCTTACACACACGGCCAATTTCACATCCAACGCTTATGTGGGTGACGTTAATTTATACACACGGTGTACGAATGCCTTTACGTGCCGCGTACTGTGTTTTATACCGTGCATTGTGTGTATCCTACAATGATACCATACATATATTATGCCGTATGCGTACGCCATGTACGAACATACACACGCAAAACGAATGATTAATTAATCAATCCACGTCGAAGTCATTGTCTGTCAATATAATACCGTGTGTGCATGCATGATAAATATACCCGTCTACATTAATCGACGACGAATTTACCGATTATCTATTCACAATTCCGCGCGCTGCGTTTTATGCGTGTCTGTGTGTGTGTGTGTGTGTGTGTCTATTAATCGATGCGCCGAAGAGCAATATAAGTGAGCTACCGTCGTTCCATCGTGCTACAAAGCGTTACATAAATCATAACATACGAGACCGATCGATGTTACACGTATATTGCACGTAATTATACCAAATCACAAGCGAATACAATGATTCTTTTTCTTAAAACAAAAAACGAAGCAATCGCGTAAGATTCGTTTTTAAGATCGTGAACACCGGAGCGTCGATGTACTCTGAACGTCGGTAAACGTAAAATTTATAGCGAACGATTCAATCGTCATCTATCTACAAAAAATTTCAAACGAAGTCGTACGCAAAGCAGAGAACGAAAAAAATATCACGTGTAACAGATAAAGGCATTGGATCGGAAAGGCAGTTAAACAGAGGAGACATGACGTTTAATTTGAACGTTAGTTACCGTCGTTACTGACCAAATACGACGAAACACATTTATCCGTGCATGGGTATATAATAATACATAGACCAGGTGTACCATTTGTAAAACACACGTAAGGTAGGTAAGGAGGTATACCGGTGAGTCAGTCGGAAAACTCCGAAGGAAGGCAACGCGACGAGTCGGAGAGATTATTTATTGAGTGGTGAGGGAAATAGGAGGTAAAATGAACCTGATCAAAAGACAACGATCTATGATAAAACAGGGACGAACGAACAAAAGTTGCGTTCTGCGCTACTTCCATCAGACACGATAACTTGGCAGGTGTACAATCGGTTTCATTAAAATGTTATTGGGGGGGTTGATGGTCCCTTGACTTACGTATCATCTCCAAACATCAAAGTCTTACGTAACCTCAAATCGAAAAAGAGGGTTCAACAGCCACAATTCTATACACAATTATGAAGAAAAGATAAAGAAACGGTATGAATTCTACGAATTTAGTGTTACGATTGCGTAGAATCGGTATCTTTTTTTTTTCTTTTTCTTTATTTCGGCGTCAAATGAAAACGTACAGAAGTTTTTTTCTTTTTGTTTTTTTGATCACAACTGTGTACAGAACGTAGCTGTCAAGCTCTCTTTTCCCGTTTGAGAATGAATACGCGAGCTTCGATATTTGGAGATATACACGTCAAGGTTGAAATCGACCGGAACGCGTCCTTAACGGTGTTTAGGGTAGCAGAAAAGATAAAATTGGACGTCGATCAGCTGGCGTTGAATTGACAAAACGATGTTCCGACAAGCGTTAACAATTAGTAGGTTAGGTATATCAACAAATGTCACACCTATGTTAGTCACATACGTACATAGATCCATACATCGTTAACGGTAACGAACAAACTTACTTCAACGTTACACGGGTATTAAAATCAATACAACAATAGTCGCGTGACGACGTCATCGTCCTTATCGCGGTGGTTGGTTTATTGTGGTGGTGGTTTCTATTTCGTCGAATTAAACGTCGTGACGACACATTGCGGATGACGCGTTAAAGAGTTTGACGATTGAGAGAAAATTTTATGCGTTACAGTAACTAGAAAAATTGAGTAAAACAGGTATCGTTAAAGAAAAAACTGTTTGAATATTGTTGGACTTGCGAAAAACGCAAAATCGCAACGCAACGCAAACTCGGTTTGTGAGGTTTACTCTAGTTTTTAAAGTTAAACAAGGCTTTAACGTCAATTTATCGTTGCACGAGCGTTAAATTTTCGCAACAGTTGCTAGAAAATATAGCAACAGTGATCGTAATGAGAAAGAATAGCAACGGATGCTACACTTTCCGGTAACAGCTGGAAAACTAATTTTCATTTTCTACCTGGAACAATATTTTTCGATTTTGTTAAATAATGAAAATAGTTGAGTACCGAGCGGTAACCGGAAATAAAAATTTCTCTCAGTGAGGGAAAGGATGCAGAGAATGTTAGATAGAATATGTTTAACATGTTGAAAATAGATGTTGGACATAGCGCGGAGAGAGAAAGAAAAAGATACAGAGAGACGTGATGAAACATGTTTCGCATTACATACACGGTATAACATAAAGGTACGGAATTGAAAAGTCAAAAATAGCAAATAACTGGTTAATCAATTAAACATTTCTAAAACGAATCGTTTCCAACTGGAGTAAGTACACGTCTACGCACACGGACAAACATGCGATGGCGTTGGGGGAGGAGGTGTTAAAACCTTGGTTTTGCATTCACGTTCGTGTTTCGTTTGCGAGTTTAAACTCGGACGCGCGGTTATTCGCGCTGTGCCAGCCATGCCGTCGTCGTCGTCGTCGTCGTCGTCGTAGCGGCTAAACAAAGCAGTTGACCTCTGCCGTCGATTGAATATTAAAACCAGTACGTGTACGCAACACACACACACACACACACACGCGCGATGCATGCGGAGATCCGTTCCTGGCGCAAACGAAGAATAACGACAACGTCGACGAAGAACGTTCTCGACGAAGAGAGAGAGAGAGAGATGGAGAGAGATGCCAAAGATGCCGTGTAAATTACAGAGAAAAATACGTGGTGTAAAAACCACACGCGCCGGCGGCCGTCGGATCGAAATAAAGGCGAAATTAATCGTTAAAATCGTTCCATACCGGACCGTTACGCAATCATGCAATAAAATGCGAATCGTGTATGAATCTTTAGAATCTCTGTGTCGTCACTTACGGGATAGTAGACCCCTTGCGGAGGTAAAAAGAACGCCCCAGAGCCCCACAGTTTGAGGCCGTTTTGCTCCACCGTTGTTGAAAATGAAGAAAGGAGAGAGGGGGGAAAAAAAAGGAGCTAGAGAGGAGGAGAGAGAGAGAGATATGGAAGGGAATTTAAAAGGGCCGGAAAAAAATCCCAGACTGTCCTCCCTTTTTACCTCCCAGCCAACAACACAGCCGGGAAAGGGGGGGGGAGTGGGGGGATGGAGGGGGATCGGATTTTCAAACAGAGTATAGAAGGAAGAAGAACGCCGGATCAATTCTCGTCTTCCTCGGCGTGTGAAGTCAGCAGCGAGTCGAGCAGGTAGCGGCGTTGCTGATGCCGGGGTAGTTTTTTTTCTTTTCCTTTTTTTTTTTTTTGATCAATATACTTTCACTGCACACATCACAGTCGTAACGAAGTTTTCACTGTTTTCGACGATTTGATTTATTTATTTATTTATTTATTTTTCTTTTTATTTCTTTTCACGAATCGGAGCGAAAAAATGAAAACGAGATGCACGCACGCACGCACGTACACATACACATACACCAGTATCGAAGCGAAAAGAAGGAAAACTACTTCTTTTACGATTTTTTATCGTTATTGTCGTTATTTTTATTATATTTTGTATTATTTATCCACAAGTATTCATAATTCTGTATAATATTCACCACGGTATGGGAAGATAAAAAAAAGACAACAACAATCACCAAACACCGCGTTGTAAATTGGAGCAATTTCAAATAACTTCGTGATATAAGCCGACGTATGCAATAAAATGTATAGTTTTTACTATTATTATTGTTGTTGTTGTTGTTGTTGCTGCTGTTGTTTATGCGATTTTTATCTCACGCCCGGCAACGCGGAACGTCGAGTTTCGGGCTGCGAGGAGTGTGAGAATTATTCAAACTTGAATATGCAACACAGCACGTAAGTAGTCGTCGTGAACGAAACGAAACGAAACGTTGCTACAGCAGCAGCAGCAGCGGCAGCGCACAACGAAATATTATGTAGGTAAAACGAACGAACGAGCGAACGAACGAACGAACGGAAGAAAGAAAGAAGCAAGTAGTAGTGGTAGTAGAAGAATCTTATCTCGACAGATATAATATTCTCTACACGCTTCACTCACTTTTTCGTATATTAATTTATACAAATTATTCCTATATTTATACGTTCGTTTTATTATTTTCTCAATACACAATTCTTGATGAAATCATTATAATCGTCGTACAATTTGTCTCGACGAAACTCGTACAACCGTTAATCGTCATTATTACGAACAATCGTATCACAAATAAACGATGAATGAAACGCGCACGTGTACAACAAGACTGAGGGTTGGATGGTGGGGAGGGATTCCCCTTTTCTTTTGTAAAAAGAAAAAAAAAAAAAAAACGAGGAACAACGAATAACCACAAACCACGAACAACGTGCAACAACGTGTCAGGAACGGACAAACGGCTTAGAAAACAAAGACGAGCGGGTCTGGCGACGACGTACGCGGGGCGTCGTTTGTTAACAGCGTGTCCGGGTTGGAATTCGATATCTTTCGAATGAATAGCAAACGAAAAAAAAAAACCGTCCGCGCCGCGCGTCTCACAAGTATTAACCTCCCAAACGGATGCGTCGTCCCTCTGCGACTGACGACAAAGCTGCTGCTGCGAAATGCCGATGATGCCGGGCAGTCCTGCGACACGGCGGAGGCGGCGGGGTTCAAGCATCGATGGATCCCGCCTGCCTAGAAGACGGTCAGCGCCGCCTTGCGGCCGCGAGACGAACTAAATCCGAACGACTGCGCACCTCTCGACGCGTCGATTCTCGCCCTCCCACCCCCCCTAGAGCGTTCCGAAAATCATGACGCTGGCTCCTTTCTCTAGCGTACGCACGCGCTGTGTATTTTCGTTGTGTACTTGCGCGCGTGCATGCGTATGCGTGCGGTACGAATGCTCGCCGAGACGCCGCTGCTCGTTCTGTTTTTCCACCTCAATTTTCGCACGTGTTTTTTTTTTTTTTTTTTTTTTTTTTTTATTCGTACGTATCACACGGAGCGGGGGGGGGGGAGGTTGAGATACGGAAATGTGAGAAAGAAGAAGTAAAATGAACGGTCGCGATTTTTATAGAATTTTTGGAAAAAAGCGACAGCTTAATTTACAGGATTTCAAAATAGTAAAATAACGGGTAAGGTCAGAAACATAGAATTGCCGAACTGTAAAATCGTATACGGTTTCTAGATTTTACGGTTTAACGTTTTGACCTTGCTGTATTTACAATTATCTGTACTTTGATGACGTTTCACATTTTTAAATTTGATGTTCATGCGTTTCGTTTCTATGAAAATTCGATATTCTGACCATTCTAGTCAATCGACAATTCGAGTTTTCTTACCCCTCCCCATGTCACACGGAATCTGTGACGATTAAATAATAACCGTTTACATTTACGCATACACCGAAGATTTGCAATCGACGTTTGAAAAGCGTTGTTAAATATTTTTAATTTTCAATTTTTTTTTCTCTTCACACGCAATATTTTTCTGCATCATCTTAACAGCAAGCTGTACCACCGAGAAAATCATCGTTTTTTCCGATAAACCGTATTTCTTACATACGTATAATACTGTATATATATATATATATATACATATAGAAAATGTAATTTCGTCTCTAATCATGTTTGCACATCACATATGCCTACGTATATACGTACATATAATAAACCTATATGACTGACTGCACACATGCATGCATATGTATGCACGTACATATACATGTATATACATATATATACATATATATGTTTGTTCAATCGGAGCAAATATTTGACAAGATTCCAGACTAAAGTATGACTTTCTCTCTATCTCTCTCTCTCTCTCTCTCTCTGTCTCTTTCTTTCTTTCTCCCCTCATCGTAGCTGTTGCTGCTGCTGCTGCTGCTACAGCCGTCGCTACTCGTCGTTCGTCCCCTGCAGTTCTCCGCATCCGGCCTCCGTGATGAATGTATAGTTGTGTGTGTGCGCGTGTGTGTGTGTGTGTATATACGTATATACACAGACACGAATGCGCATACGCATCCCGGAGTCTGTGCGTCGCATCGCGTTGCGTGTGCGCGTAAGTGCGGTGCGTCACGTGATACATGCGCCGAAATAAGCGGTGATACGAACAATAACAACAAATCGTCTATATTCAATTTTGTAACACATCGAACAAAGCCAAATGAAAAATAATAATTATATCAGACATATGATGCGTAATATCGTACGTTCGAAGATACGAAATAAAACGATACATTGCAAAGACACGATTAGACGATTTTTTTTTTTTTTTTTTTTCGTTTCTTCGTTCTACGATCATCAGCCCCCCCACCATCCCCCTATTCAGCTTCACCGATCGTAACGCGTTACGTACAACGAAATAATAATAATAATAATCTATCACCCGTCGAACGAACTTGGCCTTGATCTGCACAAATCTCGCGTCAATCTGTCGGTTAACGGCTGAGGGAGAGGAATGGGAGGAATGGGAGGAATAATATGGGAGAGGGGCTGTAGAAAGGTCAAAGTTCGACATACCAACGGGCGGCATGGTGAAAAAAAAGAAAAAAAAACGAAAAAATATTAAAACGCAATTAGGTATCGAAATAAGGCAAAAAAAAAAAAAAAAAAACAAAATAAGAATACAAAATATGTATGCATTATCTTCCAAAGATAACGAAACGATTCGTATTTTGGGTACAACCGTGCACACATATTCATGCGGGTCAGTCAGGCATCGGAGTGTTTTTCTTTGCCCTCCTCATCTCTGGCGTCGGCGTCGGCGTTCAGTGAGTTCGCCGCCAGTGTATGTATGTGTGTATGTATGTATGTATGTATGTATGTATGTATGTATGTATGTATGTATGTATGTGTGTGTGTATGTATGTATGTATGTATGTATGTATGTATGTATGTATGTATGTATGTATGTATGTATGTATGTATGTATGTATGTATGTATGTATGTATGTATGTAGGTAGGTAGGTACACATGCCGAGGGCAGGACAAGAGGGGAGGGAGGGAACGAGACGAGGGATAGAGGATGACGCCGATGGTGGGATCGACGAGGGGTTGGAAGGGAGGGGGGGAGAGGAGAGAAGAGGAGAGGAGAGGAAAGGGGAAGGCGGCGGCCTTTCGTTCTCGTTTGCAGCATTGCGGTCGATGCCGCGCCGTCGTCGTTGCGTTAGGGGCAGAGAGAGCTCCCCACGTTTTCGAGGCCCGGGGGCTTAACCGAGACGACGTCGACGTCGACGGTCGAGCGCCCCGTTGTAGGTTCCTGCAGGATAGACGGGCACCCTTACCGAATCTCCCTCACTCGCCCCTCGCCCCCCTCTCCGCACCCCAACGCCCCGACGGCTGCAGCGTCGTCGATGCCGAGGCTGCACACGACGCCGGGAAATTTCCTTGCTTCCATCTTTTCGTCGTCGAGAGTGTTATTCGAGGAAAGATTGAAAGAAAACGGGGAAAGGGAATTACAGGAGGAGGAAAAAGAAGAAGAAGAAGAAGAAGAAGAAGAATAAGAGGAGGAGGAGGGAGATGCGGAGATGATTTATAAAGAAAAAAAAAAAAAAAAAAAACAAGAACCGCCCCTCCCGAAGCATGGCGAATAAAATTAAAGACGTTTAGCAATTTTCAACTATATCGTATATGTCGTTCATTGTGTTATAATACAAGGGAATGATGTGATATTTAGCGATAAATTTTGTATAATACCCTCTGGTATCTGTATATACATATATGTACGCATAATGTACCAAGCGTATTGAAAATAGAGAAAAGATAGTGTTTTGAAACTATTGTAATCGTTACTACTGCCAAAGTTATGTGGTAGCGTTAACCAACCGCAACGAAACATTGTTGGGAATAATTACTATTTTTACAAGTTTATACAGTGACGTTGAATGATTGATTAAAGTTAAAAAAAAAAAAAAAAATAAATAAATATAAACACATATTTCAGTTTTGTCATATTACGATTTTACTGCATTTCAGACATTTCTGCAATCGTCAAATTACATTATTTAACATTTAACACAATTAACATCGTGTTTTTTAAATTTATATTAGAAACGTAAGTCATCCAAATAACGATACTAATTAACTTCAGCCTCATCGATCGGCGATCAACTATTTCGTATCATTATATTTATAATATAGCGTCGCGAGTTATTACAACAAATAAATTTCTGAAATCCAACGATTTGCACGAATTGTTTTTTCTTTTCTTTTTTTTTTTTATTTTCATTTTTAACTCGACGCTGTTTCGATCCTCCGCATTATACACAGGTATACAGTGAATTTCTCGTTTCTCGCGCTTCTGTTTATTCGTTTCACTTAGTTTGTTTGTTTGTTTGTTTGTTTGTTTGTTTGCTTGCATGCCTGCTTCGTTGTTTTGTCAGTTTGTTCCTCGTGAACCACGAACCGCTTGTGCTGTTTCACGGAATATTTGCATGCATGCATGCGTTCATTCAACGAACATAAGTATAGTTCATTGTTCAAATCCTCGAAAAATTCCCCTCTCACCTTATAAATTACCGATTAATCGTACAATTGTTAAAGATATCGCAACTTTCTTTACGTTACGATAAATAATTTCGTTCGAGAGCCTGTCGAGATAATTAAATTGTTTTGGGAAAAATTTAAAGTCGGTATGTAACAAGACAGGTTTTTTTTTTAAATAATATCGTTTGACGCAGCAACCATATTCATTTCACGATATATGAATATTCAAACTTCTTTTATCCATGCCGACTACCAGATCGTTAGAAAAGTGAAAGAAACGGGTAATCTCCACCCTTTGTAACAATATTACAAATACAAACTGTACCGATCCCATTAGAATCCCGACTAAAAACCTCTGCAGAAAATTTTCAACGCCTATAATATCCGTCGAACTATACTTACGAAAGAGTATTCATCCACGTATTCCGAATACGCCGCCAACGCATAGCTCCAAATCTACCGTATTATATCTATACATGCAATGCCGGATAAATAAACGTGAGAAGAAAAATCACCGCTAGCGAAAGATGAGCAGGAGAAAAAGGAAAAAAGAGAGAAACTGAGAGAGAGAGAGAGAGAGAGAGAGAAAAAGAGATTGAATGATTAGTTTATTTGGCTTTTTTCAAGAATCGCGCGATTCGACGTTACCTACAACGTATTCGGAAAACTTTCAAGGAACGGCGTGTATATTCATACGTACAAAACGCACACTTGCTCGTTCACGCGTCTATGTGCCGTGACACGTGAGAATTTGGAACGAACTGGGACGGCGGTATAAAGCAAGTGCCTTGGGGATGCGTAATTTCTATAATTATCGAAATCGAGAAGTATGTAAGAATTTTTTGCAGAATAAAAAAAAAAAAAAAAAAAAAAGATACTCTCCTTGCGTTACTCTGTACGTATGCTAAACTATAAACGCTCTACTAAACCTCCTACCCCTATAAATAATATAATTCGTGTTATTACATCCAACGGATGAATAATACCGATTCAATGTACAAAGATTATACAAACAAGTGAGTATATAATTTTATTTATAACTCCATTTTCCTACACTTTTTACTCGCTGTCTTTTAGTAGTTAATGCTGTAAAAATTGAAAGCGTATAAAAAAAAAAAAAAAAAATTTACAACCATTATATTCCCGTCAACGTTTTACGACTTTTCCAACCGACATTATTATTATTATTACTATTATCATTATTGTTATCGTACCCGTTGATGATCCATCTCGTTCTATATCCGTTGATCAAGGAAAAATAATTCCTTTTTTTTTTCTGGTTCAGGTCGATCGTTGTATCCAGAGATTAGAGAGAGATTGTACAATTTTTATTTTATTTTTTTACTTTTTCGTTGTCTTTTCTGGAACACCAACGACGTACAATTCTGGATAGGGTGAATCTATTTTAATGAAACAGTTTCGCAGAGGAGGTCTACGACAAGTATTTGGCCCCACGTGAGCTGAAGAAGAAGAAGAAGTAGGAGGAACACCTCCTCGGTGCACGCGAGCAACGCGAGTCTTATTTTACACCAGAGTGTAATAAGATAAACCTCACGGGCGATATGCGATAAGAAAATACCTGTGAGAATATCAAAAATTCCCATCTCTGACCGAATAATCGTAGTTGACTTAATCGACTATAGTTTAAATCTGTAAACGTGTAGTATATAAAATTCAAGTTCAAATTTTCAATATATATATATATATATACATATAGACACATATACCGGAATAATCTCTTGAAACTTGAAAATGAACCGCGCGTGCGCCGAATGATCAAATCTCATTGGTCGGCGAAACGTTCCCGCGGCGATATTCTTGTCCGCGACGCAGGCGGGCCAACCTACGCAAAATGTCTGCGCTTGAATTTTCAAAGAGCGTAAGCGTCGAGTTCCGACCGTTCTTCGAAGAATCGACTTTCCGCCCCGACGACAAATGCTTCCGAAACCTTTCCGAGTCGCCGTCTCGATTGTTCGAGATCCTAACCTCGAAAATTCGTAGGAACCACGTCGCCGGCGGAAAGAGTTTGACGGCTGAAAACTCGGGTTGGCCAGCCTGCGCGAAGAGCCGATAAAACTCGCGCGTGCGCGGTTCGTTTTCAGGTTTCAAGAGATTCTCCCGGTATATGTATGTTATTTATAAACTATTTCTTACTTTTTCTTTCGTTACGTTTATAATCTGGATTAAAACACAGAGTAGTTAGTTAACTAATAACTTTTTAATACGCAGGAGTGTGTATATACAGTAAAACTAAGGAATATGGATCGTTGTTCAAAACTTATATTCACCCTGTAGATGAATAAGTATAATAATTAGGATCGACGCTGTCGGCTTCCCCTCTCGCATCTCGAGTTGCCCTGGCAACCCAGCTGAGTTCGAGGGGTGCGCACAAAAAATTTATAACGCTTCCTATGCTCTCGGATGTAATGTAACGAACTAACACATACGTATAACGGATTATATGCCTACGCGGGATGCCGGATAAAATAGTTATCAAGAATCGAGGATTTGACGACGAGGATGATTTTTACGAAATAAGATCGTCGTGAATAGGTAGCGTAAAAAAAAAGAATCTTTTTTTCTCGCCTAGTCAGTTTGCAATATTGCAAAAAAAAAAATTAAAAAATCAAACTTCTTTTTACCGTGTACGAATGAAAGTATAGAAAACCGAATCGTTTACCTTGAGGATTAAAAAATTATACATTACACATGCGTTACACGTGTATAAAAATAATATATATGCAATAAAACACTTCGCGTCTGCGTGTAAGTTGGGATTCTTTACGGCGTATTTCGTGAAGGGGAAACTAGCCGTGAAAGTGTTTCGTTCGCTACGGGGTTTATGTTACAGATCTGAATACATGTATACATATGGGTAAAGTAATTCCAGTACCTCCATAGAAAATACACGTCATATATTTCTAATAAACGAACAAGTTCATTATGTAATACATGGTCACTAATACCGATTACAAATTAACAAACTCAAAGGTAAACCGTTCGAAAAATGCAATAACTAAACATAATGTCCCAGTAATTCCACTTTGTATTTGTCTCATATTTGTTACAATACTCTGAATATGAATATGAAAGAATGTTTTGTAATTTTAACGTTTAAATTGTCATATCGACGCTTGATTTCTAAGTTTCAGGTTTTTTTTCTCTCACTCAGGTATGCGTAAAATAAATGGTCAAAACGATCCAAAAATTTTATCGGACCTGCTGGGACATTATTTTTCGTTTTCTTCCTAACCGTGTGTATGAAAATTAATAGAAAACTGAAGTAAAAAAGGATAAATAAAAAAATAAAAAAAAAAAAAACAACACACCGGCAAGAAAGAGAGCGAGAGTAGTTATAGTGGAACGATGAAGAGCGTGCCAAAAAATAAAAACGAAAGAAAAGGGTGAGAAGAAAATCCCGAGTCATCTTTTGGCGCTGTTTTTAAGATAGGGGGGGTAAAATTGCCCGGCGAATGATCTCTGTCAATTAATTGCACACAGGCGTCAACACACGTCGCGTCATAAACACGAACAGCTTTTGGATTGCGGCATCGCGAAGAGGCACGATGATGATAGGTATATATTTAGCCGTAGTGAATGTGTGCGTCTTTGCCTACGAATCGACGTTACAAGGTATGCACGCGTGTACGTAACTACACGCACTCTCTTCTCCACCAACGCACGCGTGTACACCGATATACGTTTTTGGAACTGTGTACATACGCATACGATATAGATGGGTATACGTATATATGGGGCATTCCACGCCAACTCGGTAAACCGGTTTACCATGACATTTGTCAATTTCACCAACGATTTTTCCTACGTTATTACGATCCCTGAAGGGATGATTAAAAAAAAATGTACACTTTTCTTTTAATAACTCGTCTTTACCCGATGATTTTTCTTTCAATCCATTTCAAGAACATCCAAATTCACTTATTACGAAAAAAGAACAAGAAAAAAAAATCGAAATGTTTTTCTTAAGCGTTTCAAGGCGAATTCGTACTACGGTAGGAAAAATCTTTGGTGAAATAAAACAATGTCATGGTCAAATACGTTTACCGAGTTCGGCGTGGAATGCCCCATATATATCGATATACATATATACATATACCAGGGGGAATCTCTCGAAACTTGAAAATGAACCGCGCGTGCGCCGAATAATCAAATGTCATTGGTCGGCGAAACGTTCCCGCGGCGATATTCTTGTCCGCGACGCAGGCGGGCCAACCTACGCAAAATGTCTGCGTTTGAATTTTCAAAGAGCGTAAGCGTCGAGTTCCGACCGTTCTTCGAAGAATCGACTTTCCGCCCCGACGACAAATGCTTCCGAAACCTTTCCGAGTCGCCGTCTCGATTGTTCGAGATCCTAACCTCGAAAATTCGTAGGAACCACGTCGCCGGCGGAAAGAGTTTGACGGCTGAAAACTCGGGTTGGCCAGCCTGCGCGAAGAGCCGATAAAACTCGCGCTTGCGCGGTTCGTTTTCAAGTTTCAACAGATTCTCCCGGTATACGTATATAAAACACGCTGCGAAGCTACGATGTTTGGGGTTGCGCGTCTATACCTCTGTTCTGTGCATTACGCATATGTACGCATGTATGTATGCATACCATTGCGTTGTGCACATCTGCTTTTCACATGGAGTCCAGATGCCGTTTGCAGGGTTGTAGACACGTGTGTATGTGTGTGTGTGTTTGTGTATGTATGCGTGTGTGGGGGGGGTTGTTTCCAAGGAACCGTAGTGAGAACCGACCCGACATGCGAACGAACAACGCCTTGCAAAAATTCAGGGGAACGGTAATTCGGCTAGCCGGTGTACCCGAAACTCAGCTTATTTAACCGGATAACTTTGTACAGTTCATAAACTGCATAAACTTTGTCAGGTTTTATTACCCGTAAACGAATAGAATCACGACCCTGCAGGGAAATATATTGGAGTGTTTGGTGATTATACATCTACAAGAAGTGTAAGGTGTAAGGAATTTGAAAATCCGTCCATTTTTTCGTTAAATTCTCGACCGACAGTAAAAATTTAACCATAATTTCATTACCACCCTGTCTTCTAACAAGAATCCAAAAGTCGTGCACCTGATTCGATATTCAACTTTGCTGATTATAAAATTATACCTGTTGTTACAAGTTTTTCTTTACGTTTTTCCTTGTACATGTACAAAATGTTACGCAAATTCTTCTCAACACAATTATACGTGTACCTAAAGCTATAAGCAATTCAAGGATTTAGGCGGATGCGTATTGCGTTTAAAAGGACACTTATGTCGTGTTATATGGTGGTTCAAGTCTGATATAGGGGATGAAAAATTTTTGCTCGTAGAAGAAGAAAGAGAAGAAGACTAGTAGAGAGAGAGAGAGAGAGAGAGAGAGAGAGAGAGAACTCGCTGCGGTTAAGAGAGGGTTACCATAGCGACTGACGATGGGAGAGCCCCTCTATCTACGGCTCTCCTTCATCCATCCATCCATCCATCCATCCATCCATCCGTTCATCCACCCATCCATACATTCATCATACACACACATTCATACACAAATGCTATACGTCCCTGCGATGTAGAAAGTGCTTCTATTTACTCCCCAGGCGACCCCCGTTTATTCGGTATGTATAGAAAATATGGGGCATTCCCTGCCAACTCTCGACTCTTTCAATTCTCTCCAATTTTTGCCAAGTATTCATTTATCCAGAATTTTTTTCATTTAATTTTTCTTCTGCTTTTTTTACTTTTTGTTATTTTGTCTCTCCATGATTGAAGAATTTTTTAAATAAAATAGAAGAAGACGTTCTTACAATGATGGATGTAATCTGTGAATATAGAAATACTTTTCGGACCAAAGGACGGTAAGCAGTAGCCAAGTTATACGGTTATGGAAATTACGAAAATTTGCCTAATCTTCATTATCGTTACGCTTTATATACGTATATATAACTGTATCTTACGACCGTAGTTACTATCATTATAATAATACAACGGTGTATCCTCTACTTATAGTTATTACATTTACCTCATACCCTCAATATCTTATTTTAAGTAGACTCATATCAGTTCGAGGATTGCGTATTCCAACAATCATATGCGTTAACAATAAGCGTATCTATAATCATAGGGATCATTAAAAAACCGACAAAATTCGACGAGTTCTCGTCTCGTTGTTATAAATTTAAAAACGATCAAGACCGGTATATTTTTATTCTTCGATCTTTGATCAAATTCATTTCTATTTTTCGTCGGATAGTTGAATGAAAAAAAAAGAAGAAAATAAATCAAATTATACATGGTGAATCCCATGCGAATCCAACAAACGTTTAACCCTCGTGCATTTTTTTCATTTATTTTTCAAAATTCGTCTTACAATTGTCCCAAATAAACAAACTCTGAAACGGTGTTCTGAATTTTTTACAAATTAACGTCAACGATTTATAAATAGTCAGAGTGATTTTTTGAAAAGAACGGTTTCTTTTTTTTTTTTAATTCTAAAAAAACTGTATCTTCTTTTCCAAAAATGTACACAACGGACCGATTTTTGTTTCCATTGTTTTTTTTTTTTGTTTTTTCAACGTTGTTTCAAACGGTCTGAAATCCCCCCCCCCCCCTCCCCCAAAAAAAAATTCTGAAAAATTCTATTTTTCCACTTTGAAAAGATTTCTACGCCTGTTTCGTTACGGATTTGATGAGAAAAAAAAAAAATAAATAAATAAACAAAATCGCTCCACGTGACAAAGTAACGTGTAATTGATGATATTTTTTCAAGTTTTTTTTTTTTTTCTTTTTCTTTACATCGGAGCAAAGGAGAAACACCGACGCGTATCGTAACGAGCAATGATGATCGCTGCAACGAGTCAGCCGCTCTGCACACTCTGGGCGTATAATTGAATAGGCAGGCGAGAGAGTTGTGTCGAGATGATGAAAAGGAAGCTGAGGGCATATATCGTTGCGTTAAACAACGCGTGGCAAAACTCGAGTCGGAGAAAACTCATTCCCGGCAAAAAGTTGACGTTGAACAGCGAGGCATGCCGGCAGCTGCGTATCACGTTTACAATTTACATTCCCTGACCCTTCTTCTACTTCTTCTTCTTCTCTCGAATATTCGAACGAGAGCGGGTTTCGTTTCGTTTTATGCACGTGGGAAAAGACCGAACGAGCGAGCGAGCGAGCAAGGCAGTCGGGTGAAAAATGCGTCGGATCAAAAACTTGACAAATAATAAACGAAAGCTGAAATGATGATTTTTTCTTCAAAGTAAACCTTTACCGAAATTCACTCCCTTGCAAAGTCTACGGATACAAAAACGTCTCAAGGACTGAATATCAATTTTTAAACATGTTTTTATCGACAACGTCGGTGAGATAACAATATTTCGATAACATTTTTTTCTTAAAATATTTTCTCGAAATACGTGCGGCAGATCAAATAATTGTCAATTGTACGAAATAGGGGTAAAATTTTCCGACAAATCTAACGCCGCGATTTATTTTGCAGAATCATTCTCGCACTGGGAGAAAAGCGAAAGTTTTGAAAAAAAAAAAAATAAAGAACTCAACGTCTGAAACGTGTCAAAAACGTCTAAGAATCGTAAGTAAAAAAGAGAAAAAAAAAGATGGAAAACTATTTCTTGAAACGATTGATAAAAATTTTCACCAACGATCGAACTGAGATTTCCAAACGTAAGATAAAACGAAAAATAACGATTCGGCTTTCGGTCAAACCGCAATTCGGTGTTGATACAAAGTGTATGGATTTGTAAAGATTTTGGCTGACCACGGTGAGTATAATTCAGTTGAGTCTGTATATCACGTTTCAATAGTTTTAAAGAATAGATAAAAGCACTCTTTGCCTCGTCGTATTTTCTTCGCCACCGCGTCTCGTTTTTCCCTGTATTTTAACGATTTGTATATTTTTTGTCGCTTTTCCGCCGTATGCACGAGATCGTACGTATACATCCGCTTTTTTATTTCACAAAAATAACATCGAGAAACGTTGAAACTTCACTGCTGCTGCTGCTGCTGCTTCTGCTTATAAGCAGAGCTCTGAGTACAGGCATAAATATAATACATTATTATAGTATAAATGCATGCACGTCGGCTGTCGTATAACGTTGCCTCCAATGTTAATAAACAACCAGCCGCAAAGCTGGAGAGGCGGATGGAGAGATGAAGAAATAATAATCAGGAGCTAAATTTCACCATTTTTTCTATGTTTGTGCATATTTCCTACGGAAATCATTCAAAAATTTAAATACAGATATCATCGTTTTTCTGTTTATACTTTTTCTGTAAACCCAACGGCTATCTATTATAATAGCTATAAATGTAACGCGAAAGAAACGATTTTTTTTTTTTTTTTAGTTATAAATACTAAATTCAATCTCGTCCGGAATTAGAAATTATTTGTAAAAAATAAATAAATATATATATATATATATATTTAATCATATGTAAATATCATCGCGACAAAACAAATCAAGATTAAAACTTGAGTCTGTTAATTGTAACCGTACAATTTCCAAAATTCAACGCGGATTCTTAAATACCTGAATAAAATTTGACGAAATAATTGCTGCGGTAAGCGGAAGAAAAATAAGAGAAAGAAAAAAAAAATACAGTAAAATTAAAACCTGAAAATCAAAAAACGAAACCCTTACGAAGGATCACATCGTTGTCCGTCCGTCAAGAGCCTTTTTCTCAGGAACGTTTAGAAGTATCAGGGGTGTAAAAAATTCAAGCTTTTCAACTCAACGCGATCAAAAAGATACGTCCATTCGTCCCGCAATATTTTCATACTCGTGACATTTTTTTCGTTAGCCCAGAATCACGAAATTCGGAAAGAAGCACGAACAAAGGATAAAGTCTGAGAGTAGTTGATTTGTAGCTATTGCAATGTTATAAAAAAAAAAAAAAAAATTAAACATGAAAATTACAATGAAAGAAGAGAGGAAAATCGACAAGGGAGTTATAAAACTATGCCTATATCATCGACCTTGCGCTTTTTAACAGCACAGCTGTGCGGAGCTGATCTCTCGATCCTCAGTTTCGTTCTCTTTCAGCGCGGAGTAGCTTTAGGATCTATATTATAAGATATACACAGCGCGAACATGCACATATATACTTTTATACCAAGGTGAAAACGATTATTTCCCCACTGAGATGCTTGTACGGTATATAAACCACGCAGGCTTTTGTACCTAGTTGAAATCTCGGCTGTAACAAAACAAGTTCGTTCATCGCACCGTAAATTGTGACTCGGGGTGATGAAAAAAATTTTCGTAACAAACGAACGTTTGCTCAACGATTGTTGCAGGCGAGGTTCAAGTGTTCAGTAACGTTGACGTTACGAAATCTCGGACAAAAGAATTTTTCTCGTTTTTGGTACATCAGAATATCAGTTTTTTGTACAATGGTTACGTTTTTAAAAAAATATCAGCTTGAAAGTTTTGATTCATTCCGATTTACCGAATCTTCGGATAATTCCAAGTTACTGTAAGTAACGATTATTTTAAAAGCGAGAGGTGGGGAGGAGATTATTTTGTAAAACTGGCAGATATTTCAGCGAATAAACATCGTCACGATTATCAATGAAATAAGAAAATATGGAAATACTTGAAAAACTAAAAACATGAATAACTGCATTTTCTGCCTCCGACATCGTACTTTGTGTATAGAAAATGATTTTAAATTTAAAAAAAAAAAGATAAAAAACAATTATAAGAATGTAACCGCACGTTAATCCGGCCCCTAGTCTTGATTATTAGGAGAACGGTGGATTTCTTTGTGCGAAAAGAAGGCGGTCCAATACCGACGATTCCAACCTTACGACTGCCCTCCTCTCCCACCGCGTGTATAATATCGGATTACAGGGCCTCTGTACACCTTCTTCTCATCTGGCATTGGTCCAGAAATCGGTCTAAATATATTCTCCGGGAATACGTGGTGAATCAGTTGTTCAAATCACGCACCTCCACTCTCTCGCTCTGCATACCCATACATGCTTAAATCGACGTTAGTCTATTTCGTCCGTCTCTCTGTAGCTCCTTTGTACAAACATTGAAGAAATTCCCCGCACGCACGTGTACATCAATGGATGTTGAAACGTGTGCGCATTTCCAGTGTCTCGAAATTACGTTGATCCAACTCGCGGATCGAGTATGTCATGTAAAATATGTCAATGTCCTTTCATGATTTTTAGCGCTTGTCCGATTGTTACGGGTTTGTAGATTAGTTACAGCGACGTTGATCAGCCATAGGGGATGATAAGTGAGAAATGAGGAGCACTAGTATGACGAAAGATGGGAGTTGCGGTTGAAATGAGAACGGTGGAGAACGGATGGAAAAATTTCAAATGTTTTATGCATGACGATATTTCGTTACACGCAAAACACACGCGTAGCGGTGTGTAATCGACGTTTTGCATGGGGGTAAATAGAAGGTATTGACTAGAAGCGATTTGGAAGTCGTCTCATATTGTTGTTACACTTGTAATTAATCTCGTAATCAGTATCGTCTGTTATGCATTATGCATATACGTATTCGGAATAAATCAACGCGCACGCAAATCCGTACACTGATTTCTATGCGAACGACTGAATGATACTTCGTCCTAACAATCTAGCCATGACTATGTTACGATCAAAATCCGGTAATAAGAATTAAAAAAAAAATTTTTAAACTGGCAAAAATTCTCTCAAATTGCCCTGAGTAGGTAATTAATTAATTACCACGGCGGGAGAGGGAGAAAGACGCTGAAATATGCGAACGAATGCAAAGTATCACTGTAGACGGAGACACGAGCCGAACAGGCATTTACGTAGCAATTTTGGTTCTCGTATTACTCTCACGGTAAGGCAGAACGAGATGGTAATAACGTGGATACAACATTCGGTCGGTAAGTTACCTACGGTAACGATATGGTAACTCGCTTCCCGTAATTACTGTTACCTTCGTTCCTTGACGCAGTCCATTTGTTCCCGATTTTTCAAACTTCTATTCCTGTGTTTTCACAATTTCGCATTTTCCAAGTAATCGAAATATAAACAATATCGCGAGAAATGAGAATATCCCAATTCGATTTGCCCCCCCACGGCTTATTCATTACACAAGGCGTTGAATCGAGACAACTGAGGTACAATGGTTCGAAATATAAGGTTCGAACAATTGAATTCTCCGAACTCGAAGAAAACTAACGGTAATGCCGACGATATGCAGCTAATCAAAGCGAGAATAATTGAAATTAATACTTTCGTCAATTTCCATGTACACGGTTAAGAATCGTCGTTGATGGAAATGGTCAGAGTTTTGTTTCTCAATGTTGGAAAAATGAGGCAGCAGGAAGGTTAAAAATGGGAATGTGGAAATCGACGTACCCATATCTCACGATCGAGTTCCTCCCATTCGTAATTCAAGTCGCGTCTAATCTGTATATTACGAAGCCGAATAATCAGGTTAAGCATCGTTGCGAGTCTACGGCGTTCCTTTATCGTCACTGCGAACATCAACTTGGCAACAATACCCCCGTCTTCGATATTTCTTCGTCACTTTTCAAAGCGAAGTGAAGTGTAATGTTCTTCCCGTATAAAAGTTTGCTATTCAATTGTTTCAACACTTTTCCCGCCCGCCGCGGGCCGAAAGCGCCACAACGGCCAAGCAACGATACTCGGCGACTCCTCAGCGTCGGTAAGACAGAAATCCGTCGTTCCGATCGATACTCCGAAACGCGGCGCGATTTCAAACTAGATTTCAAATTTCCTTAGCCGAACCTGTGAGTCTCTACTGAATAAATAGAAAAGAACAGACAGCAGATAATTACCCGCGTTCCCACGTCCTTGATTTCCGACACCTGACTGTCTCCTCGATCGTTCTAAACTTACTCAAGATCATATCCTTACATAGAGATTATCGTTACGACGACAAAAGAAATCCATCATGTACCGTGTACGACTAGGTATATACAAAACAGAATTAATTCACATAAACGTATAAGATTTCGTATTTTCAATTAATACAAGACGATATGACATGTATTGTTCAAATATATCGGCATACTTGTCAAGGAGAAAAATATCGTAAAACGATAATATAAAGAGAGATAAAAAAAAAAAAAACGTTTAGAGAGATTAAATTAAGAGAACCGACCAAAAGAATGGAAAAGAAAATTTCACGAAACTGAACCAAATGTGATATGATCTTGGTGTACTATAATACATTAGTGTGTGTGTGTGTGTATAATATATATATATATATATAAAAGTTGCATAAACAAGCTAAAACTCAGTACTAATTAATCGATCAATTAGTTTTATTTCGCCTTTGCGAAGCACGGGCCCTGATTTTGTGTTTAAAATAAAATAAAAAAAAAAATCGTTGCACGTAAACGCATTAAATGATGAGGGAATCACTTGGTCGACACCCAGTGAAAGGGTTGATTAAACGGTGGCGTTCGCATCCTCGAGAAAAAGGAGGAAGGGAAGGAACGACGGGGGTGGGGGGAGTCAAGCCGAGTTCAACAGATCGATTTCAACGCCCGCCGAACCTTGTACATGTATATTTATGTGCACACAAAGAGATATACATGTATGTATTGTAGATATAGGTGTTGTACATAGCGGCGTCGATCCGACTCTCGGCTTATACGCGTCTGACGTTTAGATTGCTCCGTTCTTCAAAAGAATTGGATCGCACCGCGACGCTTCGATGCAACGCGTTGCGATCCGATGTGATTTGCCATTAGCGAAATGCACAAGGAAGAATGTACGTCGATTTTTGCGATCAAGAGAATCGCAACGGTTTAGAGAAGTTTATCGAGGATATTTGAAACGCGTGCCGTTGTCATTTTTGTTTAATAAGCTTCTGATTGAACAAGTTTGCAAAAACTTTCGTTGTTGTGCGTAAATTTGATAAAACGTATTTTTTGTTCAATATGTATGTAATATAATTTGAAATCCTCAGATGTTTAGATACAAGCTTTTACGTCGGTTACATAAAATCGGTGTAACGACAAATGGAGAATCAGAATTCATGCAAATATCACGATTCTTTGCAAATTAAATTAAACGGCGAATAATTTCTTCGCGCACAAAAACCACATTGTTCATCATTGTCGTTTTTTCTCACACATGTATTGTTATTTTTCATTTTCTCACGTTACAAAACTGCAATGATATGCAACAACAACGAGCGCGCGAAAATCGCGTGAACGCAAACCGTGGAATTACGATGCAGTTTCGTCTCTGCAAGTATTGATCGTCGTTGTTTAAATTCGCCGAAAAGTTTAACTTTGGGTTACGTATCGACGATGACATAACCAGCGGGTGTCGGCAAGTTAGTTTCGAATTTCGAATTTGATTAGTCGACCGTACAACACACTCGCTGCTCGTTATAATAATTAACAAGCGAAGCGGGGGATTTTCAATGAAAAAAAAGAAGAAACAAAATCATCGCTACCGATAGTTATAAAACGTCGTTAACATCCGATAACCTCGATGTCTAAAACGATAAAAATTTGTAAAAAATTGTCGACATTTATCTTCTCCGAGTTTTCTGCTTCCTTTTCACTTGATTTTCTACCGCATAGCCGAAGGACGGCGTCTCGCTGAATAATCGTATCGTATATTACGTAGAATAAGGAATGATTGTACGATGGCGTGCAACGATGCATATCTGAAGAACCGAAGCTACCTACAATCGTTAAAATTTCAGGGCCGAAAATTTACCGTTTCTTCTTTCGCAGATAAACGATTAACGGGGTTACATATATATCGTAATTAAACGCTGGCTAAGAATATCCGAGGCAAAATATTTCGATTATATCAATTTTAGACTCCGTCGCTACGATCAGTTTCCAAATATAATTATTACGGATCACGCATGTTTTTTACCTCTGTATTAAAATGTTAAGGGACTTGTATTTCCAGCCAAAAGTTCGCGAGACAATTTGTTTTGAATAATAATAATGCCGAAAAGTTGTCGATAAATTGTTTAAACAAAAATTTGTGCAACAAATCTCCGGTGAAACTTTTTTTATTTCATATAAAATGAATTCATTGATTTTTCAGCGATTTTCAATAATTTCGTTTTTCAAAATTTTCCAACCCTCTATTTATGAAACTATTCGTTCGATGCGTCTAAAACTTTTTCAGTGTAACGTACAACCGTTGAAGGAAAATTGTCGAAAAATTCAGGACTTTTGATCAATTTTTCAATATTTGTTAAATTCTCGAAAACCGGTTATTAAAAATCACCGAAAATTCGAAATAAATTTTCAGGTATTCAGCAAAAACCAACGAATTCGTTTCATACGAAATTAAAAGAATTCCACCAGAGATTTGTCACACAAATTTTTGTTCACACAACTCGTCAACAACTTTTTGGCATTGTTATTATAAAAAGCGAATTATCTTCTCAATTTGATTACCACTTTTTTTCAGACATTTAAGCAGTAAGAGTAACGTTTACGTAAAGCTATACGTAAAATTGTAAGGCTGATTAACGCTAGTTTTCGCGAGACATTTATTATACGTACAGATCACAGGTATGTATAATGCAAAATTGTAAATTTACTCACATAGCGTATTACCGATGTCGTCACGTCTTGACGAATGAAATCCTCCTTCTCGTATAACAATTTCCTCTCCTATCCTCTTCCTTTCCGTTTGCGTTTCCGTTTCCTCTACCCCGGCAAATTTCTGCAATTATATAAAAAAGCAGAGAAACTGCGTTACCTCGAGATTCAAAAATTCCATGTTTTTGATTCGATGAAAGCGCAACAGCGAAAAGAAATAATAATAATAATAATAATAATAATAATAATAATAATAATAATAATAACAACAATAATAATAAAATTATCGTTTAAGTGAAGGAAAATTGGTAAAAACTTGATTGTCACGTATCGAAGACACGGAAATCAACGCGCATCGTTGTTTTTTGTTGTTTTTTTTGATAATATACGTGCAATGGAGTTGCAAAGGGTGTAATAATGAAAACTGACAAACACAGAGAGAGAGAGGGAGAAAAGTTGCAGCAGGTTGTTTGATAGTTATCGCAACGTATTATTCTCACAGCACTGCAGACCCTTCGGGCGAAAACGAGGCCAGCTAGTGCAATTTACAGTTTTCAATCTAGATTCCCGGCATTCCGACCGACAAGTACAGACAGACGGACAGAGATTCGCAGATTAGACGCCGTTTCAATTACTCTTTCTACCACTCCGTGCATACCGAATTCAAACACCGCGGTTTGGTGGGTAAAATTTTTTATTCCCTTCGACATAGGTTCTCTTTTTTTTTTTTTTTTTTTTTATTTCCATTTTCCACACCCCAAAGCACCGGAAGATATGAGAAGGTTTTGGCAAATTCTTAGATGCCCTTTGCATCCCAATCTTATTCTCATTATTATCATTACTAGTAGAACAGGCAGGTAGAGTTCTGGATACAGATTCCGTTACCGACAGTTTACTTACAATTAGCCAAGACACAAACCTTTGAGTGAAGTGTCGGTAACTAACTCTGTACTCAAAACTCTTCTAGCCTATTCTAATATCGTTACATCGATTATTATTATCATTGTCATTGTCATTACTATTATTATACAAATTCTGGATACAGATTTCGTTACCGACAGTTTACTTACAATTAGCCAAGACACAAACCTTTGAGTGAAGTGTCGGTAACTGACTCTGTACTCAAAACTCTTCTAGCCTATTCTAATATCGTTACATCGATTATTATTATCATTGTCATTGTCATTACTATTATTATACAGATCCTGGATACAGATTTCGTTACCGACAGTTTACTTACAATTAGCCAAGACACAAACCTTTGAGCGAAGTGTCGGTAACTGACTCTGTACCCAAAACTCTCCTAGCCTGTTTTAATATTATTATTATTATCATCATCATCATTATATTGATTATTATCATCATCATTATTATGATACGTATTCATTCATGCAGACTAGGCAATTCTTTTATTCATTCACGTCCGTTCAATTGTTTTTGAATTTGTCATTTATATTTCTTTATTTTCTTCCCCCCCCCCCCCGCACAAATTTCGTAGCGCCGAGGGGAAATCGGCAACGCTGAGACCGCAGCGACGGGTTTATTGAATCCTCGTTAGCCTCGAAAAGGCCGGAAGGCTATTTCCCTCCTCGATCCTCGTTATATTGCACAGGGGGTTGCTTTTCCGCATGGACATGACGGCATAACACAGCAGCCGCGAGCTACGTCGGCGTATTTTCCAGACGAAAAGGTAGCGAGGGCAATAACGGGTGTACCGAATTTTACGCAAAACGATACGAGACCGATACGTATATCGGTTGAACAAATTCGAAAATGATTTGTAAGAATCGTGAAAAAAAATAAATAAATAAATAAATAAATAAATTGTATACCTGATTCTTGCCGATGGAATTTTTATAATTCGATTCAAAGGAAAACTCTCGAGCTTTGGTGAAGGATCGCGGAGAAAAAAGGAAGGTAAATATGAGATCAAAAAATGAAAAAAAAAAAAGTGAAACTCTTCCGGACTCGATTTCAGTGAGGAAAAAAGTAAAGAAAGAAAAAAAACAAAAAAAAATACGAGGACTGGATTACACGCACAGTTTATAATGTATTACATATATGTGTAAGGAATGTGAAATATAAGAATTGAAAAGAAAGAAAAATATAAAATCCTCAGGCATACGTGTGTAAAAGAAAAAAAAAAAAAAAGAAAGAAAGAAAAAAAACCTAAAAGAAGAAAATTCTACTCCCGTAGAGCAAAAAATTCCTTATAATCCTGGATTTGGAATTATATGTATGCTGTATAAAGCACGTATATGAACGAACTGGAAAATCCAACTCGCCAAGTAGAATATATAATACATACCTATATAGGTACGTTAATGAAAAGTGTTTTTCATCATCCCTTCATTATACGAATATAATAGCCAGAAATTCGTGTAAAAAAAAATTTCACGCGCACCAAATAATTTCTTCACTTCTCTTCTGCGCCAAGGAGTCTACGCGTAAAATTTTTGAGGAATAAATATCTTTAAACTTGTTTGAATAAGTTATATAAAAAAAAGAAGAAGAAGAAGAAGAAGAAAAGAAATTAATTCGCTATTATAAAAGACAGAATTTTCGAAATTTCTTCTCGCATTCCTCCGAGTATACAACCAAAATAAATAAATAAATACTTGAAGAATAGAAAAAGTTTGACTACAAGTAGTTACACCTATTATAATACAATAAAAATAACAAATTATAAAATAAAATGGGGGGGGGGGGGGGCGGGGGGGGGGGGGGGGGGGGGATTTTTATACTTTAACACCGTAATCAAACAACGCCTTATGAAAATTTCAATTTTCCATAATCACCCGCCAATTGACGAATAATTTGATCAACTCGAGGAACGGCGCCGTTGGTAAAAAGAAAAGCTATTCGAGACAAGAGAATGCGGGTTCTTTCTGGCGGTTCAACAACTCGAGGGAAGTGTCCTCGATGCGAGTCGAGAGGGATATACACCACACAGGGTATCGCAAGGGTGAAGTGCCTGCTTCTATAACCACACCCAGCTCTGTGCGAGGCTCCGGCTGTTTTGGGAAACGTTTACCTTTTCCGTAACCTTGTTTCGAACAAGGTCCGATGGAATTCCAACGCAGGCGAAACGTCATTTCGATCCGCGCAAACGAATTAGAAACGCTGCTGCGATAAACTAGCGATTTTATTTTTTGTTTTCCTCTTTCTTTTTTTTTTTTAATACTTTTCTCACATTTTTAACAGACAACTTGCAGGAATATTTATTCGTGAATTTTGAATTATTTGCATTCTCGCAAATGAAAATACATCTTATCCTGATTCGAAAAAAGTGGGGAAAAACGGGTGAAGGAGAGAATGGAGGAGAGGGCGAAAGGAGGAAAAAAAAAAAACAAAAAAAAGGAAGAATATAAACAAGAACGATAAGAGTTTATCGAGGAAAAATACGGGAGAAGCTTGAGGGGGGATGAAAGATAAAAGAATAAAAAAGGATTCGACGAAGCCGGAAGGACGAGGATTAAAAAGGAAGGACGAAAGAAAGGACGTTAAGCGGAAAGAGCAGCGGGCCTTAATGAGGAAGAATATTTTGATATTTACTTAAATTTTGAGAATTAGATGAAAGCCGCAGGGAGAGTTAATTAACATTATTATTGTATATGTATACTTTACATTACCTAATGTAAAATTCAAGTACGTACGTCGGGGGAGTTGTTAAATTATTTATACCCAATACTCGTGAAATAATAATTAACATCTGCCGCGTAAACTATAAACTGAATTAGAAACGCCGTCGGTTCAATTTATCATCGAGGAAATTGTCGCGCGCATCTTTTTTTTCTTCTTTTTTTCTTTTCTTTTGCAATTAATTCACAAGTAAATCGAATAAAACCTTTAATAAGACCCTCTTTTTTTGACACAGAAGAATTGATTATCTACAAAAATGAAACCGAACGAACAGTTTCCAAACTTGTAAATTTTTACAGATATTTCGGTTAGAGTGTTGTAAAAATTCAAACCGGACGAGTCACCTTTTAGAATTTTCCTAGCGAGTGTTCCGGTTTCACGGGGCTTCGTTTCAGGCTAAAAACTAACGTTTCGAAGAGTACGTGAGGAGAAAAAAAATTTTAAAAAAAGCAAAAGAAAAAGAAGAACACCTTAATATACACATAGTTACATCGATTAGGAATGAAATTTGATAATCAGATCGGTTCTCGCAAAAATTATACAACAATATAATAATAATATGACTGAAATGGATTTATTATTTATTTTTTTTTCAGCTTCTGTCTGCAACCCGAGTGAAAACGCTTGTTGTATAAAAGAAGAGAGAACAAAAAGAAGATGAACGAAGAAGAAGAATAAAAATGGAAGAATAAATTCGTGAAATAATGAACTGCTGCAGAAAAAAGGGGCGAGGGGAGGGAGGGGGGGGGGGGGGGGGGGGGGGGGAATTTAACAACCCATCGTTATAATATATAGTTTGGTTGGCAAATGGGGCGGAAAATAAATAAATTATGTACCCAGCGAGCTCGGGCTCGAGTCGAGCCGAGGTGAGAAGAAAGACTCGAAGAAGAGAAGGAGGCGGAAAGTCGGAGGAGGATGAGGAAAAGGGTTCCTCCTTGTATATTTATTTACACTTCCGCAATTTCCCCTTTACGACAGTAATTTGCAAAACCCGCGAAAGTTTTATTGCCTTGTTCTCTCCGTTGCAATTCTCACGTTCGACGTTTAAGTAATACATGCATATGTTTACATATAACAAATATATATATATATGTATCGGAATATTCGTTCAACGAAAAACGTGCCGTAATAATAATAATCAACAATATAACTGGAAATAAAAATGGGGATGAAAAGAAAATTCATTAGCTGCGATTATATGCAGCTTAGAATGTAAATTTGTTTTTTTCTTTTTTTCCTTTGCCCTCTTCTTTTCTTTTTTTTTTTTTTTTTGCCAATAAGTACGATATCCGTTTCCCGTTGATCTTCATTGATTACAATTTCTCAACAATTGAAAATAAATTTCCTTCTCTTCTTCTTGTTACATCTCTTTTCTCATTTATATGCCACATTCACAACTTGTCAATTAAATCCTTTATATTACTACTGTTATTATTGATGTTTTTATTATTTTTCTATACATTATACGTATAAAAGTGTATCAACTGTACGAAACGCGAGTTTTCCGAACCTTTTACTACTCGCATAAACATTCCTTCCTCTCTGCTAGAGGTTTCATTTCATCTATTATATGGCTGAAGCTGGTAACGTCGGTGTAACGAAACATCGGGATGCAAAAAAAAAAAAAAAATAAATAAAAAAAAAAGACAAAAATCATAACGGTGCAATTTTAGAATAACTTTCTGCGAGAAGTCTCGACGTTTCAAAAGTATCATTCGCAACTCGCATATTTTATCTATCGCGTTTTTACTTAATTTCCGTCATTCCTGATTGTGAGAAGTAACGATTTTTCCTCAAATTTATCCTAAACGTTACCAACTTCATCATTCTCATATTATCCAACTGTTCCTTAATTTACACGTCTCTTAAATATCGTATAATATTAATACATGTATAAATGTACCGTACAACTCTTGTCCCCCCCCCCCCCCCCCCCCCCCCCCGACGGCAAATGCAGTTTCACCCCCCCAGCAGCCTCCACAAAGTTTCTTCCCGTGGACACGGGGCACAAAGCTTTGACTGCGTCGCGTCATGCGAGATGACATATATATACGTATGTATATAACATATATGTGTGTGTACATATACACATAGATGCATGTACACCTCTGCAGACTGTCGCTAACTTGAAAACCGCTCTCGTTGCTGGGTTGCGTTTATATTATACTATCCACCCACACACCGTGGACTTGTTTGTATGTACGTACATAAATTGCTATTTCATGTCCGTTGCGGCAAAGGATTAAACGTGTACACACTGGCATGCGCATCGTACGTATGTTTAATGCACGTATACCGGGAGAATCTCTTGAAACTTGAAAATGAACCGCGCGTGCGCCGAATGATCAAATCTCATTGGTCGGCGAAACGTTCCCGCGGCGATATTCTTGTCCGCGACGCAGGCGGGCCAACCTACGCAAAATGTCTACGTTTGAATTTTCAAAGAGCGTGAGCGTCGAGTTCCGACCGTTCTTCGAAGAATCGACTTTCCGCCCCGACGACAAATGCTTCCGAAACCTTTCCGAGTCGCCGTCTCGATTGTTCGAGATCCTAACCTCGAAAATTCGTAGGAACCACGTCGCCGGCGGAAAGAGTTTGACGGCTGAAAACTCGGGTTGGCCAGCCTGCGCGAAGAGATGATAAAACTGACGCGTGCGCGGTTCGTTTTCAGGTTTCAAGAGATTTTCAATTTTTTTTGAATTATTATCATTATTGTTGTTGTTGTTGTTGTATTCCGAATCCGTGGATATCAGTTGATGAAACAAAACGCAACGTACAAAATGAAACGAAACGATCAACGATTCACCGAATGAAAAATACCGAAATAGTAGGAAAAAAAAACGCACACACAAAACGTACAAAAGTTTAACAACCAACATACGTTTGCTCTCTTTCCATCGTCTCCGTTTTTCCAAATTTTCAAAGACGAAGGAACTCGATCGTCATACCCGGATCGATTATTGCTCGCCAAATAATTGGAGAGATTAAGGTGTAGCACGGAGGCGCGATACGTGTAAATGTCTGCATGCAGTAAGGATTTAAACACCCTGCCGCGTGCACTGGAGGTTTATTTGCAGAGCTAATCCCGAGTTATACGATTACACGTTGCTGATTGCGAGGAGTTAACGAGGACTCCGCGTCGTTACGTCGAAATAAATTATAAACTACTCCGTATCTCGAGGATACCTTGTACCGTTATAATATGTGATAACAAGCCAATAAGGCGGTTCGAACTTGCTGAAATTTTCATTTATATCATCGCTGCAAAGACACAACTGATTCGTTACAGGTGTATACGTATACTTTGCTGTAAGATTGTTTGTTTGTTTGTTTGTTTTCGATTATTGTCGTATATGCGTAAGTTTCGGAAGAAAATATTACATGTCGTTCATACATTGAACGATAAATTGCACGACTGAAACTGGGAAAGAGAAAAATGTAGAAGAATAGTATCGCACAATCTGTAACCACTGCAGTCACGGTAAAATGCTCTGCGTTCAAACTCAAATATTTCCATATTCTAACCTTATCACAGTTTATTTACAAGTTCGAATGATCTTGCTACTTCGTATAACCCGAAAAACCCCGGCGTATAACAAGTTTCGTCCAGAATCATTGAATTTTTACAGTTTTTTCAACTTTACAATCGCCATATTGGTTCCGCCATCTTGGGTTTAAAAATGATCAAATTCTGACTGGAAGGGTTGAAAAGATTTCTGTACATATATGTACCTACATTAAGGTGATAATGAAGAGAAGAAGAAGAATTAAGAAAAGATCTTCTTCTCCCCCGACCGTGGCGCTGCAGGTTTCTCAGTGTTGCCAACGTAACTGTCTAGTGTAAAAAATTACCCGTCTCGGATTCATTCTCCCCAAGTGTAAGTATGGGTAGGTAGTAGGTTGGGTATAACTGGTTCAGAGCAAAGGGGGTGGTCGTCACCTTCGCGTTGCGAAATATACGAGGGTTTACGAAGGGTTGGTTGGTTTGAACAAGGACCTGGTTCGTCGATGGTTCGTTTCAGCCCCCCTTAATTATCGTACCAATTACAACTGACGATCCTCGTTAATAACTCAACGAATGGTTGTTCAACATCAAACTTCCAAGTATACGTGTTACGACCCAAGTTTTATACCTACCAACGCTAGGAATGAGCATAAAATAATCGATTATTTTTCAAACTCGATTGATCCGATCGACTCGATTATTTTCCTCACGATTGGTTTTTGCTTTTTTTAATCTCACGAACGACGCAATACGATATAAATCAATTTATGTGTTTAAGGTTTCAAAATAAATAAATAAATAAATACAACGTAATCGATTAATCGATTTATTTTTACCGATTTGATCGAGTCGTGTTCGATTGATTCTCTTTGTACTCGATTAATCGATGCATCGATTATTTTGAGTTTAATATCCATCGCCCTACACTATATACAACCTATTATCTCCACATACAGTGTGAAAAATAAAAATAAACGAATGTTAGAAGCAAATAAAGATTTAATCGTCATTGGAAAGGCTATAAATAATCTCCGTCGATATAATATCATACATTTGATAGATGATCAAAATACACGATGAAGATACAAGATTGATATGGTATGCGATATTACGGCAAAAAAAAAAAAACAATATTCGTATCGGTACTACAGTCAGTAGAGGGGGAATGATAATTCTTTTTTTTTTTTTAACATTATAGGTAAACGGAGAAAATAATTTCCCAGCTTATTATAAACACGACGAAATATCTATAATCTCTTAACGATAACAGAACATCCAAATTTTTTGCTACTTGTGGTAAAACAAATTCCCCGCTATAAACCTTATTTTACATACATGCGCAAATAAGGTGCAATAATAATTCACATCCAACTTGTCAGTTTTGTATTCACATATTACTATTATTATTATTGTTGTTGTTGTTATTGTACGTGAGAAGTTTTAAAAATCTAAAAAATAAAAACTGTGCAATAAAGTCTTCCCCCGCCTCTTATATACGTATATGTAGACATGCGATAGATGAATGCAGGTTATTTTAACCGGTGGCGTGAGAAAGTATAATCAGTCTGGTTTAATGGAAATACATAGCATGTATATGTACAAGGGTATATCAGGGGTTGAGGGAAAGAAAAGACTGTTCTTACACATCCATACCGTCTACGTGTATGTAAGAGAGAGAGAGAAAGAGAGGAAGAAGCGCCGAAAACGTTCGAATTAATAGCCACGTCTCTTTTCTTCTATACGTACCAGGAGAATCTCTTGAAACTTGAAAATGAACCGCGCGTGCGCCGAATGATTAAATCTCATTGGTCGGCGAAACGTTCCCGCGGCGATATTCTTGTCCGCGACGCAGGCGGGCCAACCTACGCAAAATGTCTGCGTTTGAATTTTCAAAGAGCGTGAGCGTCAAGTTCCGACCGTTCTTCGAAGAATCGACTTTCCGCCCCAACGACAAATGCTTCCGAAACCTTTCCGAGTCGCCGTCTCGATTGTTCGAGATCCTAACCTCGAAAATTCGTAGGAACCACGTCGCCGGCGGAAAGAGTTTGACGGTTGAAAACTCGGGTTGGCCAGCCTGCGCGAAGAGATGATAAAACTCGCGCGTGCGCGGTTCGTTTTCAACTTTCAAGAGACTATCCCGGTATTTGTATACCTCATCCTCATATACACGTAAAACACAGAGACGGCACAACACGTATTGGTAGCTATAAGATAATACTGATTTTAGCAGTATATACTGTATTATACCCAGGTAGGTATACAATTGAGAAAACTAGGCCGGTATTATCCTCACCCTCGAAAGTCGTTGAGGAGAGTAAGGTTCGTTTATCCTTATTTAGAGCCGAGTAACACGAACCACGAGAAGTAGGAAAATACAATTGTAAAATAAATTGACGCAATAAAATGGATCAAATCAATCGCGAAGTTCGACTGGTTATACAAACTTTATTCATTTTCTTTTTTTTTGTAATTGTTTTCTGTTACGAAAACTTCTTACATTGAACGCATGAAATTTCACAGGATTTATTTGATTTTCATCAACAATAATTAAATAATTCCTGACTCGTGACGACGAATGTACAAAAATACACGAAGGAAAAATTGCTCGCAAAATTTTTTCGCGATTACACAAGTGCATATATAACTGTATTTCATTGTTTCAATTTTCTCTCTCTCTCTCTCTCTCTCTCTCTGATCCTTATTCGCGAAATGAAGAGAAAGCGGCCGTGAAGGAGAGACGCGGCTTGTTTCCAAAGCAACTTCTCCCCCCATTCATTCATCATGCGTAAGTATGTACGTAGGTACACTTGGGTATATTATTACAACGTATAATAAATCACGCCCATACGTATCCACGTAACCAGAACAGTTAGTTGTTTATAATTATTAGGAGGGAAAAGTTTCCGAGTCGGCGACAATCATTATTCCCTTCTCTCCCCTTTTCCATTCCATTCTATTCTCTTCTCCTCTCTTCTCATTGCACGTATACGACACACGCAATACTACACAATACATTATGTGCTTCAAGTAACAACTTTCAGTTATAAACAATAAGACAACTAAAGAAACGCGGATGAATGTAATAGAGAACTTGGCGACGAATAATTGTTCGATAACTTTGTTTTTCCTTCTCTCTCGCGTCCAACTTTCTCTTTCTTTTTTTTTTCCCTCTTCCTTCTTCCGCACACTTTCTGCAACGGAGCTTAATTCCCTTTTAACCAATACCTCAAATGGGGTGGAAAATTTAAATTAATCTTGGAAAATATTTTTGATTCTCATTCGTTTTGGGATTGTAAGATTCTGTAATACCTGACATACGTATACACACACATATATACATATATATATATATATGATGCACACAGCATTATGTATAACGTATTATATGCTTAAGCATATACACATAAGTATATTGATACAAGATGATTGAGGGAAAATAGGTTTGCCGTTCGAATATCGATTCCTCGTTTCCGTTACGTTTCGTTTTCATTTCCCAATCGCAATAAGTTTTGTCCTCCACCTGCCGCTGGTAATTCTCCTCAAGTTTTATCCTCGATGAGGGGAATTTTTTGCATTTGTTTATTTATTTTTTGTTTCCATCTCTAGCAAGATACACGCGTACATATTGCAAAGAGAGTAAAAAAGAAAAAAAAAAAAAGGTAGAATCGGTCGTCCGGCAGGAGAGGAGGGAACGTTTTGTAGGTTTGTACAGGGATAAGGGGAAGAATAGAGAAGAGAGGGGGAAAAACGCGAAGCAAAAAAGGAGGAAGGAGGAGAAGGAGGAAAAGAAGAGGAGCGTGGAGTGGAGTCGAGTGACATGGCAGAGCACAGAGCGGCCAGGTTCAATCGATACAAACCGAAGAGCGAAACACGAAGGTGAGGAACACCGTGCATATATTATACATACATACATATTATACGCACGTAGTTGTGTATACTTATAACGGGGAGTAGGTATACCTGGCAACAACAACAACAACAACAACAACAACAATAATAATATAATAAGCGTTGCGTTGTTCTCGCGAATAATAGAGAAGAATGATAAAAAAAAAAAAAAAACATGTTGAAGTAAAAAAAAAAAAAGCATTATTAGTGCTCTCTTTTGAATTATGCTTCTTTTTTTTCTTCTTTTCAATAACAGTGTCAAAAATCGAAGGAACGATTTACGACACATGCTCGTTGTTGTTTACCTGTTTGGTGAGAAAATATTCATATATATACTTATGTAGAGAAAAAAAAACCGATAAAATTGGCGAATCGCTTCGCCCCTTTACTCTCAACTTTTCATTCGTTTGTTTATTTCTTTACACGCGCACATAACCGGAAGAGGGGGGGTGGGGGTTGTTTACAAAATCAAGAGGAAAGAGAATGAAACGATTTACCAATTTTATCGTTTATTACAATTTATTTTTATTTTTATTTTTATTATTTTTATTATTGTAACAATCGGTCTGTACAATCTTCAAGCGAGCACCTATTTCCATTAAAAATCATTCGCTCGGTCTCTCTGTGAAAATTTTGGTCGTTGATCTCCGTCGACCGTGTAATTGGGCTCTGCCCGTATTTGAAATAAATAAATAAATAAATAAATAAATAAATAAATAAATAAATATAATAGGCTACGTTTGGACCCAGACTGAAAAAGATACCCTCTGCTACAGGTTTCGGAGGTATGGCTGCTCTGCTGCCGTACGAATGATGGGCACGTGGGATAAGTGAGAGGGATGAATTAGGGGAAAGGGGCAGAAAGGAAGGCAGGAAGGCGTTCCGGATAACGAGGGTGGCGGCGGGGCCTTCTTACGGGTCCCAGCAATTACTTTCGAGAAATCTCCTCCTCGTTTTCCTTTCCTTTTTCCTTTCCCTTTACCTTGTCATCCGCTCTCGGATTTTTCATCGTCAATTTTCCTCCCTTTTTTATATTCGCAGTTAAGTGTGTGTGCGTGTGTGTGTGTGTGTGTGTGTAAACGTATACCAATGCATATATCAAACGAAAACTAAATTTGCAAAACGAATTTCGTAAGACAATAATATTGTTACGAAGAAGGATGAAAAGACGTTTCGTCTTTCAACACGTCGCAAAAATTATTTAAACATCGTGCCGCGGTGTCGATGAAAACAGGTTGGGTAAAAAAATAAAAAAATAAAAATAAACAACAACAACAACAACAACAACGACAAATAAAATAGTTCAACTGGTGAATCGATCGATCCGGTCGAATGTGGTAAGGATAGAAGTAAATAAACAAAAAAAAAAAAAAACAATCTTGTGACTCGCAAAATCTTTATATTCTTATTTCTTCGATAACGCGAAACTTCATTTGTTATTAAACTGATAACAACGTCACAGCAATCGCATATTGTTCCGCCATCTTTTTTTTTCGCACGACAACCGATTCAACGTGTGAATATATATGTATACCTAAAGTTCGCTTCGCATTTATTCATACGTATTACGAAATGGTTGAACGGTGAGGAGGGATCAAAAATAAAAAAAATACAAGTTAAAAAACAGCAAATTGACACAGGAACTTATTACTCTCCGACGTAAATAATACTCGGACCGTTGGAAATTATTTTTCTTTCTTTTACTTTTTCTTATTTTTTTTTTTACACACGCACGACACACGTGTAACAAAATTGAGGCAACAAAGATTCGGGAGGATTAATGAGAAACACGTTTAAACACAATTGTGGTGAAAAAAAAACCGTCCGACTCGTAAGATTTACAATTAATTCATTATACACTAAATAAAATGTCCCGGTATTAAAAATTCGTTAATCATATAATTCGAATAAAGAACGACATCTCTTTTCTTTTTTTTTTTTTTTATCACGTCACGCCCCCCCGCGTTCAAGGGAGAATAAGGAAGTAAGAAAAGAAGGAAGGAAGGAAGGAAGGAAGGAAGAAAGAGAATTCCTTGAAACGAGGGGAGAAAGCGAGTCCTCCGTATTCCTCCAGGGAAAAACGTCGACGTCGCGACGTCCGTTTCGGTAGTCGAATAAAATGGATGATAAAACATGAGGCGAACGCCGCTCTGTTCCTCTCCTCTCCTCTCCTCTCCTCTCCTTCCTCCCTTCCTTCACATCATTTCTCTCTCTTTCTTTCTCTTTCTCGACAGTCGACCAGCCAGAGAGAACCTGGAAGAGAAGGAAGAGAAGAAAAAAGGGGGATGGGGGGGGGTGAGGGAACGGTGCTCGTTTGAAAAATTCAGTCCGTAGACCCACAGTGAGGTACGAGGTACCTTTTGTTACCTCGGTCCTCCCTCCCTCCCACCCAACTTCTGCCCTTCAGCGACTCGGTGTTAATTTCAAAGCCGGGTATACACATATTACACACGTACTACATTACGTACAACGTATAATAATATTATTTACGTACAATGTTACACGTAAATACGTACACGTATGAATGTAAAATGTATGCGTAGAAAATGTACGGAGTGAAAGTTTTCGGGGAGACGAACAGCCTGTAAACGCAGGAAGATGAAGAAGGAGAGAAATAAATAATAAGGAAGTTACGCGCGCGTAATATAAAGGCGGAAAATACGTCTTTCCCCCATTGTGCAGGAAAGCTATCCTATTGTAACGTTATATATATATAATATGCACGTATATATAAATATCAGTTTATCTCTGAATGCAGCTTTCCTTACGAACGTCACATTTGCATGTGTGTGTGTGTGTGTGTGTGTATATAATATACATTAGAATGGTTGTTTTTGAATTTTTATGCAGCCAGCGTTTGAAAAGCTTGGAAATTGACGAAAAGAAATATACCCCGGAAAATGAATATTGAGCGTTAATTAACACGCGAACGGTTTCATTTACAAATTTTACGCATCGGAGCTTTTGTTGTAGAAAATTCAATTCTCAACAAAAATATGTGTTTACAATAATTTTCTGTATATTCGTCAACGGCTCGTAACATTTCAAAGAGAAAAAAAAGATCTTTTGCATATTATTTCCGTACAAAGACACATCTGTCACAAAGCGGACTATATTAGTGAGCACTTTTATACAGAGAGCTCGAATTTTCCAGCCTATTTTCTTTTCATCAATTTCAAACCCTTTAAGACCCTGGGTGAATAAAAATTCAAAAACAACCCTATTAAGAACCATCATAATATACATATATATATATATATATATATATATATATATATATATATATGTCGTTATTTAGGGTGACGAGGAATTTTTTCTGAACCGCGCGCCGAATCAGCTTCAAATAATTCGTCGAAAACCCTTGAAACCTAATTTTTTTTCTTATCACTTACGGGATGTTCAATTCGTCTTCTATGTGATTATTGTTAAGCAAATTTGAAAAATCGTCAACGTGATAAACTTTTTTTTTACATCGTGCACATTTCGTAGAAATGTAAAAAAAAAAAAAGGTGTTAGAGGAAAGAAGATGATGAGAAATTAAAATATGACGGGATAAGAAGATTATTATACGCAAGAGAGGTGGTGGAGGAGGACAAGTCGTGAGGAAAAATTTGAAAGAAAAGGAAAAAACAAAAAAAAACAAAACTGGATTAGAAAGTTACAAAGCCTGTGTATGGCTGCAACTTGTGAGTACCGATAATGCCTGAAATCTATCCAAGTAAATGGAGAATAATTATGACGAATAGAAGAGAGAGAGAGAGAGAGAGAGAGAAAGAGAGAATTAACCCGATATCTCGCGTTTGACCCGGGCAAATTAGTCTCGTTAAGGAAAGTCAGGCCCCATAGATACGTACATATATATATATAAATCAGACCTCTCTCTCTCTCTCTTAGCACAATCACCGTTCTTCTCTTGCAAACCTAATAATACGCGATAACTAATTACGTGCACTTAAAGCGATTGTTTCTCTTTTCTTTTTCTTTTTTTTTTTTTTCTTTTACCACAAATTGTAATTAAAACGAATGATTAAGCTGACCAACGGCAAACGCAATATTCGGACCTCGGATATATTTTTAGCGTTACATTTGAGAGACGTCAAATTTTTGTGCCGAAAAAACCGTAAGCTCGACGATATTGCAAAATTGATTGGGACATATGTTTGCGATGTCAAAATTAATGCAAGTGGATATAACCGAATCGATACGTGTTGATAATAATTAGCACTGGACGCACAGAAAAAACAAAAAAAAAAAGAAGAAAAACATTGGGAATGAAATAATCGTCGTTGGTACGAATGAACGAATTAACGATGACAACGAAGACGGTACGCGTGGAAAAGAAATTTGAGAAGTAAATAATGAAGCGTGACTGATTTTCAACTTTATAAACAGCGGTTACATCGTCGTAATTTTTATTCCTTCGTTGGTAACGGAAAAATTTTATTTATTGTCAGTTAATCGCGAAACTTCTGTAAGTATGTAAAAAAAAAAATGGAAGGAATCGTATATTTTACAAAAACCATCCGTTACTATCATTATTATTATTGTTATTCACATCACGAATCCATCTCCGTATGTATATTCAAATATACTTATTACAAATAATTTATACCGAACTGATATTAAAAATCTTTCGTAAGCCTAATTAAATGAAAATTTTAAATCCGTTTCTGCTTTGCTGTGTTTATTGTTTTTTTAAATTAAACAGGTTTGGAGGGGGGATTATGGCGAGTGAGTAGCAATTTAAACAAGGCTTGAAAAACTTTTAACGTCGAATGATTTAATACACCCCGTCTTACAGAGCAATTTTATGTGTGTGTGTGTGTATATATACATGGGGCATTCCACGTCAAATTAGCATCCCATTTAGTACCTCACCCTCTTCAATTTTAATCATTTTTTAGTGCGATTTTCATACGAAAACAGATCACGGAATCATGAAAATAACATGTTTCCGCGGTCAATTTATACCGAGAAATTTGAAAAGAGAACCGATTCAAAGAAATCAGAATCTGCTAATTTGTCTCGGAATGCCCCATATCTACGATACATCTCCATCCCTTCTTCTCGTGTCCCATTTTCTACCCCGGGAACAAAAAAACGACTTTCCGTAGGCGCGCGCGCGTAAATTGGTCGATTATTACAAAGTTAATCAAAGATAACCGAGGATTGATTTTAAAATAGCGTTAACGACTCGTTAATTAAATACGGGAAATAAGACGGTAGCGATATCATCGTCTGACGAATATTCATCCACGTTTGTTTATTACACACTTGGTAAACATTTCTCTCTATGCATCCATGCATTATTCCATAAATTTCAAACGGTGTTGAGAGCTTCGATAGATTCTCCATTAGCGGATTGGATATAACTATACGTCATATCGATACAGGGTGCGCGAATGAATTTATCGTTCGTACTTCAAAGAGCTGGCGAATAGATAAAGGATCGATTTAGGTGCGGGGATCGAATCGATTACCCCGCCTCAGGCACCGCCGGGAAGTCTGTAATATCATCCTTTTTCTTCTTTTTCATCTACATCGCAGCGATATCTGATACTTATTATTCCCACAACTTTGAGCTTCTTCCACAAGAGACTCTCCAAATGTATTCTCGTTTGTTATTCTCTGCTCTACTCGACTGTTCAATGCTGTTTACGCTGTGAATTTTAAACTCTCTTGATAAACGATTTTCTACATCATCTGTAATCAGGTGTTGTGTCGGCGTTGTTGTTATTTTTTTTTTTTTTCTCTCATTCTCACTCTCCGAACGATCTCATTGCGCACACACACACACACACACACACACTACGCGATACACAATATACTGTAATACGAGAAGGAATAAAAAATACCCAACGTATCTGTTGACTCGACAAATTCCACATAAATAATACGCGCACCGCGCACCTGACATCAAACGATGATTATAGACAATTTTTTATCAATTCCACAGAACGGATCGATACCGGCCATTGAAACGATCCCCAACCACTCGGAGGACTTCATTCTACATTATGATCGTTATCATCATCGTTACTATTATTGTTGTTAATACATATATACGTCCCGCCAAAATGCCTGGTCGACTTCGCTCTTTAAACATACGAGAATTACTTATTTGTCCGTTGTGTTCGTTGTCGTGTTGAATCCAAGTGCCATTGTTATTGTTATTGTTATTATTATGATATAGTTGCTGAAGCATGATTCAATGGCGGTTTATACACGCATCATTCCGAGAATCGAATTTATTGTGCGCGTGTGTGTACATGTGTACATATATATTTGAATTTCATTGTGTTTCGTTAATATGCATAAGAGTATATTATATACGTATGTATTGTAGACATTGTTATATCCATTCAAGTATATTGCAATAAAATATCGCAACAAGATAAGGAAACGGAGAAAAGGAATAAGGTATGCCATTCGCGTTATCGTAAAAACCACAGCAACAGCGGCAATAACTTCGTTGTAAAGTGATGAGGGGAGGAAGAAAAAAAAAAAAAAAACGACAGACAAGCGATATCGATAGCATAACATTTACAAACGGTTGATTACATGATTTTGAACTTGCTTGAATAATTGAAAGTTATTTGCTGTCCCGCCCCTTGAATCATCGCATATTATAGACAAAATTTACTTCCCCTTTGCTGTTTTGCATTCGTGAAAATGAACGAGTGTTTCGTGATTATATTACAAACAGTTGGACTCGTTGTCAGAGAGAGATATATCTGGCAACGGATTTTTAACATCCAGGGACTGAAAATAACTTTGACCGATATAAAAAGAAAAGAAAAAAACTTGATACCGTCGTCCACATGGCGAGTGAAATGATTTAAATTGATGCCATCGTCGTCACAGCCGAATAAGTCGTCACCGTTATATTACTACAAGCGAGAAGGAGAAGAAATCGAGAGCAACGTTTCGGCATCAATTATACATTATATACATACGCAAGTGAACTGGTATCGCGTTGTTTCTTATCTGTAAATGAAGTGTGTGAAAAGAAAAAAAAAAAAAAAAAGTAGAGAAGCAAGAAAACGCAGTCACCGATTGTTCGGCGGCGACCATAAAAAACGCGGTAACAAATGAAAAAAGGAAGAAGAGAGATACGATGAAATTCAAACCGGCTCCACGTGCTGATGCAGGTCGTGTTGCGATCACGAAAAGCATACAAGTATACACAATAGCTAGGAGGCGGTTGGATTGGAAAAAATAATCGGCGAGGCAAACAACGCGCCAACTTCACGTCGGTACAAAAACAGATGAGGCGTATAAAATTCAATATTATTCATGGTGCATGGGCTATAATCGAGTGAGATGCCATGCGGGCTTGAATTGTGTTTACATATTCAACACCGAATGGTCGGAGATAAAGACGTATTATTAAAAAAACGAGGATCGCCTCTGACCTTCCAACGTTTTGACCGTGTTGAAATTAGTAACACGTTACCGTAACGATTTATGCCGAGGAAAAACCGTTACATCGCGATTTTCGAATGGTTTGAAATTCGGTAAACGGTAATGAAACAAAACATACTCTCATATGTTGTAATAACAGTTCTTTAAAAATCATTGTAAAAATAAGAAAATAGTGATTTATTTCACCAATGTTTTGTTAAGATAACGCTACTCACTTCAGACTCGTTCGATTTGTACATTCGCTAAGCGTTTGCAGCACTTTGAATTAGGGATTATTCGAATCTTTCCAGACACGATAAATCATACGCTAAACGCGTGCCGGAGCGAATGACCCAGAGTCACGCGTGTACGGGTAAATACACGCACACGAAATCGATCGAGAAACAAGAACTCTGGAGGAATCCGGTTAGACTCGATCGAAACCTGCGTCGAGGACGGAGTCAGTAAACTTCTTGCGAGAGCTGCAGGTGATCGCAAAGTTTCGCACGTGAGTGAGAAGCACGATTCGCGAACGCGTTGTCCTTCGCTCGCTGGGTATAAATTTTCGATCCACGTGAAGATTGCGACGTTTGAGCGAAACATAAGAACATCGGGAGCCGGTATTCGGTATTCGAACGATTTTGAACACCGAAAGTATTGTTTTCGGATCGCGACGCGTAGACTCGAGAGAATCAAACGTTTATTACAATACGTATACACAAACGACTCACCGATGACGACGGTGACGGTGGCGTGTGTATTTATAGTCCAGAATTGATGATGCGGAGCTCTTCCTCTGTAAGCGAGACCGTTGAACAGCAGCTAGTTCAAAGATTCTCTCTTGATTTCTCAGCAGCTTCGATGTATCCAGATCTCGTATTTTTACGGAAGGCAAAGCGCACTGCAAGTTGGCATCGCGGCACGGATGATAACCGTCACCCCTGCGTCGAATACATGCCGTGAGTCTGTCGATTACGTTGATCAAGAATCAGCGATGCGGGTAACCGGCAACTTCACACCAATCACTGACAAATCACAACATGAACACCACACGACGCGATGCGACGGCACTCGTTTCACTTCTTACGGGTATCGTCGAGTACGTATTTATAACGTCGTTAAACTCGAGGCGACTGCGGTCATCGGGACCGGACGCGACACACGCGGCACGTTGATAATGTCAACTTACTGACTGACTCGCTCGAACCTCGAAGCGCGGCACCGCGTCCCGCGAATGCGCGCACCAAAGCGACGCCTCATGGAAACGGTGCGAACTCCGAGGTCCGTCGCCTCTCACCCTACTCGCGAAGAATCGCCTGTAACAAAAATTAGATATCCTGACGTACTCACGAGGATCTCGTATGATATTTGTTGTTGTACCTCATCTAGGAATATTTGGCGGGTTGAGCAGTTTCCTTCAATGAGCCGGTTACCAGATTCTCACGTTTGGAGTTGGATTAGTTGATACTGGTGTCAAGGAATAAGTTATACGCAGTAAATTTTACACACTTTTGTATCGTCGTTCAGACGATTCGCCTCTTACTCTCGTCTGGAATGGCATTTGTTCGCTGTACCCACTCGACTTTCGTAACGAACCAGATTGGGATTCTCGATCCGACTTTCACGCTGTGCATATTTTTATTTGTTTACCAGCCTTACCGACTCAACAAATTGTAGTACGCATCGTCGGATGTGTGTTATTTGACACATTTTGTGAAAACGAAAGAACCGAAGGACTCGTCTGATCGATCTCTGGCGAAAAATTAGTCAATCAGCAACTTTGTCTAAGCCTTTCCTTTCCGGAAGTTGGCAAATAAAACGCAGCCATTAATACTCGAAGCTTGTTTGACCTTGAAAAATAAGTCACCATAAACAATCGCCTGCCGAATGCGGCTTCCGTATTTCGAACCGATTTTATCCCGCGCGTATTCATTTGTTCCGACCGTTAAATATTGTACTTTGGAAGAATCAGAACGTACGATTGAATTCTGAGCAACAAATTTGTGACCAATTCGAAAACTTTTGTTTAATAAAACCTAGAAATTTTTAGCCGCGTAAGGATTGATAAAAATTTTAACTACTTTGAGGCGACGTTTTCCCGCAGTCTTGTGTGCGTATAACCTGCACGATCGAAAGATTCTCAAGGCACGTATTCCGTTTATCTTTCAGAGGGTCGCAGATATCGCGTGCTGGCGGGCTTACGCAGCCCTCGGATAGAAATACGGCTGGTTTTTTCATTTTGCCAAGTTTTCAACGTACCATGCGGTAAGTACAGAAATACGAGTTTCTGTAAGTATGATGCTCACCGCCGTAATGATACATGTAATATGATGTTACACAAGACAGCGAAACTGTAGCCGCAAACTTTCTCTTACAATTATTACAGTGCAGCAGCGCAAATATTACCAGCCGAATCCTAACCAGAGCCAACTTGACAGAATTGAACCCGTCTGCGGAAACCCTCATCGCCATATACATGTCGCGAATCCCTCAGGAACAGTTCGCAAAACATGGCAGAGATAAGAAAATCGAGCGGGTGTGGATTCTCGAGGCGAGGTAATAGCGATGAATAATCCTATCTACCTATAGTTAGCAAGTTTGGTATGAAACGCAATCGCGTAAATTCTCAACTTCGAATACTAATTAAAACACTTCTCGATTGAAATCCTGATGTTTATAAGACCAGGACTCGATAGCGTATGTCGTAGAAAACTAAAAAAAAATACAATAGTTCATGCTCCACATGATACGCGTTTCTTTTATCATTATTGCAGCTGGACCTGCGACAGAGGCGATGGATCGAACTCTTATCACGGCGAGAGGAGCCTGTTGAAGGAAATCTATTAAGCGAGGAGGGCATTAAAAACGTCGGGTATGTAATAAGTATGTAAGATGAGCAGAGGTCACGTTCGTTCGACGATCGGTTCGACGCGTGCGAACGGAGCCGTTTTATCGCATCGGTAGGTCACGGTGCGCGGGGCGGAGGGCAAGGGGGCTGAAGCAGATCAATAATATGTCGGTAGGTACACCTCTTGCCTACCTATCTTAAACCTCCTCGAAGTGGTAGCCCAGCCCGAACGCATCGTCGAGTCTCGCCGTTTTCGCATCGTCGAGAAAACTCACGAGTTAACGGGAAAAAAGACAAAAAGGAAAAGCGGGAATAGAAGAAGGATAAAGTTTCAGGCGGAGCTTTTGGGGCTTGCTATATGTATGTGAGCTGGAGCCCACCGGCTGAAAACAAACGTGCGCCCTTTACTTTTGATTAAAGCTCGGAAACACAGGGAAACAAATATTCATATAAGCGGGTGGGTATATAAAACAGTCGGGGAAATTATATTAATTTCGAAAGTTCAAACCGCACCTGTTTGCACGGTTGTATCTTTTTCGGTACACGCTCACCTTTGTCGAATAATCCAATACGGCCTTCAAGACTTCGGAATAATTCTTCCCGACAAAGGCTGGGCCCATCTGCATATACCCATGTTTACATACATGTAATATGACGTATTGTATAGTCCTTAGAAAGTTTGATTGGTGTATAATATAGCGAATGGGAATTTCAGAGCGTGACGAACGACACGGACGGTGACGCGGCAAAAGCAGCGTGGGCGGTGTATATAAAGGACTTGATGGGGTCCTTGCATTCGACAAGCCATCCTTCTGTTAATTTTATCACCGAAGAAAAATACCTGTATAATAACGGATACGACGGCACCGATAAAAAGCCGAGGTACTGCCCGTCGACAATGAGTATCGACACTAGGGAAAAGGGAAACAGTGACGTGCGCCAGTTTGAACGATCGATTCTCGTCCGGGAAAATTGATGAATGAGCAATTGAAGTTTAACGTACAGAAAGGTAGAGGGTCCGGCGTGGAGCGAGTCGTGAGTTTTACAATATTTCCATGATTACGTATTTTCGTCGACGAAGGTGTTTTAACACTGTATTAAATCTTTCTCCACGTACCGGAGCCATGCGGTTAATCAATGCTCGAATCCTTCGGTCTATGAGCTTTAAATTCATGTCAATGAGAATTATGTAAAAGAAATATTATTATATTCAATGATCGATGGTCAGAGCGACTGATACTATGGTCTTAGAAAAAGACGTAGCAGAGCATTATTGAAGTATAATCAATCATTTTGACAATAAGGTGCATACGTATACAATATAAATATGTACACGAAGTCATACGGTACGCATTGTTGCCGTTCGTGTCCTAGATACGATGTTGATTCCAAATTACATTCCAGCTCTAATGGATGTGCGAGTAGGTAGTGTATAATAATACTGAAATTGCAGGGCCGAGCTGTCAGTTCCTGCAGTCCACGCCTGCCTTGTTACCGAGTTCTACTACTTGAATATACCAGCTGCAAAGGCACCGCGCAGCGCCGATCATCCTAGCCGACGGGAATTGAAGACTCCTGCAGAAGAACGAGGAAGAGGTTAAACTTAATTAGCGCGAGTCATTCTTGAGTCAGATGCAGACCTCTTGAAATTCGAAGATATTGGCTTTGAACTGCTGAGTTGACAATCTCACGTAGGTACAATTTACGTCCGCCGATATAATTCGTCTGTACGATGAAATTCGGTCGATTTTACCGAGTAATTACCTTTATTTTCACGCTTTATTTGCATTGCAGGGACCGTGATCGATGTCGTGCGGAGGGCAAAAGAGAGTACCTATGACGAAAACTCAACCAGCTGTACCTATACCCACAAACCTATGTACAACTTACGTTTGATCAGGAACACCCTGTGTGCTTAGCGTTTATACCTATGTATCTGACTACGCAGAGTATAGATGCCTGCAGGATGGGGTACAACTGGAAGTTGCGAGAGTGCCTGTCTTCCAGTTTCGCTCTTATTGTTGATGTTAGTTACACTTCTGCACGTATAGGTATGTATTATCCATGGCTGAACGTGGCCTCCGGGCCTGTGTCCTCACTCTGCGCGGATATAGGAACACAGAACTACATAAATATGCGTGTGTACACAGTTCATCCATCATGTGACATAGGTGGTACGTACTATCCGTCCATTTGTACGTCGCGGTGTGTACCATCTGCTTAATTAGAACCCTAGTTACTCCGGGTCGAGTCCACCGCTGTAATGCTTCGTCAGACGTTACACCTGGATGGTGACTAGAGTTATAAATTGACCGCATTGCACGCGTATATAGAGAATTCTAGATATGTGCCGTGAGTGGTGATTCAATGGTGTGCAGATCTATATAATATGTTACAATTTACAGTATTACAGTTGAAACTGGATATTAATGCATGGTTAAAACTCCCTTCATATATTTGTTGCAGTCCGTGGACCGCTGAGAAAGACATACATCGCTACACCCGAATGAGTCCCCACACGATTATGTACCTCGTCCCATTCCTCGCCGACGGCGCACGGTGTGGTTCAGAGACTGACACTGATGGGCCACACGAATCGAGGTTATGAATATCGATTCCCGATCAGGCGCCTCCGTTCCCACTGCTCCAGTTCCTGTAGATTAACTTGTTGCTGCACTGTGGACAGCGCGCCTGCATTCACTGTTTCATCTTCATGCATGCGTAGTCACGCCTGAATACGGTTTACTCACATCCAAGCTGCCTTCGAAAATGTAATGTCGACACGGACAGATGGATGAAAATGGCTATTTCGATCGCAGAACGAATAGGTGCGAAAAATTCTAACCACACGCAAAAGGTCCGTACTCGAAAAATTATAGAGAAACAAAGTATAATCTTACAGTTTTTGTTAAGTTTATTTTTCCCCCTTTATACGCAGAGGAAAACGTGAATGGGTATAATAAGGGCCATGCTGGGGGATCAAAGCCGGATCCACTTCTGGTTTATGGAGGTTGAAAAAGAGAGCCGGGAAAGAAGACTGACATTTGACCTCAGATTTGACCTGAAGAAAACCTGGCGACGGGGGTTGAGCGGTGGAAAAGTCGTAAGGAGTAATTTCGGCGCGTCGGTATCTCGTTCGCCGGGAACACTGGAGTCGCCACCGTACGCTTATTGATCCCGTTGGTGAAAAGATGGCGGCCGCGACGCCCCGCGTCCTCGCGATTATCCTGCTGATCTTCGGTCAACTTCGCACAGGACGAACCGCCGATGGGACCTCGAAGACGTTCACGTTTCCGGAATTTCCGTACAAGGAAACGGGAAAAAACGTAAGTCAGATTGTTGAATTGGTCAAAATGAACGAAATTTTCACGCGCCGTATACTATAGTATCATAACCACGTCGCAAAGTTGTATGTCTGTAGGTACATACATACCTATATTTTTGGGACAGGCCTTATCCTGCACGGTTTATCATTTTATGCACGTCTTTATCTGTTTGAAATTACAGTACTTGCCGCTGCGCACGATACGTTTAACAATTTTAAAAAGACATTTTTGAACGTTACTGCGGGTAATAGTGAAGTAAAAACAAGTCTTGAAGTGCAAAAAAATATCGTTGTCTGTCATTTTTACAAATTTGGTATACGTAACTAAATGATAATTATAACTGCACACATGCAGCTCCGGCGGGTATGATGATTTTACGAAATGCGTCAGACATGCACACATTCATCCCAACAAAACGTTGTTCACATCAATGTTCATTTTTATCGCAGGATAGTAAATTTTATCGCATGAGTATATCTCCATGCGCTATCTTGGCATTTGACCCAACGAGTCTGGGGAAACAGTTTATACGTATAATAATATTCATCGATATCTAGTCGGGTTAAGTACACACAACGTGATAATACGACAGCAGCATAACAATCACGCCTGTCTTCAGCCTTCAATTTTCGTAACAGATGTAATTTTCGCCTCGTACGTTTGCGTGAGAAAGAAAATCTCCTAGTTCTAATTAGATTAGAAATAAAGTTTTACGACAGAACTCTCTTGCTCTCCTGATTCAGCAAGATCGCTTTAATTGAACTTGACAATTCTCAGCAACGTCATAGTTTCTCCCTTTACTTACGTACTTTATTCATGTATGAAAAAATGAAACGAACAAAGAATTTGAACCTGCGGTAAAATTGCACCAGCTTTTTCGGGTAAGGATCACCAGGATGAAAAACCACCACCGTTGCAATAGTCGTAGCGACAGGCGCAAACTTTCTGTACGATACCTGGAGACGGCCTTTTCTCGTAGCACGAGTTGCTGTAACTGGATTCGTCCCAACCACACATCCTTACGATGCGTCTGTCAGGTTCCACTGCGATTAAGAGGTCAATTAAAGTTTTCGAAGCCTTGGCATATCAGACGACGTAAAATAAAGAGCGTGATAAAAAAAAGGATGCGGACTAACGGTCGTTGACTGAAAAATCGATCGTCTGTTCGATCTTGCGACACAGGGTGTACCCAGAACCACCAGGAAGTTCGTTGCAAGGCTTTTTCGCCGATTCGGGTGGGATCTCATCGGCGCACAAGGGGTCAATATGGCTGTTGCAGTCGTAGCACTCCAACGCCCTCGAACCTTCTGTTATACCGCAAAATGTGGATTACAATTGTTGCGACGAATGTGGAAAATCAGACTCACCAATGAAGAAACAGACCAGGAACACCGCCAGCAGAGACACGAGCCTGGCTGATCTTGGCGTCGACATTTTTTTATGAACTCTGAACACGGTTTACGAATGACGGACTCGTTCAGAATGGACGATACGAGGTCTCAGCGTTATATTATAATGTTGGATAAACGCTGGATAAACTATAGTGATCTTTGAACTTTATTTAAGTTATTAGAAACCGCAAACAGAATAAAATGTACTATCTCACTTTGATAACGTTGGTGCCTAATCAAGAGACTCATCGTCAACAGAGTCAGGACAAGTACGTAAAAAATAAACCCACGTGCGAGCCGACGCAGTCTCTTTACCGCGAAGAGAAGACTTATTGGCCTAGATGGCGACAATATTATCACATATCAATGGCACCTAACAAAATTCACTCGAGTTTAGAGAGGCTGATTATAAAAGACTTGACTCTAGTGTGACGATTATAATCCAAGTAACTCTACGGACCCCGATGATAAAACAGTGAACTTCTGTTCACTGTATAAGCGTAGAAGATAATTGTTTTATCATCTGGGTCCGTAGAGTTACTTGGATTATAATTGTCAAGCGAAAGTTGGGTCTTTTATAATTAATCAATCAGTCTGAAGTTGAGTGAGTTTCATTAGGGTTCATTGATATGTCCCCCCTCCCCCTTCCCCCCATTTCACAACTAACTGCAAAATTCGAGAATACGAGTTTGAAGAGCTTTCATTTCAGCTCTACTTCAGTGCAATCAATGATGTGTATAATATGTTGTACTTATGTAATAACGAAGAATTTTCTTCCTCTGGCTTTCAGACCACAGATACATAACATCCGAATAGAAAGTTGTAGGTCTAAAGATAACATAGAGAGGCAGCGTTCTATGCAGAAGTTACACCGATCTATACAGATCAGTGAAAAGTTTACGGAGACAGAAACAAAATCGAGTGTCGATCTCGATATATTTGATCGATGGTTTAAGTGATTTGCATGAGTATAAAAATAGCATAGAAAGTCGCTTGAACCATGCCAGGATTACGTGGAGATGAAGATGACCATGGAATCCACTACTTATTACGGTTTATAAAGTTAATTATTTACTAAAAATATTGTAATTATGATGAAACCTTAGTTATCTACTATAATTAATGGTTTTTTACTAATTAATTCCCAAGAGGATTATTATATAAGCCACATGCCTGCTATTAATAATGAAACTCATTCCACGGTTGACCTAGCGTTATCATACCTACGGCTAAGCGCTTCCCACTTTTAGCTTCATATCTCAAGAACGATTAATTGTATAAAACGTTGCGTCAGACCAAATTTGCAGAGAATTTTATGCTCTACAACTTTTGTAAACTACTCCAAATGTCATTTAGAGCAAAGGAGACAAGATATTTACGAAAGACCGGTTTTGCAACCTTTTACATCGAATATCTTGACTCGCGTACACGAGATTCTATAAAACTTTTCAGCTGACTTATAGAATGTCAAAACAAAGATTTACCCAAGTTTATAGCTTATTATCTTCAATTTTGAGGTTTACTCCTTTTTTCACCTCATATGACTGTACTACAATGCGAATGAACGGACGGAAAGAAAATCAGAGCCAGTGTTGAAAAGTTGGTAAATGTAAGAAGTAATGATAAAAAGTTAAAAATCATTTACATCGTTTTTTATCTACAATGCATAAATATTGCGGCGTAAAAATTGCACCGAGTATCACTTCGCTTTTTTGAACAATGATGCCACCACTTTTAGGGTTACGACAGCTAAGGATCAGTTGTTGAAATAATCGTGATAATCGATGAGAAAGCATTTGAACGTTCTCTGAAACGTATATGTAGTATGAAAAACTGATGATGTATATTTTACGTGAAAGAAGAAAATTATTCTACAACTAACAAGTCCAGCTATTATTTGTAATTTGACGTTAAAAAATTTGTATAACGCAGAACAGCATGCTTTGTGTGATATAACTTCATTTGTCAGTCACGAATTAATATGCAATGGGACGGCGATGGGACGTAGGATTAAAGTGTATCAAAATATGAATTATTAATAGTTCTCATGCGAACGAGTCCAACGCAGACTTCGCTGACATGCGTAATAAAATAAAAATATGCAGACCTTCTTGCCAAATCGTGATACCTAATTGTAAATACAAGTTTATAAACTTGAGTGTGACTAATTCGACAGCTTCCACGCGCTACAATTTGAACTGCCAATCAAAAAATGTTTAAAATGTACAGCGCTCTATGTTACATGAAACGAAATACGTAACACTGACACGGAAAGTATCCCAGATTGATATAGACTCTTGTTTGATATTTTTTCCATCAGAATCAACAATTTGAATTTCAGAATTGTGACACTATTTTGCGTTTCAGCGATTAAAAAACAAACCTGATAATCGTTTCCTCGAAGTAGATAAGCAATCCATTTTTGGAAATTTAATTTATTTTCAATTTGTAGTATTTGTCGGCACATTTTTTCATTGCGTAACTGAATCACTCGCTCGTAGATTTTCTGTAAATTCGCACGCATGTACGAATTTACCTCGCACTGATCCAAAACGGGATTTTCTCAACGTAGAATACAACATCCAAATTCTCCAATATAAACATAAATCTGGATAACTGTTAAACAGGGTTTATACTTTTGATTTCCTAATGGTTGTTAATACGGTAAATGATGTGCCAATCATAATTTCAGAACGAGGTATTCACGCCACTCACAAGACACCCGCCCCCGACGCGTTGCGTAATTTGAGGATGATCTCAATGCATACATTGTACGAAGGAAGTATTACATACAGCGTGATTAGTACCTGCAGTGCGTATAGGGTGGCGTCTGTAAGAAGGCTAAATATCTTCCCACTCTATCAGAATAGGTATGGTGACGGGGCGGAAAGAAATCTATTTCAACCACAGGTACACGTGTATACCAATAACAACTGATCATGTATTTGTATCCTGCACTGTTTTGACAAATATAATAATTTATACACCTGTACGTAATGTTTTAATAGATGAATGATTTGGTTTGTTCGTTAAAACGTATAGGACGAAGATTACAGAAAACAACGAACAAAAGCAACGACAAGAACATCAAAAAACCGCATGCAGCAAAAGGACTTGCGGATTGTACAGTGCACAATGCAGTCTTACAAATTACAAAGTATACAATTCTCTCGTGAGGATGCCAAGAATGAAAGATGACGACAGGACGAGAAAGAAGATGGGCGTGTGGCCATCTCCGGCATTACAATTGTTACCGTAACACGAGCAGACCTTCTGGTAACCCCCGTATCCACCCTTTTCGTAGCACTGATTTCGGAACCTCGATTCGTCCCAGCCACAGGTTCTTATGATTCGTCTCTCCGGTTTCACTGGAATCGCAAGCACAGTTCATTGAGGATGTCGAAATCTCGACTTAATCGAGGATCCGGGGTGTGGGATGTGCAGATGCAAAATCGCAGGACTCACGTTCGTAGACGGAGAAATCTACCGTCTGATCGATCTTCCGACACAAGCTGTACTTGATGCCGTTCTCGTTGTTGTGGCATATTCTCTTCAGCGAGTCGGGAGGAACGGAATCGGCGCACCGTTTGTCGATGTGGCTGTTGCACTCGAAGCACTCCAGGGCACTCGAATCGCCTTAGCGGGTGCATGAAAATCAATTAGACACAATTGTAACAATTGGCGACGAGTGCAGAGCGTGCGGAATCAGACTCACCGAATAGTATCGAGGCGCAGACGAGGACCGGCAACATGAGTGAAAGGACCATCCTCGTTCCCGGTGACATTCTTACAAACTTCTTCACGTCTACTGAGACCAACGAACGGCCGGCTTATCGTGAATGCCGGTGATGAGTGCTCCTTGTTCGGACGTGGGATGGACCCGGGGATGCGAGGCATCGCACTAGGCGAAACCCGGTGTCTTGCCATCAACGGACACTGGATTGAACTGGTCACCTCTGAACTTAGTAATTGGTCAAGTGGTTACGCGGGGTCCAGATCATTCCGCACTTCGCCGTCTACCTGCCCTTCGAGCAACCGGGTTTATTAAGGTCGGTGGGAATCCGATCGGTGCACGGAAGATGTCAAGAGAGACTTTTTACCAAGTGCAGCATCTAACCGGACGAAAGATACTTGGCAAATGCATGAGCAAAGCCAGAGCACATCTTTTCCGAGGACTGTTTCAAATCCTCGCTGACTTGACCCGTCGAGTCGGCGCAAATCGTCCATTCGCGTGCCACTCCTAATAAACTGGCAACGCGTGGCGCTCCGCAACGAACAGGAAGAAAAAAAATCATCAGACACTGAATCATAGTCCTGTGCCGATTATTCCCAATCCGCGACCATGCGTCGGACAATGTAACCGGCGAATTATCCCTCCTCTGAACTGAGTGAGCTACAAAGAAGCCTCACCATCGTGCTATCCAGGTTACTTCCGGTTTATAGTGAGAACGTAACATGCACCGAACAATTCTGTGATAAAACGATTGTTACACGGTTCTGAGAGCAGAGGGAATCGTCATTCACATAAGTACGTTACACACGGTTAGAAAAAACATGTCACAGCAGATCCACTCCAGTTTTTGGGTTGATTTTATCCATTTTTTAATATATTACTAAGTGAAAAAAAAGGACACTTTACAAATTAAATGTTGATACGACAAGTTAAATTTTAAAATTTCAATAATTTGCGGCATATTTACTAACAGAAATGTAGCTAATAACACAAACATAAAGTGGACTTGCTGGGACATTATGCTTAGGTAAATTTTTCTAACAGTGTAGCCTTCGAAATAAATTCACTTTTTCAGTATTAGTCCTGCAACATATGATTGACGATTCATACATGTATATAATCAAGTTTCATATTCCATGACCGAATGGTATAAGCAATAATTTCGAGGGCTCGAGTCGCAGTCCCGGTAAGGTTACTCATAGAGTTCCCAACATCTCCTCTGTCATGTGTTTCACGGAATGTAGAACATACTTAGAAATTACGTGAAAAACAATTGGACACAAATTATTTTCGGAAAATTTGTTTTTATTTCACATATATATACATTCATACTTATAAAATTTTTGACTTTCAAAAATACAAACATCTTTCATTATACGTACATTACAGGTACAATTTCATTCACTCTCAGCTTCTGTGTGTACATGTGTCTAGGTATATTTAGATATGATACAGATATATTTGGTCTGATGTAAATTTTCATTATCGTTGCAAATTCGCGTGATGTATTAAGTTATTGACTGGTATATTAACCTTTAGAGGGCCGACTTTTTTCCCTTGAAATTCGATATTTTTTCGAATTATCTGCTGACTCCTGAAAGAGCCAGGCCGACCCTCTCAAGGTTAAAAACTAATCTATACACAATTCCTCATTGTCTGATTAACTTTTTGTTTGCAAATTTTTAGAAACCTATAGTATTGTTAATAATAATAGTCAAAACTCTCTTTATTCCGCGTCATATTTGAATGAAAATAATTTATATTTCACTATAGAGATATATAGAGTTTTGGTTAATTGCTTGCTGGAAATACATAAAAAAACCTGCAACAAACAACTAACCAAAAGACAAGAAAAAACCTGACGCGAGTGACTTTTTTTCTAGGCGTCAATATTGTATAACGGGTGCGTCAGAGCTGCGAATCTTAGAACGCGGATATCTCTCTGGTTAGAATAAACAGAGCGACGGATGATAACAAGACGTTAACCAAGGAGGAGGAATGATGACCGTTGCCGTTGCAATTATCACCTGTGCACGAGCAGACCCTTTGTATACCACCGAATCCACTCCTGTCGTAACACTCGCCTTTGTACTTTGACTCGTCCCATCCGCACGATCTTACGATTCGTCTATCCTCGGGAACTGTAATCAGAATCTAAATGTACAAGTTCCGAAACGTGAAGCTCACGTCGCAAGATGATATTGAGCCGTTGCACTAATGTTATTGGAATCTTGAAAATGCCAAAAATTGACAAGAAGTTTGGAAGTAAGAAATAGTCGGACCGAATCATCGGATCATCGAGGAAATGACGTAGGGTATATAACGCAAGTTGAACGTACGTCCGTTAACCTTAAACTCGATCATCTGATCGATTTTCCTACACAAGGTGTGCTGGTCGCGGCATTGCGTCTTCATCGAGTTCGGAAGAACGTCATCGAGACACCGGCTGTCCGTGTGACTGTTGCACTCGTAGCACTGGATGGCCGTCGAACCGTCTATTAAATCGTCCAGACATGAGTTACGATATGTGTGAACGTACGTTTGAATAAAGTCTGACTCACCGAAGAGGGTGCAACAGGCGAGGAGCACCGCCAGGAGGGGCCAGAGCCCGGTTATCCTCGACATTCTCGAAGGTTCGTTTTGGAAGACTATCCAGCAAGGCCCGCAACTACGGGCTTATTGATGTTCCCGTCGATCGGTCCCGGTGTTTTATATTTCCAATGGGATGCTAGGATGCGAGACGCGATTATGCCGGCTACTCCTGCCGGTGTCTTGCTATCAACAAATGCTGGATCAAACTGGTTATCCCTGAACTAACTCTTCCATCCGCCCAATGGTCCGTGGATCCAGTTCATTCTGCTCGCGGGATTCGTGCTTAGTGTTCATCGACTACGGCGCCGTTTTTTCATCCGGTTGAAACGGCGCTCGAGGCATCTCTTTCTCTCTCTGTCTTTCTCGTTCGTTTCCGTTTCGCTACTCTCGGCGAAGCGGCCGTTCATGCGCCGCTCCTACGCGTGCGGCGGCGTGCTTGTACACACAAACAAATTAGGCACTCGTCGTCAAAGAGATGAAAAGTGCCTGCCTGGCCCTCATTTGCTGACTCATCGCTCTGCCAATTGTCCCCGAACAGCTACCGCGCCAGACATAACAATGCAACTGGTTCGAAGTACCGCCCTACCCTCCTACAACCTGCCGGAGTCGGTTGGAAAGGAATACTGTACGAACGTCTTTGATTCAAATTTCGAACGTTCTTGATCAAAATTCGTATTAATTCTTAAAAATGTGTAAATACATGCCTAGTTTTTCGTATAGAATTGTTAATTTTCGTAAATTTTCAAAAATTGCAGCAGCTTGTAGATTTTTTTACTGAAAGAATACAAATTTTCATGAAAATGTACAAGTTTTCATGAGAAACTATGTATAATTGTACGAAATGTCCAAATTTCCCTAAAAAAATTCGTAGAAATCATTATCACCGGGGGTAGCATCAAGCTTACTTACTTCCGTTTTGCAAGACGAAACTTGCCTAACAGTAATACGATATACCATATTCCTCCTATTCTTTGAATGCAGGAAATAATATTACTTGCTCGAAGCATGATTGTCCTCATTTGTATCCTTTCTCTTTGAAACAGGAGCTGCTCTTCAGGGAGTTCGAACAGGCCTGCGAGCAGAGCGGAGCCTGCAGGATGCTGCAGCAACAAGGTAACAGCATAACGAAGGTGCGATGCATCAGGGAATGCGTTTCGCCATCCTGTTACCAGGAGATCTACCTTCCCGACCAGGTAAGCGCTGCACAGCGAACCGTAGGAAAAAAAGTTCATATCGCTCAAGCTTCACAACGATCTTATTTTATTCGCAGTTGGAGGAGGGAGAAATTGACGTAAGACTGAATTCCTTCAAGGGTTGCTTCATGCAGCGAAGTGGCCGACCCCGGAAATAACTTATGCATTATACGGCATAATTTTTCATCCCTCATCACGTATATGTATTCGAGATTCGATCACGCCAGGTAGTGTATCTATTAGTAATTGAATTCTTTTTAACGTTCGATAAATTTTTCTAATTATATCACGAATTTAAACTAGTATTTAGATTATACATACATACATGTATAAGTATATATATATATAATTAATGGTAAACTGAAGTGAAATACTCGTGGCTTTAATATACTTATCTACACCGTCGCCTACGCTAGGTACGCGTTTGTGTGTATCCATAGTAAGAAAAAAAAATACAAATTTTGCGGTACTGAGCGCGATACTTTCTATATACAATTTTTAAATGCAGACGTGTGACGCACGTAAATATTGTAATCGCCTTTTAAAGTTTTACGTATATTTATTACGAAAGAATTGACACTATCTAGGTACTATTATAATAACTATGCTAATGCTATTTTCAATAATAAAAAATCATTTATATCCTGCAGTTACAAATGAAAGATCATATGATGTCATTATTAACTATCAAAAATGAACTCGGTTGATCGAGCTCAATTATCTAATTAATTTAATGCCACTCGTTTAGGTCTAACGAATTGTTTCCACATTTAAATCTCGCGCCTAATTTTGAATTTCATCACGGATGGCGTCACCGGTTGACTCTACCACCCCGCCACCTTCGCGTACTTGTTTAAACTATAATTTGTTTATTCTTCACTCAAAACTGATTGGCATTTTTTTCGCAGTTCGATAATCATACGGTTTGTTACGCAACAAAGAGTCTCTAGAAAGCAGCCAAAAGGTTCTCAATCATGGACTAAACATATCAAGCTCATTGTGATAGTTTTATAATGAAGGCCACGTTGAAACTACGACGAAAATTGGAATTCGTCGGTATGAATAAAGTCGAATTTTTTCGAATAACAGTCGGAAACAGGGACAGGTACAAAATAGATATTGCCCGTTGCATTTGACGGTTTCCTGCGAAGAAAATAGGAATTGGATTTCTTGAGAACAATACGGAATCACGTTGAAGTATCGATTGGAATGGAGCAAAGAACGAATACCGGAAATCAAAGGCCGCCCGTCGCACGCAGGTAACAATTATTATCACTAGACAAAACAATGCGCAGCATTGAAACTAGTAGTCGATGATTGATTGCGTGATACAGGCGCAAGTATTGCTGTAATATTTCGCGTAGTAACTCCCTTTGTTCGTATTCTCACCGAAAGATTATATTCCAAAGTCCGCGGGCCTACATTGTTGCGCGGCAGAATTGATTCGTGTGTCTTGTAACGTATGTCAAGCGGCGTTGCCAACCCATCAAACGAATATATCTATTTAGATGGCACCACAATAATTCGTTCAGCTAATTTAATGGCGCCATAATAAGTCGTCATATTTCTCATTTTCAAGAGTGATGTTTAACGGTATTGAAACATATTTAGTGATTTCTCTATCAGTATTGAAATTTCGTCAAAGATGTTCAGATTTTATTCAGATTCCGGCCTAAACGGCAATATTTCTTAACGCGAAAACAACTTTTTACTTTGAACGGACTCAAATTTCTTTAGAAATCCTACTGAAATTTTTTTGCGGTTGGCAAGGCCGATGAGATGCGGTATCTCGACAAGAATATTGGTACGCCTGACATCAGTGTCGGCGAATTAATAGGCGAGAAAGAAGATCCCCTATGCATTAGCTGCTCATTGTCAGAGGTTGATTCAACCAGTCTCAGTAACGGCGGCAAACTCGGTCGGTAAGAAGGGGCCGCGGTTGGTCGAGGGTAGATTTTCCGTGGATGGCGCTGCGGTCGCAATTAGTTTCACAGCGGTCGTCGCAGTTCGACGGCGCTGCTACGGGAGCCAGATCTCAATGGTCGGTTGGTCGTGGTCATCAGCTGTGAAACGTAACAACAACGGAACGCGACGAGGAACGCACGAACGAACGGACGGACGGAGGTGCGTACATACGTACGACGTTTTACGGTACGATAGTGCGTTAGATTGACGCGTAAATGGCGGTGCTACCAGAATGAGGTACGTCGTCCTCGTGCCGCGTAGTAAAGTTGTAATGGGTCTCGTCGCCGAGGGATCGTGCCCTTCGACCCGGTGTTACCGCAACAAATGACACGAGTCATAGTTCAGAGGTTACTAAATCCTCGGTGTGAAACGACGACAACAACAGCGACACCAACAACAGTAACAACGAGAAGGAGGAAGGAACTCTGACTCTTACGCGCGTACAAGGTTGTGCATAGAGGTACGGGATCGCAGCACTGCATACGCATACACACACACACACACACACACACACACATCCGCGAGCCAATGGTGCGGAAATAGTGCTGCCCGTGTGCTCGAGAACGATATTAAAGCGCGAAAAATAGCCCCGTTGCAACAACAATAATAATCATAATAACGATCAGCGCAACAACGGTGCGTAAACACGAGTGGAAGTCGAGTGAAGAGCGCGTTCGGGGCGACAATCGTGGAAAAAAGATCTCGTGGCCAGGGGGGGGGGGCTCGAAAAGGGATTATAATTCTTCTGGACGATAATATTCACTCCCGAATTTTTGAAGATCAAAAAGAAGAGTTTTCTAATCCCTGATAATTTACACGCGAGTCGACGCGCCGCCCGTATTGCATTGCCCGTGGTGGTCAGATTCGAGGCTTGAGAAACCGTAGACTTGGCAATACTTGTAAAATTCACGTTGCTACCAGCAGGACGGTTCGCGTAAAATATTTATATCACCGTTTTTCCATACTCTCTTTCTCCTTCGCCTCGATTAGAAAGACCGTGAGCGCGAATATTATTCGTTGCTCTGCAAGTACTGTAACGCGTTGTCGAGTATGTCTCTATGTTGGTGAAAACCGAGAAGCATTTCGCTCGCGTTTCTGAACCTAGATTCGCCACGTTGCCCCGAACGATTGAGATTGGGAAAGTAAGTCGCTAAAGTTTACTCCCTGACCTGGCGGTAGGTGTTGAAATCCCGGTTCGTCGGGCGAAGGACGGGCGGGGATTTAATTCTCCGCATTGGACGGACGGCCCCGCCGTTTACGTTACACTTACATGCAAATAATAACTACGTCGTTTACAACCTCCGGGTCCCGCGTATAATCCTCTTTGCATCGCGGAAAGAAGGGATAAGCAAATAAGAGAACCCTATTGGTTTTTTACAAACGTTATCTATCCGTCGCGATTTGCCGACGGCGGAAAACTCGGTTTTATTCCACACGCGGACCAAAGGTATTATTTTTCAAGTTTTCTACCCCCCGCCGTTGAGGGGAAAGAGAGAAGGAAGTTTTTTTTTTTTTTCTTATACAAAGTATGCAAGGACGCACAGTTTTTTTAAAAGCTATGTATACTTGCAATTTCGTACGAAAAACTGCGAAATCCTGTGCCGTCGGTAAGGAGGACTTCTACTATTTTGTTTCCCTCTTAAAGTAGGCATATTGCGATAGGTCTTTGATTCGCGCGGAGCTTTTTCGTCGACTCTCGCCCCCTTATGCGCGTTATTTTTGGACCGACGGTGGTCGTAACGACGTTTTCACTACTTTACCACACTCTCTTTAACGGCCGTTAAAGGTACGAGGAAGCTAACGCGAAACCGCGTTAAATTTAAATTTACACACACGTGTCGTGTATTTATAGTCTTGTTTTATGTATGCAAGAGTACAAATTTGTCGTCGTGCGTTCCGCGGCGATTTCATTTATGCGCACGCGGCGGGGTGGAAAATTGTTGAAATACAGGGTGTTGGAGGGGGGGGGATTGATGGGTGATAAAATAACGCACGATATGCGTGCCGCGAAAAATCTTGCGCGTCTATCAGGGTTTTTTTAAATAAGAAATAAATTATTCTCCTTCGTTCAAACAGGTTCAAAAGTTCCATTTAGATGTAAATAATACGCCTGTTACAGCTTTAGCTCGAAATATTAATATCATTCAAGAGGTTTCGCATCGAACTTTTCTAGTTTCCATAACAATGAACACGGAAAAAAATTGTATTTGCTCTTTCTGATTTTTATAACTAGATAAAAATGCGTCGTACAAAAAATTCGCAGACATATTTTCGTGGGGAATTGAACGATCTTCAAAAAAGGTCTCTTATTATTTTCTGATAAATTCACTCGTTCAAAAGTTATTTGAGGATGTTGATAAAAAAATCTTACTTGAAAGAGTAGATTTATCGTAAAACGATAAGAGAGACTTTCTTTGAAGAGCGTTCAACTCTGTACAAAAGTGTGCCTGTGAATTTTTTCGTTAGGACCGATCGTTAGCTAGTTATAAAAATTACAAAGCGCGAAAACCATTTTTTCCATGTTATTTTCGTGGGAAATAGAAAAGTCCGATGTGTAACCACCGGCGCTGCTCTCTCGTGTTATTATGTTTCAGAAATGATAATATGACTTTGTAGATCGTTCGTTCCTTTTCAGACTCTTGAACGGCGAAAGAACTCGCTGTTTGCCTTGTAAAAATTGTTATCTTGTCTTTCTCTCTCTCTCTCTCTTTCTTTCTCTTTTCCTCTCTTTTTATTTCTCTTCCGTTATTCACTCTTCTTTGTTATCGTCTTGCTGGCTAATTCACTTGAAAATATAATTCATGCAGACTCTTTTTTTTTTCAAAAATGTAATTGTTGTTGTTCGCAAATTTAATGTTACAACGAAGCATTTTTAGGTTACGTTGTTACTTCGAATTTTTTAATACAGCAATTATACGACTCGCGTATTTTGCCAATCCAATTCCGTAAAAATCCAATTGCCGTGTTCGGGTTAGCAAATCGTTTTCACTTTGAGATTTTTTTTAACGGGATTGAAGTCAGTAACTTTATCGTAACGAAACATTGCGGAAGAAAATCACTATTTTCTTATTTCTTCAATGGCTTTGAAATATTTATCACGGCTTACCGAATTTCAAACAATTCCATCAAAATTGCAAAGTAACAATTTTTCCTCGGCATGAATCGTCGTTACGATAACGTTCCTAACTTTAACCTGTTATTATGGGATTGTGTAAAATTCGGTAAACCGTAATAAAACAAAATATACTCATATTTTGAAATATTCGTTCCTTCAAAGTCATCGTAAAAAATGAGAAAATACTGACGTTTTCCTCAATATTTCGTAACGAAAACGTTACCAACTTAAGACTCGTAATTTTTTACTCTTCATTTGTCGTCACTATAGGTTTAGCGTCATGTTTTTTCACCGGAAATATAGTTCTTACGACACGTGCGTGTATCGGACGGTCTAATTGCAAGCCTGATTAACACGTCAAGGCCCTTTACATGTATAATAATAATAAACATAATGTTACAAAGCTTGACCATATTAGGCTAGGCACGCTACGCGTAGTAATTCTCATTATTTATCTATCTGATTGTTTGTTTTTTCCTTCTAATCTTGCGTCTTACGTACGCGATTATTTTCCTTCAAAGCGAGAGATTTTCGTTAATTATTTACATGCATAAAGTACGCGTGTAATAAAAACGTGTTTTTCTCGACCACTCGTTAACAGTTTTCTTTTTGTTCTCAATTTACAGATACCGTTACAACTAAAACATCAACAAACAACAGCTGATCGTACGCGCAAGTGTGTGTTGCACGTGTCCGACGATTTCCACCGTGTGGTAAAAACATCACGCACCGTTTACAAAGTACACTCGCCGTTTAAACAAAGAACGAAACGAACCAACCAAAAACAAAAAAAAAAAAAACAAAAAAAGAAAAGAAACAAGAAGAGGAAAAGTAAACTATTATACCTACGTATGTAAAAGAGAAAGGAACGGGAAAACAATCTTAATATTATTATGCTATGTGTATATATATATATATATACACAATATATGCTTTACGAATATATAATACATGTAGTGTTTCCGAAACAAAGGCAGGCGAGAGGAATACAATTTAAAATAATTCTATTTCTTACTCTTATTTTAATGTAAATTGAGAGACTGAAATCGAGGAATGAGGAAATAAACTTTCGCCGAGATGCAAACCGAAATTATGTACCGGAAGGCGGCAACGACGATGGGAACGCCGTCATCGTCCTCGGCGACGGTTGTGAAAAGAGAGCCGAAGGATGCGAGAGAGACGATTCACTCGGGTCACTTTATGGTTTCGGACTTCGAGGCGGAGGCCCAGGATGACGAGGACGAGCTTGCCGTTCCCGTGCCCGAGGAGGAGGCCGCTCGTCTCGCCATAATAGCGCCGCCAGGATTTTCCTTGGAGAAATTTGTCACCGGATCGTCGACCAGCAGAAACTCCTCACAGCAGCTGAGCATCGAGACTTCCCTGAACAAACTCTTTCAATGCATGTCCCTCGCCTACAGGTGAGTTAGAGTTTTGCTTATTTTTGCGTTGAGGAAGCAAGAATGAAGTCGAATAAGAAACGCTGACGGATGAGTTTTTTAACTTTTCGTATCTCTGTTTTTAGAGAAAACAAAAAGGAAGCTGTTGTTATCACCAGACGACAGATTTTTATTAAATATCAGTTTTCTATCGTGGTAGTTGAAAATGATTTTTCGAGGTAACGAGTTTACTTTTTATCCTCGAAAAAAGAAACTGGCCTAAACTAACTTTTTTTGTACATTGTATTTCGCTTAAATTCGAATTGAATTTGATCCGAACATAGAGTTAATAAGCTGAGCGATTTAGGTTTTATTGTCAGTAAGTTACTAGAACTGGGAAAATGTCGGGGGAAACTAGATTTTAGGTTATGGAAAATCTGGAAATGTTAGGGAATTTTTTTCCCAAAAATTTGTGGCCACCCTGATGCACGTATGAGAACGTATGCGATCAATTTATTTGTCCGACGATATCTCGAGAACGATTTACCGGATTTCAATGAATTTGGCTTCAATTGTCGCGGCTTTTCCAAACTTAGAATTAATCACAGTTTGGCTTTAATCGGTTCAGTAATTTTTGAATTATTTAAATAACACGATCCCAAAAAAGAAAACAAACATCATGTTATCTTGAGATCGGATCAAAGGATTCTGATAAACCTTGGTACCCCGAAGTTTTTCCAACCGCTGATCGCGAATCTGAGATTAGATTGCAGATGTTACAAAATGCCGGATTCAATATGGCGGACCAAAATCCAGAATAAATCGATTCGGACGAAACTCGGTACTTGACGGTTTTCGAAATTGCTGATCACGAATATGATATGAAATTTGCAAAATTCAAGATGGCGGATACTATACGGCGGACGAGAAACCGAAAACATGCTCTTCGGCTTTGAAATTTCATATCTCTATGATTTTTTGAGACGGTAATTAGGAATCCAATCCGATATTCAATTTTCATTGCGGCTGTTATTGTTGTTGTTGTTATTATTGTCGTAGCTCGAAATGAGTTTGAAAACGGGAAGTTCAAATGCTGTTTCACTTCTTTCATATTTTGCTATCTAAATAACTCAGAAACAACGAGGTCGACGAAATTTAGATCTTGGTCAGTTCCAAGCTGAGAAAAGCTGCGTCGATTGAGACGAGAATCATCCAAATCCGTTGAGTCGTTCTCCTGCAGATATCGTTGAAAAGAAATAAATTGACTCTAGTCGTTCAGAAATTTCGAGATCTAGTGAAAAGTCAACTTTTCATTTCCACGCTGTTTGCAATAACTTCCCTTATTCTTTTGTCTCTTCTAAAAAAAAAGGCGGGGGGGGGGGGGGGGGGGGGGGGGGGCGAATCGGAAGCTGAAAAGTAGGTATAAAAATCGAATTTGTCGTGGATCGGGAGGATTTTCTTCTTGACGACGAACTTGTGCGGTAATTGGAGAGGGCCGAGAAAAATAATAAAGACGACGGCAGAAAACTTTTATATTCCAATTGCCGCCGATGTGCATAACGTGTGTTATTATTGTCATTATTGTTATCGACGACTCGTCGACGTTCACGTGCCGAAGAACAAGCTGCAATTGGCTTCGTTAAGATTTATTTGTTTTTCGCCACGTACGTGTGGCTCGAGACTCCTTTTTCTCATCGTTATAATACGCATGTATGTACATAATGTTATATTATTGTTGTCGTTGGTGTAAAATACTGTACCTTATACTCTTCTTCTTCTTCTTCTTCTTCTTCGTCTTTTTCTCTTCTTATGCCATTCAAGACGCCGGTTTATACTCGCGACGCGATTGATTCGATCGATCGATCATTTTGTAACCTGACAGACTCTTCTTCCGCTACCGTGGACGTCACTTTGTCTCTACGCCTGTTTTCTCCCATTTGAATACACACACACACACACACACACACACACACACACACACACACACACACACACACGCGCGCGCGCGCGCGCGCGCGTTTATCATATAATAATAATAATAATAATAATAATAATAATAATAATAATAATAATAAACAACAACAACAATTCTTTATTGATCACAAGATTCGATTATCTACAAAATGAATACAGCTTCCCAACTTGTAGAGTTTTCCAGATATTTCGTTTAGAGTGTTTGAAAAATTCAAACCGGATTAGACATCTTTTAGAATTTTCCTACCGTGTTCCAGTTTCACGCAGCTTCGTTTCAAGCTAAAAACTAAATTTTCGAAGGGTTCGTAAGAAAAAAAAAAAAAATTGAAAGAAAAACTACCCTAATTTATAAGCACACACATTATATAGATGCGACGTTATCCGAAAAGTCGATGAAAAAAATCTTCACCGTAATTATGTAACAAATACGTAATATTTGTTTTATTGAGAATTTTTTCTGGTACATACAAAGTTAAAAAAAAAAAAAAAAAGAAAAAAAATGTCCACGGGTAAATCCTGCAGTAAATTAGTCTAGTCTTTTTTTAAATTCTTTGTCGCGAGAATAATAACAGCTGCAGGATAAATAGATTAAATAATTCTTTTTATCAAATGGGTCATTTGTAGACCGACTAAAGAACGGAAAGGAGAGGGATTACCAAGGCGATCTCAGTATTACGCAATTCATACGTCTTTGGTATTATAAAATTCGTTCTAGATCGAGTCGACTAATTCACCTACAATATGCTTAATTCATATTTTTACAAACTTATATCTAAATCTTTATATGATGCATGTTATATTCGATATACGATTACATTTAATTGACATTAAATTTCCGACGTACGGTTTTATTATTGTACGAATGAAAAGTATCGAAATTTTATTATAGCCATCGTTCTCTTACTAATAATGTTAAACGGTTTCGAAAAATCACTCTCATCATTTCACTTACGCAAAATAAGCTCTCAACTCCGCGAGGTTGAAGTTCAGGGCCTCCGCATGTGCCGTTTGTTTTTTGTACGAGACTTGCAACCGATTGCAAGATCTTATTAAAAATGAGGCTTAAGTTAGGCTAACGTCATTCCGACGATTCACCTTTCGGAAACACCCTTATTTTGCAATTTTAGAAAACTCTGAAATTCAGTAAATTATATGATAGGGTGAAGCGGTAATTCAGATTTTAAAATCTTGCCCACTTTAAAGTCACTAGAAATTTGAAAATAGTAATTTTTATCAAGCCGACGTTGGTAAATTTGTTTTAATGATTCGCGTTTCGGATAAAATCGTCATATTTATCGGTTTCAGAAATTTTTTAAAGTGCAGTAAATTATAATAAGGAAACTATAAAATTGCAAACTAGTGATTTTTTCCCTATACGTTTCGTCGTCACGTTAACGTGACTAACTTCAGCCTCGTTATTAGAAAGGATCGCGTTTCGCACAATCGTACGAAATTCTCCACAATAATTTTTCATATAACGCATATAATATTTATAATAAACGTACGCGAATATATACATATTTATTTGAAATCGGACTTTGAGCTCGCGAGTTACGTCCGATAAGAAAAGACGACGAGGCTGCCGATCGTTGAGCGCGCGAAGCTAATAATGGTAAATAGAATGTATAACATATGTACGCACGTTCGATAATAATTCAGTACACGCATGATTTTATGCAGAGAGACGCTTCTCGCAGTCCGAATAACTCTGTATAATATATAATATACCTATATTGTGGATAAAATTTGTCTCATACGATATACGCTTACGTCTGCAGGGTAGCCAATGTTAGAGAATTTAGAAGGGGTTGTGGTAAACCTGGAATTGTCTGGGGATTTTTAATTTGGTCATGGAATAAACTAAAAACACCAGTTTTCTATCGTAGGAATTAGAAATGACTTGTCGAGGTGTCAAGTTTACTTCTTATCCCCGAGAAAAGAAATTTGCTTAAACTGACTTTTTTTTGTACGTTGTATTTTTCTTACACGATTCGAATTGAATTCCAACGGAATACAGAGTTAACAAGCTGAACGATTTAGGTTTTAGTAACTTACTGGAAACTGCGAAAATGTCGCGGAAAACTAGGTCTTAGATCTTGGAAAACCTGGAAATGTGATGGAATTTTTGTCTCAAAAATTGGTGACAACCCTGGTGTTTATAATTGTACTATAAAAAAATGCGTGCATTGATTTATATTAATAATTAATGCTTCGAATTAATCGCGTAAAATTATTATTATTAGAGGATCTCTTTAATTTATCGGGTAGGTAAAATTGGAAGGGAAATTATACATATATATATATATATATGAATACAATATATATGTGTGTGCGCCTTTTTAATTACGCCATTATCTTATTTGACCCAAGACGATGTTGCTGGCGATTGTTTTGTTTATTTATTTATTTATTTTTTTTATTTATTCTCCCACATATCATTTGCCTCGGATTCGAACCGTTTTCGCGTCGCGAGAAAAACTAGATAATCAATTATTATCGAACGGAGAGTCCGCTCGTCGCGAATCGAATCCGCGATTGAGTTTAAAAAGGCAAGAAGAATAAGAAATTGCGCGATAAAGAAAGAGAGACAGAGAGAGAATATAGTTGTAAAGTAAAACAAGATCTCGGGCCCTGTCTTTGCCTTTGTTTGTGCAGCGGCAGCAGCATCCAGCATGGCAGAATGGATTCAATATTAGCATATAAGCGGTCAATGCCACCGCCAGCAACTATTTCTGATACATGAAAATATATCTACGGATGCATGCGTCTGTGTGTATCAGCTGTTCACCTTCTTATATGCTTCTCTCCCTCTCTCTCAATTGGCGAAAAAAGAAATAGAGAAGGACGAGATAGTAGCTATTTTTGTACGGAATGAATATCGATGCGTAAGATACCTGTATATGTATTATTATACAGATATATATTTATAAAACACAACTCCTACGTCTATGCGCAGATTTTCCAAAATTAAATTTTGCTCACTCATCCGCAGGTTATTGAGTCACGTTTGTTGTATGTACATATATTACGATAGTATATGTGCAACTGTTGTGTTGTACTTATTACAGAATTTCGAATTTACTAAATACCGATACAGATGCGAACCTTTTTCTTTTCTTCTTTTATTCTTTTCATCTTTCTTTTTCACAGCACCGCTGAAACGCTAAAGTTCCTGAAGCTCTTTGCTTTTCTTTGGTATAATAATAATAATTATTATTATTATTATTGTCAATGTTCTTACTGTTACTATGTATTGTAAAATTTAATACTTCCATCCTTTTTTTTTTTTACTTTCTTTTTTGAACGTATTACTAGATGAAAAACAAAAGTACAACGTACAAGTTAAATGTTGACGCGACAATTCAAGCGCGTTAAAATTGAAAGTTGAATATTTCCAACACTGTATACCAAGTACAAAACGAAACGAGACGAAAGAAAAAAAAAAATTTTTGTCTCTCCGATAAGGAGAATCGGCGAAGTGAGAATCAAAAGATACCAGAAAAAATTTTACTTTCCTTTCCTTCCTCCTCCTCCTCCTCGTACTTCTGTCTTATCGTCGTCGCAGAGGACGAACAACATCGTTGTAAATCTATACGCGGCGATACATTAACACCCTTGCAGATATCTTATCGTACAGTACGTTATACGTATGCACGTAGCCATGCATGCCATGTCGTCTACCCCCCTCCCCCCTTGTACGCGTGAAACAATTATACCTGCGACGATAGGTGGAGACGCTAGAGGCGCGTACACAGCATATGTGTGTGTGTGTGTGTGTGTGTGTGTATTTAACATATGTGTATGCATCATTATCTTTATCTCTATATCCTATATAGATTGATATTATTATACCCAGGCACACCTGTATTAGGCCTAATCTATACGGCAGAAATTTAAAAATAGGACTCGCATAACCGACGATTATCACAGTATGATTATTATTATTGCATTACTTTGTCTCGTTTTTCATTGATTGGTTTATTTTGTTACGTATTATACGATTATTATTTATTTACTTATTTATTTTTTTTTCGCTTTCTTGAAAATAACAAATTCATTTTTTCAATGTATAATACGATCGGATACGAGAGATCAGAGGGTATGAAAATCTTCATCGCAGGTATGCTGTGGCATTTAATTTTATTGTTGGTGCGTTTCTTTTTCTTCGTCTCGATAATAGTTCGAAGAAAAATTACGCATAATCGTACCTGGCAATATAGTAACACTAGTGCCAACTGAAACCTTCGCAGTTACAGATTTTTCGGAACATTGTTACTCTTACGATAAAATATATAGTAAGTAAAAAAAAAAAAAGTTTTTTTCCATGTAAATATTTCCGTGAGAAAGTTTGATCACAAAGCGGAATATCTCGAAAGTGAGGTTAAAATCTTTGAAAATTAGCTCATTTTTATATTTTGTTTGCCTTGCATCGTTCGAAGTTGATTTGGAGGGTGGAACGGAAAAAAATCGTCAACGCCCAAAAACAAAGACCACCCTAATATTGTTTGATTCGACGGTCACGGGTTGTGTTACGTTTATTGAGATCGAGTTTGTTTCGCGCTCGGCCGACCGTGGCGCTGCAGGTATCTCAGTGTTGCCAACTTAACTGTCTAGTGGAAAAAAATTAACCGTCTCGGATTCGTTCTCCCCAAGCGTACATCCGTAGTGCATACAACGAAATTAAAACAACGACAAACAATCACAAGGTTAACGGTACAACACCGCAATCGTTTTATATGACGGCGGAGAGACAATTTCGTGTACTTACCGTATAATAATATGATACTCTAAATTGAATAATACGCTTGGTCATGTTTAATTAAATGTTACGCATACCCCTCCCTACATTTACATAACATCTGTGTATGTATATTAGGCATCCAAGTTTCGACTTTACACTAACTTATCTCTCTCTCTCTCTCTCTCTCTCTCTCTCTCTCTCTCTCCCTCTTCTTATTGTCAAGTCAACAATATAGGTATGTAATAGAGGCATATAAAATTGTAATTTTTTTTTTTAATTAATTATTCTCTCTCTCACTCCCTCTCCCTCTCTTTCCATCTCTCGTGTTTTGCTGTATACATGTATGGAATATACGGTATTATATAAGGTAGATCATGTACACAGGCAATTGACAAAAACACGTGGATGAATCGGAGAGACCGACGACGAGCCTCCTTCGTAGGCGCGTCTTGTTACATACGATATTATACATACGTGTTTATACACACGTACGTGCATACATGCCTACGGACACATGCATCATCGACACGAGCGTGTTTCGCTTTCGTTTCGTCGTCGGCACGAGCAGCTGATATCCCGACGTCACATGTTATGTGTAACACTCGGTCGTTTACAGTTCCCACTTTATACTCCGGGTTGTACAATGTTAAAAATGATGATAATATTAATGACGATGATAATAACAATAATGATAGTACACGTTTCTCAACAACGTCACGTATACGTACACACCGGGGGAAATTTATAGTTCCGGTTAACTATTTTCATTTTTTACCACAATCGAAAAATATTGTTCTAGGTAGAAAATGAAAATTAGTTTTACAGATGTTACCGGAAAGTCTAGTGTCCGTTACTATTCTTTATCATCACGATCGCTGTTGCTAGATTTTCCTGCAACCGTTGCGAAAATTTAATACTCGTGCAAGAATAAATTGACGTTGAAGCCTTGTTTAGCTAAAAAAAAGTAGAGTAAACCGAAGGAACTGATTTTGCGTTGCAATTATCAAAAACACGTATGTTCATATATTTACACCGACTATAAGGAAATTCGGTGCCGATAGAATGCGACAAGGCAAAGCAAGGAAAAGGCGAGACTCTCGCAAGTTGTAGGCAAGCCGATCGGCAGCAAGGCTCGAGAGGTTTAACTCTAGACACGTTCTTGTAATAATAAGTACGTTTTAGATAATTTGCCCCGGGGCAATCCGCAGTAGGCACGGAGTTGCGTAAGAATGTGGAAATTTTTTTTTTTTTAATTCACACATATGGGGCATTCCACGTCAAATCAGCAGCCCATGTACCTCACCCTCATCGATTTTAATCATTTTTTAGTATGATGTTCGTACCGACTCGAAAAAAAAAGTCTTTTTTTAGCCACCGGTAAAATTTGAAAGAAAAAGAAAAACATGGGGAAACCAATCGAAAAAACGCCATTTCTAAAAATCTGATATAATTCGCACAGATTCTATGATTCGAAATGTGATTTTCAAACACCTCGTGATAATGGGAGCGTGAAATGTGGAATGCTCCGCGTACACTCGTTAATTACTATCATCATCGTCATCATCGTTGTTTATTACATTCTTTCGAAATCACCAATTAGAAGGAAATCAGAAGAAAAAAGAATAAAATAAGGAAAAAAATCAAAGAGACGGAAGAATTAACTTAAGCTTATACGGTATTCTAATCAGGCAGCTTATCTCGCCTCTAATATAAAATAAAATTGTTGTAAAATTCAGGGTTATACAGATGCTTGGCAATATGTTTTCGTGAATGGGAATTTTTTTACAGCATATTGAAGTTAATTACGTTATCTTAACGACGATTCGTGCTGGGGAAAAAACCGTTATTTTGGGAGCTTCGAATTATTTGAAATTCGGTAAACCGTATGACAAGAGAAATCATAGTAATATTTTGAAATCTTCGTTCCTTCAAAGTAATCGTGTGTATGCGTGTGCGGGTGTGTGTGTATACACATATAAGAAAATATAAGTGATGTTTTTTCCCAAAATGTTTCGTTACCAATAACTTTAATATCGTAATTTTTTTCTTACGACACACACACACGCATGTATGTATTTATACGTATAATCGTATATACAGTTGTACTATATGAGAAATAAAAATTTGTTCCAGACAGAAGTTGACATCGCCAAAATGGAACCGTTTCAAAGGTATCAGACTCCGGTGGAAGGACAAAATCCGTTTGAACAACGTGATATGGAGATGCTGGCACATGCAGTGTGAGTAACGATAATGCGACACCGTTACATTGTAATGAAGTCCGATAAGATACGATCGTTTCTGTATTTAAAAAGAAAAAAAAAAAGAGAGAAAATACAACTCCGCAAAAGCTTAAGAAAATTATATCCGATATTCGTGCGTGCGCGCATAGCGAAGCTTTTAAATACGATACGACGGTCAACTTTTGTGCAATAATACGTATATTATAATGTTGTGTAATTAGGCATTCCGATAAGTGAGTTCAAACGGACAGGGAGGAGACAAGTTCAAAAACAGGGATAGAGAATTATTGCCAACCAAAGCTATTTTTTCCTCGTTAGGATTATTGTATAATATATGCATTTGAATCGGATTCGATTACAAGGCCACGGTTTTCATAAATTTCATAACTTATTTTCCCATGTCTGATATTGAAATATATTCATATATAACACCTAATGTTGTAACCCCAATCGGAATATAAACATTACAATTCATTCTACGCGTGATGTAAACTTCCAAGTACATATTATATATATATATATATAATTATATATATACATATACATATTATATATATATATATGTAATGTATCTAGAGCAACGAAGAAAAGAACTGATAAAATTTTGGCCGCCAAGCAGTTGCGCCTCGCGTAACTATTTTTTCTTTTTTTTTTTAATTTCTTTTTCTTCTTTTTTTTTACGTCCGTCGGTCCAAAGGTGCGCATTATTATTACATACAGAAACTCGTACGTATAACACAAGTTTTTCTAATCTGTGAAAAGGCGATAACGATTGTGCGTATATATACATATACATATGTGTATATATGTGTGTGTACGTATATAGAGTATAATAAACGTGATCGCACGACATGCGGCAGGTGGGAATTAGCGGAAAAAAGGCGCGACTAACGATAAATAGTTATTTTGCAAGGTTGGACGACGCGAGAGATTACAATTTGAGATCGTTAGATTTGGCCGGTAATTGTCTCCCCTGCAGCATAACAGCCGCACGATTTTCACACGTGCTTTTGCGGCACGGCCGACAATCGGCGCTGCCAACTTATCGGACGAATATTTCCTTAAATCGCGCCAAAACAATTCTGCGAGTTCTTTATAATTCTCTATTTCAAGATTCATTCTTTGACGCTATCGAAACGCAGTAAATACACGATTACACGGTATGTTTTAGTTTTTCGATTGTGGTAAAAAATGAAAATAGTTAAATTTCTCTCAGTGCAGGGACAGATTTCTATCCTATGGAATCCGAATTGTAATTATAAAGATATTGGAAACTCGTATAATATGTTTTTATTTTTAATATCTAGGATCACCAACTTGTCAAATAATTGCCTCTGAAAATCTCATACGCTGTCTAATTGGTGCATATTTTCTCAGGAATCTGACAATTGGTTGATTTTTAATCTGTCGTTTCGATTTCACAGACAATATTTAGAGATTTCGTTATCGGTAATGAAATTTCGTCAAAGATCTTGAGATTTTCTTCGGATTCCTACCCGAAGGGCAATATTTCCTTTTTTCCTTAAACGGACTCTAAATTCTTTAGGGTTGGCAGCGCTGCTACCGTTAAATATTTTAGTGAAAAAACTTTGGTCAAGAAGCGTGGGGGGGGGGATAGTAGAAAAATAGCGATACCAAGCGGGCACGGCACGTGAGACACGAAACGACGATGAGAATCGTTCTCTGTTGTCCCCACCTTTGAATCTCGCCAATTAACGCTTACATATATTGCGGATACGTTGAACCTCCGGCTCCTTTATCATCGCGCCTCTCTCGTCAGTTTAACGTTGGCGATTCCTCGGGTCGAGACGACTTGATCCCGTTAAATATATCGCACAACAGATACACGCTCGACAATCACAAGAATCGGTGCCGTTCTACGTAGAAGCTAATTTATCGATAAATTCGCTTCCTATAACCATATACTTTGCAGTAACTTAAAATACGTGATCCAGCCGGTTTTCTTATTGTTTATTTTTACGGTCGTTGTTGTTGAATTCGTTATAACTGACGTTTTTTTTTCTTCAGTTTTGATGACGTAGATTTTTCTTTCCTTTACCTGATATAATCATTTCATTTTTTATTTAGTCATTTTGTTTTGTTTTTTTTCTTCAACCATAAAAATTTAAACGACGCTTTTATTACGTTACACTGATCGATCGTGGGAGGTAAAAAATACGCGAAAAAAAAAAACTTGATTTTGTAACGGAATTGAGGGTGATTGGAGGGAGGGTTGATTGATTAATTAGTTATAGGGACGTCGAAAATTTGGTACGTTTATCGTGGAGGACGGTTAAGAAGAGACGTATTTTTTTATATCTACGTCAGACACAAAACGGAAGTAAGGGAAATTTTCAAATCGTCGGTTCGGTTGAAGTTTGGCAAAAGGGGGGAATCCTGGGCGTCCTGCAGTCCTACGGCATATTGCAAAATGAAACGGTGCAAAGTCGGTATCGGAACAACGACCGGGATCGTTATAAATCCAGTTGCGTTCGTTGTTAATCACGCCGCAGACAAGGAAGAAGTCTTCGATTCTTCTATGGATGAAATTGTGGGAAGTTAATTAGTATCGTTAATAGTCTGCATGGTTGTTAACGGCTTCGGAAAGACACGATTACGGTGCAATTGTTATTCATCATCTTCTTCTTCTTCTTCTTCGATCCGATCGCAGCTGCAGATCCTTCAAACAGTGCAGATCAGTTCTTGATATCTTCTTATTGTAAGAATGAGGAAAAAAAAATTTCGTCAACTTGATCACATCACTGCTAAGTTAATATATAAATGAACCACGTTATTCGTGATTTGTTTGTTTTTTTTTTTTGTTACTCGTCAATTAAGAATTTCTATAACAAAAAAAAAAAAATTATATATATATATATATGCAAAAAATTACTTCGGTCCTTGTTTAATAGAAGCTTGTAGTAATATTCTAAATTGGAAAAATCTGTTGATAAAATTTGTTCCGTCAAATGTTTATCTAATTGTTGTCTTTCTCCGATTTTTCAGTTATACTCAAGCAAAACACTCTGGTGTGCCAATTTGCGTCGCCCTTGGATGTCGATACGCACAATAAACCAGAGGTAAGTGATCTTTTTTAATTTATTATTGTTATATTTCTATCTTCAAGCTAAGTATGCAATATCTGTAATATCGGCGTCGATGTGTGTAATAGTTGTGTTATGTATGGATGGGCGGAATACCTTATCTCTGGGATGGCGGCGAGATGTTGCGAGAAATACGGACACACACGTACGTACACTTGGCCGCAGTGATTCTCACAATGAGACGGCTTATTTTTTCGCCGAGTAGATTACGTTGGCAATGCCGAATCAGCCCGCAGCCCCATAACATAACATAACGCTAAGAGCGACTAGAAATAATCGATTTTTTTTTCCGATTAATCGAATGAAAACCCTCATGAAAAAACCTGGAAATCTCATGGAATTTCATGACGTGTCTGGAATCTTGTAAACTTAAGTATAGGTTCATGAAAATTTAGCCAAATCTTCAAAATTGACGTTGAAATTCTGAATTACTCTAAAAATTTTGAATATCGCACCTGTATCTATCTCGAGGCTGCGAAAATAAACTATTCTTGTTTATATTTCTGTCGTATTTTCATTTATCGCGTACTTCAAGTTGATCTGGAAAAATCGTAAATTTGATGTGGAAAACGTGAAATTCTCATGGAATTACGTTTCGACCAACAACTGTACACTCTGTTAAATTATGTTTACAAAAATGGAGCCTGTTTCGTGGATGGCCGGCAGTGGCGCTGCGGCCTAATTCCGCATTGCCAACGTAACCTACTCGACGAAAAAATAAGCCGTCTCATTGCGAAAATCACTGCGGCCAAGTATACGACAATACATGCGTAAATGAGAATACACACACACACACACACAGAGAGATTTGAGTCTGATAACCTATGTATTTGGAAAGAGATATCATAGATGGGATCGTAAGCCTTGTAAACGTTCCTTTATTATCGCCACTTAATACATCCAATAAAGTTATCATCTCGCAAGAGCTTAACGGCTCATACTGAAAGAAACCGCGAGCGCTACACATTGTCGTATCGAGACGAAAACTAAACATACGGAAAAATATATTAAACATACGTATTTCACGTACGTAAAAAATGGCAAATCAGTCGCTATCTTGTTTAACCCCTGGAACACTCGTGTCATCGCCAGGGACACGGATCACACACGTTCACTAGGGTGCAGTGTCTCTCATGACTGACTAGTTACCAGAAAAAAAATTTATTTCCGCGCTGACGATAACGTCTGATTAGTTTATAATTCTACGGAACAAGAATGAGCACGTTTTTTTTTCATCGAAACGTTTCATAAAAGTATAACACAGATTCCTGAGTATCGCCACATGCGAATGGTAGAATTCAAACAAGAAATGTCTATTTTTCTTTTCTTCCTGTCTTCTTTTTCTACTTAGTCACCAACTTGAAGAGATTCTATAACTTCGTGATTCTTAGGAGAGCTGTGGAGGATAGTTATAAAGTCTACTCTATTGAGAACCACCGACGCACCATATTCGAATAGTTTTTAAACTCTTTATCAAATGTCTTATCCACGCTTCTTTGTGTATGTGCATGTATTGTAAGGCAGTGTACGATTAAATTAACAATATTATATAGTTCCCTGCGAGGTTGAATTATTAAGTTCTTTGTCGCAGCAATTTAACGACATAATGCACAATGTTTGTAAGAGAAATTTATGCGAATAAAGAACTCTTAGAAAGAATTAGGAATTGGATAGAAGTATTGTGCGATTTGAAAAATTTAATGAAATGGATAAAATAAACTTACTCTGTTGAAATCAGCGCTTACATACAATAATAAATGTATGATGTATGTCTGTGACCAATATAAATGTGGTGTAATTCTTTCGTTAATGAAAAGGAAACCATGCAACCAAGTCTGACACTTAACGATGTTGAATTCCTTGGCTTCTTCTCGCCATAGCTCCCAGTAGTTAATGTTGTTGCAATTGTCTCTGCCAGTCGTACTGGCTTCCCTGTCTGGTGTTTTAGAATAGATTTTCTTTAGAACGCTCCTGATCGTCACGTTTGTCTTACAGGCCGTAGTTTTGGAGGGAAAGTACTGGAAGAGAAAACTAGCTGCTGTTACGGCAGAGTACAAGAAATGGCGCATGTTTTATCGCAACAAGGTACTCGGCTGGACAAACAAAGATGGCAGCGATATGGTAAATGAAACATTTTCATATATTTTAATGGCAAATCTTGGCATCAGTTTTTGACTATACGTGAATCAAACACGTTTGTCAAATTGGAAAAAATTCTCTGGTTACAGTTGGAATCGATGGATATGTTGGATTGGGATGGTGGATTGGGAAATGCGGGTGGCTTTGGCGGAGGAATAGGAAGTTTGTACGGTGTAACAGGTGGGACGCTAGGAGGGGACACTTTGCACAGCATGATGGTCGATGAGGATTACATGGAGCTGATGACCGATACCCTGTTCTCTACGATTAGCTCTAATCAACCATTTCACTTTCCTGACCCAAGAGAAATTGGTCAGTATAATAGTCTCACAATTTTTTGTGCTCAATAAACTCGCATGATTTTTTCATCGGTTTTTATTCTCTTATCAATGCATTGTAAATTGTATTATTCACAGCTCGAGTTGCCAGTTTGGCCGATTTTATTCAACCAAGTCTTGGACCGTTGCAGCCCAATCTTGACGATTTTATGGATACTCTTGAGCCATTACAAGGTAAGCCATTGCAGCCGTTTAGTTTTGATGAATAAGAATTCTCGACCTCGACCAAACATAATGTCAAGTTTGTTGGAAAAAATTCAAAAGATTTATAATTAGTCTTTGACACGGGAAAAGATAAGATCCCCATTGGCAAACGATCCAACGTTGTGTATAAAATACCTTGCAATGATTGCAACCAAGTTTATATCGGACAAACTGGCCGCCACCTTAACACCAGAATCAAAGAACATCAACGCAATGTACATGAGATTGAAGAACGTCACACCGCTCTAACAAAACATAGTATCAGTAAACAACATACTTTTAACTACGACAATACAAACATCCTTTGTGAAGAACCCAATTATTATAAAAGACTATTACTAGAAATGTGCAACATTGTAGGTCACACCAATTCCGTTAATCTTAGACAAGATGTTGAACATTTAAGTAATATTTACAAACCTCTAATCTCCGCCCACACAACAAATATTGTTTAACCTTAACTAGATACACAAATTTTTGTCCCCATAACACAGTTTTTCTACATAATTTTTTTTCACAAAGTATTTTTGTTTTTCTGTATAATTGTTTATATTAGGTTCACCTTCACTCTGGATCATATTTGTTTCTCCCATCAGTCGTTATTCACCTGTTGACCCAATCGGTTCAACCAATAATAATTTTTGTTAGACATGAGGAACATAGTCATAAAGAGCCTAGCTCCACTTCTTGGACACTTTGCAAACTAATTTTACTGCTAAAAAGACCTTCTTTAAAACCTTTTAACACAATGACATATTGACTGTGAAGAAACATAGTTCTTTAATCTTTTTAATTAATGACTTCCAACTATTAACTCCTACATGTAAAATAACTAGAAGATTGACATTGACTACCGTCACTCAAAGAACATTGTCTCCACAAATTGTAAATTGTGAATTCGACTACATCTTAGTCCACTTACTTTTTAAAAAAAGGTAAATAACACCTTAAGCCTTTCTTTTTTCAATTAATCAAATTGTTCTCACTAACCAATAATATATAATATCCCTGAGAGTATTACATCTACAATATTTAATGTCTGATTGTACTTCTAGTATTATTATTTTTTAAAAAAATTTTCTGTTGTTCTTGACAGTTAAATAAATAAATCGTTCTGAGGAGGGCCCATATCCGGGTCGAAACGTTAACTAAAAATACGTTTACTTAATTGACCGATCACCAAGATTCTATAATAGCCGTTTAGTTTTGTTGAATATAGTTAGAATTTGTCGTTTTAACAACTGACGAGGCTTTGATCATCTCTGCAGAATTCTTCAACTCAAAACTACCACCGGTGCCGGAAGAAGAAGACGTTTTTCGTAGCAGTTCATTGAACAATAATTACTCCGAACTGGATCTCATGCCGCCCATAAGCCAAGCCAATCAAATAAACCAAATCCCATCGATGGATATACAGCCGCAGTTGAATTCAACGACTACGACGAGTCAACAACAGACGGACACCATGCAGAATCTCCAGTTTACAGCCAAGCTGTTCGGTCAGCAGCAGCAACATCAACAACAACAACAACAACAACAACAACAACAACAACAACAACAACAGCAGCAGCAGCAACATCAACAACAACAGCAGCAGCAACATCAACAACAACAACAACAGCAGCAGCAGCAGCAACAGTCTATAGCTTACAAAAATAACATGTCAGTTTTTGCAACTATACATGATTTCTTGCTCTCATTCTTCAAATCCGCAACAGTTTACTATTTAAATCATATTTTAATTTCAGTCCTTCGAGTGTTGACCAATTTTTTTCTATATTTCATGCAACAGGAGTAGTATATCAGAAAGTTATAACGCCGTTCAGCAGAGCTACGCAGAAGCAACACCGTCGAGACAACCTAGCAGAGGAAAAGGTAGACAAAGCAGATCTACAACTAGGTCGAATCATTTGGCGCAGCAAAATGCATATCAACAAACCAGCCAGCAGCAAAGCTTAACGTATCAGCAACCTTCTCCTACGCAAGAGCAACACCAGCAGCAGCAACGACGGCAGCAACAACAACAGCAGAATTATTCAATGGAGATGCAGACTGTTCAACTAAACTCGCCGTCTAATCAACCCCAAATAAATTCGCTCAATAACCAAACTGTGACCAGTAACCATGTAGCTCCGGTGACAAGCCATGTGCAAAATTATTCTCAACCACCTTCTCCGCCGCAAACCCAACAAAGGACAATAAGGCCAATGCCATTGGCAACCTCGACATCGAAACCATACAAAGCGGTCCAACCGGTGCAGGGCTACAAATTCACTCTTCCGTCGCAAAAGTTTACCTCCCAACAATGCAAGTTCACTGGCTCAAGCAGTTACAAGGTAGAAATAAATTTGACACCAAGTTAATGGATCTCGTTTACTCTTAATTCAGGTTTTAAAAACAGTTTTCAATATTTCTGCCCAACAGAATTTACCTGCGCAGCAAGTCTCCCCGATGTCCACCCCCCAGCAAAATCACTCACAAGTATTGGGGACCTCTTTTCAATACAGACCTGTCAGACTGGACCCCACCGCTCCAGCACAGCATCCTGCCAAACTTTTGCCACGACCGGTTGTCCCTACTACCGAAAAAGAAGAAGTGTTTGCTGTACCGAAGGTTCCTAGATACTTATAATTTTGTTACGAATCGAATATTCAGAAATAATTCAAAGTCAAATTAAATTACGTGGTCTTGCCCTAGTACTTATCTTTTCCATCCCGACTTCCGACACTTTTAGTAAAAAGATCACAGATCCAAACGTGTGTGTGGTTTTATCTTTAAATAATTCGTGATTTTAGATTGATCATTCAACACCACAAAAACAGAAGAATTTCATTTCATATAAATTTTTGTATTTTTTCAGTACCAAATGAAGTCTAGAAATCGATCACGCAGCAGCTCGTCTTTAGTGCCTCCTAGAGTTAATCCACCTCCCCTAGTCTCAGCAGTTAGCGATCCTGCGCTCAATCTGAACAACAACGTTCTACTTGCCCAGCTGCTTACCAACAGTACGTTAAGATGCACGAGAAATTTCTTCATATTACATTTTACTATTAACCGAATAATAATCCTCCCGTTTCCCTTGCAGACACGTCGAACCTTTACACAGTTAGTAGCGGACCTGAGAAAGTGACGCCCGTCAGTCAACCTAGTGGAGTAAAACACATATTGCCTATGCCATCGTCGGCTCAGTCTCCTGCTCAAACCAGTGGCACAACTCTCCTTATTACCACACCAGTAACTGTTCAATCTATTCAAGCGACTCCTGTACAGACGCAGCAGCAGGTAAAGTTTTGATGAAAATATCTGATTGCAAATTCTCTAGTCTTGACAGTCATATTTGACATTAACTTTAATCCGCACGGGTGATGCAGTCGAGCGGGCAGCCAATCTTGCTCGGTGCCAACAGTCAGCCACAGCAACCAATCGGCAGCCCTGGTTCACCGAAAGATAATTCTAGCGCGCACAGTCCGCAAGGCCTAAGTCTTAGCCCGCTTCATAGTCCGATGAGTATAGGAAGCCCATTGTCGCCGAGTCGGACTTACGTTAAGGGTGACCCTGAGCGAGGGCAGTATAAGGAACAACGAAGAGTGGGGCACATTCATGCCGAGCAGAAACGGAGATACAATATTAAGAATGGATTTGACATGCTGCACAGTTTAATACCTCAGTTGAATCAAAATCCTAATAGCAAATTGAGTAAGGCTGCTATGCTGCAAAAGGGGGCTGACTATGTCAGGCAACTCAGGGCGGAGAGGAATCAGCTTAAAGACGAAATGGACAGTTTGAGACAGCAGATAGAATGCCTCAATTCTTCTATAAGGTGAAGCAAACGTTGCAAAGAAATATTGACACAGTCGTGTCATTCGATTTACTTCAGCCGGTCGCAACAATGAATTTTATTTTCTTTAGCAATTGTCAATTGATGCTTCCTGCAACCGGAGCCCCGGTTTCCAGGCACAGGACAAGTAAAATGAAGGAGATGTTTGATGACTACGTGCGAACACGGACGCGTGAAAATTGGAAGTTCTGGATCGTATCCTTTCTCGATGACTAAAGCTTGACTGACTAATCTACTTATAAATGAATATCTCTAACATTCCTTGACTCTAAAACACAGTTCAGCATTTTACTTGAGCCATTGATGGTTTCCTTCAATACTTCGGTGTCTACCGCGAGCCTAGAGGACTTGTACAGGAGTACGATGCTTTGGGTAGAGCAGCACTGTTCCCTTGTAGATCTCAGGCCAGGTGAGCTCTCTCGACTTTATAGCTTTGACGCGGAAGAAAGATAGGTGAAATAGTTGTTGAATTTATAAATTTTCAACGTTTTATCTTGTTAATTTTTGTGGTTAATTTAATTTTCAGCTGTTCTAAACTCTCTGAGGTGCCTTTGTACAGCAACTGATATTTTATCAGACCCTAGTCGTCTTCCCGAGGAGGCGTTGGCAGCTGTTAATCGAACGGATCAGCGTCGGCCTGCTCAGTGACGATTTGCCCTTAAAAATCATAAACTTTATGAGGTGTTGAAAAAAAATACTGTACCTACAGAACTTTCAATGCGTACGTAACGGGCATAAACAAAGCAGGACAGTTACCATGAAATTTATAGTCGAAAACCTTTAGTCTGTATCGGGCATGTTGTGAAAAATCACGATACGATTGAAATTCTACAAGCGGCAAAAACCTCCGGCGTGAGATAGTACGAGCATACATACATGGATATTTCAGTACGGAGAAGATATTAAACCGACCAATTGAAGTTTCATTGCAGAATTTTTATAGAATTAATTTGTCATCACTGGCGGATTAATACATTATGTTATGTCTACATCGATCTTATCAATTGGCAACATTACCTCTTCTCTTTACTCTGTCTTAATCTATCGCCTATCGTATGGTGGCTAAAGGACCATGTCTCATGAACTTTGTCAGTTACTTGCTATCGTTAACGGGGTAATTTAGACATAGTTTCGTAAGTGCCGCTGGAACTCAGCTGAGGACATTGCTAGATTCCAATGAAAAATCCCATGGAAATAATTAGAGGGAAAAAAAGAACAGTTTAAACCGAACAATCACAGAGTACATAATTGTATAACGATTACGATTATATATTTTTTAAACAATGAGTATAAAGATACGTTAGGGTATGTATACTTAGATGTGTTAAGAAAGCTGACGGGGTAAAAGCAAAAAATATGTATATGTAGATAATAAGTGTTAAAAATGTTAAGAATTTTTTATATTATCGGTTGATTGAAACCATACATATTAACAATCTTTTTTGTATCAGGTTTATTTAACAGGAAATATGTATAGGTACTACTATGTCGCGTCCGTGTGTATGTGTGCGTCTGAATTCAATTTGTATACCATATATTATAGTGCTTACATCGTGAAATCGTCACAAGGGAATAAAAGTTTGGTACATTAACGGGGTACAAAAATTCGAACATTTTTTTAATTCTGGAGACGACGCGAATTACATTTGTGCAATGTAAACGAAGAGAGTAAAAAAGGAAACAATTTTCGATGACACGTGCCATTATCTTTTTATATACTTTTTTTTTTTCTTAATTCTACCACACGTTCAAAAATTATAAGTATAGGAATATACATACTTATATACAGGTATGCTCTGATGATATTGCTCGTTATACGTGTGATGTAATTTTGTAATATTCAATGAATATTATCAATTTACCAGATGGTACGGGGTTGAACGTTTTTCGTTTGTCACTATGGTTTTCTAGTAATGCTAAAATTACTACCCATATTCTCAGAAATTTGAATGGTTGATCAATTTTAGACATTATGTTCTGTAATATAATATAATATATTATAAACGAATATGTTCACGACGTTTGCCCTGGTCTTTAGTGCACGACTAACACAGACTTCATAACGTACCCTTAAAAATGTCTTCTTCAATATGTGCCTGCGAAGCAATTTTGAGAGAAAAAAAAAACTTGAAATGTAAATGTAAAATACCTCTAATCTGCGGAAAAATGTGTTAGTAGAATAATGAGATTGCTGGTAAATGCATGTAACAAAGGTTTGCTCATGGATACAAAATCTTGCGTATCCAAAACCGCTAATCTTACGGGATATGAGATTTTTTTGTCCAATTTTCATTATTATTGCCGTTGTTAAATTTCATGTTATAATGTACAAATCATTTATTATGATTCAGTTGTGTCTGATGAAACTGATGTAGTTGCGAAGGACCTCTGCATATCGTTGAGTTGTTTAAAATTAGTAAGGAAACAAGAAGAATAAATATTCATTTCATTCGTTAATGTAACACCTTATCACTGTAAGGGTAGATATTTGTTTTTTGAATTTTATCATCTACAAATATTTTTTCATTACTAGAATCTTATGTTTAAATACGTAATAACTTGATGATCTTGACTAGCAAAAATTACCGTAGTCTTCGCTTGGTACTCAATTTACGGCACGTGACTTTATTCTGCAATATTATTTAACGCAACCTATTGGTACTTACCTTAAAAAAAATCTTTCACCTGTGCGACGTTATGCATACGTCGTTTACATGATATGTATAGCAATATACATATTTGAGTAAGTGACTACCGCGATTACATTAAATCCGTTCCCTACATTTCCACCCTATAATCGAACTTGATTTACGTAATTGAAAAATTAATTTTTTCAGTCATTTGGATCGCGGTTATCAAGTATGGAGGATCGTCAGAATTCAAGTACAAACGGTCAAAAATTTGTAAAAACGAAACGCAATGAACCACATTCAATTGTGAGTTTTGAGGCCTGAAAAAAAGATAATGAACTTATTGCTTACGCCGATCTGGGTGTTGATATATTCTTTTTTCAATATTTACAATTTTATTCGAATGTTTATTTATTCGTTTTTGATGGCCTTCAAACAACAAATGACCTTGACAAAGTTTGGAATAACATAATATTCTAAAACTGTATAAACCATAGACCAATACGTGGTAAAAATATATTACGTGAATGGATGTTGTTTTGTACAATATGTATCATAATAATCATGAACACTCACCTAGTTGTTATATCCAAATGATATATGTATACATATATATATCCACACACATACATACATGCATATATATATATACAAATAAAAGAACATAAAATTTCTTAACTCTGGTAAGCTATAATTTAATTAACATTTTTCTTGAGCGTAATATTAACTATAACAAATTCTAATGATCCGTGTGATTAAACGTAAAGTGTTCATCTAGTTTTTCTTACTTTCGCAAGTTCTTGATATCGCCTGAAGGAAAACAGAATGAAATTTAGTTAATACTGTTTTATTATGATCAGCAGTATTGATACATAAACAAGTGTTTTACTATCACAAGTTTTTACAATTTATTCATCTCTAGAAAATCAATTTTGCAACGAAATTAATAATACACCAGAATAGAGGAATGTTGATATTCACATTGTCGAAAATGTTTAATATTTATGAACACTTAGAAAAGATGGAGAATAAATACATTTATGAATGAAAATTATTTAAATAAATATAGGTTACACGTGACATTTTAATTAGATGGTAACAAGAAAATTCTACAAACTAACAACTTCACTTAAAAGTTAGAAGTGCGTATTACATTTATGTACAAAGTTGTCGAGTAATTATTAATTTTCATTAGGCAGTATATCACATTGAATTGATTTTTTTTTTTATATTTTATTGGAACTTGCCTCAGGAATTTTGTCAATAGTAATAAGTGGGTTATATTTCATTTCGTCTTCGCGATTTTTATGGGATTTCTTTGAAATAAATTCGGTTATCAAAATATCTTCCTTTTTTTTACGAATAATCCAGTGAAGCTTTATAATTCAGTTCCGAATTTTTTTATCAATAATTCGTCAGATTATAACTATTCTTTTTTTTTTACGAATCCAGCAAAGCTTTGTTATTTATTATTAAATTTTTCATTAACAATTTGTTAGATTATAACTATTCTTCTCTTATTTTCTCAATTTACAAACCAGTGAAGCTTTGCTATTTAGTTTGAAATGTCTGCTTAACAGTTCATTAGATTATAACAGAAAGTGTACCGCATCTTTGGCAAACCAAATAAAGAGAATTGTTATTATTTTCCGGGACAACACTGAAGCCTGGAAGTTCGCTGCATGTTTCGGCGTGAGCATTGACATTCTCATTGATTATTCTTCCCAAATCATTGACGCTGACTACAGATGGCAAAGTCAGGCCGCAAAAATTGCATACTATCGCATCTCTAACATCCGAGAGTGCAGCTCTCTGGCAAATTGGACAAATAACTTGTTCACTTAGACCTTCCTCGGCAAAGAGAGCCAACATCTCTTCCTCGTTCTGAACCAGCCGCTCATACTCCTCCATTATCCAAGATTCTTTCAACGAAAAAATGAGAAATTAATCATTGCGACAACATCGTTTCAACTTCTGCGGTTAAAATATTCTCAACACTTCAATACCTTGCTCCTCCAGCATTTCCTTTTCTATGTCAAGAGCCTCGTCGGGATCCAACAGATCTTGTGGAGAACTCGAATTACTCCAGTTCGATGTACCGAGGCTACTCAACTCTCGTCTAACTATTTCTGTGAGGACTTCGTGCACGTGTTCGTCATCGTCAAGACCAATTCTACCTTTGTTGAACAGCTGACCACGTTTCTGTCGCATTTGATCTCTGCATCGCTGAAACAAACTCATCAAGAATGAACAGACGCCGGGCCTGGTGGGGAGGGGTGAGTCATGTGTTTGTCACTTTTGAAAACTTGAAAAAGGAAAGAGAGAAGAAAGATGGGCTAGAGGAAGACAGAGGGACGAATCTTGAAAAATCGACAGTGAACGGGAAGTACGTAATCATTTTGTAACTACGGAGTGACGAGTGACTCGTACAACACTATCGAGCCAAAGGTACTACTACGACTACGGTGTAATATATAGACTGGTAGCTCCATTCATAAATTCGAGCCATTGACGGAGTGCAAGTGGGTCACTCACGTCGGGCGCCCCCTTCCTTTGCCGCCCGCTTGTCACCGCGCATTCTCGCGGATCAGACGAATAAAAGAAAATATTAATCATCTCGGGACGCGAAAACTAACCTGCCTCAGCACCTCCTGAAGTTTCGGTGAACCGTTCTTAAGCTTTCTCGCAGATTCCCGGTTCTTCAGTTTCGCCGACATCGTAGGACTCAGGAGAAGATTGGCCATATTTTCTAGCTTGCGTGTACAAATAAATGTTGTTGACACTTGTTATTAAGAGTATTCGTGCCGTTCGACCGAGCGTTCAATAATATTCTCGTTCTAAATTTTTCGTAAAACGAAGTTTCAGTTTCGAACGTTTCGAATTTCAATACGCTCTTCTTTTGTTTCTTCTCTTTCTTTTGAATCGTTCTACTTTCTTTTTTTTTCTCCCCCCCGCCCTCGCCCCCCCCCCCCCCCCCCCTCGCATTATCACTGCTACATAAATAGTACAGGCAATATGTTCGCATGCTTGGAATTCGCATGCGCGAGCGCTCCGCTACTCGCCCCGTTACAATTTGGCCGTGTGTTTAGACGGCTCTGATTGGTGGAGACGGTCGTAAGTGACGCGTGATTGGTCGTCGATTATCTAGTCTCGAACTTCGAGCTGTTTACGGGACGCCACCAGTCGGCAGTGAGCAGACCATCGAGTCGAGTATCGTACGTACCTAACCCCAATCGCGAGGTGATCGCACACATGAAGGCAGGCGTGGAGTGAAGCAAGTAAAACCAAAGTAAAGCAACGTAACACGAGTGTGGTGAGCGTAGAGTGAGTGAGGAGAGTGGACGATATCAAGCAAGTACCCCTCCCCCCTCCCATCTCACCCTCTTATCCCGACTCCCCGTCCCTCCTCCCCACGCGTCCTCGAGGTTGTATATTTTAATTCGGTATGGTATATTAACCAATATTGTTATACCAAAACAATTTTCCTAACAGTGCACGGTGATTTTAACGACGGAAGAATTTCACCACCGTAAGAGTGTTATGTGAGATGAGTGAACGTGATATCGGTAACACACATAATATGGCAGGAGTGTTTGATATAGAATTACCCGACGCTGACACGGTCCAGGATGATTCGGACGACGATGTCATCGAGATTGGAGAGGTAATTTTTTTTTCATACGTTAGTTTCATTACCGATCTTATTTTTCTCCTCGTTGTTATTCGCCCGCTTCGGTTATTTCTTCTTTTCGTATACGGGAGAAAGTGGACGAGAGAAAATTGGCCGGAAAATTAATAAGGAACGAGACAGAGAAAAATGAGATCTTTGTGTAAATGATGTAAAATGATTTGGGGATAAAAAAAAATAAAAAATAAAAAAAAAAAAATGAACGCATATGCATACGAATAGCCTCGAATTGGAAGTTCCGAGCGTGCTTTCTATTATGATAGCTGATTTTCGATATTATTTATACTTCGTCTGCCGTGCTGCGGCAAAAATTATTATGCACTCACCACCCACTGGAGAGTTCTCCTCGTCTCACGTGAAATATACGAGCTAAATGCGACGACCTTAAACCTAACCATGCTTTTTATTGCCTACAGGGAGAGTACGACGATGATCCCAATGTCAATGCGATAATCGAGTAAGTTTTATACATTGAACGAATTTGAATCCCTTGAAATATCGTTCTTCGTTTATTTTCTATTTTCACATATTAACGATCATTCGTATTTTTCTCAATGGTCATTGAAAAGTGACAAAAAAAAAGAAACAAAAAAAACGTGGAATCCGAAAAACCATTAATTCTATAATCACTATGTTTATCATGAATAATATAATGCCAATAATTGTCTGTAACGCAGCATGCTTTCTGTTTACGACCATTCTTAATAGTGCTTGAAAACCAGCAAGTATCTGCTATCACTTTACTTCACTATACGTTTAATGTTATTGGAATTTTTCACGACGGTATCTTCAATTCTCATCAATAACGAACTTAGTCGTCGAATTGTCATTTTCGTTTCAAATTGCTTTGTGTTTCTTTTCTTTCTTCCCAACTTCTGTTGTTACCTTTATATTCATTTCAATGTCGCTTTTTTTGTCACTTAGCCATTTCACCATTGTTCTTTGTGCCTGCTTTGTGATTCATGCGAACAGGGATGAATTTCTGCAAAATAATATATTTTTGCTATCTAAGAATATTTCAGTCATATTTTTTTGTTTTTGTTTCAAATTTAACATGGCAAATAGTAATGAGGTAAAAAAAATGTTCCCTATAATATGTTGCAAACTGAAATTGTCGATCTCGTCGATCTGAGATACCTGAAAACGTTTTGTGACCGTTGAATAAAAATGTAATAAAAGTCGACACTCTGTTATGGGACTTGCGCGTATTGAATGTGATTCAAACTATTTTATCTAAAGTCAGAGTCTATCCATTAGTAACTTACTTACAGAGTTACTCGCACGTTTATTCAACCAATGACTAAGTGTTTATGCCAGTTAGAGGAGAAGAGGGTGAGGGGGGAGAGGGGAGGGGGAGGTAGACAGACAGAGTGAGCAAGAAAGAAAGAGAAGTAGAGAGAGAGAGAGAGAGAAAGGAGAAACAAAAATAACCCACAAACTGCATTGTTTTCACTTTCTCTATTTCAGCTGTAGAAACAATTATTTATAAACTCGTCGCATTGCCACCATCCTCATCATTGACCTTTCACTATTGTAACGATAACGAGGGAAAATATCTGTAGCTGGAATCTTACTTGTTACTGTCTTTTTCAGTAAAGTCTCAATAGTTCAAATCGATTTGTCAAATTGTATTTTCATCAGCCTTTACATCAATAGGCGAGCTTTGATGGATGTTTTTTTTTTTTCTTTTTTTGTCTAAGCACTTATAGATAAATTGCTTTTTATTATTACAGTAAATATATAACTAGTTTCTCATTCCTTATGATTAAGATGTTTGTTCTTTTTTTGAGATTCGATAGCAATTGATGACACAATATAATATTCCTCAGGTCCGAAGACTTGGAAACCGTTCAATTGTCTGAACAAAATGTAAATACAGGAAAGGAAAAGACCGGTCCCCAGGATTTTGAACTGCGCAAAGTTTTAGGAAAGGGGGGATACGGCAAAGTTTTTCAAGTGCGCAAAGTTACTGGCCAAGATAGTGGAACAATTTTTGCTATGAAGGTGAGCTAACCTTTGCCATCTAGAGAACGATTTTTTAATGTTTTAAAGATGAAACTTCCTAAACTGGATATTGAATTATTTTTTTTTTTAATCTGCATTTCTATGCTTCTTACTCGAATTTTCAACAGGTGCTACGCAAAGCGTCCATAGTTCGAAACCAAAAAGACACAGCTCATACCAAAGCAGAGAGAAACATATTAGAAGCTGTAAAGGTAAATCTATCTATGATTATATATACTTATGTAACTGTGACCTCAAATATGATAATTTATTGCAACGTTTCGACTACAGCAAATATATTCGTCTCAATTGGTGTTCTGTCTCGAATTTAGAACATTGTGTGATACTTGAAAATAATTTTTACATTTTACTCAACTGTGAATGTTGGGTGTGAGTAAAAAATACACATGTTTATAACAAGAGTCATTTTCTGAAATTGAAACGTTGTTATGACCATGAACCTGATACCAACGGCCAAATTTAGTAAGCTAACACATCAGCATTGACTGAAATTTGGTAGCTAAATCCATGCAAAAAAATGTGGCACGAATCTCTGAAAGCTAATAGTTTCATCAAATCATAAGGTGTTAAATTATCCTGCATTATTATACTCACAAGTTAAGCGCATTTAACCACCAACTTGGGTTGTTACCGTCTGCCTTATATAACAACGTTTTATCACTTTCAACTTTATTTGTACTGTCACCGGAGGCCTTGATGTCGCAATTAATTATAAACCGCAAAATTTTCGCACATTTGTTTTACTTTCAAGTACACCGTGCTTTTGTTCATCTTTGCAGCACTAATTGATCTCTTCAATATCGTCCATTTTTTCAGCACCCCTTTATCGTCGATTTAATGTATGCTTTTCAAACTGGAGGCAAACTATACTTGATTCTTGAATATTTGAGCGGCGGAGAGCTATTCATGCATTTGGAACGTGAAGGAATTTTTCTTGAAGACACAGCTTGGTGAGTTGACTAATTTTTTTTTATTTTTTTTTTTATTTTGCAATTCGGTATCGAGTCTGTCGAACACTGTAAAACTTTTATTTTGTTGCAGTTTTTACTTGTCCGAAATTATATTGGCCCTTGAGCATCTCCACATCCAGGGCATTATATACAGGTAGGAATCGAAACAGTATATATTTTATAAAAATTAATAAAACCCATTGCAATGAAAATAAAAATACGTTATATTTTTGTTTACAAAGTATCCAATTTTGTATCAAAAACCAGCTAATACTGGCTACGTGATATTCTTATCTTGTCACTTTCAAACTTTATTAATTACCATGAAGAGCTTATCTTCCCTTGATTCTTTTTTTAATCTCAACTGTGAGTGTATTGAAAAATACTATCAATCATTCTTCATGCAAACAATTATAAACCACCTTGTGTTTACGAGATTCTCAGTTTACTCGTACAACTTTCAGAGACTTAAAGCCAGAGAATATCCTTTTGGATGCCCAGGGACACGTGAAACTAACTGATTTCGGATTGTGCAAGGAACATATACAGGAAGGAATAGTCACTCATACTTTTTGCGGAACTATAGAATACATGTGAGTGAATTCTCAGAGAGACTAAGAGCCGTTGAATCTGTTCTTAGAATATCATTACGGGTTTGTTTTTTGCACCTAAACAAGCTTTTTTTCAAACAACGTTGATCATAATATTGTCTCGACGAACAGGGCACCGGAAATCTTGACAAGAAGCGGACACGGCAAAGCTGTTGACTGGTGGAGCCTGGGTGCTCTGATGTACGACATGCTTACCGGCGCTGTGAGTTTTTGGCCCTACAATGTGTTGTACCAACGTCAAAGCAAACTGTGTCTTCATTAACACTTTGTCGTTTTGTCGACTTTACAGCCCCCATTCACGGCGGAGAACAGAAAGAAGACGATTGAAAAGATATTGAAGGGAAAATTGAATTTACCGCAATATTTGACTCCCGATGCAAGAGATCTCATTCGAAAATTGTTGAAGGCAAGTAATTGGCATTGATAATCGATGACTTTGTAAAATTGATCTTCTACACCTTCTTAGTGACGCCATAAACGGAATTCGAATAATTCTGCTACAATTTTTTAATATTCCACTTTTTTAGTCTTGTGTTCATTTAATTAATGCTGTTCAAAGGCAGTGTATGTGTAAAATGGTAACTTTCTAGTATAGATGACCTTTTTCTGGGAATGTACGAGAACACTCCTTTGTCCCTGTTGTATGATACACTTCCTTTTCCCTTCCACTTCCAGCGCAACTTAAGGTACATACAGATTTTTAATCCTGATCGTATCTCAATTTTTTTATTCATTTATTTTTTTTCAACATACACATTCGTACCTCGTATAAAAAATGAATTTGCAGAATAATAGAAATACTTATTGTGGTTTTGTCTCTTATTTTTTTCTTCCTTTGAAACAGAGACAAGTACAGCAGAGGCTTGGATCTGGTCCGGGCGACGGAGATGCAATCAGAATTCACCAATTCTTCAAACATATAAATTGGCAAGATGTCGCATCTCGCAAACTCGAACCTCCCATAAAACCATCTTTGGTAAGTGAATAATTTTCATGTGAGGATAATATTTCTTCTTTTCACAACAAGTCCAAGTCCACTTCTGTTTTTCCCAATTTTCATTGAAGAGCTCCGAGGACGATGTTTCGCAATTTGACACGAAATTCACGAGACAAACGCCGATTGATTCTCCGGACGAATCTACGCTCAGTGAGTCCGCCAATATGGTTTTTCAGGTAAGAATCTATGACTTGCCGTACTCTTACTTTCTCCCTTAGGGCAAATGTAATTTCCTAAATACCGCAGAGAGAAAGTTCAGATATCGATCAGATATGTAGTCATGCTGTTTGAAAAGGTTGTTTTTGAAACTATTCAGGGATTTACCTATGTTGCGCCAAGCGTCCTGGACGAAATGTACACGCAACCACGTATCGTCAAGGCCAGGAGCCCTAGAAAGTGCGTGCTTGGCAGTAGTCAGAGCGGTGGTCTGCGTAGCTTCTCACCAAGGACACCTCATGCTCATCTACACCCAACCTCGCACTTCCTAAACCATAGGTAAGCAGTTTGATATGTTTTTTTTTTTCTTGTTCGTTTGCTCGTCCCATTTGCGTCTCGAGTGGACATTAATTGTCAGATATACGTAGAAGCTAAACGAGCGATTAACAAGGTGGCAATTCACTTACAGGCATCATCCAATGGACCACAATACCATGGAAGATGCAGAAATGATGGAGATAGGCCAATTGCCTGGTCATGTATAGTGGTTGCAGCGCAATAGTATGGGCTGATAATTTTTTCAGCTGCTGGGCTTCTGTGACAAATCCTAGGAGTTCTGTGGGATGGATTTTTATAAAAATGACAGAAAACTTATGATATGATAGAAAAAAAAGAGAGAAAATAATATGGTTGTTTGTAATACAAAAATGAGGAGGGATTAGCAGGTTACTTTTACTTGGGGGCTGTACGATCGTTATGACGAAGTGAAGCTGAGATTTTTGAAAACTGTTTATTAACGATCCCTGTGCCAATTTAAATACAAATTCGATTCACTGGCGGGAACGTCGAGGGGTAATAAGTTATTTACAAATCGTTATGCTCGCCCAGCAGCAACATTTAGCTAATTCGTTTTTTTTTTTTTTTTAATTGAATATAAAAAAATAATTATAAATATAATATTAGTTAAGAGATCGTGCTTGAAGAGCGGCGGTGCTGCCTGCCAACAAATCTGGGAAAAGGCCTACACTTATGACAAATTATGAAGAAAAAAAACAAATAAAATCGAAACATATAGATCAAGGAAATAATCAATCATCGTACAGCGTGAAATATTGCATTCGAGAAACGATTCATTTCACCTTCACTCTGATTTTGTTTCTTTTTTTATTTTTTTCGATATTAATCGCAAGGTAGATACTCGTTTAATATGTATAGTATATCACTTAAATACCATAAAATTCTCGGCGATTTCACAGATATTTTTCATTTACATTAATATTATTATACGTACATTACAAACACCGAGAATCGTCGGAAATGGAAATCCAACAGTAAATGAATAAATTCACAATTATTGATGGCCTTAGGCTACTGCGGCTGCTCCGCCACTGGCTTGAAGCTTGTACCACACAAACTGTTCATCGAGTGAGAGTTATTCACAGGGGTACAAAGCTGTTTCAGTAGAATCATATTACGAATGTATACTACAGCTTTTACTCTCTCTCTTCATCGCGGTTTCTCGAAACTCTTGACCACCGGGTACAAGAAAGCGGGGGAAAAAGCAAAAAAAAAATTTACAATTGTAGAAGAAGGGAATCCTATAAGAGTATCCAAAGAATATACCCTAGATGCTTAGTTCCAACTAATTAGATGCATAGTAGCACAGATATTACATTTTATTTCATCTTAATAATTTTTTATTTTTTTTTGGTCATTAAGTTTACGATGTACAATTTCTATGAAAAACACAACGTGTGCAGTCTTCAAATACATTTTCTTTCTTCTTTTCACTCTTTTGTTTCTTCTTTTTTATTTGTGGGCATAGAAAAATCTCTAATACCTTAAACGACGTATCTTACAATTTTATTTTGCCTTTATTTTTATTCCATTTCTGTTTGGATGAAAGGTAAAAAGTGAAACAACAACGGTCGCAGATCTCACAAAAACGTCTTCGTTTAATTTTGATGATAGAAATTGAGGAAATCTCAAGAAATTTTTCACGACGAAGATGTATTCCGCGTACTTAAGCGTTTATTGCGCATTGTTATAGAAACAAAAATTAACCGAGAGACTATTTATTCTCTGATTATCCTGTCCTCTTTGTTCGACTCTCTCTCTTTCTCTCTCTCTCTCTTTCTCTCTCTCTCTCTCTCTCTCTTTCTCTTTCTGCAAGCAGCCGCAATGGAGCTAAATCAAAAAATATTCAAATCCACACTACAACCACAGAATATAGTTGTTAATATGAAGAAATAAATACATAGTCATATCAATGTCAGTATCAGCGATACAATTTTCTGATTGGTTACGAGGATAATAATAAAATAAAAAAAAGGATTTAAAAAAAAAACAAGAAACGAATGAAAACAAAAATATAAAAAAAAGCAAAACATTTGTTCATCGTAATCTGCATGTTATAGTAAAGTAAGGTGCTTCTTTTATATTTTTATATCATACGTATAAATTGAGAGTATATAACATACAATTTATCTCTTGTGTACTACGATAATAATAATTGTGAAATTTTGGTATTTCCCCTACCTATGATTCTACTGAACAGGACAAAAGCCGTGTGCGAAATAATGAAAAAAAGGAGCAAAAAAAAAAAAAAAAATGGCCACATGATAACAAGTTATTTAAGATCCTAAGACCACTCACTCAGACTTCAGACTGCCCAAGTGTTCACCAGCCACCATAGCCGGCTAGCATTACCTTTTACATAAACTACATAAATACATAGTATATATATATATACACACGCGTACACCCAATATTATACAATAATAATAATAATAATGATAAGAATAATAATATTATAATAACGATGATTATTGATTGTATTATACGCGAATGAAAAAAAGAAGAGAAAAAAAAATAGGCAGAAAAGGTGCAAAAAAGAAATTTATGAATGTGAAAAACAAAGAACAGCGAAAAGAAAACTGCAACAACAAACACGCATATCTCGAGTGAAGTGACAATATCTCGTCCATATGATTTCGTGATTTGCAGTAAATAATCTAATATACATATTATAAAGATTAGTAAAAGGAAAAAAAATAATAATAATGATAATGATAATAACGCATACTCTTACCTAGTGAACTAAAAACGTGCCTACAGATTTAACAATATATAAGGAATGATATTATGATTCATTAAACTGGGTTTAGTACATGAAAACGTTCTGTATTACTCGAATCTTGACAAAGACGCTACCCTAGGATCTCTCGTACGATACTTGGTCTTGTTACAACACTCTTGAATTGCTGTAGATAATAAATACAAAACAACCTAATAATAATAATAATAACAACAATAATAATTAATATAATTAATATAATAGTAAATAATAATAATGATAGTATAGGCGTTTAATACCATATAACTAATTATGTATGTATTGATAGGTCGCCATTATGCTACTACCCATACCTATATTTGGATAAATTATTATAGCTTCATGATACTTCTCTCTTTACCCTAATACGAGATGCTGGAATATTAACTGCGTACTGAAATTTTTCTAGTTTTTTATACAGTATATTACATGGCCTAATAAATTAATCGTTTGATTAACAATATACATTTAGACAGTACGCAAAAGTAACGAAAATAGAAACATAAACTCATATAAGACAGTATAAGACTATTACTAGTAGCGAACTTTGCATTTAACAGACCGTTATTAACCAACTTTGGCAAACTTTTTTGAATTATTCAGTAAAATTTGTACTTCACTTTTGTACGAGTAGAGTATTAACAACAAGCTGAAAACTCATCATTGTATAATAAAGGAAATTAAACGTCCGTATCTTGTGTTAGAGTAGAGAAATAAGGAGAGCAAAAAAAAACACCGTTAACTTGAAAAATTGAGCACTATCTCCTCTATTGTGAATGTACACGCAAAAAGGTGATACCACATTGATCTGCCGTTGGGTAATACGTGATTATTGTAGAGGCAATTATTGGCAAATAAGTGAAATATAAAGTGTCATAATGAAAAACTCAATTAGAAAATCTTATGCTTCTTGAAATACACCTACACGGAGAATGTAAATGCCTTTTTTTTTTCTTTATGTTTTCGTAGAGGTTTGCCTGGAAATTGTATAAAATAAAAGATTTTCAAATAGATTTCGTAACGTGGCAATGATTACAATGAATTCATTGTGTTCTCTTATTGTTTATGGCAAATTCTAGATGTGATAAATACAAGCAAACGCCCCTTAAAAACACAACTGTCTTTGTATCTTTCCTCGTCTCGTACTTTAACCTTATTATAACATCAGCCTTCTAACTTGTCTACTGGTTTGTTAACATTTTTAAAAACATACAATATACATACACTGTGCGTGATGAACATCGGGACTTGATCGACCAAATATTGCGATGCAATAATATGACACATATGTATAAAGTGAACGAATGACACCGAAGTTCGATTAGAAAATTTCAACCATGACAATATGTCTGAAATGTTGATCAACTAGTGGATAAAGATTGACTGTACATGTCATAATGCTTTATTATGCGTATACATGTATTATAATATCATGCTATTAAGCTATCTTTTTTATATGTATATCAATAGATATGTATTGAAAAAAAAAGAGGAGAAAATTAGAAGGGAAATACAATAATGATAATTTGTCGATATTAAATGAACACTGAGCAGTTTGCTTTTACATTTTCTATAGATTATATTGTATATGCACATTATCGATAAAGGATTCTAAAGTCTGTGAGTGGCATGCGGCAATAGCATTTGAATACGTGCTATCGACGGTACGAAAAGAAAAAAAGCCAATAAATGTTTTTTTGGTACAATATTATAGCGTGATTTTGAAAAGATTGGAGTGGTGAAACTTCGGGTTATTATTATTATTACTATTATTATTATTGATGATGTTTTGTTGTTGTTTTGTTAATTGTCTTGCATCAAAGTCGTGAGCCGCTTATTTCGTTAGTGTAATTAGTTCGAGTGATGTATTTTTTTTCCCCCCGTTTGTTTTTTCTTTAAAAATAATGACTCTGCAGTCGTTAGTAGGATTTCGCTTAAGTAAATTGGTTATTATTATTGTTAATATTACGTTATTATATTAATTCAGAAGCCTAGTTTAATAATAAATGTAATTGACTATAATGTATATTGTATCGGGGAGAAAAAAAAAAGAAAAAAAAGAAGTTGTACACCACGCCTTTTTTGGGATTCATTGTTGTAAAAAAGTAAATAGAAAAGAAGCTTTCTCCATTAAAACTGTTTTAAAAGTAATTAAACTAAAACTATACGTATACAGGTACGCGAGTGTACATACATATATGCACCGTAGTATAAATTCATGCAAATTGCTAAGAATAAATTGTTTAAATACATGTGGTAATCGCAAGAATTTTTATACCAATGTCTTGGTTGAATTGTTTCTGTTTTTTTGCTTCCTCCTTCATTCCTCGCGATTCTCTTATTTCAGTTTACCCTTGATAAATCTTATTATCGTTATTACCCCTACAATCTATTTTTAATGGAGAAAATTTGGTGTATCGTTGAAAATAATTTTTGATTAACCCAATTTTATCGCCATTCACTCATATATCACTGATATCGGCAAAATAATACATGGTAAAATATCTTTAAAAAATAATTAATGATACATTTTATACCACTCTTTTTTTAATTTGCTAACTGGTGCAATGAAATAAACTGCCAAACTATGCGTGTGTACATATTTACGTATTTTAATGAATCCCACAGAAAGCAATGATTCGATTTTTTGCAGCTTTATTGAAACAAAATTTCTTTATTCATATAAAATACACTATGATGGCAATTTAGATGAACGATTTATAAGAAAAAATAAAAAGAAAGAGAAACAAGAGAAAAAAAATAGAGTCTGCAAATAAATGTGCGTTAATTTAAATATCATTATTTATTATTTAAATCATATTGTTTATTGTAATCAAAAGTATACTGTAGTTATATAATACACGGGAAAAACTAGCTTTAAGAACTTATTTCATTTACCATTCATGCAAAATATACGTTTTTGGTGTTTGAGGAATTTTCTCATCGAGTCTTCATGCGTGTTTGAATGAAAGCGATAAAAGAGGAGGTGAGGAAAAAAGCGAAACGAAGAGAAAAATTTAAAATAATAGTTACAAAATTTATTGAACAGTTGCTTGTCTTCGTTCGTTTATAGATAAGGAAAATGAAAATAAAAATTAAGTGACTATATGATAAATCTTGAATAAAGTAAATTAAAATAATATAGTTTACACTAGATATGTAAAGTCTATTAACTAATCACAGAACTTTATAGTGTTAGAATTGATTTGATTAGAAACATTATACTATCATATTGTACATGTATATAATATTGTATGCATACATTTTCTGTGAAGGCTGTGTCATCAGTTTCGTGTTTCAGATTATTCCTCAATATCGAAAGAATTATTTACGACATCGGCCTTCGTTGTGTAAAAAATATTTCGTAAATAACGCACATTTGCTTGTAGCCTTGTATACCTGAGTGTGTGGTGTTTGTAATATAGACTTACGTTATTATAGGTATATATTTTTAAAATCTAATACCGTATTTATTCACTTACAAGCCGCATGCTCATTGACAATTGTTCAATTCCAACTGTCGGTTTCACGTCGCTTCTGTATGTACAAAAGTTATGCCAATCTCCTGATATATAATTAAAAAGAATAAAATGTTTTTCTTCAATATTGATATGTAAATGATAATATTGTTCAATGTCAAACTTGACGTATTTAAGTCTTGTTAGCTTTTTAAGTTCACGTATATGAAGAGCGACGGAATTGAAGAGCATGAATTTGTTCCACTTTGAAATTTCCTTAATATGTTACATCTACAATGAATAGGATAAAATAAAACTTATATCGAATAGTTAAATTGTGGCTTACAGGTGAATGAATATGATATAAATTATAAATATTACTGGGATTGAGTTACAACCTTAAAGTACCTAATATAAAAAAAAATAAAAATATTATACACGCATATAAATAATAATGCACAGGTAATATATTTTTATCCTTGCGAGAAGGACGTATTTGATTTATTAGAAAAGGTTTAAGGCCCTCTTATAGAAGCGCTTCCGTTAATATTGTAAGTAAATTGAATAAATCTACAGGAATGTCTCTTTTTGTTAACTTTTATTTTCGTCGATCATAATTATTACTGTTGCCAATTAAGGTACTTTATATTTCACACCAAATTGGCTAAGAATCCTTTGTCTGCTTTCGAAACAGACTAACCTAAACTTGTCCACCATTGATATTATGGTTAATAATTTTACACAACAGATTCTCATTGTTATCAATTGAATTTTATTTCAAATTTTGTACATCGTATAGAACACAGTTTTCCTTCGCTTGTGTACAATTTTATTTTTACTTATACCTAGCATCTAAGTATGTATGTATGCATGTAATAACCGAATGTGACATATGCATAATATGTTTATAACGGTAATTTTAATTCTTAACGATATAATTTCCTAATTCCACATAATTTAATGACCATTTTTTCAACTATGCAATAAGAATTGAAAGTAACAATTGCTTATTACCTACATTACATATTTATATAAGTAAAACACCCATAAGCTTGGGTGTCGGTTTTTAACCAGCTAACAAAGATACTCTGAGTTTGAGTCTCGTCTCAAACTCAAGGAATCGAAAGAGCGGAATCAACTAAATTACATAATTTAGGTATGTACATCTAAATTTTAATTAATATTTTCCTTTCTTCTCTCTTTTATGTTGCTCCGTACGTTGCTCTTCATTAGATTGACTATAACTCCTCTTTCTTCCATTACTATGATGTTCTTTGCTAGATTTATTCCTATAGTTTTCTTTTTCTTCTCTATTTTTATTATTAGTATCAGCTTTACATTTATTATCTTTTCTATGCTTTTCTTTCTTATCACCATACCTTCTTCCTTCAGTATCTTTGTATTCGAAATTGCCGTCCAAGTGGAATGCTGGTTCCTTTTTGGACCGGGCCTTCTTATTCTTTTTCTTTCTATCGCTATGTGCATCTGTACTTTCTGAACTACTATCATCGCTACTGCTAGATTTAGCATCATGTTTTTTCACCTTTTTCTTCTTTTCTTTCCTGCTTTTCTTTTCAAGTTTTTCCAATTTCCTATAGAAGAAAAACAAAATTCAAACTTTGTACAATGTTTCTACAGATTAATTAATCTCATACACGCACGCCCCTATTCAATACTCACTTGAGCAGCTTTTTTTTCTCTTTTTTCGAAAGAGATCTCAAAAAATTAACCTCAGACTGCTCTTCATCTTCAGAAACCATCAGATCTTGGTGTTCCGGTACCCTGAGGTGTTGTTGAGCATCCAGAGCCGATCTAAACAAAAAAATCAGTATCACCAGATTCAATTCGTCCCTACTGTGTAGTATATACTATAGTCGTGCCTCACAATATCTTTATTTTTACCCTGATGGATTATAGTAATACAGTCGTAATGAAAATATAAGCCACAGTCATATCAGGAAGATATGATAGCTGTAGAGAGAGTACGTTCCAGACTCAAAAAGAGTAAATTATTACAAGATATGACTCGAGTTGACTAAAAATTGTGCTGAAATTTACTTTTTCAGTGCCAATCCATCATCCCTCATTTGCTGGACCAGAGTCAGAGCATCGGGAGCTGGTGATGCTGGTTGAGTTTGGGTATTGGCCATTACTACGCTCATCGCTTGGCTATACAGCGGGCATTCTTTGTCTGCGAGGGAGAGAATAGAGAAAAAAAATCAAGATGTGTGACTAGAAAATGCTAATTTTCTTATTTTCATAAACAGAAAGAATTAAATTTACCCGTGTTGATGTGACCCCACTTGTGGCATTTTATACAACGAACGTTCCGAACCTGTATACCAAAAGGTTGATCTCTAATCTCACTGTCTCCTTTACAGTAGCTTTCTCTCGGCGCGTTATACTTTCGTTGCCACTCAAATTTATACTCAGGCTCGTTGTCTTCCTTTTCTCTTTCTTTTTTTGCCCCTGGCGGAGGTTCGTACATAAAATTTACGCTCAATTTGTCTTTACTCTCCTTGCTCAGCAGAGCTCTGGAAATAATTAAATTGCACTTTATTATCGACCACGCTTTCGATATTGCCTTGAATGTATGTAATCAATGCGGATATTTACTTGTTGTTGTGAAGATCCTGTTCCTTCTCGTACTGTACACGTAATTCCTCTTGTTTCTTCTTATACGCCTCAGCCTGTTGCTCGGCCATCCATACCTGTTAATCATTCGTTAATATCGATTTTAGATCGTTGATCATCTAACGTTGACGGGTTCGCGAGTGAATCATAGAATTTCTCGTATTATATCGTATGTGTTGTATACGTACTCGCTTTAAATTATCCCTAGATGCTGGGTGAAAGAATTTCTTGCACATGTAATTATTGAATCCTTTTCCCATGACTGGTGATTATGTTGTAAACAATAATCAACGTGTTTTAGAAAAAAATGGCGCAGCTGACAGAAAATCAAATACACAACACTCGATACCACGGTCAATACTTCTTTGACAAATAAAAATGACGAGGTTAATTCAGGTGACACCACAATCATCAGACACGATGAAGAGTGGTGAAGAGTTGTGAAAAAGCAAACTGAAAGTACTGCTGCCACGTCGAAGAGTCGGCATTTTTTGAAACTAAAAACTGTGGTCGTTTACCGCACTCATTTTAGAATTAAATTACACAGCACAGTTTAATATTTTTTTTATAAAAAATTTATGAACAATTTCACTCCGAATTATTTCACGTTGAAATATTATCGAATTTAGCAACTCAAATAATTTTTGTCAAGAACTTCAATATTTTTCCAACTGTTACAGCGCTTTTAAAACCCAACATGAGCGTAACTGTCAACGACATGCGTCACATGAGTACGAGGAAAAAAATGAGCGACAGTCGACGTCAGATCCAATATGGCCGTGTCCGTACGCACCTGACAGGTCAACATAACCTAACAAATATTTGAGGCGAAAGACGTAGAGAGCCAATAATACACCATTTCGACGCGATGAAAATAAACGAGAAAAATATGGTCGCTTTCGCGACGTCGGCAACTCCTGTAGACCGCGAGGGATGGCTCAACAAACGCGGCGAAGTCAAAGGAGGATACCAGAGGCGGTGGTTTGTCCTCAAGGGCAACATTTTGTTCTATTTCGATCGGCGAGGCGACAAGGAACCTGTCGGGATGATCGTCCTCGAAGGGTGCACCATCGAGCTCGCTGAAGACGAGGAGCAGTTTGGTTTCAAAATCGTTTTCCACGGTCCCAACAACAGAAGCTACGCCTTGGGAGCCGAGTCGCAAGTGAGTATTTTTCTCCTTGTCTCCAACTTTCATTTGGCCGGAAGCCTTATTTTGTTTTTTTATAAATTCGTAGGATTCAATGGAGCAGTGGATGAAGGCATTGGCATGCGCTAGTTATGATTACATGAAATTAATGGTTGCCGAACTACAACGGCAGCTGGACGCTGCGGAGGAAGAAGTCACACCTACTTCTCCACCTGTTGAATCTCCCAAGGCGCCACCTAGACAACGCCACAATCCATTTAACAAACCTGATACTCATCATCGATCTCAAAGTGTCAGATCTGCTCCAGGAAGAACCGAGAATATTCCAAGAACGAGAATTACTTTTAGAGAGCTCCATACCGCTTACGGGAGGAGGATATTGGCCGATCTTAATGAATGGAGACACTCTAAACGGAGCGTCGAAGCTCCACTTATAGCACTGTAATAGAAAGACTTATTGCGGGTAAATATAGTTGTAAATAATTGTTAGATAATAACCAGAAATTTACTTCTATGCTCTTTCGATTCTCGATGTTTCTAATGCAATTCTACAATTTGATTTGATGGATGAGATTCTTCCATTTATCAATGTCCGATGGAAATTTATAGTGTACATCGCATTTGACTCATTGTTCAAGTATTTCTAATCGTATCTCTTTAAAAATGCTTTTTCCCGAATTTAATACGAGAATCGGTTTTGATGCAGTTCATGTGTATCATCACTGATGAATTTTATCACCATATTTATAATTTTCAAACGCGAGATTCGAATTGTACTGATCATAGAATGCATTCGTCCTCATTCTCGTGATCCAAAAGCGAAATGCTACTTAAATATTACTTGAGACAAATTACAGATCAGTGCGTAGATCGCTATAAATATAATACATATATTTGTAGTGACGGCAATGATACAACAGGATTAGAGAAATAATGGGTAATTCATTTTCTTGTGTAAATACCTAAATAAGTATTTTATTAGTCAACATTATATTAATAATCTAATAAATAAGTCAACAGCCAGCTGTGGTAAAATATTGCAGTACATTAAACATTTTGTGTAAAAAATACATGATTGATTAACCTCACAGAAAAAAATAGTGTTGAAAAAAGTTTTATGGTGGTTGAGTCACATGGTCATAAAATTTCACATCACCATGTATTTAATAAAAATATGATTGGAATATGACATTGATGATATTTAGGTAAATGTGAGACGCTAGTCTACGTAGTGTTATTAAAAAGCTGTACGAAATAGAATTCTGTACAAAGTACTTGTATAGAATCAAATCCTTATACGTATATTATATAAGTGTCCAATTGTTCATGCTATATGTATATCGCAAATTTATCTGGGTCTTAATCTGTCGTTATTGGGTAGTCACAAAGACAAACCCCATTGACATATTTCAGTGGTAGAAATAAACGCTTCAAGTCGCCTTTTAATCAGTATTTTATACATATCCATGTCATTTCGCAAACAAGCCCCTGCTTTACTTAAAAATTAGAGTAAAAAAAATAAAATAATCGATTACTTTAATACTACTCGTGATAATTTAAAAGCTTGTATATATTAAGTTTATTTTGCTTGCTTGTCATCAATTATCATATGGCTCTACCCATTGAAATACTATAATTGTAGTCTGCACTGGAGTTTGATCAGTTGTTTCCTTGGATACTCTATTCACATCGAAATTGTTAATTTTTATTTGCGTTTATGTGGTTTTCTCTGCAAGTAAACAGTTCAAAAAATTTTCAATTCATAATCACACTTTTACTTTCAATTTCTCGATGACCAAAATTGTATTACTTACAGTCTTATGCTCAAAGTTGTTGCATTAAAAAATATAAATTTCAAATAAGAGACCTCTAAAAAAAAATAATGGATGCCATATTACTAATCGATGGGAGGTTTATAAATTTACCGTAAATTATATATTAAATACTATAATTGTATATGAAATTATTGTACAAATCCTGAGTGCTATTAATGATAGTTAAAATTACCAATTATCCACTACGTATAACCAAAGAGGGAAAAAACTTACTTGAACCAGAGAGAATATTTACTTGAACTTAAAGACACCTTTTTTACGTGCATCACCCGGCAAATGCCTGGCTCCAAGTAGAAGACGGGCCTTGTCTTCCTCTTGCGGGGGTGCCTTTTGCTGAGGACCTCTCGGTTTAATTTGTAGCTTCTGTTTTATTGCTTGGCTTAAGATAACTCGTCTGGAATCGCTCTTCATTGCCAGTAACAGGTCCAGCCACGTCCAAGTCACATTGTGATATTCCAAGGTAGGTATGACCAATGCAAAGTCTCTCACATCTTCCAAATTTTTTTCTTTGTTACCCTGTATAAACATGTTAGTCAGAGATGGAAATAATCAGAGATTTATGATGAATTTACTAATTTCTTCTTTATACCTTGTAGGAAACTCGAACAGGGACTTCTGGTATTTTTATATAGATGAAGAGTTTATTCTTATCGGCTCTTTCTTTCATCTTTTCTACATCATCCCGCCGTTCCATTGGTACATAAAAAGAGGAATCTCTCTGGGGAGCTGGTGGTTCCTCAATTCCCTCTGGATCTCTTTCCGGAAAACAAAACTTCAGCATGGTATTAAAGAATTTCTTAGTCAGCCCTGAAAGCAGTTTATTGCTCGTTTCAATTTTGGAATTCCAATTTATTCTTTACATGCGGCATTAGAATGAATTCAAAAATCACATTACCTATCGTCAAAGGAACAACATTGATCTCAAAGTGTTCCTTTACAGATATTCCAGCAACTGGTGCTTTCTCACGACAAAATACTCTGAGAGCTCTTTGTCTTTCTACCGGCATGTTACTTTGGAGTTCTGTCGGAGTGAGTACCTCAGTATAAACTTGATTTGGAAGTAAATTTGTCATAATGACGTAACCCAATTCTAACAAATGTTCAACAGAATCATCAGTCTTGCTTGTTTTGGTATAAAGAAAGTTTTTCAGAACAAGATCGGCAATGCCTAATTGCCCATCAGCGTCCGTAAGCCTCCATTGTGCATATTTGAAACAAATCTCTGCCACTCTAGCAACTGCCGCTGGTTTATCCTTTACTGTTGTCGAGGCAGCAGCTGGAGCGGTTGTCTCTTTGTAACAGCTTAACATAACATCTAATTCTTCGGCACGCGCATTGAGCTGTTCTTTACATTCGTAAACTCTTGCATCTAATCTTTCCTTTTCTTCCAGTAGTTCCGGACTCGGTTCTTCAGCCAAGGCCTTCTGAAATAGGTGTGTTTCCTTCTCCAATCTGCGTAATTTTGCAACTAGACCCCGCACGGTATTCTGAAGCTGTTGTATGGGTCGTTTCTGATCCTCAACGGAATGAAGCTGCAATTGGAATCTCATTCTCTGCAGTCTTTCTAGAGCCTCTTTTCTCCTGGGCTCAACATACAGTAATAAATTGTTAACAATATCTAGGATCATTGCATACTGGAGCGAGTTTGTGCACACATCAAGATCGTGGTGCGTCAATGTAAATGCGTCAGCTGCCGAGAGCTCCTTACGCTCCCAAGGACTAACTTCTTCGCCTGGAGGAGGTGGAACTTCGTCAAGACATCCGGCATCCAAAGACTGACCGTAACCAACGTAGAAGAATTCACATTTGCAGCGAGAGACAATCCTTTGGAGTTGATGCTGAGACCCGCCACCTCCTCCAACAGTCTGGCTGACCACTCCGCCAACACTTTGCCCGGATCCAACAAGAGCCGGAACATCTGGTAGCTCCGCTATCACAGTTGAGTCTTTTTCCTGCAACGTTTATAAATGTAAGAAAGTTTTTTCTTCGTCTTATTTACTTACATTCAAAATAATTACCTGAATATTGTCGAGGGTAAGCCACATGATGTTATCATCGATGTTGTCGTCAATGTTAGCACTGACTGTGGCATAATATTGCATGCACTCGAGAGAACCGACCCACGTTGTTTTTGAAACAAGCGTTCTCTCCCTCCAAACCGGTCTGTGAACACGCTGAAGTATCTCTGCCTTTGCTGCAGAAAGAATGACGTAGCCACGCGTCTCGATTCCTTTCAGGAGGACTTGACTATTGACCAGTGCAACTGTAACATTTTTTATTTACCCATATCTTCAAACTTTCTACTTCGCTAACTACAAATGGAGTGAAAACGATAACGAAATGACATCTTACTCAACCAATTTTTATGCATCACATCATCCTGATGGCATGCGGCTAATCCTCGCAGCTGCTGTCCTCTAGTTTGTCCAGATAAATCGTCGCTAAAAGCTTTAGGTTTATTGGCGGCCTCGGCAATCAATCTTTGCAACATTCCAGCAGCTTCTCCCTGCTGAGGTTTAGTAACTGGTGACGGTGTCACTTGAACTGGAGTGCTCTGCCCATCAACTGGTCTAGTCCTGTTTTTATTAGGTGTTGAAGTATTTTTTTCCCTGTGAAAACCTTTGAGAGCTGCAGTAGAGAGATTTTTCTTAAGCTGCTGACTCTTTATGAACGAATCAAACAGTGCAAACGCCACGTCTCTGTTCGTTTTCGTCCAAGCTCCGCGCAGGTCGTGTACAACCAATCTATGTGTCGGAGTATCGCCGTAAACCCCGGCAATTTTGGCTTCCCTTCCATAGCTAACTCTGGCAACACTTAGGCAGTAATATTTCTCAACCTTTTGTCGGAGTGGTGTGCTCTCTTTTTCTTCTTGTAGGGCTCGCTGCAGCCAAATTTCTGCATCACTGAGCTCACAGTTCATGTAAATCACCGACCATTCAGCTCTTGGTCTGTGCCTTAAACCATCATCGATTGGATAGAGTGACAAATTGTGTTCTGAACTGCACCCAACTCTTCCTCCTGTAACTTCAAAGCCGCGTTGCATGGAGGACGACATCCAGTAGCTTACGTGAAATCTATGAAAAGCCAGTGTCAATCTGACCTTTCTGTAGTGTCTGCTCAATTGCTTTTTCCTTGGTCGTATGTTTTTGAAGAGTGGTCCTTTTCGCGTTGGTCTGGTAGCTCCTGATAGTATGAATTTCAAACTTTCAAACCATCGTAAGGTGCTTCCATACAGCAACGCAATAGGAGCACTGGTTGAAGTTGGGGAACCGGTTGGTTTCGTTTCTAAAGCAAGACTGACATTCAAATTCTGGGACCTGAAAGCTCTGAACGAATCATGTTCCTGATTGCTAGAATACTCTGGTAGCCTGTCTGGAGCGCAGGGTATAGCAGCGTGGTGATCACGAGGATCCCCCAAGCAAACCCATGCCAATTTGACGCTCATCCTGACATTAGGCAAGTGCAAAAGCCGACAGTCGTCGTATTTGCTTGCAGTTCTAACGCAGACGTCCAAGTCACCCTTGATTATTATTCTTCCCAGAGTCCAATCCAACTCCAATCCTGTCCAAGTCAATTCCATCTCTTCGGTCGTATTATACGGATCTAGGGAGGCATGCAGCAATATAGTCAATTGTTTAACGCACAGCGTTAATCTGCCGTGAAAAGAAAGCCTCATCTTGTCCCAGAACGGAAGTGGCGGACTCGGATCTCTCGAGGGATGAATGATCTTTTCGAAGCTCAGATTACACTGAGCAATTACAGGCTCCCAGCAAGGTCCAAAGGCGTATCTGAATTTATCAATGTCCCAGTTTAAGTCATGGTAGTATTTCAGAGACGTCATGCCTCGCTCTACTACTATATCGTCCCAGGGAGCTCCGACTTCAATTCTAACTGTTCTCCTTGCTCGAGGTGGTGCCAAGGCCTCGGCTCCAGCTAATCTACCCCAAATGCTTAGACCCTCGACTAACAACAGTGGTTGCGGGAAATCACGTAACTGTAGCTTCCATTCTGTGCATTTGACAGAGACCCCTCTCACCCACAATGTGCTAAATTCAAGACCGTCCTCGGGCCAAGGAGATTCAGGGTCCATTTCTCTTAATGCCTTGACCGCTTTTTCTGTTCCGTGAATCGTCGGATCAGCTAATATTATTATTTCCAAATCTTGCATAGTCCAGGCACAGAGCCGCGTTCTTACAGGACCAGCTCGCTGCATTTGTTTCCATCTTTGAACGTATATTTCCGCATTCTTTTTGTTTAAACTGGCGTAGAGCTCGTCTACTTTACCTTGAGGAAGGAGCAAATGCGCTCTACACAACTCTTGTACTTTGGAGTCTAACATTGCTTGTCGCTTCAAACTTTCTTTGTACTCGTCTTCAAGAAGTTCGTAATTGTCTCGTAGGCGAACTTCGAAAGGATCATCTCTTACTTCAAATAACCATTCCTTGATCTGAAAATAAATTGCTTGTCTTAATACCGTTTACATTAGCAATATATAAATTCTAATAATGGAAGATGCTAACTTTGATCACTAGGTCATTCGGCAATTGCTTTTCCGCCATAGATTCTCGTGCATGAATTTGGTCAAGCCATTTTCGGATGCTCATCAGTTCATTTTGTATGGCATTTGTGTACTGATGTTCGTAAGGAAAACAAGCTTTACACGATTCTATGTAAAGGCCCCATGTCGTGTTCCAGTCCAAGTCAAAGCCCTCGTTATTCGCTCTTTCTAATCTGACTTCCTCACTTTCAGAAATTCGGATAAGCTCCACGCCTTCGACTGTCAATATATCTGCCCTATCCAGCGCAGCTCTCAAGTAATTAAACCTCCATTCACCCGCAGTCCAACGAAGCTCATCCAAAGATAACTCAAGGAAATGCCTTGGCGATATCACAATTGACAAGGTAATACCACCAGTAGCTAATAAATCCATAGATCGCTTTGTTTTTACGGAGTCTGTAGCAAATAATTTAGGGATGGTTTGATTGTCATATTTCCAGTTACGAAAACTAGTTATACAAAATACAGGATTTCTTGATCTGCAATTTCAACATTATCCACCTTTCTCACCTGTAGTTAAAGTTTCGCCCTGTTTTGTGAATGCTATCGTTCTAAAATCTGCAGCTTCGTGCCAAAGCTGCAGTAGTCTAAGATGCAGGTTGGGACTCCAAGCCAAGCTGGATCCATCCAAGCTGAGATTAATACTTCCGTTTGTAATGGCTCCTTTGCACTTCCTGAGGGCTAAGAAAGGACTTGAAAGAGCTTGCGCACGTTCACATAAGATTGGTTTATCTTTGTCTAGCGTTATAGCACATACACCTTCGGCAACAGCTATAAAATGATCGGAATTGTGTTCCAGGCTCGAGGAATCCATGCGCACCATTACAGATACTGAAATAATTATATAGTCAACGATAGCCAACAGTTATTACTTATTCAAGAATATTTAGCTGCTCACATTCATTCTCAGCTATGAAAAACAAATTGCAATTTCTCATTTTCAGGTTGAACTGAATCTCATCTTGTTTTGGGATGTTTGACTGCCTGTGCATTAATGTCCTTCGCTGGTTGTAATACCTGAAAATACATTTCGTTAAAAATATACCGAAAATACTCTGAACATGAATTTTGTAGACTGCAATCACTTACTTGAAGCTTTGCTCTAAGAATCTTGCAAGCTTAGGGCTCCATTCTGCCCTCAGTTCGTCAAGAAATACTCCGACAGCATTTGGACGCGTTGTTGCTAGAAATACTCCAACATATAACGGGCTTCCCCATCGATGAGAAGTTCCTGGAGCACCTTCATCTTCACTGTCTAGAGTCCACCTTAGAGATTCGACGGACAACTCTGTGTTCCACCCCATGGTCTTGTCTAAATGGCGATGAAGCATCAAAGTAGTGCGTTTTTCAACATTTTACCATTCAAATATTACCTGCTATTCTATCCAACGAAAGTTTGACGTGAGATAAACCACACGACGCTTCTTGACTGTCAGGTAATTTAATGAATAAATTTCCACCATACAGATCGGTTATAGCTCGTATTCCAGGCCAAGAGAAATTCTTGTTTGACGTCAAGTCGACGTCTGGCTTTGACATATCATAGCTACTGCTGAGTAACACTGTGTCCCAATCGGCATAGTCAAAAGTCACGGAGAGATTATGTAGCTGGGTCGCTATCCGTAAAACATCTTCTTCCAACTATTTTCATAAATAATTATTAGTTCTCTGGAATACTTTTAAAGCGTGTTGCTATTTACCCTAGAATCTATTGACAGTGTTTGCAGAGTTAAGACTGGCTGCTTTCCACGAATCGATAGTCCATCCAATTTCACAGCTAAGTACAATTGCGGACCTGCTGGTTGGAATCTGGCATTCACATGCAGTCCTTTCATCATTCCCTCGAGGCCAACTCGCCCTCCATCTTCTCTCCCAGCAATCACTGAAGAACTCCCCATTTTCACAGTCAAATTCTAAAAGTTGAAGTTTCAGGTAAATGTGTCGCATGGCAATTATAACTAAGTAGCAATAAATTTTTGACATATTCTTTACATACTTTAGGTATCATTGGAGCCAATCGAGCTAGCAGTGGTCCAGTGAAACGATCAAGTGCTTTGCTAGACTGCTCAGTGGGCGTCAAAGTTTTTCTATCTTTGAAAAATTGTAGAAGACCTGCCCCCCCAGACCCCTCGGTTTGAGTCACGCCTATGTATAGTTTCTGTGGAGAAGAATGTATTCAATGTAGATATTTTACACATTTCAGCTTCACTGGCTGACATGTCATGAAACGAACCTCCACAGACAGTTCCCCCTGTGCCTTTAACGTTGCCTCAATGTTCCCTGCGAAGCTGATCTGTGCCAGACAAGCATCAGATGCGTGTCGCAATAATTTCATCGCCCCACCAGCAACAGCAGCAGATGCAAGAAGAGTCCGTGTCCCATGAACAACACTACCATCCAAACTTAGACTCTCCGCACTCCCATTGGCCAACCAACCATTCCCTAGGGCTAGAAGACTCAGGTTTTCGACGTGAACAGCCATGAACTGAATGAAGAGAATTGTTTTCGTACATTACGAATTGAATTGAGTAAATTACAAATCAGATTATTGTATTATTGCCAGCTATGCCCTAGAATACCTGTACAAACGTGATAATGATCGGCGGTATTTTCTTGTTTCTAAAATCGAGTGGTTTGTTATAATCTTTCTTTGGATAAGAAGGTTGAACCGGGACATCTTTGTTGATACGGACGTCGCGCATTACAACGGCCAGCAGCTTAGCAACATCGCTGCTGAATAAGCTGCTTCGTACAGTAATTTCTTCGATTTGCTGAAAGATGTATTAACAAGACAGTAGAAAAGTCCTAAATAGAGGACATATGGGTATTTTGAAAATTCTTCCATCAGTCATTACATGCACGTACCACAGTAAACCCATTTTTGGTAACAGTAACATCTCGCAGTATGAAGTAGGGCAGGGAAATGTGGCCGACTCTAAGGTGAATTTTGTAACGACGTTTTACGAGCCATGCCAGTAGTCTCGGTATCACCCTAAGCATGAGACAGTGAATTTGAAAGTGCACGTTGTACGACAAGTGAAAAAAACAAAGTCAAAATTTTTTAAAAATATAGAAGAATCTTACCATGTAAAATTGCAGTAGAGAAAGAGACAGATGAGAATAAACGCGAGTAGCCCCGTCATTTTGAAAATTTTAATATAACAGCAGCATTTGGGTGTTACGCTGCCAATTATAATCGTTGTGTAATAAATTATTTACATGTAATTCTAACCTATGTACATATGTTATACATACAATACTTCAGTCTTTCGAAATTGTACATAGGCGCTTAGTCAGCCCGTAGCCGATGGTTAACTCATATCAGTAATAAACGATTTAATTTCGTGTGGCAAGTTTGGTCACCGAAAAAATTAATCGTCATGTCTTAAGCCACTCGTGATAGCAGAGGCCCAATTAACGAAATTCGATTATAAAAAGGATAAAAAGTATCTACGAAAAATCTGACGTAGGCGTGCGTGAATGACAGCTACGAACCCCACCTGATCTGACCGATGTAAAAAAACTGACCTATCTTTACGGAAACTATAAAATGGACATGGTCGATGAGTCATTGATTATCATTAAATTCCATTTTATCTATCGTGGTTAAAAACTGTCGAGAAATAACAAACAAGAAGTCGCGTAAACACCGTATTTATTTATTTCACTTTCGTACCGGTTCGTATCGCTCGTAAAAATCCCCTACGCGTATATTCGTCACTGACAGATGCGTGGAATCAACGACCTTGCCGAATGCCACAAGTCAAGTTTTACCACGCAAAAACCGTAATGGCCTGTTGGTTTAAGTCACACGCTAGTTTCTCGCTGCCCAAACTACAAGGAGGATAACCAAGTGATACCCCAGCGTCTTCGCATCGAAAAGAGTAGGTATTAAGCTCGTATTCGGATAGTTTTATCTGGCGATACTGTAACGCAATTAAGGTTAGGATATTTTTAGATTAGGTTAGGCGGACCGGCCAACGCTGCACAGCTGATTGCGAATAAGTTTGCATACATCTTCTTCATCGGGTTTTCACCCTCATAGTTTCTGAATGTACTTTATTGACTGCAAAATGCGTGACGATTTGGATGCTTTACTTGTGACGCCGGGGGAACGATACTGTGATTGCAAAGAGGACTGTCTATGTGGCGAGCAAAATGGTATTTATTCGCTTGTGATTGATATTTTCAGAACGATCTGACTACATTTATTTCAAATATTAAATTCAAAAATTTACAGTGAGTTTTTTCGTCGGCGTAAAATGTAATTTAACCCTTTCGGCCCGAGCGGTGTCTATAGTGACCAAACGCCCGACGCTCGCTCTGTCTGAGTGGTGACTATAGTCACCCAACGCCTGACGCTCGCTCTGTACGAGAGATGACTGTACGCTTGCCGCGACTGCTCAGTCAGTAGGGACGGCGCGACGTAGAATGCGTCCGTACCGAAAGGGTTAAGCAACTATCTTGCTTATTTTTTCTTCATAGAGATAGAATGGCAGTGGGACGAGAAATATGCCAGCAAGACTTTGCGCCTTTCAAAAATGAACCTAGAGGTGAATTTCAACCCCGGCTACAGCATGGGAACCTCGGCTGTTCGAGGTAACAAATTAATGGCCAGTGGAAGACATCATTATTGGGAGGTCAAAATGATCACCCAAGTTTACGGAACTGACATTGTGAGCGTTAAATCTGTTCTCAGAGAATCGCTCCGTTTATGGTACAGACTTAACAAGACTTATTGCTTCCTTTGCGTCCATAGATGATAGGCGTCGGCACAAGCAAAGTAAACTTAGAAAGTTCTGGTCTCACTTTTACTTCATTACTTGGTCTTGACTCGGAGTCTTGGGGTTTTTCGTACAAAGGAGATATTCAGCATCGGGGACAGAAGCAGAAGTACAGTCTGCCCTTTGCACAAGGTAGTCTTGTCGGAGTTCATCTGGATACATGGAGAGGAACATTGGAGTTTTATTTGAATAGAAAACCACTTGGTAAATAATATAATGCTTTGAATGAGTAATCTTTTAGTTCCGAATCTACAGAGCATCTTTTCCTGTGCCAGGAATCGCTTTCACTGGACTTAGAGGCTTAGAATTATATCCAATGATCAGTTCCACAGCTGCACAAAGCAAAATACGCATAACGCACAGCAGCTCAATCCCAGTGACATTACAACTTGAGTGCTTGGCTGCCCTGAAACCCTCGCTCCGAACTATGCTACTAGAGGGTTTTCCTGGTCTCCGCCATCTCACGACTAGCATTTTCGCTAATATACTGCAAAGCAGTTACAGTAAGATTAGTAATAAATTTTCTAATATTTGACCACATCAGGCCTTACTCCAAGAATATAAAGCTTACTTTATTTCAGACAAGGACGAAGATGAAGTATCGGAAGATTTTAATATTCTGGATGAATTCGATGTTGCGGTAGTAGGTTTTAAGAAGAGTAGACGAAGCTTGACCCAAGACGATGGCAGTATGCCTGGCACTGCGAGACGTGAATGTGAAATGTGTGGGAATACGACTTCTGTTCTATTTGCTCTACCTCTATGTACGATATGCTGCGACTGAGACCATTGCGCTAATGATAGGTTGTAGCGTGAACGTGCGATAGTATCGCACAGCAGGTTTTCTCATCTTTTAAATCAGGTGAGCCAGGCTGTTATACTTATTCTAATTTCGACGATATGTAAACAAAAGTTTTTGCATTAAACTTATTTCATGTTGTAAAGTTGATGTATATTCATGTCTTTATTTATATTTCCGGTGTTTTGATTTTAATACTTTCAAGTAAATATGTATATAAAAAAATGTATGTATATGTATATATATATATATGTATATATTTAGTAGTTATTCTGAAAATTGTATCTCAATAAGGTGTAAAGGACAAAACCTACATTCATAAAATTTTCAACTTTTATTAAAAAATTAAAATACTCCTTCAACATTTCATTCTTTTTTTTTACAAACATTACACATTAAATGATAAACTTTGATGTGCTAAATTGCTCGTGATTTCATTCACCTATTCTTTTGACCTAACTACACTCTTCTTCAATTTTTTAACCATCTTCCCATTTACAGCCTTGTTGCTTGAGCCACGTTTCTTTTTACTTAGAGCTAAATCGTTATTATTTAATTTTGCGCAGAATACAACAGCCTGGGCCCAACCGGCAAGCGGGCCCCAAAGATTGCGCAAGAATGTGCTGACTTCGTTGTGTATTTTTGGAGTAACAGTCTTTTGAGTTTCTAACTGCGGCATATAGCATGCTCGAGCTACTTGAAAAATATGCGTGTCTACTGGAATTGCTTCCAGATAACCTAGTGACATGAGGCATATACAATCAGCCACTTTAGGACCAATTCCTGGAAGTGTAATCAACTTTTCCCTCGCAATAGGGTAAGATTGATCAGTGTCTTTATGCAACTGTTTCAACCACGTTTCGCCACCCAATTCTATTAGCCTCTTAGCGGTATTGGCTATATAGCCAGCACGATAGCCAAACCCAGCTTCCTTTAGGATCATTTCCACGTTTTTCTCTGCCAACGATTCTATCGTCGGAAAATCATAATACTGCTTGTCATCAATGCAGCATAATTTCTTGCCAAAGAATCTGCAGAGTTTGTCAACCATGCCGGATATTCTGTAAAACAATAAATTGATTTAGTCCAATTTGTTATTAAAACCTGATTGAGTGAGATTTACAAGGATTACCTTATGATGTTATTATTTGAGCTGCAAATGAAGGCAAATAAATTCTCCACAATATCTTGATTCAGTATCCGCACACCTTTCACTGTTTCCCAGGCCTTTTTGAAGTGCGGATCAACCGCTGACCATTTTCTTACGTTGTGCTTCAAAGATATCTCTTTGCGCAAATATCGTGATAGGATTTGTCTGTTTTTTGGGTCACTTTCCAAGGGGCCGTGTACACGATACTGGAGATGAGTTTTGTTCTGCTTCAAGGTCCAAACTCGTCCAGCAAATATACCGCGGAAAGTTTGAGCACCGTCAACCTCGACCCACCTTTGAATAAGAAACTGACAAATAGAATGCGGACTCAAATCAGGCTTAAAATTAAGGAGAACTATTAACATTGTCCAAGCCTTGTTATCTGGTTAGAATTAGTCAATTGACGTTGAAACTTTTTGAACTTCAACTAACCTAAAACTCTGACCGCCGGTAAGTGTTAGACCAAGTCCTAACTCACTTTCGGAGAAGGATATGTTGTGCATCGTTGATCCCGGTACCGTGTTTATTACTCTACTCATTTTTCTAAGCTTGTTTATCATCACGGTTGTATAAAGACATCACGGTTTCAACGCCTCACCGTTTTTCCTATTTTGGACGGGTACAAAACTACCCGCCGCGGTTAACTCAGTCGGTAACCCATCTCTGGAAGCCCTGAGTTGTTTGACAAGAAATCGATGTTAGAATAGTGAAATACAAAGCGGGTATTTTAAACGTAAAAAAGTTTTAATTGCATATTTCTATATTATAATTAATTTCATATCATCTATAATAACCTGTGCAAACGTATCAACTATTTTTGTAAAACATGAAGGCCCCAAAAATAAATTAACGATGCTAATGTAAGAATTAAATATGATATATCTTTACCAGTTAAACAACAGTTTATACACATGCACTACGATTCGATTCATTTATCTAAAACTAAATATTTCAAGTCAATACATTAATTTAAAAATCCAAAATCATTACAAAGTAAAATAACCATCAAATCTTTAATTAACCGCTTCCTTGCTTCAAGTTCATTATAGTTTATATACGTGTGTATAAATTACAATCGTTTACTTAACAACTCGAATCCTATAATAAAGATGTTGGGCGCTGTCTATTGTTTATATTTATGCTCTAAATTATTGGGACTGGCAGTAACCTTTTGGCACATTTTAAGATAACGCATCTACAAAACCTTAAAGGAATCTTTATCGACAATGCACAATACGTCAGTTGAAAGTTACATGGTATATACTATTCTAAACACAATATTTAAGATATATAAGTTTTTGATACCTTAAAGGGGTTTTTCGGTCACAATACAGGGATCTATAAGGGATTCGGAAAATGGATGTTGCATGGTAAAGTGACTCGTTCACTGTGATATAGCTAATAGCGCATGGTCAAAGCCCTAGTAGTTAATAAATAATAGACTCGAATATATGTAAAATAGTAACTAGATATAAATTAGATCCGTGCTTTGCAAATATCATATTGTACAAGTTACGTAAATGTATACATGAATAAGAAAAAATTATTCGTTTTAAACTCTTCTGGAGTAAGAAATACAAAACTCTACGCTCGTATCAGTTCACAACCCCGTGGGCACAGTCTTATTCCATATAATAGTAACTCTTGGCTATCACGCCGATTGAGTCTTATAAAAACATACGTTTCCGTTTACATGTATACCCGTCTACAATTCCGATAAATGGTAAAACTGACTACTCGAATCCTAGACTGAAAATAACAATTGCGTGATAAAACTAAAAAAGTATCAAATCTCTCGATATTAGGATAATCGTTGTCAAATACGAACAATACTCTTATCAAATAAATTGATTGCATCGCAAACTATGTTGAACAATGTCAGCTATGCTTGCATTCTTTGGTGACATTGTCGGTATGATTGATTTCAATACTTGGCAATAATGTCTCACGTTCGAACGTGATATATTATCCACCTCAACCTCTGGTTACGTTTAAGATCCGTTAATTCGTTCGTAGAAAAGCAAGTACGGACTGGCACACAATACATCTGTCAGTGTCGTACATTCTACCGTTACATCCGACGTGTACATCCATTGGCCGGGCCTGTTTCCTCGTCGATAAGATACAAAGTGCCCGGCGTCTACAGGACCGCGATGCTCTACCACAGACTGCAATTTGTACCTATTCCTGTTCCTGCCAATGCCTGAATTTTGGTCCAGCATACCGATCATCGCTTGCGGTTTGCCCTGTACATAAAATTGCAATATATTTAACTCAAAGGAAACACCAAGAAATATATTGAATATTACATAAATTGCAGCCGAGATTCTCAATTGTACCTGAGAATTCCTCTTCTTAGCTTCAGTAAACGTAAAAGGATCGAGTATTAATATTTCTGGAAATATTATAGGATCGTCTCTTTTTACAGGCGCCCCTGATGGACCCCAAGTTGTTCTGGGAATATGAAGACACAAGCATTTTGGTAATTTTCCCAGTGTCAGAGTCTTGACAGCCGGACATCGCAAGCCACATCCATCACATTGTACATCATGGATCACTTCGCTGGTCACAAAACGTGACAACAACTCAGCCAGTGTGTGACGCCGCCAAGCCAGAGTGTTACTGGCTGGCGGTAATGGTAAGGAAACGCTTTCAAATTTGTCATAATGGACGGAAGACTGAAAAAATGTTAAGGAATTTGTAATTACTGATGGATAACTACGTCAGATTGATCATAATCAACAAAAAACATCCACGCCTCACCTTCCAGTTGCAATTTGTGCACTGTAATTGGCTAGTAAGAAGTCCTGAGAAGGGATGCGTCACGTTTGACATGGCAGGAATGCTAGGGCCAGGAATTGTGCAGAGAGAATTCCATGCTCGAAAAGGGAAAGCTGCTTTCGAGTTTTCTCCTTCACCATCTCTGGATATCACCTCAGAAGACCGGGCAATAATCATTCCTGGCTTTGCGCCGTCAATGGAACTACCGAATGCTTTTGGAATCGACTTAGTGGAGGCTGTCATTTGATCGGGAAGACAGGTATTGTGTACATCTGATTCTCGAGCCTCATCTTTCCTTGTAATATCGTTGCAAGACACACTTGTCCGCATCCCAAATGGATCGCCGGATCCCCTAATATCGGACGTCACAGGAATGTCAGTTTTAGGCAAGGCGTCCGACAGACAACCTTTCTGCAATTAATATCCAGCTGTTAGTTAAACTGGCACTTTCAGTCTTTCAAGAGCCAAAGTCATATTTGCATTCCTTATGCTGAAAAGGAAAAAAAAATTCTTTGCTTTGTACGCACTCTGTTAAGTGGCTGCATTTCAGCCTGCAGAGCACCGAGTACAACGTGGAATAGCTCGTGAGCATCTTGGTGTCCAGGTGTGAAGATCCATAGTGGTCCAAGGGACGTTATTATTTCAATTGGTGTTACGTCTCCATATATCATTTCGTCGCAGAAGCCATTTACCTCTTAACAATAAAAATCATTTACATATTTGTTACAATTGTTTATGCAGTACTCAAAACGAGAGCAAGCTTACTATCTAGAATGGAGAGAAGGCTCCGGGCAAATTGGCCATTTTCATTGTTGACAAGCTGCGTCCGAAGCCAGCCGACAAACATTGGACACGCTGCTAGAGACTGGAGAAGCGCGTTCATGAAACAAGTGTATCCTAGATTGGTGAGTCCAATAATTTGGCCTAGAATAACGACAATGACATAAATTCCAATAGGAATGATTATAGGTAAACAAGCTAGTTTTTTGAGTAATTAGGATAAAACGGGCAACGGTTCATTACTGTATAATATTAAAAATGACTTCATCAATTGAAAGACTTGTGAAGGAAAGGAGACAATCGTCGATCGCTACTTGTATGCTATTACCTCTTCGCCTAGGCCTAGGCGAAGGTCCCCAAAGTACAAAAGCGCCGATAACAAGGGCAAACCCGACACCGGCGACCATAGCAATTTTCTCAACATCCATTTTGCGTAGAAGTTTATAAGTTGAAGTGTAGAAACAATATTAAATATTGTTAGATATCCAGCAGAAACGGTTATAACCTATTTGTGATATATCGTGTGAGAATGAGCTGCGTTATTTCATTATTACAGCAAGTCTTCATCGCCCGATCATTTCACCGCATAGTTCATTTGCCTAAGACACGATTTGAGACGGCTACTTTGCCACTTCTCTGTTTACAAAATTTTTTCTTGTATTTTTAATCCACAGTACGGGTCCGACCCGAATTGTGCAGAGCCGTCTCCGACGAACGGTGAAGTGGTCAATGCTCAATACAAATGGGCAATGACAGCTTTGCCAACCCTTCGAATAGAAATTCAGGAATCGGAAACGCATACTTGGCTCGTTGGAAAAAAAATGTAGAGCAATGAACCCTATCCATGTTTTGTAAATTTATGAATTACGCAGAGCCGTTACACTTGATCATCTCGAATTCGTAGAAAAAAAACGACGTGAGCTCTGCATTCTGACTTTCGAATCTTACGAGATAAATGTAAAGAAAAAAGGGTCGACAGGTGTCATTTATGCCATGTTTAATGTATACATGTGCGTTGTGTACCTATGTGTGCATAACACTTATGCATACAATCGTAACGTATAATGCAGGAATTTAATTCATCAGATTGTTAACCGTAGTCAACTAATTCGATAAAGGGAATAGTTGACAATGACAAATGTGCACGGAAACGTTTATCATCGTATAACGTGCATTGCAATTCTCAAGTGAAAAACAGTGAGAACTATAAAATTGTAGTAAATTCTCTCCTCGGCGTTAAGCCTGGCTAGGGGAGTCGGATGCTGGGAAGGCTGGGAAGTGACAAGTGCGCTTGGAGGAAGCAGCGTCCATCCTTTTCTCTTTTAATTCTGTGCCGACTCCGGTGATTTCAAGTCGATTGTTCAGTCATCGAAGGGTAAATGAAACAGAGCGAGAAAACGGATCGCCGTTACTTAGCGAATAACCCGTCGGCTAATACGGAGTAAACTGAAACTCCAATATTTACGTTCTCGTTACGCAGACGTATACAAAAGGATCGTGGAGAGGGGCGGAGGGGAGGAGGACAGACAACACCGATACTCTCTACGGTGTGCGGGCGGAGCTGTATGAATTCGAAAAATGTTCCCACGGTCACGTCGAACCGAGTTGATCGCCACGTTCGTCCCAGTTCATCTTTCGCGGCGCTCAGCGTCCTGTGAGAGCGGCCTTGACCGTTGACCGTTCTATTTACACCATTCTCATCTTCACCCACTTCACTCGAACCTGAAGGATCGAGGAAGATGAGTGGGCACGCAGTCGTCGTGTGGGAATGGGAAAATCGACAAGCTAGATGGAGGCCGTACAGTCCGGCGGTTTCCCAGCACCTGGAGAGAGCCCATTGCAAAAAACTTACCAGGGTATTCTTGAACGACGCAGATCCGAGCCTCGACAGGTATGAGAAAATAAAATTTACACTAAAATAGCAATGGATCATTTCTATGAGCTCTGTCATTTTTTTTTACCATGCAGCTTGCTTTGTATTTTAATCGTACCCTGATATTCATATTTTATCTAAAATCGTATTTACCGTAAAAGATTAAAACTGACCCGATCTTACCCCACCATTAGATGCTACTTGGAACGATTCTCTATTGAAAATTGGAAAGTTGAATTCTTCCTTCGTTGAGTTACCAAGAGAAGATGATATAAATTATTGAATAGTCTAAATATTTCAGCTCGATTGGTTCCACGATGCTTGGGATTTAATAATAGCAAGCTTGAGAATTTCGTTCCCTGAAAAATAGCCACATATTTCTGCGTACACACTTGTATTCTTCTCAGTATTGCTTATTGGGTATTGCAAGGTCTTCTTGCTAGGACTTGATTAGTTTTCGGTGTATTTTTCCATCTGTTATGAAAAAAAACGACAGTTTCGTCTGTATCAGATACTACATCAATCTGAGGACAAAGACGCAGTGCAGTGACGATGGCACGGAAACTCATAACGTTAGGAGAAAATTTTACTTGCCTGGATCACCGGCAGGAAAAGGTGCCAAGTGGGAATGGGTCGGTGACACTGACGATTGGCACACTTACGACATGGAGGTCCAGTGCCTCATAGAGGAAGCATGGGCACGGGTGCGTTTAAAAAATTCTAAGATGTAACTTTTCTGGTTCGAATATTTATAAATCGTATAAGAGCAATATTTCTCTTAATTAATTTATTACCTTTTGATTTTTCCAGGGTGACAAAACAATTGACGTTTCCAAAACATACCTCGGCTTTCCTTACATAATAAATTTTTGCAACCTTACTCAAGTTAGATGTTGCACAGGTTATGTACGCCCGATCAGACGTATACAGCAGGCACCGTATCCTTTAGTGAAAGTTGCGCTTGAGGAATTGCCACCGACTACTGGAAGAAGAGGACTAAATGGAACTGTCAAAAATCCACATGCTAAACCAACACATAAGAAATTACCCAATGGGACTGGAAAGAAGAGTAGCAAGAAGGTAACGCAAAGTGCTCGATGATTGATTAGTAAAGTAGTTGAATCATCTCATAAAATGGGTTTGAGAAGAACCTTTGAAAGCTTACATCAATACTAGAGTCAAAACTTGATCAGAACATATAATGATTTCAAGCATAACATTTTTTTAGGGAAAACATGGCGATACAGGACCAACAAACATCGCTCGTGTGATATTGAATAACTTGAATATTTTCGGTAATAAGCATGCGGAAAACGTGCCAGTAGAAAGCACTACAGAACCAGTTCAAAAACGCAAGACACGGGATTCCAATTTACTAGACATTGATTCAAGCAGCACCAAAAGTGGTCGGCGTCCTAGCGTTGATACAGTATCCACCTATCTCAGTCACGAAAATTATGTTGATTTATTAGACAGCAGTGTAGGGAGTGACGATGCCTTCAAGGATTCAGTTATTGGTGAGCAAGAAGCTTACTCAACATATTGCAAGAAAAAGAGTACATCCAACATTAAGGCCAATCATTCGTTTCAGGCGTTGTAGTCGAAGCTCCTGATGTCATATCTCAGTATGTAAGGGTGGTTGAAAGTGCCGGTGCCGATTCGTGTTCTGTTTGTTTGGGCTCTCCTGAGCCTCTGACAGTCGAGTTGACTCGCTGCAGACACAGGTTACACCTAGCGTGTCTAAACGCAATGATTAGTTCACAACAGCAACCAATGTACATACAGTGTCCAGTGTGCCGATTGATATATGGAGAAAAGAGAGGAAACCAACCTCCAGGGACAATGAATTGGACCAGAATACCGCGGCCTCTTCCTGGATTCCCGAACACGAACACAATTCAAATAACTTACGAGTAAGTAGGCGTAACATTCTCGCAAAACTGACTTGATTTCATTCGGTTTTCTCGATTTTACGCGTTTCTTGTTGTGTTCTAGCATTCCATCAGGAATTCAGGGTCCTGAGCACCCAAATCCTGGCCAAACATACTACGCAGTTGGCTTTCCTCGAGTTTGTTATCTCCCCGACAACGACACAGGCAGAAAAGTCCTAAGACTACTGCAAATCGCTTTCGAAAGAAGGTTGATCTTCACCGTTGGACGGTCAGTGACTACGGGCCGAGAAGATGTCGTTACCTGGAACGAAATTCATCATAAAACTGAGTTAGGTCCGTCGACCTTGGGACATGGGTATCCCGATGCTTCATACTTGGAACGAACGCTCGCGGAACTCGCGGCCCAAGGAGTTTCCGATGGCCAATCAGTGACTGGTTTCTACCAAGAGCTTCATTGACTCAGGTATTTCGACGTTTTCGCTTTGCGAAAATATTCTTTAGATCAGGGTTGGGCTGAGCAGCTGTGCAGTTAAACTGACGAGAAAAGACTGACTGAACAAGAGGAAACAGTCTGCCAAACAAGAAATCAATTTTTTTTCGTGGTGAATAAATTCTGGCGAATATTAATACTATTTGGGACATGCAAGATGGTCTCAACAATGCCTTACGTATTATACAATAATTAACGTTGGCGTAATAGCTTTAATTTGCAATTCAATATTAATAGCTTTATATTATACTTACATATAAGCGTGAGAGCGTGTGCGTGTGTGCGTGTGCGTTAGTATGTGTGTGTGTGTGTATTCCGTACATTTTTTTTCAAGTTTTTTGAAATATATTTCTCAAATTTTGTGTAGTTAAATGGATCTGCAGCATTATATTCGTGCGGTTGTTTTTAGTTTGCTATAATCTCGAAATGTTAATTTACCTTGCGTTAAATTTTAAATGGAACAAAATACTATGAGGAGAATGGTGATCCGTGCTTCCAGAAAAATATTATATACTATATACATATACGTAGATTTATACTCCATCAAAATGGTATTAATGAAAATAGATATATAGATATATTTATGATAGAAATATATTAAATAAATATAACAATTAGTATAAAATATACAAATTACACTTTCTCATCAGATTGTAATTTAACTAATTTCAGATTCAACCAATAACCAACCTTTTTCGTTCTTCCTGTATGTACCTTGCGAGTGCCGTGTTCGGACACTAGCAGATATTGCACAAATTTCAACATACTGACAGATACTTCAGTCAGGTTGGCAGATAGACGGCCAGGGTCTACTTAATCACAATCAGAGAAGGGACCCAAAGCTTTGGAAAGTCTTAGAATTCTCCGAATAGTGCAAATCCCGCAGAATTCAAAGCAGATACAAAAACAAGTACATTCATGCTATATCTAATGATTTAGGATACTCAATTCTTTATGGTATACCCCAGTAGCGTTTTTTGGTATCAGTATAGCCAGATGATGTATGCCAACACAGATACGCATTATCGGGAGTATTATTATGAGCTTGAATTCTGAGTTGAAATTTAAAAAATACATATTTTAATCGGCCCAAACTCGTGAAGGATATCGAAACGACTTGGACACTTTTTGGTAATCCGTGGTATAATTCAAATTTCTTGGCGCCGAGAACTGCGGCAACTCGGCAAACATACGTGGCGATGTTCGTTTGCAAGTCATGCGTATATAAATTACCAGTGAGTTAATTATTACAAAAGTCAGGGAGTGAGAAAAAAAAAGAAATGGCAGAATGTTGACAATTGATTATGTCTCCATAACATCATTTAAAATGATCGCCCAACGGTGTGAAGTAAGGCCAACTCTATCACATTGTGATCAGGGGGACTCCAGATATGCTCAAGATGGCCGAGGATTGATTTTTCTGATTTAAACGAACCCTGTAAACGATGAAATTCTAATATGATAATATTCGGAAATTTCTCTGAATGTCTCTCAGATTAAAGCATTGAAACGTGATTGGTTTTTAGTTGGTGTGAATCATTGTGATCAATGTGACTCTGCACCTAAAATTGTCAGAAAATAATATCGAGTCGCGAGGCAAAACCGAGCCGTCTCCGTGTGACAGCGGTTTCCGCTAGGCGCGAAATTGTTGCGACACACAAGTAAAGAATCACTCGTGTGTGGGGAGAGTGTATCTTAACAACAACAGCAACAACAACAACAACAACAACAACAACAACAATAACTGTAACAGACTTAAACTATATTCGTTGTTACTTGATACGCAAAAGCTTTTCATCCGTTATTGCTAGCATAAATGAATAAAGTTAAGGAGCACCATAATTGCGTTCTGTGCGATTCGAAATTAGATTCCAAAGAAGCTCTTCAGGAACACTTCAGGTAATCATAATATACCTTTATGTACCTCACTCTTCGCGGATTGTTCCGTTCGTTTACTCTTCTATTATTTTATTTTATTTTATTTTTTTTTCCAATTTTTTCTTTTATTTAATAAATCGCCCTTTCTTCACGTCAAAAGTTACACTTTGTTGGTTATGTTTTTTGCTTACTCCCGTACTGTCAGTCCGCCGTTATGTGACAGATTAATCACGGAATAAAGTAGCTTGATGGTTGAAACACAAACAACGACGCAAACAATGTACGAATCAAATAAATTGATCACTGAAATAATTCAATATTATTTAATATGTTTAAAGATTTTGACATGTAAAATTCAGAGTGTATGGGTAAATTGTGATTATGGAATTATGGTTCTTTACTGTTTTAAAATTATAAACATCCTTTCCTATTACAATTATTATCTTTTTGTCATTATGAACAGAAAACATGCCAACAAGGAGATTGACGCACGGGGACGGCCGTGTATGCAGAAAACTAATGCTGAAACACGATGTGATATTTGTGGACAATCATTTGATACAATACCTGCCACTATAAGGCACAGGTTTAAGGTGCATCCAAATTCACCGACGAAGTTTTACTGTCCTTACTGCGGTATGCAGTTTCCATTAAAGGTCAGGTTTGTTTTTACTTGTTTTTGAGATCTTTGGTTTCTCACATTCCACACTTCTACGAATGATTTTCTTTTCTTATTTTTTGATCATATTTTTTTAATAATTATTTTTTTCCAGACTCACCGAGATAATCACCAAGCTACTCATGACCCTGAGAGCAGTACAAATACAAATCATCACAAGTGTTGCAAACAATGTGACGTTTTGTTTTACAATGGAAAAGCTCTGGACTATCATTACCGATCAATTCACAAGAGGTACTAATATTCTAATCTCATAATCAGTATAAGATTAAAAAAAAAAGGTTCAACTATAACTTGTTACTTATGCCATCGATCTTTATTTATCCACATTAATTTAATTGAGCAGGTTCGATTGATCTAAGACTTTATACGGCAGTAACACTTTTCAATATAATTAAACGTCATGCACATGTGTTGGTCGGATGTAAACGAAAATGGAACATTCAGAAAACTTCGTTATCATGTTGAAGATTTGCCAAAAATTTTCAATTTCCAGAATGGTTCATCTCTTTCAACCAATACTGACGCCACCACCGAGTAACAAAATCAAAGTAAACTCCATGAATGACGCGTTGAGTGCATATTATTGCCATTTATGTGGAGCAGAATATGTTATAAAGTTCAATCTTCAACAGCACTTGGAAAACGCACACACACAGGTAAGTGTTGCGATCAATCGTGTTTTCTGCTGCCGAATTTCGGTTTTGTTTACACCTGACCGAAACGATAGCGTGATTCGAAAACTGGTACGATTTTATGACCATTTTTTATCATTACCGCAGGAGGAGAGAGAGACAGTTCCTGACCACCTGATAAAATGTACTACCTGTGCGGCTATATTTTGCAGCAAGAGAGCATATGACGCACACAACATTTTTCATCAGCCTGAAGATCGATATGTTACGTCGGAGCAACAAAGACTGCAAACTGTGACAAAGGTCGATCAAGACTTTGATATTAGTAGGGTTGAACCTATCGCTGATAAATATCTCACAAAACATATGTCTCCAAAGAGACCTGCTAAACGTTGGCCAGAGGTGCGTACATTACATCGAAATTGGAAAATATCCGACACATATTATAATTGGATGATCTGTTTCAGAGAAAAAAGGTACAGCGGGTCTCGAGTAAAAGAGTCTATGGTGATTTCACCTCCTCTGAAGAAGACGATGAAGGCCCACACCAGCAGCAAATTGGAGATGCAGACTTGAGTGATTCGAGCGACACTAGTGACTCCAAAAGTGATTTACCGCTGGACCAACGAATAAAGTCCAGTTAACGGAGTCAGAGTTGTGCAGCCTGAACGACGCAGCCTTGTTACCCACATTATTATTACTAAATAATTATCGTTTGAGATAAATTATAGAGGCCGAGAAAAGTACTTAATACGCCCGAGATAACAGAAATAATGATAATAATCAGCTCCCTTCTTCACCTAAATATGTTGTAATTAGTTTTCTTTGATTGTGCATTCAGAGTAGTTTTGATGACAATTCATCACTACATGGTCATGTTGAATAGTTAATGTACGGAAAATTACTGGCTAAGCTATTAGTCGATTTTTCATTATCTCTTTCTTTATCTTATTCCGAGAAACAAATTCAATACAACGGATGAGAATTAAAAAATACCAAACTCTGAATGTGCTGAGCATATCGTTTTGCGTGATACATGTGTAACACATAAATATACAAAGTTGTATCTACAGGGTATTCGAAATTTTACCCTCAATATACGTATTACATAGGCGAGAATTCTTTGCCGATATTGAAGGTATGCTTGGCTAGTTTTGTATAACAAGGTACAGCATGAAAAAAAAAATGTATAAAACTGCCTCAAGCCAAATGGCAGACGAAATTCCAAGGTCACAGATCGGTTTTTTCGCCATGAACACTGTATACAATATTTGCATTCCACAGTTAATCGCTCACGCGTACATTTTACTGCGCGAGTTATTCCTTGGGATTCGCTATCATTCGTTTCACGCCAATTTGTCTTGTATATTTCCATATGTTGCTTAAAAGCAAAGTGTAAAAAAAAAATCGAGCATGCGCGAACTATTTGCAGTGAAATATATTGCGGCGAGTTCAATAGGAAACTGGATGGATGAGAAAGGTCAATCTTTCACCTAATAAGAATCGCAGAGATATTTATGGAATACTCAATCTTCGAGAGGCGGGAAAAGGAGGGGGGAGGCTAGGACGGAGTATTCAAAGTCTTGACAAGAGTTTGCTGGTTCTGAGGGGGGGTTGAGAGACATGCTGCATGTCGATCCGGTATAAGAAGTTGGGTTTGATAATTCTTGCGGCCAGTTCGACGCGAAATGACTGCAGCTCCTCGGGATAGTGTTGGCACTTTGCCGGTCGCGGACGCTCCTGCGGACGCCCCTGAGGCGAAGGCCCCAGGTACGATATCTCCCATATTTCCATAACGTGCGACATACGCCAATTAATAATTATGCGATGAGAGATCGAGCAACTAGACAGCAATCAACCAGTTACTCTTACCATTTCATTAATTATCATGCCATGTAATCCGGTTTTGAAGGCGAGCCTATAATCACCTACGCGTCCCGTGAAAGACCCGTGAATTGCGACTTGTCATCACGAAAAAAAGAACGATTACAGATTAAGAACTATGTATCTATATGCGCGGAGAGAGTGTTTACATCGATATTTCGAATATGGAACATAGGTTCGAACCATGTGGATAGTTGAGTTCAAGCTCATTTTCAATTCCAGATATTGGCACACACCTCACCACCTGTGCCTTGGACAAATTCATATGCGTGTAGTGGGAACACATGGAGATGTTTTGCCAAATTTACAGTCAAAACTATTTCATCAAGTATTTTAATATCTACGAGATTGAAGTTGGTAATGTTATCGTAACGAAACATTGGTGAAAAAATCACTATTTTGAAGGAACTAAGATCTCGAAATACGAGTGTGTTTTGTTTTATCACGGCTTGCTGATTTCAGACAATTCAAAGAACGCGAAATAACGGTTTTTCATCAGCGCGAATCGTCACGATAACGTTACTAACTTCAATGTGTTTAATATCCGACGTAGATATGAGGTGGAGGTCTTTTCTCATTCTTGTCTTGTACTGTGTTATAGCTATCAAGATGAGAATTAAGGCTGAAAACATATGCACATACATACCATACGTCAGCCGTATTTTGTAAAAATGAGAATCAGGTGAATAACAAGCTTATTTAAACTGCCTTTGTATACTTCATACCTGTGTCACAGATTTTCTATCAGCACGATCATATCTCCGCCGCGATTGATGTTTTTGTCATATACGGTATATTAATTTAGTAATCTAATATACTCGACGACTATTAGATTATTTTGCGGCTTGTAAAAGGCGTTCTATCGTTGATATAATATCATTGATAGCTGACTATGAACGGCTTCATAGCGATCAGAACGGATAGAAAAAAAAAATTAATATGGTACAAAACAAAAGCAATGAACCTGAATGACGTTCGACAAACGTTTCAAGGTCGTGTGGTTTACTGGAACGAAATGCGATACAACATTTTTCTTCTATTTAGTTTGGCTTGTTATAATAATTACAACAATTATTGTTCGTACCGCATGAGTTATATTGGAATTGATTGTTACGTTACGGTAACGACGAAGATTCGTGGAAGCAAACTTGCTACCTCTGCGAAAAATACATTCGTCTGGATGAGGAATTGATACCATCAATGCAATTCAGGAAAATGGATATTCAACGTTGTATGTTAGACGCACGGTACGTGATGAATGCATGAATTATATATCTCTGGGTCTGTAAACAATATATGTAATCCTATCGCGAATGAGCGAGTTTTGAATGATTACCATATAGCCTATTAGTTTATTATACAATCTCGAAGTCTGATGTATGTACGATATATTATTTGCTTATCGACAACATTCAGTTGCGTCGATCCGTATTGGTGTTATACACCGAGTGAGATTACGTCCGTAAAAAATGTGCGAGTTTGGATCTCGATAATTACTTATATTTATTAAATAGAAGCTGGAACTCAAATTCAACGATAAATCCTCCGTGAAATATGAGATCTCTGTACAATGATAGCGTCTTAATCATCGTCGATCGGTGATTAAAACGTCAATGTTTTTTAATTCCTTGTACACATGTACATGTACCAAAGTGATCTAATAAGTGATCTGATTTTTGAATTTTTTTTTATTTACGATCATTTCATTCCATTCGATCAAGCTGATACGTACTTTAAGAATATTTTTTCCTTCACTAGATGATAGAATTTTCTTGTAACATATGTACAATTTATTTATTTGTCGTCGAATATTTTTCCCTTTGAATGTCGTTACTCCTATATTTTTTCATTCGAATCGTCTCTGACCCTGCAGGGGGATTTGGCGTAAGGCATCTTGAGATACTGTTGATGTTTTGTGGTATGACCATTGCCTACATGCTTCGAGTCAACATGTCTGTGGCTATTGTGGCGATGTCCGATTCCTCAACATCAAATCCAGACATCGAGGTAATTACTTGTAATTGTAATGACTTAAATCTAGTTTAACTACTTTGAACTACATTTAATTACATTTATTACATTATAGGTTTATATTCATACCTACCATCGATTCGAGTTTTTTTTAAATCTGAGTATAAATATGAAACCGGTTGAATTCTCTGTCTCGTGATTATCGTACAGATAATATATTCTATAATTATACCCCGCTCATTTTTTTTCGATAATATTATGCATATTATAGTGTATTATTACACTCGAGTTGTAAGAACTGAATCAGACAAGAAAAAAGAATCATCTTTGCAAAGTGCTCGCGCTCTTTCTTTATTAATCTGCTATCGTACGACGGAGATTTGCAAATGCGATAGGTACGTATGAATACATACATACATACACACAAGCGCACTAGGCTAAGGTGATCAACTTTTTAAAGTGTCGAGGCTAGGTAAATTGGGTCGCGAAATTATGTCCTGAAATTGAACACTTTTTTTTCTTCCTCATTTAAAACGATTTTCATCGGATCGAATTATAATCATTTCTAATTTGAATTTTAGATTCCTTGTTATAACGGTCTGGTGATTTTTCAATCATACAGTTTTGAAATCGTCCAATCAAGAAGCTGATTGCAATGCCGCAGGTGTGTGCATGCGCAAGCATCCTCATCGATATTCCCACGCTTCTCGACGATTGGTACATTTGATATTCACTGAATTTAAATCTACATAGCAGTTAATCGACATTGTTTAAGCACAATTATCGTTAGGCACAATGTGAGATGTACAAAATGTCCAATTTAATATCCTCATTTCACAAACATACTGATAAATTAATTTTTCTCTCATCTCCCGCAGGATTTTGGCTGGGACTCGTCGACGCAATCGTATATACTGAGCTCCTTCTTTTGGGGCTACGTCATAACCCAGATACCTGCAGGCCAAATCGCTCACCTGTGGAGTGCCGCAAAACTTTGGTCATTATGCATGTTCGTTTGCGGGGTTGTCAACATTTTGATACCGGTTGCCGCCCGTGTCGGAGACTGGGGTGCCGTATGCGCCTGCAGAATCGTCATGGGACTTTCCCAGGGCTGCGTTCTTCCCTCCGTCCACACTCTTCTTGGAAAATGGGTTCCGCCTAACGAACGTGCACGATTGGGTAAACTGCGAAGATTTTAAAAGATTTTCAAAATTACCACCCACAAATTCAGGTGTAAAATTGGTCACTCAAAGTAGGAACTTGACAACGTGCAATGCTGAATGGACACTTTCGGTGTTCAATTTTAGGTTTGAACCCATGTAAATTTTTACAGTAGCCCAAGTCTTTTCCCCGTGTGCGTCTCGTATATATGCAAAATTCTTATTCTCTTTAATTTATTTTCATAATTTGTATAAGTCATTATAAGATTCGACGAAAGTGGAAAAAAAGGTAACACACTGGGCAGTATAAACAATGATAATATCACGTGTTATCTGCTGTGTAATGTGAGCATCTTCTGACTTCTTCACACGTATATTTGAACATTTTTAAGGATAAAGACAAAAAAAAAAAAAAAACTGAAGAAAAAAGAAACCTGATAAAATAACTAAATGCGGTACAGCTATAAGAGTATGTACGTAAACAAGAGATTAACGCGGCATGTTATAGCTGTAGAATGTATTAAGAAATCAGCGTACATAAAACCTTTACGTTATATAGGTTGCGCGTGCGATTTGCGTACATTTCGTATCGCAGACACGGTTACATAATTTTTTGTTGTTTTGGAATTGCGTAATCTCAAACAATTAACTTATGTTGTGTTAACTGAACCTAACTCACCTGTAGACACTCGTCTACACACCATGTCATGCCATTCGAGAGTAACGTAGATTTTCGTATATTTTTTCTTCATTAAAAAAAACCTGAAACGATATCAATTATCAGGTTCTCTTTTAAATTCTACTCAAATGTTTTTCACACTTCGAAATAGGATAAAGCTAGAAGAAAAGAAAATGAAGAAACTGGGGGGTCGAACGTCAAGTAAAGTATAACAAGTATACATGTTTTTGTCATTCTGCGTTGGTATATTGCAATTATATCATTAATCTTGGTGTTATCGTTATGATCGTGTCATTAAAAATTTTTATTTTCAGGAACTTACGCGTACGCGGGAGCGCAGTTTGGAACAGTAATCGGACTTCCGGTTTCTGGACTTCTTGCCGCATCGTCGGCCGGATGGCCGAGCATCTTCTACCTCGTAGGTGCGATCACCATCGTCTGGTCTGTCGTCTTCTTTATTTGGGGCTCAGACAGTCCGGCTCGTCACCGGAGCATCAAACCCGCGGAGAAAGACTACATCGAGACAAGCCTCGGGCAGGTCGATGTACAAACGGTAAATGGAATTCATTAAATTACTGCTAATTGCTGCATCAATTCGGTTTGCGCTACTCTGTGAACATGCAAGGAAATGAAAATTATTAATTCATTGTTTATACATTCGGCAGCAACATTCCACACCGTGGATAAAGATAATCACCTCAGTTCCTGTTTGGTCTTTGATCATCGTTCACTGCGGTCAAAACTGGGGCTATTGGACATTGCTCACGGAAATGCCTAGCTACATGAATCATATTTTGGGATTCGACATCTCAAAGGTAATAATTAGGAAACGCTGTATAACGTTTGATCAATAGGTAAGGCTGAAACGACGAAAGTAGTGATATAAAGAGAAATTTGTGTACAGATCCCGATACCGACATCTCACCAACATTTTTAGCTGCTTCACAGCTCAGACACAAACTCTTTTTTTGGGGTAAGAGTAATCCCTATTCTGGTCGACTTCATCGATCATCGAAAAAATATCTTTCGCCTTGCGCTCTACGTTACCATTGTATCGATTATCAGAAAAAAAGGGTTTGCGCCTGAGCTATGAAACAGTTAAATGTCGGTATCGGGAGCTATACGCAGAACTTTCCTTATATTACTACCGATGATACTCCAGACCGAGTCGGCTAATCGGGCCTTTGAAATCAATTCTTGTTATTTTCAGAACGGTTTCATCTCCGCGTTACCTTACTTGGCTATGTGGCTGCTCAGTTTTCCGTTCAGCTGGTTTTCTGATTACGTGATACGGCGCGGCTGGGTTTCACGAGCTGTTTCAAGGAAGGTCTCGAACAGCATTGGGCACTGGGGTCCAGCGGTCGCTTTGATGGGTCTCGGCTACGCGACCGCCGAACATACCGTGATCGCGGTTGTCATTCTCGTTTTTGCGGTCGGATTAAACGCCGGCTCACTCTGCGGTTACCAAATCAACCACATTGACTTGAGTCCAAACTTTGCGGGGACTTTGATGGCCATCACTAATTGTATAGCGAACATTATGTCCATTGTCGCCCCTCTAATTTGCGGTCTAATCGTTACCGATCTCGTAAGTAAAAAGATTCGTGTTTTTTAAGCTATAATTATTGTTCTATCAGAGAATTTCCCTAAGTCATTTTTAGAACAACACATGCAAACTTGCTTCTTATACTCCCCGATTGTAAATATATTTTTGTCATACAGACGGACCTCACTCAGTGGAGAACTGTCTTCTTCATCTCGGCAGGAATCTATATCCTTTGTAACTTAGTGTTTGTTTTGTTTGGAAAAGCTGAAGTCCAGCCGTGGAATGATACCGAGGTGAAACCGGATAGTGGTCGGTATCGTTATTTTTTTTTTATCATAAATAAGTACCTAATATAGGTGTACGTATTTATACGTGTGTTGGGGTTCTTAGTCCGGAAAATCCTAAATACTATGTGCATGTTATCTAATGTTCATTGTACATCTTGAATTCTACAGAGAACGGAAGAAATCAGAGCAGCAAAAAGACCGACGGCAAGTCTGAAAATAAGTAACAATATGGGACGCGGAATTAGCTGAGGCGGTCTTCTCTACAATTTTCGGTAATACTACCTGACAGTATTATTGCGTACATTTATTCATCAAGTATGAGCACCACTCAAGTAAAATACTTACGAAGCTCGACTAAAATGCAATTCTGATTTCCGTGTGAGAGGAACGAAAACGCGTGGGGCAAATTGTATAATATACAAAATGGAAGAACCTGCACCGCTACAAGTCAGCATTAGTCAAGTATTTAGTATGCCTTACACAATAAAGCCAAAGTATAAAAAAACATAAAGCAAATTCGTATTTTTTTTATGTAATTTTAATAAACCAAAACACTGTGAATGTGAATCAGTATATGATCAGTTTTCAATGTAGAGGGTAAAAAATTAGCAGATTCAAAATTCTGATACGGATAGATGATACATTACTACAAATTCTTGATCAACTGACAAGTGAAAGGGATGTTACACGTTTGTTTGTGAGTAGTTTTATTATCTTTAAGAATATAACATGCACCGATGTACTAAGTTAATTACCGTATTGTTCCGAATATAAGCCAAAGTTTTTGGTCGTTAACAGCACCCGTCAAAATCCTCCCCATTTTATACGCGGACCTGTCTTATGTGCAGGTAATTAAGACAAACACTCTGATGAAATACTGTCTCGGAATTAGGGGTCGTCGTATATGCGGGGTCGGCTTTTACTCTGAACAATACGGTATTGATCAATGTTTTTATTGAAGAAAAATGAGGTTGATATATAACCGTGACCACGTAAAGATGGCTGCTATCGAACAATATACATCCGTTTCACCTGTCTCTGTTTATTACGAGCATACATCTATATCTAATATCAAATATGTCAAAGATTATTCATTTACACCGCTAACTCATTGAAGTCTGAATTACAATCAATATGCGACGCTGTTTAAGGCTATTCCTTACACCTTAATTGGCTGAAATTAGCTTCGTCTTACTTTCTTTTCTCTATTTCTTCAGTCTTCTGTGTGTTAATTACTCATCGAAATTACAGTCTGTCGGTATTTGTCAAGCAGACATCCGAATAATAATACTATTTGATTATACTGCGTAATATAGTTAGTTATACTAAGTAATATAAATGATAAAGTCATAAATAATAATGTAGAATATTTCATTTGTATGATTAGAAATTCGCCAAAGCCTTAGTACATATGCATTTAAGGAAGCAGGAGGACATTGTCAACTTTAATATCACCACCAATGCATGCAGGGATGCAAAGAGAGAAAGATGGAGAATAATTGGCTTGAGTTTAGGAATTGATATGGGAGCGAATTGAAGAGGAGAATTATCAAAGGCTGGAGGTGCCATTTTACATTTTTGAAAAATGGCAATTCCAGCCGTTTTTCCTTATCCTGTTTAACCTGTTTAGCCACAATCGGATGCCACAGATTCCAATCGAGTGACCTCATGAATTGTACAATATCATAAACTGACACTGGTTTTGTACGTATTATACGCTTTATCAGCTCGGTAAACGTGTGTACATGCACACATCGTTGCATTCATACAGGACAGTTATGAAAAAATAATTGGAGACGAATGGGCTACACTGACAATGAGTATAGTTACAGAGTCACTGCAAGCAGCATGCAGCCACCTCCTCTTTATTTTAACATTAGGATCATCGCAGCTCGATTGAATTATGAAAAATGCAATCGAGACAAGTATTTCTGCAATGCTTAAAGCAATATTTAATAAATATACCCGTAGTACGCTATCTACAGTTCGTGAAGTATATAGGAAGCATGATAACTACCGCACCATTGGTGCAGTACACATTTTTTACCTTTCTTTTCTTCCCTTTAAGTGTTTGCGATTAGAGTTAATTCTCTGATTTTCCAATCAATAATGGAATACAATATTCTGTCAAAATCTGTAGTCTCCTGTATTCGTTGCACGATTCTGTTTGATTGACAACTATTGCCATGTGAATGGACAAAAAGAAAGATCATTACTCCAGTGTTAGCAGCGATAACGACTGCATATTGTAATTGTTGTATCATTACTATTATCATCATTATTGGGTATTCATTTTTGTCTGTGACATTGAACTAAATATTCCTCATAAGCCGTTGGTAAAATTACAACTATAATAAGCTTGTCGCGCTATAAAATACTTGGATAGAAATGGAACTTCCAAGGTCCAAGAGTCACACGTAACGCGTTGTACATGTAACGCTGTCGCAGAGTCAGTATGTATTCCTGATGTACGATTTCGAGGTTGACACCCGTCGTGGTTTTTTAATTAGACCAACCGTTTAGTGTGGAAAAAATACAAATAAATCGAGGATGCGCAAGCAATAACATTTCAAGTATTACGTCCGATTCCCAGCTACTTAGCAATATCGCGGTAAATGCGAACAACTTACTTAGAATAATAATTCCACAAATTACTAAATCACCGTGTTTTTTCTTACGAAAGTAATGACGGAGTGACAAAAAAAAATTTTCCACTTATACCCGTCAACGCGTTAAAATTCCTCACCGCGCAACAACCGGAGGACGTTACCCTGGACTCGGGCAACCCCGCGGTCAGTTCAGGAAATTAAACAACGTCCCCTGCAAGTGCCTCGAGTACGTCGAGTATTATAAGCTACAGATGTGGTTGTCGCAGGTAACTTTGCGGGAAGGTGGGAGAGATTCACTGCTGGTCTTGATATAAAGTCGCCCCGCAGGTTGATTCAATCGTCCTCTGCAGCTGCAGCGAAGAACTAGCGGCGTTTCCCCGTCCGGTGCTCGGTTTTTCAATTTTCTATTCTGAAATTTTTCTCGAACAGTGTTCCTCCTGATTTCTTTCATCAATTTCGTCCCGGCAAAACATCGGGGAAATCGTATTGTCGGGAAATGGCACCCCAGGCAACAGCTTTGAGCACCGCGCCTCCTGCATCCGGCGAAGATGGTACCGTCAAGTCAAAGACCCAGGGAGTCAAACCGAGCGGTGAGTTATACGGATAATGTGTGATTTTTGATGGAATGAAATCATGCGACGAGAGGTCGCGGCGAGAAAGATTTTTTAATCCTCTAAAACTATTGTCTGTAATAAGTGTAATAGCTAGAGTCATAGTTTACAATGTAGTTTATAGAGTACCAATGTATGTGCGCAGTGCATCATAAATTTCGAGAGTTTTTAACGGTTAGAGAGTCGGAGATAAAGATTCTTTATCTCTGTACTCCATTGAGCACATACGTATCATACAATGCCTCTTCATGCTGCATAGTCATCTTATTGTGCAAAGTCTGAAGATGATCTGATAATAATCGAACACTATAATTGTCAACAAACAGTTTTTCACAGTATCATGCTGATTTCCTCATATAATACAATAAAAACTTCTTCGAATACCTATATGATCTACGAGTCAGTTGCAGGACTCGTTGACAATTATACGTTTCAAAAACGTTCGCAGGAAATCGCTTTCAATGGATTGCCGATTGTGTCCTTAAGACTTAATTTTTCATTTTCCACGATTAGCTACCTTCGGCTCGAGGCACTTCCAAGCGCTGCTCATGTTCCTTGGACTCTCATGTGGCTACACGGTCCGAGTGAACATGTCCGTTGCGATCGTCGCGATGACAAGTGACGAGGATACTCCAACTAATGGGAATTTCGACGTGAGTCCTCGGAGAACGATATTCCGCTATATATGGTAAATGGCCGTGAATACCGAACGCAGTATCAATAAATCTCTTTCCCCCCATCCAGACGTACAACTGGGAGCCATCGGTGCAGTCTCTCATCCTGAGTTCCTTCTTCTGGGGCTATGTGCTGATCCAGGTACCTGCAGGCCTGATCGCCCAGCGTTTTGGGGCCCGAAAACTTCTCGCCATCGCCGTATTCATCTGCGGTGGGATCAGCCTTCTCATTCCGGCTGCGGCCCGATACGGAGGATGGATATTCGTGTGCTTCTGCCGTGTGCTTATGGGACTTTGCCAAGGATGCGTTCTACCCTCGCTTCACACTCTCTTGTCCAAATGGGCTCCACCAGAGGAACGCGGCCGCCTTGGTAAGTCTCACTTCCATCATCGTCATTTTCCGCAAGATTGACAGAAATGAATTACCTCATCTGCAGGTACACAAGCTAGGTCGGTTAACATATAATTTTATTGATCTCTCTTACGTTATTTATTCGTTTGGAATTTCAGGCTCGTTCGTCTACGCTGGTCACCAATTCGGTACCCTAGTCGCGCTTCCGATATCCGGATTTCTTGCCGGATCCTCGGCGGGATGGCCTAGTGTATTTTACCTTTGGGGAACCGTGACGATCGCCTGGAGCATATGGTGGTTCTTCTACGGTGCCGACAGCCCAGCAAATCATCCGTCGATCTCGTCTGAGGAGCGTCAATACATTGAGCTCAGTCTCCGGACTTCGGACTGCCAAGACCAGGTGAGACTACTTGTGAAATATGAGCACCTGGTCACGGTTTTCTGCAGATGTTTTACCCAAATTTTATGTGCAAACATGACGAGAACAGGAAAAAAGACATAGTTGAAAAAACTATCTAGCGCCGGCCTTCGTTGCAGGTCGCGAGTCTGTAATATACGTTAGCTACTCACCCGCGACAGCTAGTTGTCAAATGTGTTGAACATGTGTTGAATGTCAATTGACTTTGGCGTATGCTGCATTATTGCGGACACGTATAAATCCGAGGGTAATTAGAGCCGAATATTTTCTTGCCTCACTCGGAAATCTCGCACCTTAGTACGAAAATTATTTAATCAATTAGAGCCGCATAATTCACGCGTCTATTTCCAAATAATATTCGCACCTTTCTGGAATCATTTCCATGGGTAACAATGATACCATTCAGTCCATTAATTATTCCCATCAATTTTCACTTTACCCACATCCCCTTCCAAGAATCGGACTCTCAGTTGTTTATGCATACATGCATTAAAACCTTTATTTTTTTAAATATTTCCTTATCCGAACTTTGGAATATTTCGACAGGTGTGAGTTGCTGGTACACATTAGGCGTTTTTTGTTTATCCCGCAAGTGTTTGCAAATCTTGTACATATTATAATTATTGACTTACGCCAAATTCTACTGTGCTATCAAGCCAGCAAATGCGGCTCATTGTCATTCGGTGAATCAAAAAGTCTCTCTGTCTGGATGCGGTAAAAGTACGTGATTTTAAACGAAAACTTGTTTTCTCATTTTTCCAGCTTCCCGAAAGCGATCCGACCACCACGAAGGTAAATACGGGGTCTCATTACAGCACCCGATTTATCGAGTGCATGTCGATAAATATAATACTAATTTTGTATACCAAAAATATGCAACTAATTCCTCACTACCTTATTGCTATCATCGACGCACTGATTGTTATCTCAATTTATTCTGCACACGTTTTGCTCACAAGGCTGCGGAACTGTTGCCTATAAACACTGTCATGCTTAGTAATTTTCGAGCATCATTATTTGAATTTTTTTAAATTTGACCCCAACGAAAGCCCATTGCTGGATTCGGGTTGCTAATATATGTCAATAATCCTTTCTCCATAGCTATTTTTTCTATTTGATTAATCATTTATGACCGAACATGTGGAATTTCAACGTCTTATACGTGTGTACGTATGCGCATGATGGCGGATAGATTTGCACGATTAGCTAATTGCGAATGTATAATACATGTAGTATATACCGACATACGTACGTCTCAATAACTCTTCGTCACCTTAGGTTCTTTCGACCCCGTGGAAGGCGATATTTACGTCACAACCGATGTGGGCCTTGTTAGTCGTCCACTGCGCCCAAACGTGGGGATTCTGGATGCTGCTGACGGAAATCCCAACGTATCTTCACGCCATTCTAGACTTCAACATCAAAGAGGTGAGTGCAAATAACGACGAACGAGATAACTAGACGAGACTTACAGTCTCGTGTTCCGATTGACTGCGATCGAGATCAAGTGGACCGATAAGCGCTTTTCGCAGGAATTAACCGGATAATTGCAATTGTATGGCACACATAGTCGCATAATCATTGTTCAATAATTGATATAGAGAAATACTTGGCGGGTTTACTTCAGTTTTTTTTTTTTTTTACCCTCTTTTATCAAATAATCATGCAAAGCGATGCGGCAAAGAGTCGACCCACATTGCCCTGGGTATATTTAATCATCACTCCACGTATGTACGTACATCATACATAAATGCCTTATATCTATTAGAGAAATATCTGGATTCCGGTATTATGCAGTTTTGATTAATTATTAAAGAGTTACGTGAGGAAAATGTTATGAATTATTTGAATTACACAATCGTGATTTAATTGTGTGGCAAATGGAGTAATCTTAATAACCTGCGGGAGAGTTCCGCCTGTCTGGAATACCTCGCGATTCCATATATGCCAACGTACACTTAATAATGTAAGATACGATCATCGGTAGCAAAGTATTCCGAACAATACCCCATTTTGCAATGCGAATTGCGAGATTTATTATCGATTGTAATGATTTATACGACGACAGGATATGGCTTGTTCAATAAATTAATACAACCGTGCGTTAATGCAGACGACACACCACCTGGAAATATCGTCGCGAAAAATAATAATTGACGTCACGGCAAACTAAATTAACAACAATTTTATCGCCTATAATATTGTCGGAAATCAACGACCGCAACGAGGACGCGTTCGATCGTGCAGCGTATTTATTTATTTATATATATATATATATATATATATATATATATATATATATATATATATATATATATATATATATATATATATATATATATATATATATATATATATATATATATATATATATATATATGGGTACGGATATCATTCTAGGTATACGTGTAACATATCATAAGTCATATGTATACGTATACGTACGCCTGGAAGTAACATTGAACCTTCGCCGAGGGCAGAGATGTGTCGTTTGCTTCGCGGAATGTAACGCGGATTGAATTGAAACGCCCGGGTTAACCATGTCCAGAAGTTCGTTTTATGGCGGTCAAGTTCGTATGATACACGATACGCGATCTACCGAAGGTAACTCTGGTAATTCCTACTCGGAAAGGATCAACGGACACGTACGTCAATTTATAAGAAAAAATAAACAGCTCCGAAGCGTCGTCAGACCGCAGCGATTATGCCGTCACCTGCATAGCAATCGACCTGATTTCGTAACTCATACGTGTAGTAGTTTCAATGTATAAACCTCGCTGTTCAAACGTGACTTCAGCTTGTACCTAACAGAATTTCCTCCGATAATTCCACCTATCAGAAACTATAACATTTGCCGATCTTTGTGCACATTTTTAGACCTTCTAATTGAAAACAGATCGAATCCGAAAACTTGTCGAAATGCTCGAACAGCTGTAATGTATGAGAAACGTGAAATCCAGAGGAAAAACTTTCCCTTTTGTTATATTTGATACCTGTAAGTGGATGGAAAACATATAATATACACTGACGCTTTTTGCTCCATGATTATAGAATGGTCTTATCTCCGCGCTTCCGTACTTGGTAATGTGGATATTGAGTTTCCCGACGAGCTACATCTCGGATTGGACGTTGAGGCGAGGATGGGTATCGACGGGGAAGTCCCGGAAGATCTGCAACACGATCGGTCACTGGATTCCCGCGATTGCCTTGATAGCGTTGGGCTACGTGGACAAGAGCCAAACCGTCCTGGCCGTCGCCATTCTCGTGATCGCCGTTGCCTTCAACGTCGGCACGCTCTGCGGATATCAAGTTAACCACATGGATCTCAGTCCGAACTTCGCCGGTACCCTGATGGGGATGACCAACGGTACTGCAAACATTTTCGCCATCCTCGCACCCCTGATCACGGGATTCATAGTCACTAATCCGGTTAGTATGTATATATATATATATATGTGTGTGTGTGTGTATATGTATATGTTAAGTTTCTCCTGTGTTATTATAATTGCGAGAATGAAAGTCAAGTGGAAAAACTGGTGTAATTAATTATATTAACCTTCTTTTTTCTAGCACGAAGTCGCGCAATGGAGGACGGTCTTCTTTATCTCCTCCGGATTTTACTTCTTGGGAAATCTGTTTTTCATGTTATTCGGATCGGGTGATATACAGTGGTGGAACGAACCGTCGCGAAACGATTCGATTCCTAACAGAAAAATGTCGGAAAAATGTGATCAAATATCGCCTGCGTCGTACAGAAAGGCCAACGACTCGTTACAGCTTGAGAAAATTTCACATAAGGAAAGATACTAGTCTTGGCCAAAGGAATCGAGGGTCAACGCAGTATGACCAGAAAATAATAGCCATGATAACGAAACTGCCAACTTTTTTTAAGCATTCCGAAAGTACAAAGCGTCGTTACTTTCCATCTTTCGTAGAGTTATATAATTGGATGGAACAGTGCAAAATCGCTCGACGCACTCACTGCGTATACGAAAATATATTATGGGGGGCGGGAGGGGGAAGGGGTATTTAAATCAATGGGAAAATGATAAATTATTTATAAAGTAGTACGTGTATTTATATTCATTGTACAGTAATAGAAATAGTATATTACCCCGGATGCAGCATGTTTCGGGGAACGAAATTTGCAGCGTATAATTGTATATAACGTAAATCATATTTTGTGTTTGTAATTTTATGGTCAGGATTATAATGTCGGTGTTTGGACCACTAATAGGATAACTGACAACAGTAGAATGTAAGTTCTGAAAATGTTTGTGAAAATACAAATATCTTTATGACCTATTCTTGATATTACCAAATTAATTGAAATCTGTATGTTGCTGTATCTAGTGGTTAAAATGAAAAACCAACTCTGAATTACACGTATTCTGGGACTTAATATCTCAGTTATCGATGACACTTTCTAGACTAATCGCACCGCAATGAATTTGAAAACGGCATTTAAATAATCGTAGGAAAAGCAGCTGAGAAAATATGAAGAAAATTTTCTCGTTTTTAGGCTGTAACTACTGATCCGTTGCTCATAGCTTATTCGCACTACGCGCAATGGATTCCTCTCGTAAAATTACGTCGATATAGTGTATAGAAAATTTATTTTAAGCATTTCTCCAAATCGGTCAAATTATGACTGCCAAAATTATAAGGGGTTAGCCTTGCTTTTTTGCAATTTTAAGAGCCCACATTTTTTCGTCTCAAAATCGATTAGTACGGCTCTTTCTATACTGATTGGACCCTCAGGAATGCAAAAAAAGACATTACGAACAGCGTAGGACCAATAGCAGAGAAATTAGAAAGAAAATCCTTCATTCATTGGCGGTAACTCTTGATTCGTTGTTCGCATTGTATTCAGATAGCACACAATAGATTCCTCTCGCAAAAGTACGTTGATATAGTGCATCAAAGAATTGTTTCCAGCATTTTTTAAAGTCGTCAAAATTTACACCAAAAATAGAAGTGAAAAAATGCTAAATGTTTGCCTTGTTGACTCTTCGACCGTGGGGTTAGAATGTTTTCGTCTTCAAATCGATTCTAATCACACTTGACAATCCAATAGAACAACAGGGATCGTGACAGAGGGATTAAAAATATTGTTGAACCAACACCTCAGTAAAAACGAAGAAAATACGATAAAATCTATGTATTTATTAATTCATTTCATTTCAGGTTACATCAAATGGTAACAATACAATATGACACGCATCCTATACTGCAAACAGGGATAAATTGCACCTCCACGCAGGCCGAAACTTAAACTAAACTGACGAACTACAATGATGACCATCACGAACGGCATTTATCATATTCGACTCAAGATGAGGCATGTTGCACTCCTTTTAACTTGTACAATTGGCAGATTTCGTACGTAATGTTGAATGACTTTTCAGCATTTCTCTTGTCTTTGAGTTTGATAGAATTTAGAAACTTGTAAAGATACTATACACTAACACCCAACCACTTGTACTAGAATTAAGGCATATTCAATAAACTAAAAATGAAACTAAAACTATTCAGCTATAAATCAGTTCTTATTCTTGCCCACCTCTTTGACAATCCAGTACGAATTTGTTCATGTAGAAATTATTGGTCTCATTGTCAGAATCGATTTGTGTGATCCTTTCCTGACTAATTGGACCCCCAGGAACTCAGAAAACGCAGCGAAAAGGGTGTGGGACCAACAGGAGAGAAATTACGAAGGAAAAAGCACCTGCTGAAAAATGTCGAAAACACAGGTTTTCGTTTTTTGGCTGTAACTTTTGATGCGTTGATCGCAGCGTATTGCGACTGCGCCCAATCGATTTCTCTCGCAAAATTACGTCGGAACAGTGCCAGGAAGAATTAACTCCAGCACTTTTCAAAATCGCGAAAATTTTCGCCAAAAATACAAAGGGGTTAACCTTCCTTTTTTTTTGACCAAAAAATCTCTCGTCTCAGAAGTGATTTGTATGACCCTTTCCCGACCAATTGGACCCCCAGGAACTCGGAAAATGCAGCGAAATGAGCGTGGGACCAACAGGAGAGAAATTACGAAGAAAAAAGCACCTGCTGAAAAATGTCGAAAACACAGGTTTTCGTTTTTTGGCTGTAACTTTTGATGCGTTGATCGCAGCGTATTGCGACTGCGCCCAATCGATTTCTCTCGCAAAATTACGTCGGAACAGTGCCAGGAAGAATTAATTCCAGCACTTTTCAAAATCGCGAAAATTTTCGCCAAAAATACAAAGGGGCCTTCCTTTTTTTTTGACCAAAAAATCTCTCGTCTCAGAAGTGATTTGTATGACCCTTTCCCGACCAATTGGACCCCCAGGAACTCGGAAAATGCAGCGAAAAGAGCGTGGGACCAACAGGAGAGAAATTACGAAGAAAAAAGCACCTGCTGAAAAATGTCGAAAACACAGGTTTTCGTTTTTTGGCTGTAACTTTTGATGCGTTGATCGCAGCGTATTGCGACTGCGCCCAATCGATTTCTCTCGCATAATTACGTCGGAACAGTGCCAGGAAGAATTGATTCCAGCACCTTTCAAAATCGCGAAAATTTTCGCCAAAAATACAAAGGGGTTAACCTTCCTTTTTTTTTGACCAAAAAATCTCTCGTCTCAGAAGTGATTTGTATGACCCTTTCCCGACCAATTGGACCCCCAGGAACTCGGAAAATGCAGCGAAATGAGCGTGGGACCAACAGGAGAGAAATTACGAAGAAAAAAGCACCTGCTGAAAAATGTCGAAAACACAGGTTTTCGTTTTTTGGCTGTAACTTTTGATGCGTTGATCGCAGCGTATTGCGACTGCGCCCAATCGATTTCTCTCGCAAAATTACGTCGGAACAGTGCCAGGAAGAATTGATTCCAGCACCTTTCAAAATCGCGAAAATTTTCGCCAAAAATACAAAGGGGTTAACCTTCCTTTTTTTTTGACCAAAAAATCTCTCGTCTCAGAAGTGATTTGTATGACCCTTTCCCGACCAATTGGACCCCCAGGAACTCGGAAAATGCAGCGAAATGAGCGTGGGACCAACAGGAGAGAATTTACGAAGAAAAAAGCACCTGCTGAAAAATGTCGAAAACACAGGTTTTCGTTTTTTGGCTGTAACTTTTGATGCGTTGATCGCAGCGTATTGCGACTGCGCCCAATCGATTTCTCTCGCAAAATTACGTCGGAACAGTGCCAGGAAGAATTGATTCCAGCACCTTTCAAAATCGCGAAAATTTTCGCCAAAAATACAAAGGGGTTAACCTTCCTTTTTTTTTGACCAAAAAATCTCTCGTCTCAGAAGTGATTTGTATGACCCTTTCCCGACCAATTGGACCCCCAGGAACTCGGAAAATGCAGCGAAATGAGCGTGGGACCAACAGGAGAGAAATTACGAAGAAAAAAGCACCTGCTGAAAAATGTCGAAAACACAGGTTTTCGTTTTTTGGCTGTAACTTTTGATGCGTTGATCGCAGCGTATTGCGACTGCGCCCAATCGATTTCTCTCGCAAAATTACGTCGGAACAGTGCCAGGAAGAATTAATTCCAGCACTTTTCAAAATCGCAAAAATTTTCGCCAAAAATACAAAGGGGTTAACCTTCCTTTTTTTTTGACCAAAAAATCTTTCGTCTCAGAAGTGATTTGTATGACCCTTTCCCGACCAATTGAACCCCCAGGAACTCGGAAAATGCAGCGAAAAGAGCGTGGGACCAACAGGAGAGAAATTACGAAGAAAAAAGCACCTGCTGAAAAATGTCGAAAACACAGGTTTTCGTTTTTTGGCTGTAACTTTTGATGCGTTGATCGCAGCGTATTGCGACTGCGCCCAATCGATTTCTCTCGCAAAATTACGTCGGAACAGCGCCAGGAAGAATTGAGTCCGGCACTTTTCAAAATCGCGAAAATTTTCGCCAAAAATACAAAGGGGTTAACCTTCCTTTTTTTTTGACCAAAAAATCTCTCGTCTCAGAAGTGATTTGTATGACCCTTTCCCGACCAATTGGACCCCCAGGAACTCGGAAAATGCAGCGAAAAGAGCGTGGGACCAACAGGAGAGAAATTACGAAGAAAAAAGCACCTGCTGAAAAATGTCGAAAACACAGGTTTTCGTTTTTTGGCTGTAACTTTTGATGCGTTGATCGCAGCGTATTGCGACTGCGCCCAATCGATTTCTCTCGCAAAATTACGTCGGAACAGTGCCAGGAAGAATTAATTCCAGCACTTTTCAAAATCGCAAAAATTTTCGCCAAAAATACAAAGGGGTTAACCTTCCTTTTTTTTTGACCAAAAAATCTTTCGTCTCAGAAGTGATTTGTATGACCCTTTCCCGACCAATTGAACCCCCAGGAACTCGGAAAATGCAGCGAAAAGAGCGTGGGACCAACAGGAGAGAAATTACGAAGAAAAAAGCACCTGCTGAAAAATGTCGAAAACACAGGTTTTCGTTTTTTGGCTGTAACTTTTGATGCGTTGATCGCAGCGTATTGCGACTGCGCCCAATCGATTTCTCTCGCAAAATTACGTCGGAACAGTGCCAGGAAGAATTAATTCCAGCACTTTTCAAAATCGCAAAAATTTTCGCCAAAAATACAAAGGGGTTAACCTTCCTTTTTTTTTGACCAAAAAATCTTTCGTCTCAGAAGTGATTTGTATGACCCTTTCCCGACCAATTGAACCCCCAGGAACTCGGAAAATGCAGCGAAAAGAGCGTGGGACCAACAGGAGAGAAATTACGAAGAAAAAAGCACCTGCTGAAAAATGTCGAAAACACAGGTTTTCGTTTTTTGGCTGTGACTTTTGATGCGTTGATCGCAGCGTATTGCGACTGCGCCCAATCGATTTCTCTCGCAAAATTACGTCGGAACAGTGCCAGGAAGAATTGAGTCCGGCACTTTTCAAAATCGCGAAAATTTTCGCCAAAAATACAAAGGGGTTAACCTTCCTTTTTTTTTGACCAAAAAATCTCTCGTCTCAGAAGTGATTTGTATGACCCTTTCCCGACCAATTGGACCCCCAGGAACTCGGAAAATGCAGCGAAAAGAGCGTGGGACCAACAGGAGAGAAATTACGAAGAAAAAAGCACCTGCTGAAAAATGTCGAAAACACAGGTTTTCGTTTTTTGGCTGTAACTTTTGATGCGTTGATCGCAGCGTATTGCGACTGCGCCCAATCGATTTCTCTCGCAAAATTACGTCGGAACAGTGCCAGGAAGAATTAATTCCAGCACTTTTCAAAATCGCAAAAATTTTCGCCAAAAATACAAAGGGGTTAACCTTCCTTTTTTTTTGACCAAAAAATCTTTCGTCTCAGAAGTGATTTGTATGACCCTTTCCCGACCAATTGAACCCCCAGGAACTCGGAAAATGCAGCGAAAAGAGCGTGGGACCAACAGGAGAGAAATTACGAAGAAAAAAGCACCTGCTGAAAAATGTCGAAAACACAGGTTTTCGTTTTTTGGCTGTAACTTTTGATGCGTTGATCGCAGCGTATTGCGACTGCGCCCAATCGATTTCTCTCGCAAAATTACGTCGGAACAGTGCCAGGAAAAATTGATTCCAGCACTTTTCAAAATCGCGAAAATTTTCGCCAAAAATACAAAGGGGTTAACCTTCCTTTTTTTTTGACCAAAAAATCTCTCGTCTCAGAAGTGATTTGTATGACCCTTTCCCGACCAATTGGACCCCCAGGAACTCGGAAAATGCAGCGAAATGAGCGTGGGACCAACAGGAGAGAAATTACGAAGAAAAAAGCACCTGCTGAAAAATGTCGAAAACACAGGTTTTCGTTTTTTGGCTGTAACTTTTGATGCGTTGATCGCAGCGTATTGCGACTGCGCCCAATCGATTTCTCTCGCAAAATTACGTCGGAACAGTGCCAGGAAGAATTAATTCCAGCACTTTTCAAAATCGCAAAAATTTTCGCCAAAAATACAAAGGGGTTAACCTTCCTTTTTTTTTGACCAAAAAATCTTTCGTCTCAGAAGTGATTTGTATGACCCTTTCCCGACCAATTGAACCCCCAGGAACTCGGAAAATGCAGCGAAAAGAGCGTGGGACCAACAGGAGAGAAATTACGAAGAAAAAAGCACCTGCTGAAAAATGTCGAAAACACAGGTTTTCGTTTTTTGGCTGTAACTTTTGATGCGTTGATCGCAGCGTATTGCGACTGCGCCCAATCGATTTCTCTCGCAAAATTACGTCGGAACAGTGCCAGGAAGAATTGATTCCAGCACCTTTCAAAATCGCGAAAATTTTCGCCAAAAATACAAAGGGGTTAACCTTCCTTTTTTTTTGACCAAAAAATCTCTCGTCTCAGAAGTGATTTGTATGACCCTTTCCCGACCAATTGGACCCCCAGGAACTCGGAAAATGCAGCGAAATGAGCGTGGGACCAACAGGAGAGAAATTACGAAGAAAAAAGCACCTGCTGAAAAATGTCGAAAACACAGGTTTTCGTTTTTTGGCTGTAACTTTTGATGCGTTGATCGCAGCGTATTGCGACTGCGCCCAATCGATTTCTCTCGCAAAATTACGTCGGAACAGTGCCAGGAAGAATTAATTCCAGCACTTTTCAAAATCGCAAAAATTTTCGCCAAAAATACAAAGGGGTTAACCTTCCTTTTTTTTTGACCAAAAAATCTTTCGTCTCAGAAGTGATTTGTATGACCCTTTCCCGACCAATTGAACCCCCAGGAACTCGGAAAATGCAGCGAAAAGAGCGTGGGACCAACAGGAGAGAAATTACGAAGAAAAAAGCACCTGCTGAAAAATGTCGAAAACACAGGTTTTCGTTTTTTGGCTGTAACTTTTGATGCGTTGATCGCAGCGTATTGCGACTGCGCCCAATCGATTTCTCTCGCAAAATTACGTCGGAACAGTGCCAGGAAGAATTAATTCCAGCACTTTTCAAAATCGCAAAAATTTTCGCCAAAAATACAAAGGGGTTAACCTTCCTTTTTTTTTGACCAAAAAATCTTTCGTCTCAGAAGTGATTTGTATGACCCTTTCCCGACCAATTGAACCCCCAGGAACTCGGAAAATGCAGCGAAAAGAGCGTGGGACCAACAGGAGAGAAATTACGAAGAAAAAAGCACCTGCTGAAAAATGTCGAAAACACAGGTTTTCGTTTTTTGGCTGTAACTTTTGATGCGTTGATCGCAGCGTATTGCGACTGCGCCCAATCGATTTCTCTCGCAAAATTACGTCGGAACAGTGCCAGGAAGAATTGAGTCCGGCACTTTTCAAAATCGCGAAAATTTTCGCCAAAAATACAAAGGGGTTAACCTTCCTTTTTTTTTGACCAAAAAATCTCTCGTCTCAGAAGTGATTTGTATGACCCTTTCCCGACCAATTGGACCCCCAGGAACTCGGAAAATGCAGCGAAAAGAGCGTGGGACCAACAGGAGAGAAATTACGAAGAAAAAAGCACCTGCTGAAAAATGTCGAAAACACAGGTTTTCGTTTTTTGGCTGTAACTTTTGATGCGTTGATCGCAGCGTATTGCGACTGCGCCCAATCGATTTCTCTCGCAAAATTACGTCGGAACAGTGCCAGGAAGAATTGAGTCCGGCACTTTTCAAAATCGCGAAAATTTTCGCCAAAAATACAAAGGGGTTAACCTTCCTTTTTTTTTGACCAAAAAATCTCTCGTCTCAGAAGTGATTTGTATGACCCTTTCCCGACCAATCGGACCCCCAGGAACTCGGAAAATGCAGCGAAAAGAGCGTGGGACCAACAGGAGAGAAATTACGAAGAAAAAAGCACCTGCTGAAAAATGTCGAAAACACAGGTTTTCGTTTTTTGGCTGTAACTTTTGATGCGTTGATCGCAGCGTATTGCGACTGCGCCCAATCGATTTCTCTCGCAAAATTACGTCGGAACAGTGCCAGGAAGAATTGATTCCAGCACTTTTCAAAATCGCGAAAATTTTCGCCAAAAATACAAAGGGGTTAACCTTCCTTTTTTTTTGACCAAAAAATCTCTCGTCTCAGAAGTGATTTGTATGACCCTTTCCCGACCAATTGGACCCCCAGGAACTCGGAAAATGCAGCGAAATGAGCGTGGGACCAACAGGAGAGAAATTACGAAGAAAAAAGCACCTGCTGAAAAATGTCGAAAACACAGGTTTTCGTTTTTTGGCTGTAACTTTTGATGCGTTGATCGCAGCGTATTGCGACTGCGCCCAATCGATTTCTCTCGCAAAATTACGTCGGAACAGTGCCAGGAAGAATTGATTCCAGCACCTTTCAAAATCGCGAAAATTTTCGCCAAAAATACAAAGGGGTTAACCTTCCTTTTTTTTTGACCAAAAAATCTCTCGTCTCAGAAGTGATTTGTATGACCCTTTCCCGACCAATTGGACCCCCAGGAACTCGGAAAATGCAGCGAAAAGAGCGTGGGACCAACAGGAGAGAAATTGCGAAAGAAAAACACCTGCTGAAAAATGTAGAAAAAAAAAAGGTTTTCGTTTTTTGGCTGCAACTTTTGATGTGTTTATCGCAGCGTATTGGGACTGTGCCCAATCGATTTCTCTCGCAAAACTACGTCGGAATAGTGCATGAAAGAATTTATGCCAGCACTTTTCAAAATTGCCAAAATTTTCCTCAAAAATGCAAAGGGGTTACCCTTACTAGATCACCATTTTTCAAAGATACAACCAACGTGGTAATTTCATACGCCGTCACGTCACCAGCTCGTGACGGTACGCATACTTACGCCAATAAGCTTGACCTGTTTACTACTTTCATCTCTACTCACACCACGGTATTTATGGATTTCTCGTGTATGGCATAAGCGCCGCGGGAACGCGCGTAATTGTAACTTTTTAAAACCCATCTCCAAAACGAGGTTCGAGAGTTCCTGTCTGAAGAATGGCGGAAGGTTTGGACAGTTCGGAAATTGAGAAATCTATTCAGAAAAGGCCACAGTTTGGTAATCGAACTCTCACTGAAAATGCCCAAGTTTTCCAACACAACGCGTGGTAGGGACATTACGTAATAATTCACGTGGCAATCGTATTTGTTACAATCAATCACGATCTAACCTAACCTAACCTAGACTAATCCAACAAACATGGTACATATTTTTTAAAAACGAAGCGTTTGTACTTCCACTCCACCCATGAATTTACGCCTAACCCGCTCGTTAATGAAAGCTTAAATGTACCGCATAACTCATGTTTTGAAGGGATAACGTGACATGGGATGAAGAACAGGAACAAAAGGCTCGTGAGAAAGTCGCCGAAAATTCTGCAGTTCTCACAAGTCCTGAACAGATTGCGAAATTTGAAAAAGATGCAGATATTTACTGGGATAAGTTTTATAAGATTCATCAGAACAGGTATACACATCATTTATGTTAGAGTAAAATTCCTACATCATCACCATTGCATAAATTTCACATATTCTGTGACTAATAATAAACTCATGATGCCAGTTCTTCTAGGCTTGTTACATTCTCTTGATTCAATCACTTTTCTGCAGATTTTTCAAGGATAGACACTGGCTGTTCACCGAATTTCCCGAACTCGCGCCCAGCACTGTGACAAAGGACTCCCTTCAACCTGTGCGAGTGTTTCCGCAATCTGCAGGACCTGAAAATAAAGATGAATGTTGTCAAACGTCACAATTGTCAGATTTATTAAGTTCACGGATATTAGAAATTGGTTGCGGTGTTGGAAACACAGTGTTTCCTATTCTCCTTTACAACACAGATCCAAGTTTGTTTGTTTACTGTTGCGATTTTTCTTCAACTGCAATAAACATCTTAAAAGAAAATTCTGCATATGACCAGTCAAGGTAAATAACATTTTGGGCATATTTAATTCAGCATCAATGATTTTATTGCTTATTAACCCCCTTTTACAGATGCCAGGCATTTGTTCTTGATGCCACACAGGAAAATTGGGCTCCCCCATTTGATGAACAAAGCCTAGACATCATTGTCTTGATATTCGTGTTATCTGCCATTCATCCGGATAAGTATGTATCTGTTTAAGATATTTGAAAATGGCAAATTTAGTCTCAAATTATATATTTTAAGTGAAACTGATTATCCTCAAACATTTTTACATCAAGCTGAAATTTATATAATGTTAACACAACATTGAATTTATAGGAAATATCGTTATTTGGCAACATGAGTACTGTCCGAAATTCAGTAAACCATAATAAAGCGATTCGCACTTCTATTTTACAAACTGATCATTCTAAAGTTGTGAAATATTGATTCTTGAAAGATGTTTCCTCATGCCAACAACTTCAACTTCTTTTTTTTTCAGAATGGGTAATGTGCTTAAACAGATTCACCGATACTTGAAACCCGGCGGCTTAGTCCTATTCAGAGATTATGGAAGGTATGATTTGGCTCAGCTGAGGTTCAAAAAAGGGAGATGTTTGTCTGATAATTTTTATGCTCGAGGGGACGGTACAAGAGTTTATTTCTTCACCCAAGGTCATTGATTATATTCAAGGCATGTTGAGTTATTCTTTGTTTGCAATTATCTTTTGAATTTCTTTATTTTCAATTTCAGATGAAATTAGGAATATGTTTGTCAGCCATGGGTTTGTACAGGAGCAGAATATAATAGATAGGAGATTACAAGTGAATCGTGGTAAATTACTCACTATGTATAGGGTATGGATACAAGCTAAGTATCGAAAGCCATTTTGACGATAGGAACCGTTGTAAGAGAAAAATCAAAAAAGAATTAGGACGCTTTCGATACTTTATAATTTTGGAACAGTTTTAATACCGAAGTACTTTGTGAGGTAAGAAGTGCGTAATATGATCACATTACGTTTAAAACTTTTGTAAAATGATTTTATTTAAATAATTGACAAGTACAAATCAATCACAAGACTAGACAGCTACCAATGTCTTACCAATGAAGATTCACCTTAATACATTACTGGACATTATTCTCAATACAGCTTAAGCACAGTTAATTAATTATAACTCCTGGTAATACTTGTTAACTGACAATGATTTATATAAATGTGTGTTTCACGATTTTTGTACTAAAATTTTCAATTTATATATATATAATATATATATATGTATGTATGTACGTATGTATATTATACATACATACATACGCATACACATATACACGTATATGTATTGTACTTATCAATACTGGTTCGTATTATTTATTATGCACGCTCACGTTATTGTTCAATTAAGATTTTGACAATGAAATTAAAATGATTTGCCAATGATTTGCCTAGATTTTTTGCACTACTTAATATAATGAATATAGAATGTATATCACTTAGAAAGATGGACGATATGACCATTATATAGATACCAGACATCTGGTAATTAATATTTTGTTAATACAATTTCTAATTAAAACAAATTCAATTTTGTCTTCTTTCCATGTTATTTCTATTTACATATTAAAGTTACGGCATAAATTAATCGTACGTGTGTAATGCTTTGAAATTATTTATAATGATACAAAAACTTACAATCGCAAATTTAACATATTGCGGAAAGCTCGGATATAATATTTTAAGGAACTAAAAAAAAAGTTGCCCAATTTTTTTGTTTATGTGAATATAAATGTGTGATTCACGTTTCTTACTGTGTTAAATAGCCCATTGCAAGGCACTGTTCTTAAGCCTCTAAATTTAATTTTTGTTACTTGAATTTGTATTGAAAGAAAGAAAAAGAACATTCCACAAATCATTTTCCCACATCAGACTACTTCTTTGCTGACCCTGATAGTACATCAGACCCGTACACATTCTAAAAAAATATTGGTCCAAGAATTTTCGTATTCTGTTGTTTTACAATAGAATAATAGAACTAACCGAGTAATTTGTCGGATAACGTTTGTGATGGTAGTATTTTTGTCAAGATAATTTTTCTAAGATACCAATCATCCAGACATTTATGCACATGTGTAAGTACGAGCATGATATTAGCCTTGTATCAAGTACTAGTCGGAACACGCGTTATTGTACAGACCAAGATAATTGTTGATATACCCATTATTAATACGCCGCAGATAAATGCTTCGTGAGCCTGTACTAATTTGTAAAACATATCCATTTAGACGAGTAAAAGATCAACAATCTTTATATAAAATAATCATATCGATTTTAATACAATGAAAAAAAAAAGGTTTACTGGGAGAATTAAATTTTTTCGCGTTATAAGATAAATATAAATAGAAATCCTAGACGTTGTTCCAGAGTACAATATAAAATAATATCGTGGTATAATTTATGATATCCACCTGGTGAGAACAGCTTAGTGACATACTGTTAAATACTTACTACAAAAGTAGGTAAGTATAAATCCCTGAATTCGGATTGTAGATTTGTTGAATTGATATTCATTTTACTAGACGATTAAAAATATTATTGTCAGGGTATAAAACTATACGAATTCAACCTATACTATCCGAATATCAAACAACGGAGAGTAAGGCGACTATGGCATTGTAATTTTTCTTTTACGTTTCTTAAACAACCGTTTACTTTCATCTGCTGAATTCTGGTAGTGGTTTGGCAATTCCTTCCGTGTATGCCTTATGAACAGCTTCGCAAACGAACCTGTATTGACTCTGAAATAAAACAATTTAGATTTAGATTTTCAACCTAAACGCGTAATGAGAATTCATAATAGAAAAAGAGAACCAATAAAGTTATTGGTATTTTACTTACAGCATTCTGTATCATCATGGCTCTTTGGTCCCTCATAGAGCGAACAATGTCAAGAGGATAAACAGGCTGATTAGCTTCCATTAAGCAGAGAGCAGTTTCCATCAAAACCAAAACACCTGTTCGACCGATTCCTGCCGAACAGTGAACAACAGCGGGCTCTACCATTCCTGTACGTGCAGCCCTTACACGTTCCGTAAAAGTTGTAAACTGTCTCCAGTCACTGGGTACCCCGTGATCCGGCCAAGCACAATATTGCATATGTGTTATATCTCGCTCCTCGCCAGTCTGAAAATTAAATAATTTACGTGGGAGATGGAATTTTAAGAGAACCCGAATTGAATTCACATCGCCGAAAATTAAATGCGTTTTTCAAGTATAAATGCTCACCTTGAAATGAGCTGATTTAAAACTATGTACAATTCTTGGTTTAAAACGTTACGACACAAATTAAAGAAAAATTTCTCTTACATTAATATCACGGAGAATAAATTCTCGGAAGACAAATGTATCTTCGATGTTTTCGGCAGTCGAAGTTAACGTCAAGTTTCTCAAAGTAAGCGTCTCGTTGAACGCAGGCCAATACTGGTGACATTTTGCTCGCCCACGTTCCACCAATGTTGTGAGCATTACTACTAGCGTACTACCTGCTTCCAAGACCATTTGCCAAAAATCAGCGACCGTCGAGGATAAAGGTCCCTGAGTTGCAATATATCGATTGATAATTCCTGACCCAGGAATCTCCATATTTACATAATTTGCATTTATGTAGTCGCCGTTAATACTCCCCATTAATATAACTCTTGTAACGTCATCTGTAAATAATGTTGTTAAATATTGTGATTATAATGCAATATTTAGAAAATAATAAATGTAATAAAAATGGAAAAGCAGATATGGTTTGAAACTTACATGGAGAGATATCCCGATATCGATTTTTGTTTTGATTTTCGGGCTTTTTCGACTCAAGCGCTACAAGCTCAGGATTTTTTCTGTATAACTGTTCGTACTGCGCAATTAGAGCTCCACTTGCTAGCCCATCGGCAAGCAACAGCATTGATTGAGCAAGAGCATCCAAGCCAACAGTGGCATGCGGGACATCTGGGACGTACCTACAGAAAAATTATTCGCAAGTGTTAAAAAACGATAGCGAATTTAGATCAATTATGAAAAGTCAAATAATTGAATCTCTAAAGTAGGTATTTTTGTTTGAGTCAATTATACCTGTATGGCGGTTCCTCTTCTGAAGCTTCATCATTTCCAGCAAGTGCGTTATACAAAGCATTGGGCCTCACTGTCAGTGTGAGCTCACCGGTTCCCGAGTCACGAGATTGTCGTATTAAATTAACGACGTGTTCATGCAGCATGCCATTTACGTCAATTCCGTTGATGCAAACGACCTAAATGTAGATAAGCATTAAATAAGTGGTTTAATTTTCAAGTAAGCTTAATTCGAATTAACTTTGTTTAGCACCATTTATATAAGTGCGTTATTTGGCATAATTGCACTGACGGATATAACAGACTAGTTTTATTGTCATTTAGGATTGATTACTAACAAAATTTTGTCATCGCAAGTTTCACATATTTGTTTTATCAAGCTCAATAATCACAAATCCCCAGTAAGGACTCACACCAATTCTTTAAATTGTTGTTAAAATATGGTATGTTTACCTGGTCTCCTTCATTCAACTTGGGATAGCAGCGGTCAGCTGGTGTATTAGGTGCTACACGTGATACCAATATTGGCATCTCAAGATCGAGTCCCCCTTTTACATTAAAACCAAAGCGTCCTTGTTCATCCGGTGTAAGTCTTATATTGACTAAGCCATCTTCTAGTATCTGTGATAAGATGATGAAAGCTTTAATATTTATTTCTACCTACCAAAGCAGATTCAGCGGATATATTGAATTATCACACAGGTAGCTGACTACAACGATGTCAAGAGATTACAATAATGTACTTAAAACAGATCATTGATTAACCTGGGGTGCAGGAGAACTAGTGGGTTCACTGTAGTCTGGAAGATCGTAGATATTTCTTTCAATAGCTGTATCGTCGTCCGCATAACTCAAAACTCTTGAGCCAAGTAGGGGGGAAAATGCTCCGCTTTGCATATGAGTTCCAGTTATTTCCTCTCTGAGGGACAAAAAACCACCCTCACTGTGTAGTGTTGAATGAACCAATCCAAGATCACCAGATCATGCAACATGTACAAGCAACATTGACTTCAGTGGATGATACAAGACGCATTAGAGTAGATGACACATGCGTAACTTTACTATCAAATCAAATATACAATTAAAATACTTTTTACTTAAATAAAATCTCTAAACCGTCATTATTATTATTCACAGTACATAGAGTTTAACAACAAACACAGAAATCTGTTAAAACTTTCATCATTTGGACAAGGCTGAAGGCGCAATATTACAAGCTAATGGGGTTAAACTGGGTAGAGAATTACATGATTTACTGACTCATCGCTAGGATTTCCTTCACCCCATGCTTGCCGCGGTTCTCTGGAACCCAGAGATTGAACTTTGTTGTCGTACGGTCGCACAGGTCTGCCAGGTTGTAGTGATAATTTCCCTTTATCTTCAACAATTGGTACCGACGTGACACCATGCACTAATCGTTTGCTAGGTGACCTAAAAGGTAATTTTCACTTGTTAGATGAGCTACCTGATACGAGACAGTTTGTGGAATACGTCACAGTTTTGTAACACAGTTATTCAACACAATCATTTTTACACACCTTGGAACAACGATATTTATATAAGAATTTAATAGCTGGCTGATTTTTTTTGCCAAATACTTTTCCACGCGTTTCATTACAGCTTACCTCGGCACTGATTCAAATGCGTATGAATAAAATTTAGAAGCAAGCTATCAATAGCTTGTTATTGATATATAGATAACCTTATCTGGGGCGATAAAGAATTTATCCCAGAACTATAGCTACATGTAAAGACCATCAGCTTATCCATTTAAACATTTGTTAAGAAAATTGTAGTTTTTATTTGGAATGAAACTGGGACCAATTAAATCAAACCATAAGGAGATTAATTTTCGTCGCACATAATATAGGATGATTCATCATCTTACCTAATGAAGGTTCTTTCTACTCGTGCACGATGTTTCCCATCTTCTACGGTTTGGAATTCAGTTCGGCCGGAATATGTGAACCGACTACTCAACGTGAGAGGGAAACGTCTGGAACGCATTTTCGGACTGTGAAGCCTGAAGAAGGTGTGATGTTCAACGCACGCTTTCCATAGGTTTTTTGAACTGCGATATGTTTGCATATTGAATCCAAGCAGAGTATCGTAGTTTTCAGACTGCATACATGTAAGAATTTTTTATAAGTATGGAGAATATTATCCGCACAGTTCAAGTACTCATAACTGGATAATTAGAGGATATTAGTCTATCGATAACATTACCTGTTCTCTTCTGAGCTGGATGAAAAATTGTTTTCGTTTAAATGAAATCTTAACAATCTTCGACCATGAAAATACATTTATTCTTATATTATTTTGAAAGACTACTAAGCCTATGGAAGTAACTCCCAACTGAATTTCTTTATTCGTTGAATCCTGTGAACAGAAAAGAAAGAAACTAAAATTATTAAAGTCATTATTTGAAAAGCTCATTATTCAAATACCTTTGAAATTTGTATCTACAGTTTGGCTAATTATTGAGGATCTACGGTGAGTGAAAATATTTGTGTTATTCAATCTTGTAAAATTTTCGTCGATGAAAATTTTTTTGCCTCGAGATAGTTTGGGAATCTTTCAAAATTCAATTTTTATGACGAACGCGATAGTAAAAATTTCACAAAGAGCCATTACATTTACAGTGTTACATCTCTACTCAATATTTAAGGCTACAGCCGTGCATGAACCATGAAAATAACATTCACAACACGATAATTAGCATCATGTAAACAAGTATGTGGCATTGACAAAGTAATTGAAATTGTTACTATTTGAAAATGTAAAACTACACGTGAATGACGACACGATTTTACCCTGACGCCAAAAAGGCTGAAGCTAAAATTTCTTTATTAAACTATTCTCATGCCATTGTTTTCAGAAATTCTCTTAAAACTTTGCTATATTCACAAAAACCAAGGACTAGGAATACAAATAGTTCTTTTTTTATATCAAACAATTCAACTCATGCATAACTGAGGTGCATTCACAAAAAGTATATACGTATATATACAATACTGTAGGAAATCTGTAAAGGCCAGAACAAATACAACGGCAATCGTGCATACCCTTGCCTTATGTAACTCGACTCCATACATATCCAGTCGCTTAGCATGATCCAGGAAATTGTACTCTGCATCGGCGGGTAGCTGTCCTCTGTGTAAATAAACCAATTGAATTATAGCGTTCACACAACACTAGTTAATGAGGAAATGGCATTCATTTTTTACAACCAAAAATAAAAAGACAAACAACACCTGTGTATTTTGCACCCATCAACAACGATGGGAATATTTTTTGCTACATTAAGTAAAGAGAAACCTCTCATTATGCAGAGCAACAACTCATTTTTGTTAAAAATATAACCCTAAACGTACTTGTGAAGTTTGTGCAGTTCAGCAATCTTTTTCTCCATGTCTTCTGTTTGCCCTGGAATTAATTGAAGCCGAGATAAATATCCAGGGCCATGTTCCTCCGGATGATAGTCTCCCAGCTCAGCTGCAAGGGGCAAACTTTCTTCAATACAAAACTTAGCAATACAGTAAAAATATTTAAATTTCATGATTTCAGATAAGCATGAAACGTGTTTTAGGTCATTACATTGAACGGTATAGCTTGCGATAAGACAAGCTGTACTTGGAGGTAGTTGAAGTCTTCCCTGTAAAATATCCCTTCGAATTTGTAGATAGAACTGATATCTCGTATACTCTTCCTGCAGCTTGCTCGGATCAGAGACATAAAATTTAACTCGAAAAAAGAATTGTCCACCTGTAAATATATAATACGATTAGTTGCAATCTAAAATATTGACATTATCGTTCTATTATTAATCAAACACACTGATTATGTCTCCATTAAGGATTTTGAAATGAATTTGTGTGCTAGCTATAAAAATGGAACATTATTCGCTATTTTGAAAACTGTTGGCTTTATCCTTACTTCTGATCTGTTTCTTCACTGGTTTCGCGGGATCTAGCCATCGCTGAAACAGAGTATACGTATGTGTATCACAATGTGGGATACGAGTGGTAAAATGAATTAGTAAAATAGAACAACACTGTTAATATACAGGCAACTCGGCAAATTCAAAAAAATACATAATGAGCAAATATAAGAAATCGTAACAGTAAGTTTGACAAAACTTCTGACAAAGCTATATCTACTCAAATCGCTCTGTGAACTCACCATTATATCTGGATTGGGACAAGCTGAAGGTGTGGCACCGTTGTCTGTATACTGTAGACCGAAATAATCCTTTTCAATCAACTCTAAATGTTGATAGACCATATCCAAAAGCACCTGTCCCTTGGCTCTTTTCTGAAACAGATTTTTTTATAGCTACATGAGTATATAAAACGATAAGAGAGGCAAAAAAAAAAATTGATAACCAAACTTACGTCTAACTGAAAGGTGTGTTGAGTATCGTCGAGGAATACTACAGTTGCCGAGAGGGATTTTAGTCTTCGATCGCGCGCCAGTTCTGCACCGCGAACGTGGTAGCTCCCACTGGAGCCACTCAACGCTCTCCGAGACACACTCTCAATCATTTCGCTAAAGCGAAAACGAGTCAACCACCGTCGCGGTACCACCTCTCTGCCGCTCCAGCGACCTGAATATTGAAAGATCATGGACTAAAGTAACATCTCGAAGAAAATACAATGAAAACTTGAATCGTTAATTATTCAATGATTTGATTCCACACCAGGCTACAAAAAAAATAAATAAAATAAAAAAAATGGGGGAAGTAACGAAGCCAAGGGTTTGAATCTATTGCGAATATTGAACAGCTGTTAGTGTAATTCCTTGTTCCAGATGACTTGACAATTTTACGAATTTCGCAAAGTACGATTAAATTAAGTAGTTTTCAGCTGTGCCCACCGTCGTAAGTCATGTGATAATAAATTATTGTTTGACAAAAGTGATAAAAATTGGTTGTACGGGGAAAAAAAAAAAAAACAGTATTGCAGAGTATTTGAGTAGAAGTTTACTGATAAATTAGCAGGAGCAGAAAAACTTCACAGTAAAAAGATGACTAAATCAGATCGTGTTCAGATGGTTGGATAAAGATCTTGACTCAATATAATTCTTTTGCTGATGCGTAGTATTTTTAGGAATGTGCACAGCGGTCGTTTAGGAAAAGTATTTAATTTGATAACCGTTGGAAAAACAAACTCTGAAATGTATACAACGTTTACAAAAGTAGAAATAAAAAAAACATAAAAGAGCAGACCTCGACGTATACTAATTCTCTGTGACATCGATAACAAGGAACTAGACACTACGAGGGAGAAAAACGAAGCATCGAAACAAAGAAACATTTTTTTTAGTCAACTCATCAACAAAAATAACACCATGTAGCGATGAAAAAAATATTAGCTGTTAAAAAAAAAAAACAAAAAAAATATCATAGCCGCAAGTTTGATAAATAGAAAATAAATGTGTAATTACATTCTTCGGATGTCATTGGAACTAAATTAACTAAGTTTTTAGGTCAGTGATCCAGTTGGTATTACGTAACGAGACCCCATCGCCTATCCCATCGCTATACATACATAAACCAGTTGGATTTAGAGCAGATCAGCATACACATACTCTCAAAATAGTTGAGAGATGTAACGGTAAGGAAAGGAGATTAAAATAAAGACGTTAGAGAGAAGAGAAAAAAAGAAAAAAATAAAAAATGTTTAAAAAGTGAACACTCGAACTTACATTCATGATATATTATAACCGCGAAGTGGTTGTGATTTTTTTCTATCTTATTTATTTCGATTTTCGTTTAGCTCCCAAAATATATTTCTTTCCCCTTGAAGATTTCCAATTTTTTATCTTTCAGTCCACTTTTTCTCGCTCAACAGCATCGGAATGTTTCTTTTGATTGCGATACGAGACGGATACAGGATATCAGAAGTTCCCAATAAAATTTTTCGCAATAATCGTCGACAATGTTAACTCCTGGCTAGTGTGTTTTCAGAGACGGGAAACGTTGGGTTATTAATAATTCAACGCCGGTCCAGTCCCGACCTCGTCGTCGTCCGGTGCTCCGTCACCTCGGTATTCAGATCCGACGATTTTTGAATGACACTTCGACTCTATCATCGTTCAAACTTTGAACGCATGCAACCTGTTAAGGTGCGCCTGCCGAACGAAGCGCTTTCGTGTTTACGAATATCGTTGATGACACCATGGCACCGAGAGGTAACGTGCATACGTATCCGTACGTCCCCCCTCTCACTCTCTCTCTTTCTCTCTCTCTCGCCAACTTTTGGAGTCGGTCAATCAGTCTGACCACTTTATGTATTTCGGTCCTCCAGGATCAATTAATGCGTGCCGAGTCATGCATACGCTTAATTCGAAAGAACGTTAGTTTTTATTAACGACTTGGTTTCAATCCGAAAGACGCGGCGATGCCCGCGCGAACGGTTAACAACTGCACAGTATTGCACGGGCACGGCGGTTCTCTCTTCTTATCCGTGTAATTTCGATGCCTAACCGCACGTACGGGTCACCATTTGACACTGGTTAACCGCTAGTTGGTTCGTTTAAACTCACTCATTCATCAAACGCACGTATGTTCGTAAACGTGCGTAAAGCGGGTTGCTTTTTATGCACTTTCACTCAACCAATGGCTGGATGCATGGCTCCGAGTCCGCGGGCTAAAGATAGCCTGGTTTCATAAAACACTGACCACTCGGACGATCGTACATAGCCTACACAGCACCGCACCGTTGTGTATGCTAATTGACGACTGACAGTGTGGCACGTGTGCAAGGCTAGTATGCGTGTATTACAGGGGTACACGACGTTTCGTAATTTACACAGGGCGATCAATTCAGAAATGCCACTTTCATATTATTGTATACATATGACTAAAGACACTGCACGTGCGTGGGGAATTTATTATTATGAACAATGACCTAACAAAGCGGAAGGAAACCAATCGCGACTTCGATGTTGTCGAATTATTATTTACAAACAGATTATATTTTCAAACTTTCTTTTATTTATTCACTCATCTCCTCTTCGTACTTTTCGCGACAAATTTCCGTCAATGCAACGCAACCGACTGAAGTGAAGGTGGCTGTTGGTCGTTACACTGCCTGCATTATCGATGTGCGCGCGCACGCAATCCTCCAAGTTCAACATAACCACTCACGTCGTCAACCTCGCGAAAACTGTGGCCGTAGTGTTGAAAGAGCGAGATATAGGTATACCTATACCCGGATTACCCCGGATACTCCGTCTCTCTCACTCTGCATTTGATTGGCCGAAAAGAAACTTATCGGCGAACTAGGTTGTGGAGCGAGAGAGACAGGTTGCACATACATAGCATAAGTGCTTTATCTCACTCAGCTCACTGCTTCGCCACACTTTCTGTACTCAAGATGCTACCTCCAGTACTACATGCTCCAAGTATATACTAACTAAACATAGAGACTTGGAAATTCAACGATGATGTCAGCAGCGTAAACATTTTTCGTGAGCTCGAGTACCTACAAGCAATGTTGCGAATTTAACTAAGATGATTTTTCAATTCAAGATCCGATGAATTTGCAGCCCAGCATCTTTAACTCATTATCAGTTTTGTCTTGTTACAGCATCGCTATAAATGCAAATTTTTTTACTGAAATTTTCAGATTCTAGTCTTATTTCTTTCAGCTTGCGTTACAATTTCGTCCTATATCATGTTTACAGAAATTCCTTCACGAGATATAAGTACACCACTGTTTCGGAACCAGTAGACTATGAACGTTTTACCGCAGGTTACACAGAGAATCGATTACAAGAATAAATGAAAATTTTAACAAAAAATAATAGAATCGATGTTACCGAGCATGGTTATAAGATCGACTACTCGTTGTTTCTTACACTATTTGATAGCTTGGCTCTAGGAACCTCCTTTGTACAGCTGCTATAAGTACAGCCAAATGTAAATAAAAGAGAAATGGTATTTACAAAACAAATTTTGTACTCGTTCCATTAGTGTCTCAAACTTCAAAGTACTAGAGACAATACAAAAAACAATTTTACAGCCTACACGAATCGTCTGAAAGGAATGATTTGTTAGCTGCTAGAGTATTGGGCCAAGTACGTTTTTAGTAAATCCCAAGCTTTTTGGATCTGCTTCTGCGTCACGCTGTGCGACCACATTGTAGAAACTACAACATTGGCACTATTTATTTGCTCTGTATTACTAGGCTGGGCTTCAACTCGTGACTTTGCTTCACTTTCGGTCAATCCATTCCTCTCCATCACCCTCTTGATTGCCTGTATTTATAATTACAAATGTTAGGAGATCTGAAGTACGGAATGTTACAACTTATAGTATTTACTTGCTTACCTCCTCCTTGGGAATAATGCACGTCCATATTTCATGACAAACAGACAGCCATCCAGCTTGTATGAGAACAGCGGCTTCCATTACAATTATCTCATATCCCTCCTTGTAAAGTTTATCAATCTCAGTCTTCGCTTGGTCCAAAATAGCAGGCCAGACCAAGCTGTTCAGTTTTTCAAGTTGTGCCTTCAGTAAATATTGGATAATTAATCCCATGTAGAATACAAATTGTCACAAACATCTAGTGGAAAAATTATAAACAGAAGGACTGACTTACTTTATCGTTAAAAACTATTTTCCCGAGAGCTTTTCTATCTATGAATCCATCTTGGTTCAATACATTGTTGCCAAAATTCTCTACAATTATGTTAAAACATAGCTTTCCAGGTGCATAAAGGTCATGGGCTATTTTATCACAATTCACTAATGCAGCTCCTAAATTTTTCAATTTTTCTCCAACGGACGATTTTCCGCTTGCTATACCTCCTGTTAGACCAATTATATACGGCTTTAATGGCTTGTCTTTTATCACCTGAAACATGTTCAAATATCTAATAATTTTTTTAAGCTCCAAGTACATTCAATTAATGAGCTTTACAACTGTATTGAAAATTTCTCACTGGATCTTTAAGCCTCGTTCCAAGCAGCCGCATTCTGTAATTGCTAGAACTTAATTTTTCCTCCTCGTGTTCCTGGCAGTGTGGATCAGCTTCCAAGCATATAATATCTATGGCTAATTTGTTTAGTCCCTTTTTAACGCGAACCTCGTTTATCTTATCACCTCCTCTCACCGTTTCCTCGCTAACAACGATCATCTCAAACGATGGATCGTCCTTTGTAGGACCGTACATATCATTGATCGATACAATATCGTATGCTAAAGACGGATCGATGTCTTCCAAGAACTCTTTCACACGTTCTATCCTCTTTTCAGTCGGCTCTATCAATTCCCAAAGTATTTTTGCTGCAAAAGAAGAATTGACCGATTAAATGAAATGGAAAAATAAGCTTATATTATTTCATGCTAAGGTGACAAATCATAAATTGCTTACAAAGCAGCATGTTGGTGTCTGTTACTCCTACAGTGAGCTTTTGGGTGCATTTGAGAACTGCTCTACTAAGTAAAATCTTATGCCCGTTATGGAGTCGATCAAATGTGCCACCGAGAACAACGTTTTTATAGAGAAGATCATCTACCGGCGTGATATCATCTTCGTTTTTCTCCACAGCCTTTTCATCGCAAGTTATAAAACTGCACCCCATGCAGGTATTGGCGAGATAATCTTGTATAAATGAAACTGCATCGTTGTTAGTATAGGTCTGATCAAATATAACCATTTCCACCGGCTTCTTTGTGTTTATGATAGGGGTACTTGGATTCTTTATCCCCGAAAGTAGAACTCGAACATCCAAGCTCGGTGAGTGGGATGAGGCGATTGAGTAAATGCGAGATATGGTCTGGGCATATTTTGGCCCTTGCCATCGAGGCTTGTAATTACCTGACAACAAGAGATTTCTCTCGGGAAAATATTGAATGTACAATGTCTTCAATACATGTTTTTTTATCACCGGTAATATCTTTGACACTTTCGTTGCATTAGTTAGGATCAGCAGACCAGTGTTTACCATGTTAACTTTTTATAACCTCAAAGTAACGAGGATGTTAATTTTTCTCTCCCTTTCGATCGAGATGTTGACGCGCTGATCACGTTGCCACTGTCGATGAAATACCAATACGATCTTCCATTTAACTACGGCAGTTATCGGCACAATATATAAACTTGAAGAACACGCTTTTCTTTTTTGAATCCGACAACTGCCGAGTCACGTCACGAACACGTAACACGTGTCGAACGACATTCTCGCATTTATGGGTTTACGACCAAAATGAGGGATGCGGTCCGTGAAGATACCGGCAGTAAACACATCGTCTGCTCGCGGACTGCAACTTCAATTTAAATGTGAGATTCATTGTCGTACACGCGTTAAAATGAACAATTTGCGGAGAAAAATTCGTAGCTACCATGTAACGTCGTACGAAGTTTTATTCAGTACGCTTGAAGAGTTGCTAACAAATAATGACGTTACTTACATATCGCTTTGGCTCGTGTTATTTATCGTTGTACTTATGTCAAGTCTAATCATACTCTTGAAAAGTGTGTACAACGCTGTCAACCTCTATATTGCCGATCACTATAAGTCATTTTCGAATCTGAAAATCTTATGTTCTTAATTATACGTATGTTGAAATCTAGGGAAACACGACACGGTGTTCTCGCAACCCGAGGTAGCTCCTCCGGAGCTGGTTAATCGATATGTCGATATTATTCACTCCGAAGACGACAGTTCCAAGTTTATAAACTATAAAAAGCTATTGGCACAGTTACATCATACAGCCAGTGTAAGAATTGCATCCTCATATTTTTCACTTCCAAATTTCTACCATCTGTTATCATTCTTGCAAGTACAACAAGAATAGGTGCAAAATATTTTGTATTCAATTTTTCAGAGATGTTACGATACTTGCTATGCCTCAAAATGCATTAGGCTAGTAAGGGATTGTCCGTATTTGATAAACGTCAGCCTTAAACCAAGCGGACTTACCCCATTTCAATTAGTGTGTTATAACGGTCATACATGTTTAGTGGAGTACATGTTGGCTAAAGGTAAATGTTCAATCTTGATATCAGAAGATAGATTTGTATTTTTCAACCATTCGGTGTTCGTCCAATGTTATCAAACACCTTTACAGGCGCTAATCCATGGCTGGCAACGCAGTCTGGTGAAAATGCACTCTGCTTAGCAATTTATCACTACCTAAAACACCCAGAAAGTAAAGATTTATCGTGCCTGGATGTATTGTTTAATTCAGGTATGCATGCAGCCTAAATAAAAATTTTTAGTCTATAACCAGGCAAACGTAAATGGGACGACGCATGTTGGTCGTCAATAGATTCCACAGTAGTTTCGCAGCATACAAATCGCAAGTTGTTTTGGACAATCGCACCCTGTATTAACGTTCATTTCGCTTGTCCATTTTTTATTAGGATGCACTTTGGACCCAAATAGTCGTTGTTTTAAGGTAATCTTAAAAATGGCAACACAAGGTTGTCACAAACGTCTGACCGAGTGGATATTGGTGCACACTAAGGCTGCCACATATGATTATAGATCTATGTCAGTTCCTTTAGTTCTTGAAAATATTCAGGTCTATTCTAAATATAAACCTTCGTTTAGACATTGATTCTATTGTAGTGTACAGCCATAATTAATATTAAGGAGGTTTAACACCTACTGGTTTTACTTAATAAAAAGTTTTGGATGGTCTTGTCACCAGTTTTAGCCATTAATTATTCGCCATTTACACACTGGTTGAATAATTCTCGTTCATCATAAAATATTTCCACTTTGGCGGAAGCATCTTCTGTGATTCCATGAAAGCCTTAACTTTAAAACTAACCAAATGATACGGGCAAAAGTATGTTGTGGGGTTGAAGCTCCTTAACAATATGAAACTATTGTTGTATCCGTTTTATTGACCAAGTTTTATATCCATTATAGTACGCCAGCTTTGTATAAGGTTTCTTGGAAACAAGAATTCATGTATGTACACACAAATTCTTAAGTGATAATTAATAAACGATTATTTTGCAGTACATGAGAATATCTGATGTCATTTCTTTTGAGCAAAAAATGCTTCATTTTAATAATGCTAATTTTAACATTATATGTTTAACGTTTACTTTTCGTGCCCTATGGCTGTAGATTGAAATATGAAATTTTCAGGATGATACTCAGTTACTTGATTCTAGGCAAGATGGAAATCCAATACATCCTGAAAAATTCAGATCTTTATCTTAAACTGTTTTGAAGATAATCAAGCCCAATCATACGGGCAGTCCAACCTACTACCAGACCTCAGAAAGTGAAATTTGAAATTTTCAGAGCATACTCTGTTATCCAAGATGTGAATTCCCTTATTTGGATTGATTCTACTTCTGTAACTCATAGCAAGTGATTGATGAAAAGTCCCGAGGAAACGTATTTACCGCGTAGTATTTAACATAAAAAAAAAAACTGCCGCTGTGAATTGTGTTTAATAATTTTTAATCAATTCTCGTTTTTATCTGTTTTTTTTTTTTTTTTTAATACGGGTGGCAAGAATTTTGCTTAAATAAAATTCCCTGACTTTTCTTGTCGAATAATTCAGAATTCTCTATCTTTTTTTCACAAAACTAACAATCAGGTACATCGAAAATATTAAAAACTATGTGTGCGTTCGTGTGTGTGTGCGTGTAGAAATTGCACAATACCATTTCCAAAAGCAAACTTGGCAAAATTTTAAAGCCCACTTGAAATTTGAAAGCTATTTATAAAAAATGTACGTTTTTTTCCTGTAGACTATTATAATTCCTTGACTTTTCCTGATAGACGAAATTCGCTGACTATTCTCGGTTTTTCCGGTCGGTCACCACCCTGTTAATAATATACAATAATACACAATAGATACATGATAAATTATACATAGGTACATGGACGTTAATGAAACAATAAGTTACACGTTGAACGTTAATGGTAATAAATGATTAAATGTCCAATGAAAAATCTGAAAAGATTGGTCGAAGTCCGCGTGTATAATGTGATTTGCTGCAGAAGAATATTAGGTTGGATTACGCAAAAATCATTAGAATAGAAGAAAGTAATAAGAAGATGTGCTTTGCATTGCTTTAGTCGCGGATTGTACAGCATCTAATGAAGATTTTAAATAAAATACAATTGACGAGGTTGAAAGTGATTACTAAAATACTAAACGTTGTTACACTTTTAGGGAGTAACTAATTATATATAAGCTAGAAAATTACATAATATACTGGGCACTAAACTTGAGACTGTTGTGACAAGAAGTTGTGGCTATTCAACTAGTAAACAATATTTTTACGCGCTTGGTTTGAATACTGGTATTGTTTGGTTTGACCAATGTTATATCGAAGTTGGTCCTAGCACTTTTAGGATTGTAGAGTGCGTAGTTTGTAATAAAGCCCCTTTTTAGCAACAAGCTCTGCATGCGTTCCACTTTCCGCTACAACGCCTCTATCCAAAACGCATATTTTGTCAGCATCTTGGATGGTAGAGAGTCTGTGTGCGATAGTTATGCATGTTCTGCCTTCTTTTGCCTCGTCCAGTGCTGCTTGTACAATCTGCATAAGAGTGTAAAGAACAAGTAAATACCACGAATAACCGTATTTTCAGTGAATGTGGCTGAAAAATTTTACCTTTTCACTTTCCATGTCAAGAGCAGATGTAGCTTCGTCAAGCAAAAGAACTTTGGGATTTCTAACTAAAGCTCTGGCGATAGCTATTCTTTGTTTTTGACCTCCGGAAATTTGGGTACCTTTATCACCAAGTTTAGTATCATATCCAAGTGGAAGTGACGTGATAAACGTGTGTATATTCGCTTTTTTAGCAGCAGCCTCTATGTCCGACATTAATACGTTTCTTGAGTTATCGCCATAGGCAATATTTTCGGCTATTGTGCGAGCAAACAATGATGGTTCTTGCGACACTATACCCAGATGGGATCTCAGAGAATCAAGAGTTACAGATGAGATATCTTTATTGTCCAGTTCCTAGGAAAATAAATGTCCATTTTTAGTTATTGAAGGACTGCTTTGACAAATTGAGATTGAAGGTAACAACGTTATTGTGACAGTGCCTGTTTAGGAGAAATCGTTATAGCGCAACTTTAAGATCATCTAAAATTCAACAAATAGAAATATAGTAAAGCGTACTCATGTTTTAAAAAATAGCCTACTTTAAACTCTTCCTAAAATTACCAATTTGTGAGTTTCTTCCTAATGTTTTGTTATGTTAATGTTAATAATTTGAATTGGATTCAACAAACGTGTGTACGAACTTCACAACTACGCACTGAACATGGTGTGACTTACAACACTGCCGATATTCGGATCATAAAATCTTTCAAGTAGCTGAATGGTGGTGCTCTTTCCACATCCGCTAGAACCGATCAATGCAATTGTTTTTCCCGATGGTATTTCAAGATTCAACGCTTTTAAGATTACGATTCCAGGCCTGGTAGGATACTCGAATGTGACGGAATTGTAATTGACCTCACCGGTGATGTTCTGAAAGGATTTTGAATGGTATCAATGATATTAAATTCCAGTAATAAGGCGTATTGGATTTAGCATGACGAGTACCACAATTACGTGACAAAGAATAAACTATATCTTAAACGAGTTAGAAATTTCAGCATGAATAGGTAGTATGCGAAAAAAAAAAATGCTACAATAGTAATTACCCATTTTTCTTCATTTGGATTTGTCGGATCTACTATCGCTGGTTTTCTGTTGATGAGTGCAAATATTTTTCCAGCTGCAATTAAACCTTTCTGATAGTTTGGCGCAAACGCTAAGGCATTAGCGACCATCACTGTGCCCATGATGAGAGCCTGAGCAACCCTTTAGAGAACATAAATAACCAATTAAATATAACAGTATTGTTTTAGTAACAGATTCGGTCCAAACAATTCGCTTACTTGAATACCACAGCATAGTTTAATCCTTCGTTGGTGATCAAAGTTCCGCCATACCACATAACAACAGCATATGCAAAGTAAAGAATGGATCTGGCAAGAGCAAATACTATGGCACGTACATGGGTATTCTTTTTACCAAGTTCAAAAGAAGGTCTCATTGCCTCTGCGTATGCTATTTGGAAAGTTTCTTCTCTTCCAAGTCCAGCAACTGTACGAATGTTAGACACTGCTTCAACTGCTATCTAGAATGTTGAATTTTAAATTAATTTATGTGTTAAATGTAACCAACAACGAGCTTTTCATACTCGAATAATAATAATTAATAGCCAGAGAGAGTCAAACCCTGAATTGACCAAGTGATAAGATATGTAGTAAGAAATTCAAACTGAAGACTATTTCTGGTTTGGATACCTTGGTAGATTGTTCTAAGCTCTTGTGATAATCGAAAGATTCCTTATGCATTATTAAGCCTTGGAGATAAATAGTGACTAGAATGAACGGTATAAATGCTGTTCCGACAAGTCCTAATCTCCATTCATAGTACATAGCAAGCGCCAAGCCCAGTACAATTGTAGTGGCAGATTGTATAAGGGTACCAATTCGCTGTCCAGTTGCACCCTGTATAGCAGCAGCTTCTCCAGACAGTTTAGCACATAGAGAACCAGTCCCGTTACTGGGAACGTCAAACCAAGCCATCTCTTGTTTCAACATCGTGCCAAATGCTAATTCTCGCATCCTCATTGTAAGTCGTTCACCAGCAATACCAAAAACGAATATCTGCGATATTAAAAGTTATGTTTGATTAATCGACGCTAATACAATAATGCGCCGGCTAAATTTCATTGACCTTATGATTAAAAGTTTAGTTTTTACAAATAAAGTCTATAAATTATTTACCTGGATAAAAGTAGCTGACCCAACTAGGATCCCAATCAGCACAAAATAGAGGCAATACATGTTGGTTTCACTTCTAACTTGTTCAACGTCAGGATATGATAGAATCTGGAATGTTATTTCAATAGCATAAGTCAAGTTTTTCAAGAAAAATTCAAATAGTCATATCCTGAAGAATCGTCTGATTCTTACCCCGATCAGGTCCCCGAATAGAATGGCAAATAACGGTGTAGAACATCCAATGATGGCAGAGGTCAAACAGGCAAGAATAATATAATATTTTTCAGGTTCATTATACTTTAGAACATTGAGCATAGAGACCGCCGAAGTTTCTGTAACTTCTTCGTACAAAGTATTCTAAAAAATAGTGTCACAGATAACAGGTATTTATGATATTTGACAAGCAGTGTACCAGATAGTCATATCAAACATTATGATTCATGTATCGTCTGTGCACGTGAATCACTTCAATCGTAACACAGCCTACAAAGCGTACCTGTCTATTCATGATTACTTTTTCATTATCTTCATCTTCTTCTCTTTCATCACTACGTGTTTGATCTTTTCTGCCTGATTCTTCTAGTTCAGATATCTAAAATATTTTAACATTGATAAGTGTTGAAGTTATTGTGCAGCAAATCTATTGCAATAAATGAACTTCGATCACGTAACAATCAAATGTAAAAAAAAAAAAAAAAGATTACCTGCGAAGTAACTAGACCATAATAGTGTTGTTTCAATTTCATTAAATCGTCGTGACTTCCTTGCTCTACCGCTATACCTTTCGCGAGTACAATGATTTTATTTGCATCTCTTATTGTCGATAGTCTGTGAGCTACAATAATGGTAGTTCTTCCTTCACTTGCCTGGAAGATATTAAAATATGATATCAGCTATTGTTGACTGAAATTGTACCAGGTATTTTGTTCAGTTTGTGATATCGGCAGTGGAGCCCCAACTGAAATGTATAAAAGAAATTGAATCACCCTATCTAGTGCCGCTTGTACTTTCGCTTCACTACGAGTATCCAGAGCTGAAGTTGCTTCATCGAGGAGCAAGATCCTTGGGTTTCGTACTAATGCTCGGGCTATAGCGATTCTTTGCTTTTGCCCACCTGAAATTTGAGCTCCCCTTTCACCAACCAATGTGTCATACCCCTGAAATTCATTCAAGTTTCAGTTTAGTGTGTTGTATTAAAATTTGTCTCACTGACTTCGAAACATATTATAATGCTTACCTTATGCAGCTTTGTAATAAAATCGTGTGCATTTGCCTTCTTAGCTGCAGCGACAATTTCTTCTTCAGTTGCATTAATTTTTCCATAACGAATGTTCTCAGCGATGGTTGTGTCAAACAACACGGGCTCCTGACCAACAATTCCGATGTTGCTTCTCAGCCATTCAACATTCAAGTCTTTCAAGTCCTGCCCGTCTAAAAGAATCTAATAGTACAGAGTAAGTTCAGAACCTTTCTTCCAAACGACGTGGTATGTAGTTAGTAATAATGCGACATTTAAACATAGACTTACTTGTCCCCCAGGTGGATCATAGAACCTTTGTAAAAGCTGAATACACGTTGATTTCCCACACCCAGATCCACCTACTAATGCCACTGTTTCTCCTGGATTGATAGTCAGGTTTAAACCTCCCAAAACCTAACGAAAAAATATTTCATTTCAATTTTAGCATGAAAAATGGTTGGGAATTTTCCATTTCCTTGACGATTGAAACACTTAAAAATAAGATCTGTCTGTAACATACCTCAATGTCTGGCCGTGAAGGGTAATTGAAAACAACATTTTTGAATTCAATAGCTCCATTGGTGTTTTTCGGCTTAACACCATCATTTGACAGACTGTCGATGGAAGACTTTCTTTCAATAACAGCGAAAACTTTAGCCCCTGCTGCTTTGGCAATTCCAAAAGCTTCTATAAACGGAGAAGCTGTTCCAAAGTTCATAGATCCCATCATCACAGCTAAGAATACCTGCGAACATTCTCGAAAATTGAAAATCCAGACTGAAATAACTGAGGGTTTAGAAGAAGAGTTAATTTGAATATGAACTCGAAATTAAATACATTTTTTGAACGACCATCTTACTGTGATCATTGTAGCAGCATCATATGTCTGTTCACTTGTATCGAGGTTCCGTTCTTCAATAATAAGGCCAACGCCGTACCAGAACGATAGCGCATAGCTGGAGTATATGAAAAACCATAGCATTCCAAACCCAAATCCTGAGAACATAGCTCTCTTCGTATTATTCTTATAGGCATATATTAAATTCTCCGTATATCTTCTTAGTTCTAGTTTCTGGCCCCCAAATGCAACAACAGTACGCATTGCCGACAGTACTTCTTCTGCAATTGATCCTGCTTTAGCGTATGCTTCAATTTCCTTGCGTGCCAATCGAGAAGTAATCTGCAATAAATTTGTGAATATTCAATTTTCAAAAGATAAGCATAGTCAATGCATTTTCGCAATGAAAATTTGATTTAGCAGACGTGTCTCTATTCAAGTTTGCAGAGTCATTCCGATATGACCTAAATGATAAGCTGTCATAAATAATAAGATATTTTAGATCTCTGGATTATTATTTAGTATTATCTAACGTGAAGTAGTAATGTTGGATCTAAATACAACAGCGAGTGTACCGGATCTAATCAGTATTGAAATGTCGCGTTGAACTATGCGTGCTATTTTGCCTCCAGTTATTTACAGATAAAATTAAGAGTACACCGGATGTGATGATGACTCACAAGATTAATAGAACTCTGAAAAACACTCCGAAATTAAAATTTATCTATGATAAAATAATGTTTAAAGATCATGGAAGTATAATTACCGATACAACTGCTCCAATGACTAGCACTGTGACAGGGAGTGAAACCATGCAGACAAGTGCGAGTTTCCATCCCTTGGTGAATGCTACGATAACACACCCCACGAAGGCACTCATGTTATGGATGAACATAACAGTCTTTTCAGAAATTCCTTCTTCTACCTTAGTTATATCCCTGTAGAAATTTTACAAATTAACCAATTTCATGTTCAGGGTGCTTAAAATATTCATGACCATTATCTGGTTAAACTTACTCTGCCAATCTGCTCGCGACATCACCACTTGGAGTTAAATCGTACCATGAAATGTCCTGATGTAGCGCAGATTCTAAATACATATTTCGAATTCTGTATATCTGACGCTGTCCAGCAATGTTGTATAACATTATGCTTATGTAACTGAATGAGAGCATAATAATTCCAATGACTGAATTCAAAATTGCAAATAACACAACTGAATCCATAAGCTGCGTATAGTCCTCGAGAAGTGCTGCTTGTACCATTGATCCTATCAGATCACCATAAATATATATATTAGCTGGCTGACAAAAACCGGTAACAACCGCGGAAATAGCGCCAATGACGAGAAAAAACTTTTCACATCCATTAGAGTATTTAAACTGAAAAAATAAATTAGATATGGTTATAATAATCTAAGAAATAGATCCACGTGTTGATCGAATGAATAAATAATAATCAGCCTGGACAGTGGGTCGGTGCTTGTCGAAGATTAAGCATTACATAATTAATTAGACATTTAATTGTAACACCTAAAATAATGTTTCCGAGAAATCAATAGTATAGATCAGTGTTTTTCAACCTATGCGTCGTGACCCCCAGGGGGATCGCCAAGTCTTGCTCGGGGGGGTCGCAGTGGCAAGCCAGATAAAAGTAAAAAACACAACGGAAGTTTTGCGAGGAATCCTTTCATTTTAAAAATTCTTTGAAATCACTAGCATAGTTTTATTATAGACCTGGGGGGGGTCAGTAAATTTTTTTTACTTGCAAAGGGGTCGCGAATTCAAGAACGTTGAAAAACACTGGTTGAAATGAATATAAAATAGTATGAGTAAAACATTTACCAATTTCCAAAAAGATATTGCTGGATATTCGGGGGGTTTTGGCTTCTCTGCAGACTTGCTGAAAGATTATTGAAGAAAAAAACTTCAGTATAAGTGTATGAAATAAATATGTAACTTGTAAAATAATAATTGGAAGTTACTTACTGATTTTCAGTTTCTTTAGACTCTTCATCAGTCGGTCGGAACCCTAATATTTCAATGGGATTAGCTTTAGATGAAATGGTGCTTGGGTCCTGGGCTACCATAGCTAGCTCTAATTTCTTGACGTTCTTCATGGTAACTGACAAGTTAGCATACTGCAGCACTGCTGTAGAATCAACTGAATTGAATGTACCTACATAATTTAAACCGATCGACAGATATCTAATCAATGTTTTATCAAGATTATACAATGACAACCTTGATTCGGCTCAAACGCAATACTTACAGACTTTGCAATACCGGTTGTTAACTCTGTTATATTTTCTCTTCTGATTACCTGGGTTTTTCGCCCAAAGTTGCCAATGATGTAATAAGCTCAAGCCTTGCGAATATTTGAATACATACTTTTCAACAACTTTGGAGAGTGCATAAACATTGGACACATTAATAAAATTTTTCGTCCGTTTGTCAGAATTCTGTGCAACAGACTTTAAATCCAATACAATGAAATTCTTTAATACAGAAGTCAAGCTTACTCAATTTTCCAGTTCGATATCATAAGAATGAATTCAATATCTTTGAAATCAATATGCTTATCTTTGGCTGGGAACAAAATGAGAGTCATTGGTATAAGTCACTGTAAATTCTCTGTATAATAAAACACTGTGTATATAATTATATATGTATAATAAATTTACGGAAAATATCACAACTGTTTTTTTTTTTGTATAATCAAAATCGTCACTGTCAGTATAAATCTACCATACCAATTATGAAATTTGTACTCTTGCACGCACATCGATACGTGAAATATTTTTTTAAATTTATTACACAATATGTTGGTGCAAAGTGTATAAGTAGTGACTGAAAAAATTGACGAAAGTGAGGAATTTTTATTTCGAGAAACAATTATTCAATTTGATCGGGGTTTGTTTCATTCAAAAGTATGTAGATCCAGCTTTATCCATACATTTCGTTTATTACAATAAATTAAGATGGAGTATTGTTATTCACTATTAACATAAATCATTTTATTTGCTGACATGTTTGACAGTGCTAACCACATCTAAAAAACGGTTTAACCAATCTACATCAAATTGGGCGACAGTATTCTCGGATAGTTTCTCTTCTTTGCCACGATCCCACTTTTTATTTACACTTCATATTTTTTTTGTCGCTTAATGAATAATTAAAAAGGGTCCTGAATTTTGGAGAAACAATAGATTCTCAACTTTGATAAGTTACAATTTCTTTAATAAAAACGAATGAAAAATAAATCGGGCTATGACAAAGAAGATAGAGTATTCAATAATATTGTCGTCCAATTTGAGGTAAATCGGTTGAGCCATTTTTGGCATCATGAGCACTAAAAAATGTGTCACTGACGGCGAAATGGTCGACATTATTGTCAATAACAATGCTTCCTATCGACTGATCATAATAATGAAAAGATGTAAATCAAATTTAATCTACAGACTTTCGAATAAAATAAACGCCAATTGATTTGAAGAATTGGTCGTCAAGATGTAAATTCCCAAAATTTACACAATTTTTTAGCAGCCTACTCACATATATGTATATATATATATATGTAAATTTTCTTAGTTATATTTACTCGTGATTAATCACGAATCGTGAAATTTCATATTTAATCATTTAATAGGTATGTTCTATCGGGTAATTTTGTTTATCACAACAGATCTTACCGTAGAGATTAAACAGAATTAGAATTATGTAAGTTGAAAAAATAAAGTGCACTTTATTATCTGGTCCACCTGAGGTCTACATCATCAGTATGAATGAAAATGTGAAAGAATAATTTTTAACGCCATGATTTTATTTTTATTGTTAGTTTCTTTGGTACATTCAATATCGGGTCTTTCTCTGATCAACTTAGACTTTGAAAATGTCCGATGCCAGAGTTTCGTTGGCATTCATTGGATTAAAACGAAAATTTTTTTTCAATCAATGCCTTATTTGCACTTCTGTTATTAGCTGTGTTAAAATGACGTATTATTGAAATTGGTCGCATTTGTGGGTAGTCTACTCTCTTGGCAGAATTATATACTATGAAGAAATTTATATGAGCACAGTGATTGTGCAGGGATGCTATAAAATCGCTTCTAATCAACCGAAAATGATGTGAATGTTAGCATAAGCAATCCAGGTAAAAAAATCAGTTTGATCGCCACATGCTATGTCCTTTAAATTTTACTGTAGGGCCAAGGAGATAAATTCACTATAATTCTATCTTCTAAACGATCTAATCATACTAAATCATAAGATTACGGATATATGAAATCGGCATTGAAGTTAAGATGGAACATTTTCACACTCTAGATATCCACAGCCTAGCATGGAAATGTTAGTGCTATCAGAGGTTCAAGTATTAATACTAATGATTATAAATGCAACCCTTTATTTCTCATCCCTGTAACATACGTAATTTGTAGTACAGTCCTTTTTTAGCAACGAGCTCTGTATGCGTTCCACTTTCCACTACAACACCTTGGTCCAATACACATATCTTGTCTGCATCTTGGATAGTAGAAAGTCTGTGTGCGATAGTTATACAAGTTCTACCTTCTTTCGCTTCATCCAGTGCTGCTTGAACAATCTGCACAAGGGTGTAAAGAATAAATAAATGCCATGAATAACCGTATTTTCAGTGAGTATGGCTACAAAATCTTACCTTCTCACTTTCCATATCGAGAGCAGAGGTTGCTTCATCAAGCAAAAGAACTTTGGGATTCCTTATTAAAGCTCTGGCGATAGCTATTCTTTGTTTTTGACCTCCAGAAATCTGTGTACCTTTAGTACCGAGCTTGGTGTCATATCCGAGCGGAAGAGACAGGATGAACTCGTGTATATTGGCTTTTTTAGCGGCGCTGATAATATCTACCATCGGAACTTGTCGTGAATTATCGCCGTAGGCAATGTTTTCGGCAATTGTGCGGGCAAACAACGATGGTTCTTGTGATACTATCCCTAAATTAGATCTCAAGGAAACAAGGGTCACAGATGAAATATCTGTGTTATCCAGTTCCTAAAGAAAAACGCATTACTCATTACCTAAACTTTAACATCAGTTCAACATATCTAATGTTCATATCATTGATTTCTGAAACGTAAGATAACTTACAACAGTGCCTGAATTTGGATCATAAAATCGTTCAAGCAATTGAATAATTGTGCTTTTGCCACATCCACTTGATCCAATTAAGGCAATTGTTTTTCCCGAAGGAACATCAAGATCTAAAGCTTTTAAAATTGTGATTCCTGGTCTAGTCGGATACTCGAATGTAACTGAGTTGTATTCGACTTTACCCATGTCAGTCTGAAAGAGTTTGGGCATGTGAAAAGTCTTGTGAAGTAAAATTTAAGTTGATAAATCAAGTTGCGGATGGTGTGCCCAAAAAAGAATCAAAAACTGATGTTGAACGCTTCTAAAATATGCTCACCTGCTTCGTTTCTTGGGGGTTAGCTGGATCCACGATCTTTGGTTTTCTGTTAAATAGCGCAAAAACTTTGGCAGCTGCAATTAAACCCTTTTGGTAATCTGGTGCGAAGGCTGATGCATTAGCGACCATCACTGTGCCCATGATGAGAGCTTGGGCAACCCTTTTTGAAAATAAATAATTGATCGGATACGTTACGAATATATCAAATCAAATAAAGACGTGTACCATTCAAGTTTCTCAGTGACTTGTTGACTCACTTGAAAACTATGGGATAGTCTAGTCCTTCGTTATTAATTAGCGTCCCGCCATACCACATAACAACAGCAAACGCATATAAAACAATAGACCTGGCACAGGCAAATACCAAAGCACGATAGTGGGTATTTCTTTTAGCAAGTTGGAAAGATGGATTCATTGCCTCTGCATATGCCAGCTGGAAAGTTTCCTCCCTTCCAAGTCCAGCGACTGTACGAATGTTGGTCACTGCTTCAACCGCAATCTAGAAGAACGAATACAACTTCAAAGTGAAAAAAAGGATAAATCATTAGTTGAAATTATAAACCATAGAATATTTTACAGAGAATCAAACCCAGCAAAATTTTGCAGCTAGGCTAGGAAAGGAGTATTATACTATTGTCTAATATACCTTTGTAGAATCTTCCAAGGATTTCTGATACTTCAGAGCTTCGTGTGCCATCATGATACCTTGCATATAAATAGTAGCGAGAATAAATGGCATAAATGCAAGACCAACCAGTCCCAATCGCCACTCATAATACATGGAAATGGTCAGACCGAGCGTGATTGTACTGACTGACTGTATTAGGACACCGATTCGCTGTCCAGTTGCACCTTGTATAGCAGCAGCTTCGCCAGATAGTTTTGCACACAGAGATCCAGTTCCATTATTAGTATCGTCAAACCAAGCCATTTCTTGCTTTAACATTGCACCGAAAGCTAACTCACGCATACGCATCGTTAGTCGTTCACCAGCGAAGTCAAAAAGAAATATCTACAATGTTTAGTTTCATCATCATAGATGTAAATTGAAGTTTTCTTATAAATTAAGTAGATCAAACTAAAATCAATGTTATTCAGTGACATTAGTCGGAATCAGATCATATTGAAATCGAGAATAATTTACCTGTATGAAAGTTACAATCCCAATTGCGAAACCAATACCTACGAAGTATAGACAATAAACGTTGGATTCGCTTCTAATTTGCTCAGTATCAGAATATGATAAAACCTGTAATAATCAATTCATGAATACCAATGAGTTTGCTTTTAAGGTAAGTCATAATCGCATACATGATTCTTACTCCGATTATATCACCAAACAGGATAGCAAATACTGGTGGAGCACAGCCGACAATAATAGATGCCAAACATGCGATAATAATATAATGAATTTCAGGCATGTTATATTTTATAACGTTCCTGATGGAGATGTTCCCTGTGTCTATAGCTTCTGTTTCAAAATCCTATAAAATATGATCAACAACAACGAGAATTATCAATGCTTATGTACAGAAACTTATCATTTAAGGAGACTGAATTATACTAGGTAATAACCGATACTGAGTAAGGTTCGTTATTGTACAACTTGAAGAAAGAAAACCCACCTTTACATTCGTAACAATTTTTTGATCATCTTCGTCATCACTGTCGTTATCCTTTGCATAACTGAGTAAGATATTTGCCCCGTCAGCTTCTTCGCTTTCATATATCTAAAGTAGTAAAGCACTGATAAATCTTGTAAAATAATTGACAGGAAGATGACAAAAGTATCATTAATCTCATAAAGTATATAATAGTGTAAGGTATTTATCAGCATTTCGCTAGTTTCAATTATCTGGGCTATAACACGAGACTCACTTGCGTAGTAACAAGTTCATAGTAATGTTTTTTGAATGCCATTAATTCATTGTGATTCCCTTGCTCTACCACTAAGCCTTTAGAAAGTACAATAATTTTATCTGCACTTCTTATTGTAGATAGTCTGTGCGCTACAATAATTGTAGTTCTTCCTTCACTTGCCTGAAATGGTATAACGTTGAAATATTACACTTATTTTTAAATGAATCATGCTTTCATCTTATAATATACAGATCAAGTAATGGTATTTTCTCTACTTTGAATCAGATTTTGTTGCACAGTATAATGTCGCAACCATTTACACATAGAAAATAAATTGAATTACCTTATCAAGTGCAGCTTGTACTTTTGCTTCACTGCGTGTATCTAGAGCCGATGTAGCTTCGTCAAGGAGCAAGATCTTTGGGTTTCGTACAATCGCTCTGGCTATTGCGATTCTTTGTTTTTGTCCACCTGAAATTTGAGCTCCCCTTTCACCAACCAATGTATCATATCCCTGAAACCAACAGAAGCTTAAATTCCAATTTTAAGTCAAAATTCAATTGAATTGAGACTTAGTATGTATGAGACATCTTGCAACATTTACCTTGTGCAATTTTATGATGAAATCATGAGCGTTTGCCTTCTTAGCTGCAGCAGTAATCTCTTCGTCAGTCGCATCAATTTTTCCATAACGAATATTCTCAGCAATAGTTGTACCAAATAGCACAGGCTCCTGACCAACAACTCCTATGTTACTTCTCAACCATGACACATTCAGATCTTTCAAGTCATGCCCATCCAAGAGAATCTGAAAGATAAACGTCTTTAAATTTTTAAGAACTGCACAGACAAAGTTCCTAATATGACGATATTGGAGTGCAAACTTACTTGCCCCTCGGACGGATCGTAGAATCTTTGTAAAAGCTGAATACAAGTTGATTTACCGCATCCTGATCCACCTACTAATGCCACAGTCTCTCCAGGATTGATCCTGAGGTTTAAACTCTTCAATACCTATTATTAAGACTTTCAGTATATACAGTTGTACCATAGCGTAAATGTTGTCATTGAATGAAGAATTTTGTCCGAGCTAATGATAACAAACCTCAACATTTGGTCTCGAAGGATATTTGAAAAGAACATTTTTAAACACGATTTGTCCATTTATCTCCATTGGTTTATTACCATCATTTGACAAGCTGTTAATAGAAGAGTTTCTCTCAATAACAGCAAAAATTTTAGAACCTGCTGCCTTAGCGGTTCCAAAAGCGTCAATAAATGGCGAAGCTGTTCCGAAGTTTTGGCAACCCATCAGGATGGCAAAGAATATCTGTGAAGTTTTTCATGAACCTTCAGACTGTTAAACAAATGTGGCTTATTAAAGCAACTTACTGTGATCATATTAGCAGCATTATAAGTTTGTTCACTCTCATCAAGATCTCTTTCTTCGATAACAAGTCCAACGCCAAACCAAAATGATAATGCATAGTTAGAATATATGAAGATCCACGATAATCCAAACCCCAGGCCAGAAAAAAAACCTTTCTTTACGTTGTTATAATACGCATACGACAAATTTTCGGCATATCTTTTGAGTTCTAGCTTTTGCCCTCCAAATGCAACCACAGTGCGCATTGCTGATAGTACTTCTTCAGCAATTGTTCCTGCTTTGGCGTACGCTTCAATTTCGTGGCGGGACAACCGAGAAGTTATCTAAACAATGTTCACATATATGTAATTTTATTTTGAAGGTAGAATAAAGTATTATAAAAGTTATCATTTATATATATATAACTACGGAATAAAGAGCAGTATTAAAATACTATAAGACAATTGTAGTTTTCGCAGAATACCAAAGAAAACTTGGCAATATTATTCTGATATCTTATAACACATATCCTGCGATAAGTGAAATATAGTCGTGTTTTAGATTATGTGAATTTTGTGTATTATGCCGATGGAAAAATGTTAGATTTAATCTGTTATTCATATGATAACTCCAATCAATACTTAAGTTCAGATAAGCTGCAAAACGTGCTTGAGTTATGCCATGTAACGTAATATGTGATACAGTGCAAGACGAAAAGACAAAATTGGGTCAGTGGAGAAAGTTTATCAGTGTCAAATTGCCTGTGAAAACTAAATTGGAATATTTACCCTCATAATTGTCTCCATTATTAGGACTGCGATAGGGAATGTGACGAGACAGACTAGAGCGAGTGCCCATCCCCTTACAAATCCTAGTACAAAGCAGCTCACAACAGAACTCATATTGTGGATGAACATAACGGCCTTTTCCGAGATTCCATCTTCTAGTTTAGTTATATCCCTTTTAAAACATTATATATAAGTTGTGATATCAATAATAGCAAAGATTGACTCTATCAACTAATAGTTTGTAACGGTACTCACTCTGCCAATCTGCTTGCTATATCGCTACTTGGGTTTAAGTCATACCATGAAACCTCTTGATGCAAAGCAGATTGAAAGTACATGTTCCGGATTCGGTATATCTGACGTTGCCCAACGTAATTGTAGATAACAATGCTCACATAAGAAAATATTAGCAAGAAAGTAGCGACACTGACGTTCCCTATCGAAAATAATATAACTGCATCCATGAGCCCTGTGGAATCAGCAGTTAGCGTTGCATCTACCACTGCTCCGACGAGCTGGCCAAATAGCAGTGTATTAATTGGTGCACAACATCCAGTGGCGATGGCACAAATGCCACCAATAATGAGAAGAAACTTGTCCAAAGCATTAGTGTATCTGTACTGTAAAAGAAAATCCGACATGTATAGAGATACCTAGTCATTCAATAGTCTGACTGAATTATTAGTGGGAGGCTAATTCGTAATGAGAATCAATATAAAATTATGTCAATTAATAAAATCTGCCAATGAACTCCGATTATTCGCTATCTTCTTGATAAAATTTACCCGCAATAAGGAACCTCATTCTAATTACATTGGCACTTTAGCAGTTTATTTAGAGGGTAAATTTTACCAGGGAGGTGGAACAACCAAGTCATAGTAAATAAAATACTTACCAACTTGTAATATGGAATTGGTCGGTATTTTGTGGGTTTCGTTAACTCTGTTGTTTGGCTGAAAATTAATGTGTAAAAACGTAAGTACAATGTATAAAGTAATACAAGCTTTTAATTATTATTCAAAATAACTGACCTTTTCTCAGTTCCATCAATTGTGTGTTCGTTAATTCGAAACCCTGTTATTTTAATGGGATCTGTGTTAGGAAATTCAGTTGCACGTTTTTCATCTGGCAGAGTTAGTTTCAATTTTTTAGAACTCTTCATGATTGTTTTGTGAATGTCGACTGACACTATACAAAGTTATATTATACGAGATATTCCAAGCAACACGTGTCATATCAGTACACTATCAAGATATAGAAAAATAACTTTGTCAATTTATAGTCAGAAACATAAGCTTATCAGAATGTAGTAAGTGACTTGCTGAATTAAGATTATCAGATATGATCAGTTTTGTAGCAAAATATCTGTCTGACAAAAATGTTTAATTCACTTCTTTCATTTTCCTTTAACTTCAATTTTTTATTTATAAAACATTTTAAAATAATTTTTCTCAAGTTTTCTTATTTAGTAATATGCCCATAAATTTAAAAAAAACGACCTTGATACGAAATATTACCAGTTCCAGAACTTGCTTTCTCATAAATGTATTAGGGGTATTAGAGTTATTATCATTGATCGTAAGCCTACGAAAATTTCCAGGCTAATCAGACCTCAGCATAACTGCCAACATTGTTCACAGCTGCCGATTTTCAGTTCACGTATCTCGAGTTAAAATACGACCAAATTTACAGCAAAATTCGAAGTTTATTTTAATAAGTATACGAGTAAATATATGTACCGTATTGTTCAGAGTACAAGCCAACCCCCAATTCTAAGACAGTATTTGAGGGAGTTTTTCTTAGTTAACTACATATAAGACGAGGACGATCTTGGCGGATGCTAACAAAAAAAAAAAAAAAACCTCGGGGTATATTCGGAACAATACCGTATTTATAAATGGTACAATATATTCGAGCACATAGAGCAAAGATCGTGGAATATTGGTGATCAATTAAAAATATTCATTAGAGTAGCAATATTCATGGGACACTTATATAAATTAACTTAATATATTGATAACATTAAACCGAATCAGCATTGCATAAATTGTACAAACCGCTGTTACAAGCTCGGTATAGTGAAAATAACAATAATAACAATAATAATAATAATAATAATAATACCTTACAATAACGTTTCAACATTTAAGTAATCGAAACTTGGGCTAAAAATTTATGCCTTGCCCATGTTGGAAAGTTCTTTAATTTGCGCGATCAGATGATTGTTGTAGCTTTTAATATCCAGCGGCGTCACATTCACTACGGTGGACTTCAATCTGTTCTCATCCTGTAAAAACAAATGGCATCTAGGCTTAGGTGCTGAAAAACAGTTGTTCCAATTTAGAACTGGATAAAAATTATATTTGGTATCCTGAAAAAGTAACCTACAAATTTGAATGGAAGCTGAATGACTTACGCTATAGTTTTCCATTTTTACTCTCAATTTGAGAAGGAAAGTTTTGAAAGCAGATTCACCGAACTTTTCAAGAAACGCTTCATCATCATTATCCTTCAATTCACCAATTTCTTGTGCCGTCATTCCCAAAATCTTTTCAGCCTCCTCATTGAACGCGGTTACCCATTGGTTGTCTGTCCAGTCTGCGAGATTGATCTGAGACAAGAATATTCATGATTTAGTCACAAGACTGCACTCTTAGAAATTGACACACTAATATTGTATTTGATACTCACACTGGCCAGCAGTCGATATTTGAAGTTTGGATAGTTCCTGTTACACTTTTCACAACGATACATTTCATTGGACTGATCGATAAGCTGTTGTATGAAAAAAAAAAATTATTGTTGGGCTACATTTGGGTACGTTATTCTTTCACTGAGGCATTTGTTTCAAAGTGTGACATTTTTAAGGGCAATTTTTCCAGATGTGCGCGCTTCATCAGTATCACGAGTTACTTACTTTTTTTTTACAGTCATCGGTCGGGCACGCTTTGTAAAGAGAGTTTTCGGTCCTTATCATATTGATAGTTGCCTTGACGATGAAGTAGTCGGGAGTTTCTCTGCAGCCCAGCTGCATGTCTTTAGCCTCCTTGAACGTCAACCACGGACCATTCATTCCCCCACTGCCACCGCCCAACCCCTTAGAAATGGTATGCACATTCTCTGTGCATCCAGTTGTGTTGTACCAACCACGGAGCCTAATAAGTAACAATGATATTCATTCAAACTGTCTCATTGTGTGCAAATCTGTTGCTATGAGAATCGGAAGATTGATAGTTTGTACCTATGAGCTTCGGGAATGTCTGGGTCAATCTGGAGCACTGACGAGTTAAGGGTAGACAGAGATTTTCCACCATTAAATTCGGCAAGACGTGCACCTTTCACGGCAACAACAGGATTAGAAGATCCATCAAACTCGTCCGCCTGGGTTCCCCATAATGTGAGAGTAACCTGAATTGAATAAGATGTGACAATTAGTCAGTTTTACTAGGTATGTTGAACTTGTGGTGATATGCTAGAAATTCTTCTGGTACCATTGTATTGCTTTCGTCAACAAGATTGACATCCCTCTTCTTAAGCTCTTTTCTTGTAGTCCTCGCAACTACAGTTGTGATATCACTACAAGATTTGCAAACGCCAAGCACATCTAGAAAAAAGAATATACCAGTACGAGTAAAAAAATATTTGATGTCTCATTTCTTAACACAGGCCCGTAAATGGGAATAACAAAAACATACCAATTATTGCATTCGGCTCCTTCCCATCAATTTCACTGATTGGTGCAAAATCGTACTTCACTGTTGGGATCTCGTCAGAATCGTCGTGACAAGGAACAACCTCTGTTTCGGATGTCATTGTCATCTCGTATTCATTTTTCAAATTACTGAATTGCTTGTTCGCTGGCTTCAGTTGACAACGTGAAATGTAGTAAATTTTGCCAAACTAGTAAGAAAGAAAAACTTGATAAAAAAAATTTGAATAATTTTAACACAATATTACATTACTATAACAACTGATATTAATCACAAGTTAATGCGTAGTCACAAGTAGTCACAAATGATTGCATGAAAATGAGTTAATCTGAACATACCTCGATCATGTTGTAAAATTTGTCACATTGATCTCTGAATGCAGTGCAGCGAATCTCGCCAGTCTCATCGACTAAATCCATAGAAAAGAGGGAACCTTCGCCACGTGCATTGCTCCACGTTTTTATAGCTGACTTATTGGCTACTCTAGCTCTGATTACCCACCTGTTAAGTAAATACACAACTTTCAATTTGTAGTTGCATATTTTTTACACCACAAAAACTAAAACTGCTAAATGACATGATTACCTGTTTTGATAAGGACTCAGGGCTTCTATCGGTGTAGTTGAGATACCAGCACCAGAGGATACTGAATCATTAAGATAAGATTGCTGCTGTCGTCCAGGACGAACTATTAAAAGTGAGATTTATATATAATTTTCCCAAATGACCACAAATTCAGTTAAAAAAAAAATAAAATAGTGTTTCGCCATAGCATAACATAAGAATAGAAAGGTTAATTAAAAAGAAATAAGTAAATATGAATCTTTTAGTGTTTAACAGTATCAAAATAGTATTTAATTAAGATTGGATAATACCGACGATTCTGATTCATGCAATAACATAAGTGTTTTTCACGGTTTACCAGAATTTGAGGAATTATTAGTTTTTGGTACAGGCGCTGCTGATCGGGCAGCAGGAGTAGAATCTCCGTTCTGTACATTGCCGTCTTGCTGGGTAGGATTTCCTATTTTGCAGCCCACTTCAGTGCCCGGAATCTTAACGTCAATGTTGAGTATGACCATCACTCTCCTGATTGATTAAATAGTAAACCGAAATTCAGAAAAAACATCAGCAATCCATGAAAAAATATGTCCGACGATTCTAATAAAAAAAACTAGTGATATAGAACATGTAACACTTGTTTTCCTGTGAACTTACTTCTGTGTTCCTGAATTGTTGATCATACTAATTGCGTATCGATTAACTTGGCACACGGAAAACTCTGTCAGTTGGTCGTTGGTAATCAGCGAGTTTAGCTGCGTAGCCAACATCGCGTATGAGTTAATTCTTTTGCCATCTGAAACTAGGAGGCGATAGCGCTCCTGAGTGCTCGCCGATTGCAGCTTTTTGTGTCCCTGAAAGAAAAGTATTATGACGAAACAAGAATTTCCAGAAATAGTAGATAGAACAGGGGAAGTTTGAAAACAAAATATTAAACATCTGAAACAACGAAGGCGCTTTACTTCAAGGATGTATCATAATAGTTAAAAGAATAATTCAATCTCAATTGTATTAGAATGAAATGAAGTATGTGGATTAAGCGACTGTTCGATCGTTATTATTTTGGAGTATTGGTGGATTGATGCTTCAGCGTGACTGTTGGCAGATGGTTAACAATGAAATTGTTTTATGTGTATCCAGTGTATGAATCACGTATAATATTGAATGGATCTGCTCACCAATATCTGTAAAATCGGCTTTTCGACCTCGACACCGTTCATGATTTGCTGTGGGAAAAAATTCATTGACATGAACGATTATTACACGAATATGTTAATAAGATACGTCAGGAAACTTACGTCCAAGGCTCCTTCACTAAGTTCGTACATTTTTCCGGGATAACGAGAAGCGGTCACCTGTTCAATTCTCAAAAAATATCTCTGAAAGTTTGAAGAACCGTGACGCGGAGTAGGAGATTTACTTGCTCAGTGTCATTAAAACGTAAAGGAAGTGAGGTTGGTGAAGCGTGCCTCGAAGACACCGGACAAGTTGTTTCGCGCCAAACAATGAAATAACAAGGATTCCTTGTTCCTCATTTCACATTTCATAGACCTTCCTCGACAGAATAAGGAGTCTTATTGGCCTCCTTCTTTCAAGGCAGATCTCGAGCTTCCTTGAGGAAACCTTCGGCACTGCGATTGGCTGTTTCGTTTCATGTAGCCAACGCTTGCGCTTGCGCTTGGCATCTGTGCACTTATGACCCGTATGACGCGATCACAGCCAGTTTACAGGTCAACTTCTTTGAGGTTATACACTCTCATCAGCAGTTTTACCACTATAAGCAATCACATATCCCTAAATATGTCTTCCTTCTGGAAGGGAGAGCCAAGTTGTGACTATGAAACGAGGACGCCTCGAGATTCAAGGAAGCCTTCATCAAGGCGTTCTTTATCCTTGAGATAAGGAAGGACTATGAATGCGGGTGTTAGCTCCCAGTGCTGTCAACAATCTCTTATTTCTTTTGCACTGCTGAATTCGGGAGTAGCTGTATCTCTATTATAGGAAGTTTTTAGCCCTGCCAGCTAATTTCGGGAATGAATAGCCAACGGTTTCGCATTCGCTATTACATATAACTATGTGTTGCAGTAAAACGCCGCTTGACTGTTGATTTCCGGTTCCACATCGGTTTCCCCTTGATTAACGCAAATCATTGACATCAATTGTGGCCGGCTAGATATTTGTTGGTTATATTCATCATATTTACAAAAAGAATGAAACTACGGACTGTCTAGTGCGTAAAGAATCCTCCTGATATTAATTTCCCACGTATATTAAATTAGATCTACTGTTTGACACGATGGGCGAGCTAGTACAGTACTTAAATAAAATAAAAATACCCCAGCGGGGAGACAAAATATATAAAGATGAATGTGTTTTCTCGTTTGACACACCAGTGAGTTTCATATTTTATTCTGTCGCACTGTACCTCTCATTTTTCCGAATCAAGTCTAATCGTATAAATTCTATACAAGGAATCGCCGAATGGACTCTACCTCAATCTTACAACATATTTGGGACTAGGTCAGGATCATGTCGATGCTTACTATCAAAAAACCAATAACCCTGTATTTCTTCGCTTGAAGAGATCAAAAAAAGAAGTAAGTATGCTTCCTTTACTTGTTTTCAATTATAGCTTACCATACGTCAGTTACATTCTGCAAAATTTATTCCAAAATGTTACGGCTAAGTTCTCAAGGCATAACGTATAAGTCTCTCTCTAAATATATTTACGAGAGTCGTTGAATGCAGTGGAAACAGATGGTGAAACAACAATTAAAAATATACTTCTGGATACTGACATTTATGGCACTTATTTTTCCAACTATTTATCTATAACGTATTACAGATACCTGCCGAGCAGCAAGGGGATGGTCCTGAGAAAAAAATAACCCGTTTAGCGATCGGGGTTGTGGGAGGATTCACACCGGATACTAAAAAATACGAGTATGACGAATCCTACGAGATTGTTATATTGCCCAATTATGTAACAATACCGTATCCTAAGGATGATTTGCCTGAACAAGTATGTGCTATATTAAGTAGTGCGGAAATAAGCAGTATCCAGTGAAGAATTTAAATCAATCGTTAAATTATTCGCCAGGTTAAAACTGCCATAAAATCTCTATTGGAAGCAGAGTCTGCCTCAAAGTTAGCAGAAACAGAAGCCTTAGCTGGAACTTGGGACGGAGAAGCGAGAATAGTTTCAAAGTAATAGACAAAACTGACGAAATTGATAATGTTGGCTTTACATGTACTGAATTATTATTACCAAGGCTAAACCAGGTTATTTTTTCATTATCCAGGCATGCGGCAAATTTAAAACAGTTGGGCAATGGAAAGAAGATTCCTCCAAGCGGCTGGAAATGTGAGAACTGTGATTTGACCACAAACCTATGGCTCAATTTAACCGATGGGTCAATACTCTGCGGGCGGAAGTTTTATGACGGAACTGGTGGGAATGATCATGCCATTGAACACTATCGCACCACAGGCCACCCTTTGGCTGTTAAGCTCGGAACAATCACCAAAGAAGGAAAAGGGGATGTTTTTTCTTACGATGAAGATGACATGGTTGAAGATCCGCATCTTATCACGCATCTAGCACACTGGGGCATCAATATTACCCATATGGAGAAGACTGATAAATCTATGGTCGAATTAGAGTTGGACCTTAATCAGAAATTTGATGAATGGGTAGCACTTCAGGAGGCTGCGAGCAAATTAACTGCTATTTACGGCCCTGGATACACGGGACTCGTTAATTTGGGTAATTCCTGTTACCTGAATAGCGTCATGCAGATGGTGTTCACTATACCTGACTTTATAAAAAGGTACATTCTTCACCATAAACTCCTAGTCTGTCGAATTCGTTCTCTTTGACAAATTTGTTTACTGTGTGCTCTGTTGTACGATTACAGATATGTTGAGGGAGCTCCGCAACTTTTTCAACAGTCTGGCAATGATCCTGCAAACGATTTTAATACACAAATGTAAGTTTTGCAAAGTATGCTTCGTTGATCATGCCCAATAGTTATCACTAAACAATACAAGATATCTTTGGAAGTACGCATACATAACGAAGCAATGTTATCAGGGCAAAATTAGGAGTGGGTCTAGTCTCTGGGAAGTACTCTGTTCAGCCGCCGTCTGGCTCGGAAGACGAACGACGCCAAGGCATACCTCCGAGAATGTTCAAGACTCTTGTCGGTCGTAGTCATCCGGACTTTTCAACCAACCATCAGCAAGATGCACAAGAATTTTTCCTCCGGCTGATAGATCTTTTAGATGTAATTATTAGATCATTACAAAATCTGTAACCAGAGCACACTTTTTTTAATAATCGAATCATTAAGTAACTTTCTGTTGAGTAGCGCAATAGCCGTCATCAAGCCAATCCTGCAGATTGCTTTAAATTTAAAGTGGAGGAAAGATATCAATGTGGAGGATCTGGCAAAGTTAAGTACACTCATCGTCCCGAATATTTGCTGCCACTTCCCATACCGCTCAAAGCAGCTGTAAATCAGGTACGATTTTATGACAATTTTTTGTCTATCACGCTATTGTTGCGATCCATGAACCGCTAGTTTCGTGTTCACAGGAAGAAGTCGCTGCTTTTGAGGCAAAGAAAAAGGAAGTAGAAGCAAAGGGTCAAAAGATGGATTCCAACAGCATCGTCAGACCTCGAATAAAACTTTCATCGTGTCTGGAGATGTTCACCCAGCCTGAAATTGTAGAACAATTTTATAGTACAGCTCTAAACCAGAAAACAAATGCATGCAAGTACGGTCTATTTTTTAGAAAACATTTATCTAGCTTATTTTATACTTTGTTCGCACAAACGTACATAACTTTTTTTAAACAATGGCACTGATAAGATGAACTACTTTCACAGGGTCACGAGTCTCGCAAGTTTTCCGGATTACTTGGTTATTCATCTAAAAAAATTCACCCTGAGAGAAGATTGGATCCCCATTAAATTGGACGTTGCTATCGAGATGCCAGATCAGTTGGATTTAAGTATGCTTCGTGGGCTGGGATTACAAAGTGGAGAAGAATTGCTACCGGAACTTGCCGGCTCTGAACCGCCACCTCCTGTTTTCGATGAAGCCATTCTCGAACAGTTGAAGGATATGGGTTTTCCACCAGAAGCTTGCAAGAGATCGTTATTCTTCACGGAAAATCGAGGCTTGGAAGCCGCAACTAACTGGCTCATGGAGCATATCCTAGATTCCGATTTTGCAGATCCATTTGTGCCTCCGGGTATCGACATGAAGGCAGGCAAGTAATTCTGTGAAATTTCAAAATGATTAATTACGTTATGAAACATTGGCATGGTGAATTATTCAGTAGTTGTAAAAAGAAATGAGCGTGTCGAAAAGCCAAGAGATTTGAATTAATGAAATCTCTAATTTTAGGAAAAACGGACTTCAAACCGAACGAAGAAGCCCTCCAAATGGTGATGAGCATGGGTTTCACCAAAGAACAAGCAACTAAGGCTTTGAAAGCAACCGATAACAATCTCGAACGCGCAGCAGACTGGATTTTCAGTCACCAAGCAGAACTGGATGCTCCTGACACAGAAGAAGGTCCGGTGCAGGATGCTGCGTTTAGAGATGGAAATGAACGTGAGTTATGCATTAATCATGACTTAAAGTATCGAGTCAAATATTAAATTTTCATTTTGATTCAGGATACAAATTAGTTGGTTTCATTTCTCATATGGGTACCTCAACTATGGTTGGCCACTACGTTTGTCATTTGCTGAAAGATAATCGCTGGGTAATATTCAACGATGAAAAGGTGAGCGTTATGTCTTCTGAGACATTTCTTTTGTATGCTACCAAAATCATAATGTGCAGCGCATTTCATTGAGTTGTATCTACATTCCAGGTTGCACTATCTGAAAATCCACCAAAGGAATTGGGCTACTTATACCTGTATCAACGTATCGAATAGAAATTTGAATGGGCATGTTTTGTAAAAACTTTTTATCGTACACCAAAATTTAACAATAAAATAAAAATCTAAATCATGTCAACGCATTCTTTCATTATTCATTATCTAATTCGTTTAATTTGTACGTTTTATTGAACTTGATGATGTATCCTGCACAGAAATTATATGCGAATCATCGTTTATACACTTACTAACAATTTTTCGTCCTCTTAATTTAAAGACTAAAGTATAGCAGAAAACTTTTTTACTTAATTATTTATTAAGGCACGTATAACAGTACATAGAAATCTGTATTAGAAAAAAATATCTTCAAATATTGACATCAGTTGTATTATCAATACTCGTGGTTGAAACTTCACATAAAATCGAGCGAATAAAATTCATGATTGTGTAATAGTAATTGGGGAAAACGTTTCGAAAATTGTAAATGCTTAAAATTTCAAATCTGAAGTTAGGTATATCCTTTCGTCAGATTGGCCGTAGTAAAAACAGTTTTAAGTTTCAACATCACTGACAGTGCATGTATAGTGGTGCAGTTTCTGTTAAAAAGTAGGAATTGAATTACTGCGTCTTCGTGGTAAGTCAGAATTTCTTTTCCCCACTTTGGAACATGTTAGAAAATATTTAAAGTTTGTATGTATCATGTCAATTCAACGATAAGAGGAAAAGAATTTATATGGCACTTGTGCACGTAATTCACGTGTTTCTCTGATATTGTATCACTTCGCATTATGCTGTTCGCATTTAAACGTTTCTGTTTTGAACATGGTCAAACGCTCGTATTAAGTAACAAATCTCTTAGATTCTATGTAAATATAATTTAAAATTGATTTATATAGTAATTACAAGCAAGTAAAAACATTCGCCATAAGTAGATGTAATCGACTCATTTTACAGAAACTCTCATCAAATATCAAGCTTATGAATGAGAATAATTTTTTTTTCTTTTTTTTCATGCAATGGCACAATGCTTAATAGTTTTATACCGGTGTACTGACGTTTTACTAAATTGTATATAACCTGTGTATATCTATATAGCTCAATGCTTATACATTCTGTTTCTGTGTCTGATTTTTTTTACATTTCATTAGTTGTGAGGATAAAACTATGTTAGTAACGATTCAAATAAATAAGCAGTATTACGCTGAAATATAATGAATTGATTGGGAATATTACTTGTCATCAATCACAGTTTTAAGTACGTCGATTTTAAAGCGTCAATAATTTCTTTGGGATATGACGCAAGTTTTCTGCACCCTTTCTTTCAACTTCCTCAAAATATGTAAAACGTAATCATCTATCGAAACAAGCTTTGTTCACAGTTTGTTTCAACACATCAAATAAATGTTTGACAATTATGGAACTAGAAATATACATATTATTTGATTTGTGAACATCGTACTAAAAGAAATCTCTTCATACGAAGCTGTCGTTTTAAATGAACCGTATCATCAAAAATATTATATATCTTTGCTATTATTCACTAATCAAGAAATACTACTATTAGGCTAACCAACATTCCTCAAGCACCATTGTTTTCACTCTTATAATGCATATAAATTACAGACAATTGTCAAAAGTAATTTGTTTTCCTTTGGTACTTATAGTATCATACTTTATACATATGTAATTAACAACATCATTTCAAATCAATAAAAGTTAAAGGCACGTACTTCCGTTGGGGGGTAAAAGAGAATTAAAAAACAAAAAGTTTTTCTCAGATGTTAGGTAATGCTTGAAAAATGGAAACTTATAATTGTATTAAGTACAGCCAACTATCGCTGCATTAAATACTTATTAATATATACAAGAAAATATACTGGAAGTTATGAAATATTGATGTATATTTCGTGTTTTTTGTTTTTCTCACCTAACTTGGAATATTTTACGCAAGGATCTTGATTGTAAGTATAAATGTCCAGTTAGAAATTAGCTAGCATGCTTGATGTCTAATCTGGTATCATTTCCATTATTGATAGCGGGTGACGGAGGTATACCATAAATAATATTACTACCATCTTTTTTAAATGTCGGTTCTAACAACTCGGGCTGTACATTAACTTTCACTACTTTACTCTTATTGCCAAGCTTGCAATTGAATGACGATGCAACTGTCACCGGGAGATCAGCTCGTTGTAGCCTGTAAGGAGAATTCAAATTGATTAATGTTGACAATTTTACATAGAAAATATGAATGCGATAGTAGATTCGACTTACTGATAAAATCTGTTGCAAAGAATGCCAACAAGTTCACCAACTCTGTCTTCTTTGCTCAGAATTGAAAATAAGAAATCGTTTCCCAGGTTGGTATGGATTCCTATGAGCTGGTCTTTACCTGGAGAAACACTCAAGCCAGTGATATTGGCGAAGGGGGTTCCCTTTTTCATGGACTTAAACTTGGAATTATCAAGTTTATACACAGCATGATCGGTTACGACAAAAACTCGCTCAGCAACCTTTTGAAATCTGTGGACAAGTTAAAGAAAAGCATTAAATATAATCTCTAAGAATGACAGAAGTAAAAAAAAAAGAGGAAAGCTTATTAGACAGTGAAGTCAGAAATTTGATAGTGCTATAAAAGTGTCTAAGCGAAAAAAATTGCATTACTTATTTGTTTTTAAGATGAATCCACTGAAGAGTATTGACGTAAAGTGATCTGTATTTTTAAGATTATTTATCGAAGTATTGAAAGTACTGCTGTGGGGATTTTCGTCCTGTTTTGACAAGTAATTACCCTCCCAGCGGCGTTCTTGACCCCAATTATGTCGTTTAGAACGCAACGCGGACGCAGCTGCCATCTAAAAAATAAGAATTCTTATAAATAAGAAAATCTGGTCGCCCGAGTTTGAATCAATCAGAAAGTGAACAATTAAAAGAACCTTGATTCGCAATTGCGGCCAATCTTCTCTGGGAATAACTTTGAGTACCATCCAAGCCCGCCATCTAGCATACATTTTTTTCAAGGAAGGTATAACAGGTCTGATAGCAAAATTTTCCGCTGGCCATGGCAAGCTCCTGCCGTAATCTCGTAGGGAGCTTGCATTTCTGAAAGTTCGTTCCAGCTGCTGTATATAAGAACGCTGTTTGTACTTGCGGTAATATGCCATTATAACAAGAGCAGCCTTCATCTTCTTGTAACGTTGCCGACACAAATAGCCTCTCCACTGTTTTTGCAATAATATAACAATACCCGGTATCAAGTCGCTTCTTGCCTGAAATGAAATTGTTATATCATATTATGACTCTCTTTGCACTTGGTAGTTAAATCGACTGCTTGCAAAATTTCTCGGGTCAAGAAAAAATTACCTTTTCAAGAGCAAACAACGTACGAGGGGACCGTACAAATATCTTAGTATGACCGTACATCACGTCGTCGGCGAAACCTTTTTCTTCCATCAGAGTTCTAACTCCCTCTTTATCGGTACCACCTCTGAAGTTTGGCCAGGTATACTGTGAAATCATTTTGTACCTGCGCAGCGAAGTATGCATTTGTTAATAATAATGGTCGCGTCTAAATATACTTGGTGAGAAGTATGATTCCCCGATTTGAATATTTTGATAAACGTAATTACCTTTTCAAGAATCTATCGTAACGTTGCCTGTATACAAATCCGGCTCTTCTGACAAGTATATTTTCAACTAATCCCAGGTACCTTACTTGATGACTAACTCTTTCATTGTCAAATACAACCGGTGATTTGACTTCGTTGGGTTTGATACAACGGACGTAAAACGGCTCTTTGCTCGTTAGATTTTTGACTAGAGCAACCATTGAGTTGCGGAACAAAGTGCCGGCGGTTAACGGCCGTTTCGTAGTCTATAGAATGCGATGAAATATTGTTAATACAAAAATGCAAAAGTAATGACTATGCTAAGAGGAAGCTGAGCTCGTATCGAAATAAAGATAGTTTAACTTTCTCTCGATAACTAATATCTGATACTCACTTTTGTGATGTCTTGAGCACCTTCTGGCCACATGTTACTGATTATAGAATTGCTACTTCCAAATAATAGACGTTTGAAATCTTGGAAAAGAGTGTCTTTATTCTTCTCTATGAACCCATTGATATCGTACACAACGTCACCTGCGTAATGTTTGATTCTGAAATGAGTTTTATGCTCGAGCTCTTTATCCATTGGTCTCAATTGTCTTGAAGTATAGTGTTTGTGATCAGCAAGCTTTTTATCTAGAGCTTCAAGGAGCATCTGTAAGCGGAAGTAATTTAAATTAAACGAAGTCTGTTGATTTTCAATTCATTGGTTTGGTCGGAAGTTTTAAGAAAGTACAAAAATTACGCACCGCATCGTTTACTTTTCCAACGTTAAGACAAGCTTCATCCATAATTGCCAAAATACCCTTGTGCTGTTGTTCCACAAGATCACATATCACTTGATTGTTGAAGTATTCAATATTCTTCCATGCTATGCCTTCTCTGTTGTATTCTTCTTGCTCTTGCTTCAACACCAACTCTAAGAATTGAAATTTACAAGTTAAAATAATGCACCTCGTCGTCGCACCTTGATTTGTAAAAAAAAAAAAAGGTAACATTATTTCTTTACTAACCGATAAAAAGCTGCTGCAATTTTTCGTTGCAATAATTTATGCAAAACTGCTCAAAACTGTTGACATCGAAAATTTCAAAACCGTAAATATCAAGCACACCGATCAGTGTACTTTTATAGGTCTTAGTGATGTTGGTTTGGTCGACATTTATGGTATCGTTAATTCGGTTTATAATCCATGTAAATAATCTATCATAGATCGCCTGTAAGGTAATTGTATATAAAATAAATGATAAAAACACGGCCTACACTGTGTTATACAATAAAAATCCGTCATTCGTTCACCTTGGCTAAAGCATCTCTGCCGTATTCAGCTTCTACAAGAGTATGCGTCTTTTGCATAACTTCTCCACCTGCAGCTATAACTCTTTGTGAAAGAGCAATGCTAAGGTCCTGATGACTTAGGGAAAGACGTTCAGCCGCATCATTCAGGGAACTACCATCAATCGATAATTTTTCCTCGATCAATGAAAACTTGATGTTTCCCTGAAGCAATCAACATTATTTAATTCAAAGATCTTTCTCTACTCTAAATTGTGCCACAAGACTTCAGATAGTATTTTGTTGAATAAAAAAAGAAACAAATTGCCATCAAGTAACTTTAATCATGGGTAAAAAAACTGATTACTTGTGACGCGATCAATTTTGCGATAATAAAATAATAGAAAATTTATGTTTAGAAAAAACTATTAAAACTAACAATGTGTAAAATGGCTGCAATTATGTTCCAGGTTGTCTGGATTTCGTTTTGTGAAAATCCGAGAGTTGTCAAAGCAGATGAAACAGTTTTGAAGTCAGCTCTGTCTGAATTGCCGGTACGACTGGTGTCCCCCTGCCTAGCGTAATGATATTCGTTAGGATCTCTGAGTAATCCTAATTTATTTAATTCAACCTCTGGACATCCATTGAGTAGCTGAAAATATTTAATTTCTTTGTAGTATCATTTTTGAGTGCACGTTGATATAAAAGCCAATGTTTAGTCGGCATAAATTAATCATTTCTAAATTCAGCCAGTTTTATCTATTCCGACAGGTGATTATGTACTGATAACATACTTTCAATGTAATCATAACACAGACGTACTGAATTTTTTCTTTCTTACTTGACGTAATTCAATTCCATCAATCATACCTGATAAAAGCAGTGGAAATTACGTTCTCCCTTTTGCTGGTGTACGACGCGGGATTTTTCAAGCAGATAGTTGCTAATGTGACCTCCGATAGGGTCGCCTTTGAAGTCAAAGTTTATATCCATATATTTTCCAAATCGCGACGAATTGTCGTTACGATTTGTTTTTGCATTACCAAATGCTTCCAAAATCGCGTTTGATTGTATGAGTACATTCTTTACTCTGAAAGTAATTATAATCAGTCGACGTTGAGGAAAAAATAGTATCCGTAAGAAGATCGGGCTACTTGAATACATACTCATACCTTTCTTTTGAAAAAATATGGAAATAATCAGGTTCTATTTTTCATTGTCAAAACCAAGGATGATTTTTATCCGTTGCATATAATTCATGATCAATGGTAGAAAATCAAAGATTTGTCTCATCGCAATAAAACGAGTTTGACATCAACCAAAGTTTAAGTTCAAGCGAAATTCGTACCTTTCGATCTCTTGCTGGCCTCCCTGATTTGTCACAGCTGCTATATATTTCATAATAATTTTACTAGCTTCTGTTTTTCCTGATCCCGATTCCCCGCTAATAACTATACAGGTATCGCGGCCTTGCTGTTTCATCTCTCTATGCGCCGCATCAGCAATAGCAAAAATGTGCGGCGCATTTTCGAACAATTCTCTTCCTGAAAATTTCAAAGCAAATTCCTTTCTTCTCATTGAACAAACAAACGTGCAGCATACGATAAGAGACTATCAACATGGAAGTTGATTGATAGTAAATCGATCAATTGTGTGTGACATTCGACTAAACTGCATATAATGGTAAGACATTCAAGTAGAACCTTTTTTCATCGCGATACAATGGTCACAGTGAATACCGTTGCACGGCTCAGCGATTCAATTTACACACCTGTTTTTACCCTGTCATCTGCATTGTTTACAGTTCAATGGCTCATTGATGCACGATAAACATTTAATAATGTATGACTAATTTGGCTAGAATTATAGGCAAGTAAAATTCCATTTATCACGAAAGTTACACATGTATTTTTGATACCTAATCTGATCCGGTTTATAAAAAACCGATAAAAATTTAAACAGATAAGTAAATTAGCTCCACACCAATGCTTGGTGCACAAGTTGATTTTTCAGACGATTATTAATAGTTTTCTAATTACAGTTAAATCGTTCCTTTCAAGCAGAGTGACTTTACTTTTTACAGCTGACTTATAATGTGAACCTGGAGTCGACTTTCCCTTGTTGTTACTCATTACTGTAACTAGAACTGGAAAGTCAACATTCATTATCTAACTCGCTCTCTGTTTTCAATGATGTTGCCTAATAGTAACTTCGGAATTCAACCGTTGTTCTAGAATCGAAACGATATTATTAGAAAATGATCAACGTTCAAAATAAAAAACAAGACACATTAACAAAGTTTGAATTCACGGAAATGTTTTCTTATTCATTAACCTTCCAGAGTGTGTGAGTGGACACATGTCAGCGTTACATAAAATCAATTGCACTTTATCAAATTGTTTCCAAATTATATATCCTTATCAAAATTACCGAGTATCTGACTCATAGTTTCTATCTGTGTCATTTTCTGCCGTTGATATTTCATAGATAAGACAAATGTGTCACTGTCACCTTGAGGACATTCATTTTATATTCGGCAGACGTAATCCTTGATTTTGGGAAATATTGACGTTAAATGTTCGACGGACAGCAACGAACGGTAAATGAAGATTGAACTGGTATACGCGACAAGTGCATTTCTAGCTTGTGCGATAACTCGGCTCAGTGTAGACACTCTAGCTAAGCGCAATTTGAAAAAAACGTCTTTCTGATAGCATATTTGCGCACAGATAGTGCAAGATAGCCAAAGCTAACATTGGCCGCAGTGGTTACCTTTGTATTTAGTAATCTGGTCGTGACCATAGATATTTGTAGTTCTGTACGGGTTGACGCTGACGCAAACCTCGCCGATGTAGGTGTAGATTTTTCCGCCATTGAATCTAGCGATAAGAACAAAAATAAATAAAAATCATATATCGAACTTGCTTTTCCCAGTGAACACCAGGGAATTTTTTTTTTTTTAATTTAAACATATACCCCTGTTCTTAAATAAGGCTGATATTTTCGTCTAAGTTTTCTTTGATTCTACAAGTTCCAGCAATGAATCGACCATCCTTGGCCGTATTTAAATCAATAAAATGCAAGCTTCAAGACACTGCAGTTCTTGATCGATTCAGTAATTATTATTAGCCATTAATTGTTTAGAAATATAATTTTGTCCTTGACTAATGGTCGACGAGATTGGCTTTATCAGTGGAAGTTAACGGTTTTTTTTTTCTCCCCATTTTCCCATTCTTTCACAAGATAACGTAATCTCACTTCAGATAATAACACTTATGCGTGACTTATATACGGTAACAGCACAGCGAGATGATATAATAAGGAAATAATAATAATAACAATAACAATAATAATAATAATGGCAACGTTGTACGTCTTTATTGCATCGGTACTGTAAAACGCACGCGTAATTGTAAATACAGACAAAAGACAGGAAAGTCTCTGGTAAAGTATTTATTACAGTGATAATTCAGAGCAAAGTTTGTTTAAAGAAATAAAATTGGGAAAGTACAATGCACGGTGGAAGAAAATCTCTTATCAAACTCTGACGCATTTCATTTGTTGAAAATACATGGATTTGTAGGTAAAGTTAGAATGACTCGTTCTGAATGACAGAAGCGATCTGACCCAATTACATTACAGCTTGCTTCTGGAACATTCAAAGATTGGAAAACTCTTTTTCTTGAAAGGTTTTACTATTTGCTGGGTAAGTTAATTTTCAACGGTTTACATATTTTTGAATAAATTCAGAATTTTCATTTGGCCAGGTTTGGGTGAGAAGTGATTTGTTGGGTGAAAGTCTATTGAAACTTTAACTCCAGTTCGGAAGTAAAGTGGAAAACCCTTTTCCATCGTCCTCGTATTATACCAATTTACATATGCCGATATGAACAGTATTCGCATACGGATTACAAGGGCGGTTAATTTTCATTGTATGCAAGTAAACGTGTAGGATTATGCATAAATTGTTACGTGCAACATTGAGAGAATGTATCATCGGCGTAGGTTGAGTGAGGAGCTGGAGAATGACTCATGTTCCAGATGATACATACGTATAGTAGGACATTCATGCGGTGTGTTATGTAGTATACGTTCATTGTACATACATCGTACATAAACGTGTGCTCGTATCGTTAGGAACGAAAACGTCCTTGCAGTTTATTTTTACGTCACCAGACCAAAAACGCTATGAGGTCATAACGCGCGATAGTATCCTTAACACTTACGACAAAGGAATATTTTCTCTTAGCGTGCCGCCGACAAACCGAGTCGAGTACGCGACGAGGGATTTTATTTATAGAGTAAAAAACATATCGTAGAGAGAGAGAGAGAAATAGAGAGGGCTGACATAAAGTGACAGTTTTTTCTCCGAGCGTTCGTTCACGGGTGTATTACTAAACTTCTTCTTCTTCTTCCGAATAAAATCTAAAATTTTTATCGAGGCCGCACGTTGCTACATGTGTAAATCGCGTCGAGTACCTATCATTAATATGCGCGCCGTACGACGCGTTCAAGTTCGAAATGTAAGTTGCAACCACCTGCAATTGTTTAGCCACGCCCTCTTTACGGTCGACGTTAGAAATAAGAAGAGCCGTATCTTTCGATCGGGGCGCAAGGGGGTTTCTAGTTTCTGCTAACGTTTGCGAGCCGATTTCTCGACACGAGGATATCATTTTCAACCGGTAGCGAACCTCGACGTCTTTTATACCAAATAAAGAAAAAATTGCTGATCGAGAACTACCTTATAGGCCGCTCGTCGTCTGCGCGTATTAACGTGAGATATTATATTTACCTGACACACAGGTTATCCACCACTTTTTCCAACGTGATTTCGTCCAGCAGGACGAAATCACCAATACCGACGTCCTCCTGGTCTGCCATCGATACCTATCGCACTGTTATAATGTTTAACCAACGCTTCTATCGCACGAGGCGCGCGAACGCAAATTGACGTCAAATCTTTCAAACACCGCAACCTGACAGCGCGTACTGCTCGCCGGCAAACGAATCACGAATGCTAAATGCCAACTTCGCTCCCACCACTGCAGCGCCACCGGCAACCACCAACCGACAGTGCTGTATGATTCTGGAGCCTAATTCTGCCTTATTGTTCGCGATAATTGCATATCCCAATTTTATCTTCCTCTCATCGAAATGGCGGAGAATTTTATTTCCTACGAGTTCGTTCATCTTCAATGATGCGCTAGAGTTAAAAATAAACGAGATAATGCGGTAATTTAATTTCACCCTCTTTTTTCAGGTTTAAGTCAAAAAGTATCAATTGCAGGTAAAAAATTGTCACGGCCAAAGTTGTAGAGAGTTAAGTTTCCTAGAAGTTTGGTTATTACCATTTTTATTGAAAAGACGAAAATTGGCGAGTTATTTAGCAAAAACAAATTCCCTCTAAATTCAATATGGCGGCCAAAGCAACTGTAGAAGTTGGTCGAAATTCTGGATTTAGATTATCAACGATCCTCAGCCTCCCGACAACGATGAGATTGAGAAAATTGTGGTATTCAATTACTGCAATTTCTAATGTCCGTTTCGACTGGGCTGTTGTAAAATGTCCTCATGACGTCAGAGCCTGGTTGTCGGCGTCGTTTTATCACCACATAACCTGAGTTTTTGATTTTAATGAAGGCAGATCGTAATTATTGGAGTTTGAAATTACTCAAGTCACGCAAATTAATTAAACATAATCAATAATATACCTGTTCTACGCTCCAAACACGAAAAAACACGGTCAGCTGTCAGCCTGGCTGCATTAGTTTGATTTTTTTTCCACCGGATGACACACTGCAAATCGAAATTGATCCCAATATTACGGAAATCAAAATCAGAACAACTCCGGTTGATGTTTGATGGGTCCGTTCTAACTTGATACAGCACTGAAAGTTCAGAGCCCGAGTTCTTTTTTTTTCTCTAACGCATGCGCACTCGACGCGAGCGGGTGTCTGGCCTCGCATTTCGTTCATGATTATTTTTGGCCGTTACTACACTGTTGCGTGAGTAATCGTGAAGTCAGTCGAAACTCGAAGAATCGGGTAGTGGGTCCTAAGCCTCTCGTTGGGTCGGGAGTTTCTCGCCCATAAGGAGAATCTGCGCCAGGTATTACAGTGTGTGAGTCGCAGCTTGCAGGCTCTTTAAATAGCCGAAAAGATATTAAAAGATGAACATGTCGTTCTCCAAAACGAACGGCTGGAAGCCGAGTAACAACGGTCATGCAGAAACCGAGACCAACAAAAATTACCACGGATTTCGGGAAAAGTTACAGATAAACGAATGGACCTTCAGCTTGTTCCTATTCTGCTTCTCGCTGTCGATTGTTATCGGGAAATTACTCCTGAATTACGGTAAGTCACTCACGTAACGAGCGTTGGGTCGTTCTCTACAATAGATTATTTGAGTATGATAAATGTGAAACGCGTAGCGTACAATCAGGTGATTGTTTACTCCTGGACAGGTGTGTCGTATCTACATACGCATATATATGCATTATGACGTACACCCTTACAGGTATCGCCGTAGGGATAGAATAGTCCGTGTCAAAAGTTTGTTTGTTTTATTTTTTTTATTTTTTAAAGAGGTGTGCCTTTTTACGGTGACGCCACATGAATTCCGAACCGACGGTGAGCGTGCAGGAGACTTGAGATATTTCTCGGATAAATTAAAATCGATGTCAATGATTCGTTCTCGTACACGATGAGTCGTTAGAAATTATAACGTAAATCGCAATGGAAAAGATGAATCGTCAAAATCTGATAGAAAAATTAAATTATCCGTCATCATTTCCAATGCGAATTCAAAATTCGTAATATGTATATATCGTAGTTGAACGAATTTCGTGTAATCAGACCTTCTATTTTTATCCGATGACCAGCACCTATCCAGCCCAGGGTCGTGTCCGTCGTTAATAAAATATTCGTAACAACAGTGGTGCCGAATCCCTGGAATATGCCCTATGCTATCCAATATACATATACCTCTGTACCGATATGTGCATGCTTGAAGATTTGTTTGCGATGTGTTTTGTCAATTAACAAATGTGCCTCCTCTCCCCAGGCGTCGATTTGCAGTGGCAAATCCAAGGCGATTACAAACTGCCATCAATGCCCGCTTTTCCTAGCATCTCCAACCTCTCCGTCATGAGCATATCAAGCCTAAAACCGCGATTCGAGTTTAGCAGCGATCGATTGGTGACTGCTGGTGAAAAGTTAGTTAACGTTAGCCAGCGATACGAAGAGGCGGTGTCCAGCGCCGTTGTCAGATTTTCAAGAAACAATTGGCTCTGGATACGAGCAACTCTGAGCGGATTGGCAATGATGGGTTTCACTTGGTACATTGTTTACAAGGACAGTAGTGTACCCGGAGTTAATCCGCCATCCCCTTTGAGCCTCTTGAAAAAAAGGTAGGTCACCTAGTAAATGATGGTAGCTTCGTTTTTACCTTCAGCCAAACTTATTCTTAAAGTATATGCTAAAATATTCTTTGCAGTGGCCAGTCGTCAAGGTACAGCATGCAGGTAAACTACTTTGTTGGTGTGCTCAATGGGATTTTGATCTTTATATACTTGACTTTGTGATTTGCGCTATGGCGTTATCTCAGGTAAAGTGGAAGACGAGATGTTGTGTTCGGAGCAGCTAACACTTTAAAAGTGTATTGTTTTGTTTGTAACGCAAATCTTTGATGAAAGTAATTGATCAAATATCTGTGTAGTGCTATATTGCATAGTATAAACACACACAGACAGACACACATTACACACACACACACACATATATATATATATTCAAAATATATAACATAGTTGTTTATTTTATTTATTATGATTTTTTATAACATGTAAATTCATGTCGTTATTTATGGAAAACTTATATAAATATTATGGATATGTCAAGTATTAATCTGATGAATAATTAGAGTAATATTTTAGCTTATTTTTATCTTTTTTCTGGTCTTTTGTCACTATGTACCTAGGAAAAGCTCATGTATTTATGTTGCATGGATTAGCGTGCATTACTATTGCACTTCTAACTTGCAGTTCACAAAATGTTTTTTTTTTTACTTTTCCTTCAATTTACAATTCCTATACTATGCTATGGTTTCCTACAAATACACGGGTATACTTAAGTACAGAGCTCTTTTCGTAAATCAAACTTGCTATACAGCGCAATATTTACACATTTTTTTAAGAACGAAAAAAAGATGAAAGAAGAACAAACTGTTTTGGTACAAAGAGTTTTATATACATACATACAAAATGTGTAATTTAGGATATGAAAAAATACTAACTAACTAATTTAACTAATATTACTGTAAGACTGACTTAATAGCTGCTATATTTAACACTCATTATGATTGTGCTTTAAATTGTGTTAATTGTCACAAGGATGTGGTCAGAGACATACTTGCTTTCTGCGGGGAAAATGTGATTTTGTATTACGTATTATACTGGTTCTATCTATGAATTAATTGTATCACAGAGTTTTTTACACATATACTTAAACATATGTATACACATTGCATCCTTAGTGGCTAATGAGGAGAGTCACGATAATATTTTTTCTTTCTACTTTTTTATTTTGCTTGTGAGCATTATACCAATCCATGTTTTCTTTCGTTGACTGTACAGCTTTATTTCATTTGCTCCTAAATGTTTTTTTAGAGAGTCAAATTCTGTAACTTCATTGAATTCGTATGTCTAGCATTGTATTGATGATTATTATTATTATTTCCTTCATGCACAATTGATAAGTACGTTAATTTAATAGCTACACGTATGTACATGAAATAATGTACAGAGTGTGGTCTTGTTCTCGGTGATTGCTACAATAACAGTTCTCAATAAATTTTATACCCATACAAATAGCTTTATTAAAATTAGTAGTATAGGAATAATTGATAAGAACAAACTGGAATTTGTTCAAATCGCTTTGATGCTTAATTGCTTTCATCACTATATAGGCAAAAACTGTATTATATGTACTTCTCAAATTGTTTTTGGCTATTTCTTTAATCATTCTGTGCAACTCTATAAGATTTATGAATTGTACTAGATTAAAGAACTACTCGTAATCATCATAATTCTCCAGTTTATTTCCCCTGTCACTTCCTTCCTTTCCCATCTTTTAACCAGACACGACGGGCAATTCTTTTTTTTTTCTTCTGTTACCCACTAATCCGGTGATTCCGAAATTTTTTATATTTTACAAGTTATTCACGGCCTTTGATTAATTGAAAGCAACGCGAGAGAAAAGATATATATATATATAACAGTGACAATTTTATCGTAAGAAAAGAAAAAAACCATCTCTGCAAGCTTACGTTTTTTAAATCGCGCGGGAGTCGCAGCTGTAGTGAAAATATGTAGTAAGTTCTGAATTGAAAATATCAGGCACATAGATGGCAGCTGATTGGTTGAAGCTCATCAATCGCGATTGGATGTTGTCGGAAAGGGGCCTAATTAGCACAAATTTTATTTAAAAAAAAATCAAGAAAACGAAAACCGAGAAACGGATGCAGCAGGTGATAAATTTTCTTTGTTTTTTTTTTCTTCACTGAAAGCCTCGCAACGTGGAATCTTACTTTCTTCACGTAGGGACGGAGGGACGTCATAGCAGTTTCGAGACAGATGTTTTTGACACGGATCGAATATCTTGGCGATGATGTAATCGAGGTATCTTTTCGTACTTTCGCAGTATTGTGCAAATCTTCCGCGTTGCATCGTCCGTGAAATTTTTTCGCGGACGTATTGAATTTGCTTGTAAGCCTCGTATTCTAATCAAGTTAATTATCACTATTTCAGTGTAATTTTATCCCAGGATCCGTGAGAGCCGCTAATAAAAAGTAGTAAAGGTTTAGAGCTTAGAGAAAAAGAAACAAAGGAAAAATGGATCATCAGGTGTTCAGAATACACAATCGCGACGACTTCGTTAATATAACCAAAGGAATAAAGGTTGCGCAATGTATGCAGTTGAAATCAGCCTCTGGTGAGTTTCAAAATTCACGGTACATAGTTTTGATAATTTTATCATCTAGATCGTGTGACAACATCGCGTTATCTACAAACTGACAGGTGTCACATGTTTTAAAAAAAAATATTTACCCCCAGCCTTAGGCGTGGAAAAAGTACTCTGCCAGTTGGAGGAACTTGTTGTTTCGGACTCGCTGAGCTGCTCCTTTTGCAATACAGTTTTTGAGGACAAAGCCCAGCAGAGGCTTCATTACAAGCTAGACTGGCATCGTTACAATCTCAAACAGCGGCTGGGTGGTTTAAAGTCCATCAGTGAAGGAAATTTCAGCTTAATGGCTGACAAGGGTGAATAACGTTTAACATTAGCGGGAAATTCTCCTTTGATCACAATTAATACGAAAATTGAATACTTTCAGACGATGTGTCAAGCATTTCGGGGAGTGAATCTGAGTCTGAAAATGACGACGAGACTGGGACCTCTGAGACTGGAAGTTCACGCACCGAATCCAAAGCGGGAAATAGTAAAACAACAAGTAGCAGCATACTCATACCCGTGGACGACAAGAACCGGAAAGAGGAGCGAAAGAGAAAAATAGCTGAATCCGTTTCCGATAGTTCGGACACTGAGTTGGATGAGGATGCTTTGCAGAAGAAGCGAGCACAGGAGCTTCTCCTCGTCGCGAGTCGTCACTCTAAAGTATTTTTTGAAAATGACGAAGGAAATATATTCAGCATATATCGATGCCTGCTTCATAATAAGAAGGTAAGAAGGAATTCAATCGCTCGTTTAATCTACGAATCACTCTGAACCCAGTTATGAGACAAGAGGTACACACTGGAAGTAGTAAAATGCTTCTGCACTGCTACCTCCGCATGAAAATACACTTTATCCAAATGATTCGGCCTATTTTTTGTTGAAGAGATGGTCAGGCGAGATGGAATTACATTTTAGGAAATTCCGGAGCTAGACATAGAGATGGTTGCACAGGCGCTTGAGAGTGGGAAAAATACTACATGGACTGTCATTATGCTGGGAGGTGGCCACTTTGCGGCTGCAGTATTTCAGAGTAATTTAGCACTTGAATACATTTTATTCACTTATTCCAGGTGAATTTTTTACATATCCATCTGATCTGATCTTAAATACGCTAAGTATTCAATACACTGACCTTACTTTGAGCCAGACATTGTTTTATCCAATTTCAACGCATCAAATTTATGTCCAGATGGCATACCTGTAGTTCATAAAACATATCATTGCTACACCGTGCGTGCCAAGCAAGGCGGCTCTCAAAGCTCAAGAGACAACAGAAGTGCAGGAACGCATCCAAAGAGTGCGGGAGCTAGTTTGCGGCGATATAATGAGGCTGCACTTATTCAAGTACGGTATTCACATTCATTGTCTAAACTATGGTTGCACCGTAGCGTTGTAACTGAAGTTGAAATCATTACTACAATAGCTATCGTATCAATAAAATGTCTCATGAATTTTTTTAGCACATTCAAGAGATATTGGAATCGTGGACAACACACCTTGTTAGTTCCTCGTTGATTTTGTACAGAGCAGTCGGACCTCAAAATCGCACCGTTTTATTCGGCGGTAAAAATCCTCCGCTTGATAAAAACGATCCAAGACTAAGGCCGCTGCCTTTTCCTACTAGGCGTGCGACATTCAACGAAGTTAAAAGAGTGTATGATATTCTGAGCAGTCTGGAGGTGTACGGTGGGTAATTTATTGAAAGAAAATGTCCACGTTTTATGTGAAAAAGTTTTTTTATCTTCGTTTTGTTCTCGTACAGGCTCGGCTACGGAGTTTACAGATTCGTTTCCCATTTCACCAAAACAACCGATTCGGAAAAAGGTATCAAAGGTCGACATTCTTGACGGAATACCGGAAAGTACGCCCACCTCAGAAATCATCCCTCCTTTTACCAATGGTGCTGTCGATAACGAAAAATCGAAGAGAATGTCGCAAACGTCATTGGAACGACAATATCGCAGTCTTAAGTCTCACATAGATAGAGCAAAACCTCGGAAAAGCCCTCGGCGTCCGTTGCCTGGTAATAACTATGCCAAAATTTGAACCGATAGGGAGTTATTAATTTTCAAATATTCAAAAATGTTTTCATTGTACATTCCAGACATCGTAGCACGATTAGCTCAGTCCTCTTCCGAGTCAGAATCTGACGATGATAGTGGTCCGACAAATGAAGTTCCGTTGATTGAACAAAGCCTTGAGATGGATTTCAACGAGCATCTCCAAGCCTTCCAAGACACAGTGCCGCGATACATTAAGGCTAAAAAAGGACGCCGGCAAAAGAGGAAGTCCAAAAAAGAGAAAAATGACGGTGATTTGGCGATTTGATTAGTTAATTATCGAATAACCAACACCGTGTGGTTGCTATTCTTTTTCGTTCTGCAGAACCGTCACCGAATGCAAGCCTGTATAATTTGAAACAGAAATTATGGACCGCTTGTAAATTGGGAGACATAGAGCTGCTCTCGTCTGCTCTGGAATCAGCATTGAGTGAGATTCAAAGGTGCCAGGGTTTAGAAGAACAGTTAGCAAATGGTCAGGAGATAAACGAAGATCCTACTAATTTCATGAAAATGGACAACGTTGTGAAGCTCGTTAACGAATCTAACGAAGAAGGCAATACCCCCTTACATCTCGCAGCTAATGGTGGATATCTTAAAGTCGTATGGTAAGATTTGAGAAATATTAGTCTTGAATTCCGTAAAAATTTGTATGGCAGTCTTTGAAAATGTGGCACAGTTTGAGAATTTTCAAAGCGACAGCTTGTGTCAAGTTTTTTTTCTTCTGCCTTTCAGGAGTTTACTGGAAATTGGTTCAGACCCGTGTAATAAGAATAAAAAATTTCAAACTCCCTACACAGCAACAGTTGATAAAGAGACAAGAAATACGTTCAGAAGATTTATGGCCGCTAATCCCAACAAATTTGATTATACCAAGGTAATCGAACGCTGATTTTAGTCACTTTTCTGAGCTATCTGATTTAACAAGCGTGTTATTGTGTATACTTATCAATTTCTCAAGTCCCAAATACCTGGCCCGCTGACTGATGAAATGGAACTAGAATTAGCTGAAAAGAAGAAGTTACTGAAGAAAGCTAAACGAGAAAAGGAGAAAATAAAGAAAAAGGAATTGGACAATCAGAGGCAAGAAGAAGCGCTCAAAAAGCGGTTTCTCAATCTCAGTGACAGAGAAAAGGTAAGCTGATTGTTATTCTAAATGGTATTTTTCCACAATACAACATCTCATTGGTACAATTTTATCTTCCAGAGAGCGTTGGCTGCCGAACGTCGTATCATGCAACAGGGAGGGATGATATTTTCTCGATGCTTTGAGTGCGGTACTGACATGACCAATCAAATACCTTTTGAGTATAATGCCAACCGCTTCTGCTCCATAGTTTGCCTGAAAAGTCATCGTGGCGTGAAGCAGAACTAGCAAAATTTTAATGCATAATATCTACAGATTAATTAGTTTCTGTGTTACGTGTTTTATTTTTACTTACTTTTTATTTGGACTCATTGTTTTAAAACAAGTTCATATCTCGATAATTACGTGAACAGACACAGGTGACAGAACTTGATACATCCTAAATATTAAATGTACCCTAAAAATCTGTCAGGTTTATAATGTGCCTGTGCCTTGTATTCGCATTACGCATACAATTTTATCAAATAAAATTTTAGAAAGCTTAGATTGATAGTTACGGCGACCGTGCTACGAGTGTGATATTGAGTACAGTGTTAATGCAATATGTTCTGTGGCATGATTATATATTGTCATCTATTGAGTGGTAAATATAGTTATTACAGAAAACTTGGTAATTCAGTGTGCTGGGATGATTGCTGATTAAACCGTATGTGAAAACGTGTGTACGTCATTTTTTAGAAATGATTCTATAAAATTTTACCAAAAAGTCAGTAAAGTCTTCCTTCAAGTTGGTCTTTCATCATCAATCAGCGAAGTAGCGCATTGTCTTGTGAAACAAAGAACGCAATAAAGTCTTAGTCAACTTTTAATCTCATTCGAATATTATTCGGTGGTAATAAAATAACTTGAGATACATTGAAAAACGTATATTTCTCCCTTATAATATAGCATGTTTACGCGTTTGTTTACTGAACTTACAGTTATTTCATATTTCCAAATTATATTTTCTTGTACGTACATCCTTCCTACATTATTGATCCCAACCAGTAAAATACTTTTCCAATATTTACGTCTGAATATTAAATCTTAATTCAATATATTCAGTAATGCACCATCTATAATTAAGACTAACCAATTTACTTAATCGATACGATACATTAATTGACACACATCTTCGTTCATTTTTGTACCACTATAATGATACGTTCTAATTGGACAACGATAACACTGAGAACGTATAGCGACAGGACAGATAATTCAATATCTACTGATATGTAAATTTCACATATTTATCATTTGAACGCGTTAGCTGCATCCGTTTTTTTCTTTTAAAAATTGATATCCAACAGATACACGCCTTCTATATTTCACTTTTATATAATCGATATTCAAAGCTACATTTCTGTAAAATTAAATGGTGGTCGATTTGTGTGACGTAATCAGAGATTCACTGAATCGAAATTTCAAATACACGTTCATCTCTATAGTGTAAGCCTCTGAACTCTGCTCCGTTCTGTACAGCAACGGTTCATTCTCCTGGCTCTACAACATTGAGAATGGAGTATCGTCCATTTCGTTTATAATCTGCAAAAATTCTGGCTCTATGAACGAACACAGCGTAAAAATGCTTTCCACTTGGTCGACAGGCGGAGGTAGCTCCTCTTCTTTTCCCGTAAGCCAGTAGGTGTTCATCATTCCTTTACCCTAAAATAAATGTTGAAGTAATTAGTGTGTGGTAAAGATCGATTATCACGCAGCTGTTCCATCTTCCGCACACTTACTTTAACTTCCATACTTCCTCTCAACTCTGTAATGTAGCCTCCTAAATCGTCGAGTGCATCTTTTGTGTTTTGCGATACTTGGATCTTCATCGCTGTTGAGAGTCAAACGAATCGAGTAAGTCGAATTGTTTATCGTAGAGTGAAAATGAAAATTTCAAGAACAAGTTGAACGTTGAAGAATTTGAGTTTGGTAGCGAACCTTCTCCTGTCGATTCCATCCTACTCGCAGTGTTAATCGTATCCCCGAAGAGACAGTATCGTGGCATCGTTGTGCCGACAACCCCAGCGACGCAGGGACCTGTGTTCACCCCTATTCGAATTTCGAGCCTCTCTCCTTGGCGATGCGGTATAGTGTAGCATCGTATTCCAGACAAAAGATCGAGCGACATTGTCGCTATCTCACCAACGTGCTTAGACCCTGCGTTGAAAATTAGATACATCATTAATTTGTAAGTGGCAACGATAATTACGTGCGAACTTTCCTGCCAATAAATCGTCAGGTCCCCCCTTTTTCATCATTCACAAAAATTTCGTCTCTTCCATGTTTTCAGATATAGATAATTATCAAAAGTTTCGTGGTTGTATGGTATATATTTTCAGAACTCTGATAAATATCAAAAAAAGCGTGTTAATCGAGTTTTACAATTGAGACGCGAGTGCCGTGCTTAAGTGCGTGCAATTTATTTATTAACTTCTTGAGAAATTCAAACTCAGCTCTTCGCGCCAAGCGCCAACCTCACACCGGTGGCGCCTCTTACGGCTCTAAATACATACAATTAGTAGCTCTCAACTGTTCGTTCGGTCGTGTCGCAGGCGAGTCGTGCGGGGCTAACTTCTCAGTTATTCAGTTTTCGTCGCGTTATACGGAAGCTCCGAGTAAATCTGAGGCTTCGGATAGCTTCAGTCTTTCAAATCGCCTTTTTTAAAGTGATGAAAAGTGTATATGAAAAAAGTTTCGCGTTGTACGCCGTTTGTGTCGTGTCTCGATTTCGAAATGAGCGTCACTTGTCATCGACGACTACGCGATTGGCTCGACCAGTGTCGTGAAGTTAGCCGTCGTTACGCAGTTATCTTTCGAACCGAAGTGAAATCCTGCCGGTCCGCGTTTTCATTCCGTGTCAACCCCACGATCGGCGTATCGAGTTTTTCTACGCAGTGTAAGAATCGGTACCGTTTCTCTGCGGCAATCCGCTGACGACCATGTACGCGTCGCCGATCGTCTCGACCTTATAGACGTCGTATTTTTGGATCCGGGAATCGAAGAGCCTGTAGAGAGTGTTGAGCATGTTGACGATCTCCATCGGCGTGCTGTTGGAGCTGAGGTCGGTGAAGCCGACGATGTCGCTGAAGTATATCGTCACGGATTCAAAGTCCTCCGCCGGCACCTGGGGAAAAAAAAGAAAACGGGAGACGGAAGGTGAGTTTGACGATTGTTTTTTCTTCCACAGTTTTCGGCTTACCTGCTTCTGTTGTTTGAGCTGTTTGACGACGGTCGGCGGCAGCATTTGAAAGAGCAAACGATCGCTCTTTCCCTTTTCCCTTCTGCGAGTAAATCATCCATTGTACGAGTATGTATGTACATGCATACGTACGAGGATGGCCTTTAAAAAGGTCGTTATTCAATTTTGACCGACTCGCCCCCCAAATCGGCTCCAGATAATTAAAAAATTATTCCCTAATTTTTTCAGTTTTTTTATCTCGACTCTAACCCGTGCTCCAAAGAGGGTGGATTCCATTCGACCCTTTCAAGGGCACAGAAAATTTATCAAACAGATTCAGATGAAATTTGGTATAGGAAGGTTTTTCTTGGATCGCTGATTACGAATCTGAACTCAAAATTTGTAAATTCAAAATGGCGGATCCAATATGGTGAGGCAAAATTCAAAAAGTGATTATATTTCAATAAAACTCGTTAATCGGAGGCTTTCGAGGTCGATGATTACAAATCCGAACTCGAAATTAAAAAGTTCAAAACGGTGGATACAATATGGCGATATCAATCGACTTTGGGGTTTTGGTTCATCATATTGGATCCAACACTCTTAGTTTTCAAATTTTGAGTTCAGTTTCGTAATCAGCATTCCAAAAAACACCCGCACCAAGTTTTATCTCAATCCGTTCGGCGGATTTGATGTACCCCTGAAAGGGTTGAATAGAAAGAATTACGAAATTATTTTTTAATTATGTGGAGCCGGTCGAAATTTTAAAATTACCTTTTCAAAGACCACCCTAGTACATACATACTAGGTATGTACGTGCAGCGTATTTAATTGTCGTTTGAAAATCGAACGGTTTAACCGTTACCTCAGTTCCTGAGTCCTCGAGACGAGGGATCCCGCAAAGTATTGAATCGTTAGAGCCGCGTTTCCGATTAGCAGGATTATCACTGGTGAGATAATCAGGACCAGCGCTAGGATCGCGATGACTACACCCTGCTGGTTAGACGCAGACCTCATTTCTTTGAAAAGGTGCTGCCTACGAGCAAAAATAGACCCAGTGCTGAAAACAGTACAATAGATTTTTCCATTCTTATTTCAACTCTCCCCTCTCTCTCTCTCTCTCTCTCTCTCTCTCTCTCTCTCTCTCTCTCTCTCTCTCTCTCTCTCTGTCTCGAAATTCTCACACCTTGGCTACAGCCCATCTTTTATACATCTATGCCTATCATTCTCATTACGGTGCGGTGTAACGATAATTTCTTCTCGAAATTCGCCTCCGTCATCTTCTATTTGGTTTGCTTTCCTCGTTCGTTTGTCTGTTCTACTCAGTTATTCATAATTGTAGCGGGTTTTCTAGTGAGATTTCAGACGTTTACGTACCGAATCAGGTGTTGCAATTCGGTTCCGTAACTCCGGAGAACTTCCACGTATTCGTTCATTTCGATGTAGTAGGAGTTCAGTAACATCATGTTACTCGCGCTTTTCACATTTGACGAAATTTCCTCGCGTCTGAAAGTTTGAAGATGCGGATATTTGATTTTCAAAGGAAAAATTAAAAACTTAACTCTGATATCCTTTTTTCGATTATCCTTTGAAGGAATTCGACACCCGGTATGCGGTACGAGTTGAAAATTCGAACGCCTGGCGGCAGGCAACACATCGCACGTTTGCGATTTTGACGACGAGTTGCCTGCGACAAGGCGCAAAGTGATCTACATGAATTTTACGAATCGTAAATGTTTAAAATACAATTATCGACGTTGTAATTTCTTCTTTTGAACAGACATTTTCAAAATAGAATATCAGGATTCTTCAAGTAAATTTCCCTGTGTATTTCCTATTTCCAGGAATATTGTGTAAATTATATTTTTATAAAAGTAAACAATGCACTGATTAATTCGTCAATAATATAAGGTGCGTTAATGAAATTATGGCAAATAAAAAAAAAAAACAATCACCACTCTTTTTACCGTTAATTGAAAAGCAATATTTCGTAAAAGTAGAGAAAAAAAAAAAAAAAGAATGAAACGATGCCGGATTTATTGAAACCAGAAAAATCGTGCGAAGTAAACAACTCACCGACGATCAACCTCCCGTTTAATACCGCCAGCTTCGTCGTCTGCGAGAGGCAAAAGCCCCGGGGCAAAATGGTGAATCGCCTCGAAATACTCGCGAGCCAGAGTATCGTGTTCGACGTACGAAGTTAATCCTTGATTGCTGAGCTGTCCCTCGGTGTACTTTTGCAATCCGAATATCACGGATATCGTCACGTGTTCCACGCTTCTCATTATGTACTTGTACGCTATCAGCAATCTGTGAAAATGCAAAAGAAAATTCTCATGGAATTTAGCTGCATTTTCATCACGTCATAGTACATATCCTCCCGATCAATAGTTCTCACGGACACAAATACCAAAAATCAGCAGTTTTCGAGATACAGGCTTCGGAAGAAAGGTGAGAACAGATTTTTTTGATATCTATGGATTTCGTGATTTTCATGGATTGTAAAGCTTCGAGGGGACTTTAAATCAAACGATTCGATCGAACGTACTGAAAATCGAACGAATTTCCGTAAGGATTCTTCGGGCTCCTTTGAAAGTTTTTTCAAACACCGGAATTAGCAAAACGACAAATCTCTATTTTTCAATTCCTGTCTCTATTTCTCTGCCGGTTTGATAAATTGGAATTAAAGAGAGTCTTCCTTCATCCGCGTCACCGTACCTCCAGACATTTCCCGTCGCCGTGCTTCCTATGCGTTCTGAGATTCGCTCCAGCATTTGGTGATTCGCTCTTACGTACCATCTCGTCATGCCTTCAACGGCCGCCCCGTTGCCACATTCCTGCGTCAGGTTTCCGCACCTAGAGAGAAGCGATTAAAAAAAAAAAAATAATTGCGTACGTTACTCGTAAATCGCTTGATTTTCAATGTTTTTCATTTTTATTCTCAAGCAATAAAGGATGTATGATACAATAAAGGATGGAACGGAAGAAGGAAATTATTTCGTAATTAATTTTGCACCGATTAGCGATTATGCGAATAAATATTGATTTGTGCGAAAGTCGCGCGCATGGATTATTTGCTGTGTTTCGTACGACGATATCGGAATTCAATGACGATATCATGGCCGCGGCAAAAGAAAATATTACCATGCAAATTTGGTCCTGTTTACACGATTGCAAATTTCTCGATATCCAATTGCGTTAGGTATGTTACGCTATGCGGTGCATCCGTATCAAATTATTCGTACAATTATTGACGTGCACTTTTTTTTATATCCTTAAAAGAACATGATATCACTCGCTGGCTGTTACATGCTGCGACGTGATATGGAAACTAGAAAGTCTGTTTCAGGATCAGACTTACATCTGTCGTAGCAACTTGACGAATACTCGTGATTACTAAGCGATACGTTCGTAAAGAGGAAACGAAAAAACAAGCGGTTTTACGCTGGCCATGAGCCAGCTTTCGAACTTCCAGTTCCCACACTGCAGGTTCCAAGTTCATAGAGAGAGAGAGAGAGAGAGAGAGAGAGAGAGAGAGAGAGAGAGAGAGAGAAAGAGTGTTCGTGAAAATATGACGATTTTTTGTTATTTTTAACCACTCTAACGGATCCAGCGTTACAAATTTTGGAAGTCTGATCTTGGATTCGTTATCGATGACCCGAAAAATCTCCGCCTGCCAATTTCCACCGAAATCGGAATATTTTTAGATTTTTTTTCCGTCGCATTGAATCGTCATTTTGGATTTTGCAATCCGACTTCAGATTCGCGATCATCCGCCCAAGAAACCGACGAGTATCAATTTTCATCGAAATCCAAATGTTTTTAGTTTTTTTTATTCAGTTTATCGAATACGCCAAATTTAAATTTCGCAAGTCTGAGCTCAGTTTCGCGATTAGCGACTCAAAAAGCCTCACAATACCAATTTTCATAAAAGTTTTCAATCGATTCTTAAAAATTGGTGAAATTTTTTACGCAGTTACACGCAGAACTTGCAAAGTATCTCAAGTTTCTTTCTACAATTATCCGCATTCACAGTTATTGCAAAACGCGTTAGGTCTCGATTATTCGTTATTATTATTTCATCATTAATCCCCTGTTGTCCAGATTTACAATTACAACGAAAACAATTCTTATACCAATCGGACTTACGCTGTTCTTGTAATTAAAACGTCACGTCGCACTTTGCTGAAACAGATAAATCTGTACTTCGTTAAATTGTTGTTGAAAATAACAAACAGAGTGGGCAGAAAAAAAAAGAACAATAAAAAAAAAATAAAAATAATAATGACAAGTCTAAATAACCGTTTAAAACTTTCGTATAAAATTCAATAACAACAAAACAAAATGTTATACGTGTATTTGAGGTTAAAGTTATAGAGCCACCTGAAATTCGTCAAGTGAAAACGGATGCCGGACGACGAATCTTCGTTCCAAGAACTCCAATTTGCATCCCTCAGCAGCTCGTCCGTATTTGCGTAAGCGTTGTTCAGTGCCGTTCTGCGAATGTTAAAATTTGTGAATAATATGCAATGTTTTGTTAAAACTTCATATATATATATATATACGTAAATGAAGTTTTAAAAAAATATTATTGATATTTATTGTACGAGTTAAAAAAATATCCAACATTATACAACGATTCGTATTATTTTGTTCTCGAAATTGATTGGTAAAATTTATGATTATTTTTGTTAAATAAATGATTACACGTACGCGTATATCTGTTTTATACGATATATGTAATAAAAAATAAAAAAAAAAAAAAAAAAAAAGAAAAGAAAACTCACCTGTTCTCACCGGTAAATATGTAAATAGCACTTTGCGTTCGTTCCTGTTGAAACGCGGTTAACAAACGTCCGATTTCAACTGTAATACCGATCTGCAAGAGAAACGGGAAGAAAATAATCTGTTCAACGATCGTTACGTGATTGCTAAAAATGTTATTGGTTTTTTTTTTTTTCTTTCTTTCTTTTTTCTCCACTTTGTCCAAGATTACGGATTATACATTTTCCGCGAGGCAGTCGCATTAATTGCATTATTCGAATGACGTAACAAACCGAAGCTGCAGCGTTTCTTTTTTTTTTTTTTTTCTCTTCTTTTCGTTTTTTTTTTTCATCACTAACCTGGATAATTAATCGTAATGACGGAAATTGATAAAAGCGAATATAACGAGTTAAAGACAGCGTCGTCAATGTCGGACGTGAGGAGGAGCAGGAGGAAGAGGGGGGGGGGGGGGGGGGGGACAACAGAAAGATTTGGATTAATTAGCGGAATGATTATGGGATCGGAGATTCATTCTTTCTATGAGTTTTGACGTGGAGTAACGACTGATTGGTTGGGTTTTTTTTTTTTTTTTTTTTTTTTCTTTCTGCGCCCAGTTACGCAAAATCATTCGTTCGAGGCTCGTGCGGAAAATTTATTTAAATAATCGTATTGTTATGTCTATAGGTATGTAAGAGTTATACTTAATCTTTTGTAAAATCGCGTCACCTGTTGTTCGACGTTTTCCGCTCTGTGAAGAACTTTTACGGCCGTCGCCATGCTGTGACAACTTTGGGCTATAAGCGCGGCTATCGGTATAAATGGCAGTAAAATCATCTGGATCAAGTATACTCGTTGACCGTCTTTTGATCCAGGGTTTATACGGAAACATCCGGTCTTTGGTTTTACCTTAAAATTAACGAGGTTCAAGTTGGTACAACGTTTGTCGGTAACGGATTGTTGGTGAAAAAAAAAAATCATCGTTTGTAAAGAAATTTACAATCATTTTTTAAGGAACTGAGATTTTGATGTATTAAACGAGTTTTGATTTTATTACGGTTTACCGAAAGTTTCGGACAGTTGAAGAATCGCGAAATAACGGCGTTTTTTTTTTTTTTTTGTTTTTTTTTCGTAATTCCATCCAATATTCAAACAGTTTTTTTTTAACGATACCTGTTTTACTCAATTTTTCTAGTTACTGTAACAAATGAAATTTTTTATTCAAATATCTGAAATCTAGGTGACAATTATGTGGCGGTGAGATAACTGCGTGGCAGCAGTATCAGGGCTAGCAATATTGTAGAACAAAAGTATAACGACAAAGAAAATGAAAGAATGGATATAATATAGATCAAGATGAAGAAATGAGAGAGAGAGAGAGAGAGAGAGAAGATCTGACCGCGAATATTGAATACATGAATTTTCAAACGCCATCAGTTGTTTTACTTGTAACGTAATTAACCGAGTGTATAATTAAAATTATTCGCTACGGAAACAGTTAGGTTCACTTACCTGACTGCTTTTTAGCTCAGTGTTTTCGTTTCCTGTTCCGCTGGAAGGCCTCCGCGATTTCGGTGATTCTTCGACGGTCATTTTGTTTCTTCTCCCTTGTCACTGGATATTGATAACAATCATTTTTTTCATACTAGATTTATTAGACCTGTCTTTAATGACGGTGAAATCGAGTTTCGATGCTCGTACCCTTCAAATTGGTTCGAAATGATTTAAAAAAACAAACATTTTGCACATCTTTTTTTCTACCCCCTCCATTCTTGTCGCACTAAAAATTTGTTGGCGGCGTCAAAAATAGAGATAGCCAAATTTTCCAAGTGGCGTTTTAAACGGTACAAATTCATCTTCGTTCAGTTTTTTTTTTTTTTTTTTTTCCCCCATCTTACCATTTCGCACTTTTGATTAAAAACTTGTAAAAATCAGTGAATTTTCCATGAGAAAAAGTAAGACTTTCTAGGGGTGGATAATTATGCAACATTTTTTAAAAATTATCTTCAACCAATTTCAGGGTTGTGACGATCGAAATTTGATTTCACTCTTCTTAAGGACAGGTATAATATTTATATACATACATACATATATATATATATATATCGATACGCGAAAATGAACGACACGTAGTTCTCGGTTAAAATTAATAATCGTATAACGCAAATTGCACCAAGTTTACTTGATTACCTTTCTTCTTGTTATTATTTTTTTTACACCTGATATTTTTACACATTCGGTCCGATAAACGAGATATATTCTTTTTTATCATGTTTTTTATTACGATTTCTTTTAATTTCTGCTCTATTATACCTGTACCTGTGTTTTATCGAACGAAAAAACTTGTGCTAAGAAGTTCCGAATTTCTATGTGGTTTTTACGTTTTGCGTACCTACAGTTTATATATATATATATAAACGCCGTAAACGATAATATTGGGAAATATTGTACTTGCATAAAAACGTAAATAAATAAATAACAATGCGCAAAATAAGCGCATGAAAATTATTTCTTACGGATTCGTAAGTAAATAAAGACAGGTCTAAACAGCGGCGATTCGTAATTTTTTATTTTATCGGGAAATATGCAATTTTGACGGTCAATTTTCGCGCATCAATTGACCCCGAAGTAATTTCATTCGTACAGTTTATAATTTGTATACAACAACAACAACAACAACAACAAAAACACCACCAACAACAACAACAACAACAACAACAAAAAAACGATCGATCCGCGCATATTCGATATTCACCTACAAACACGCGAGAATAATATTGCAATTTAATTACCGTTCCGAAAAAAAACTTTTCACATTAACAAACATGTATTAGTAATTATTAACAGTATTATCGTTTTTCACGTCGATCGTTCTTCTTCTCATTCATATTTGTCTTCGTACACGCGTTCATACGCACATATACACATATACACCTATACGTATGCGTGTTTAAACATTTAATTATTATATCTTATGCGATTATAGGATGCCGACGACGCTGCCGCTTCGAACATTCGATACGTAATATTATCCTACCTTCTCCGATTTTGAAATGATGTCGCGTAAGCTTGCTAATTGGGTCTAAGGCTATAATTGAATCTCGCTTTTATAACTTATCGCCAAATAAGTGAACGCCTGATTAATTCCAACGTATGCATACCTTTACAATCCTGATACGCGTGTATCATGTTACGTACAGTTAGTTATAACGCCAGAGTCGGTCACAGCTTTAGACCCCTGTTAGCAAGTTTGCACGACACATTTTCAATATCCTAGAAGGTACGGATAATGTTAAAATACCGAAAGCAAGCGGCGGCAGCTCATCCGTACTTCCGATAATCGTCGGATTCCCTTTCAATATTCACATAAACTATATCACCATATACGCATGCGTATATATATATATATATATATATATATATATATATATTTTTTTTTTTTTTCACCGTATCGATATTATTATTGTTGTTGCCGTTGTCGTTATCATTATCATACAACGCATATCACGCAGCTCGGCACTTGACGAGAGAAAACGGATTTCTTTTTTTTTTTTTATTTTTTTTTTATTTTATGTTTTCCAATTTTACGAAGATTGAGGATGGAAAATTGTTTTTTTTTCTAAATCGTTTCATTTTATTACTGTTTCTTATAAAACCACAAAAAAAAAATAACAAAAACGATCGTGTCAATCACTGAGAGAAATTTCATTTGTTACGGTGACTGGAAGAGTTCAGTAAAACGGGTATCGTTGAAGAAAACTGTTTGAATATCGGATGGAAGGACCGAAGCGGTGACCGGAAGTAAAAATTTCTCGCGGTGATTTGTTGTTGTTGTTGTTTGTTTGTTTGTTTTTTTTTTTTTTTTTTTTGTCAGTGTTTCGTTTTTCGTCGTATTTTTTTTTTTCTCTCTCATTCGAACGAAGAGTCGTCGATGTATTATTTTTCTTTCCTTCCTTCTAATTACCTTTCGAAAACACGCTCCGTATCGATATTTTTTTGTTTTTTTTTTTTCTCTCTTATTCGTTTTACTTTTTTCGCAATTACGTTTTTGCGAACAACGCGCGCGTTATCGTTTCACACTCGTGAAGTTTATCGCAGCAAGGTTTGAATGACGGCGTGAAAAAGAAGAGGTTGAAATTTTACAACACGTCGATGTCGGACGAGTGGGAGAAAAATTTTTGCAAAAGCTTGGATAGTTTTTCAAATACCGTCGACGCGTCCGTCGTTTACGGAGTCAGAGATTGTGACAAAGTCCTTACGAACAATGGTATAATTGCCGGAGGGGGGGGGGGGGGGGGGGGGGGGGGGGGAGAAAATTGTTGCATCAGGGCGCTCGCGCAAAACCTTATCCTATCATCCCTCGGGAATCCCCGCCTCACGTAACCCTCTCCTCACAAGGTTACGGAGGTATGCCTCTCTCCCCCTCTCTCTCTCTCTCTCTCTCTCTCTCTCTCTCTCTCTCTTCATCTACCTATCGCGATTAAATTATGTCACGTTCATACGTACACCTATAATGTAATCTTTTATGTGCATCGCCTTCTTTTCAATACATACTTGTCGGGGGAAAAAAAAAACAAAAAAAAAAAAATAAAAAATCAAAAAAAGGAACAAATCTGTTCGATCAATTTATGTTCCGTAACGGGTTGATGTTGTTATTATATATATATATATTTTTTTTTTTTCTTCATTCGAAGGTCAAATTTTTTCTCTACACGTTGTTACAGTATAAATACAATTAGGAAATAAAAATTGAATATTAATCGTTATCTTAATTTTCAATCTGACAAAAAAAAAAAAAACCCGAAGAGAAATATTGTTTGTAAATATAGTTCGTAAATATAGTTAAATATATATATATATATATATATATGTATATAATTTACAGTTTAACGAAGGGAAATTACCTCTCTGTATCAATGTAAACTTTTATACGCGCAGCGGTAATTTGAATGTCCTGAAATTGGTATCGTGTCGAATTTAATAGGACAAGCGTCCTCGAGGTTTTCCTCCTTCGTATATTCTTACACACGACCGTGATGCATTATTTTCTACTTTTTTTTTTTTTTCATTCGTACATTTACCGCGGTGATTTCATGTTTGTCGTTTTTTTTTTTTTGTTCTGTTTCTGGTTTCTTTTTGCATAATTAACCGATACCTGATTTTCCGTATCGATCCGCGATCATCTCGACAGACGGATAATTGGATGAGATTGTCGCTTTTAAATAAATTCCGACCTCGGATACTGAGAGAAATTTTTAGTTCCTTAACTGTTATCATTTTTTTTTTTTTTTCCAACAAAATCGAGAAATATAGTTCTAGGTATAAAATGAAAATTAGTTTTCTAGCCGTTGGTATTCTTTCTCGTTACGTTTTTTTTTTTTTTTTTTTTTAACGACACCCGTTTTAATCAATTTTTCTAGTCACTGTAAGAAATGAAATTATTCTCAGTGTAGTAAAGCTTGTTTTTCCAAAAGTTGGACCTTACTCGGGTAGTAAATTGAGGGGTGAAGTTGTGGCGTCGCGACGTCTGCAGTCGTCCCGTTCTAAATCCACCTTTTAAAATTGTTTACGTCCAAAGGACCAGTTCGCTGCTGTCTACAATACTTTTTATACATAGGTATAGTTACAAAAAACACACACACACACACGCACACATACATATGTATGTATATATATATATATATACTAACAGGATTCGTAAGTACTTTTGTTTTTCAAACTAAAGGAAGAATCGATTCTTATACGCGTAGTTTAGGAATACATACGTATAAAGATTTCTCCCGGCTTGGGTTGTTTCTTATTTTGGTCGTGTCGTCATTTCTCCGCGTTCATCCACCCCTCAAAAGTAACAAACATATGTAGGCAAAAAAAAAAAAAAAAGAAAAAAACATCTGGCTAAATCCCCAAAGACGCCCCCGCAAAGCAGTCGAATTTTCGTATGAAAAAGTGTATGCGTTCGAAATTTTTTTTCTTAAAAAAGATTGTTTGTCACGTTGTAAACTTTGTATCGTAAAAAAAAAAAAAAAAAAAAAAATGGAAACAATCTTTGCCCGGCAAAAAATATGCTTCGTATAACGTTGCGCAAATCTAACCATTCAATTTCCATCTCTTTCTTCGTTTTTCGCTAATAACATGATGAGTGTTGGATTTTTTTTTTTTTTTGCATACAAATTGTTAAAAAAGAACTTTTTTATTGGAGCACAAAAGAGGAAACATTTTTTATGGTACACGGTTTTAAAATAATTCTAGTATTAGATTTCTTTAAAAAAAAAAATGTCAAATGCACGCATTTTTCCGTAACGTAAAATAAGTTAGTTAACATCGAGTTACGACGTTAATATCGGGTTAAAAGGTTTTTTTTTTTTTTTTTTTCTGTTTCTTATCTTCAAATTCAGAAACAAATGAGGGGGGGTTGCACGATTGAAATTCGAACATTGGGCAAATAACAACCACCCCGATATAGGTACATACATACATACATATATATATATATATATGTATATATACACATGTATATGCATACGCATAGGCGTAGGGACAAATTTTTTTTTTTTTTATCATCCGTTCAACGCTTACCTATAAAATAACCGATGTGTGCAAGAATACGTGTTGTATAACTTGGATTACAAAAAAAGATGCGAGGGATGAAAGGCCACGTAACGCGATAACCCCCCACCCACCCCTCCGTGAAGAAGCTTTACTTAACGAGGAGGAGAAAAGGCAGCCGGGCAGCGGGGAAGGTATATACATGTACACGTATGTATACATATGTTTATATATCGTGTGTATTTTATACACAAGGTGTACATCCTGTAAGGATATATGTATAAATTGGGATACGCAAGAGCGCCTAGCCGGGGGATGAAAATGAGATCGAACTTGACCGACTTGGCTGTGATCGTCCTCGATTCTCCCGTTATCGTTGTTGTTATTGTTTTTTTATTTGTTATTGTTGTTACAGGAACTTGACGACACGTATAACGAGTATTGCGAAACTATATCGTGTACAATAATAATAATAATAATAATAATAATAATTATTGTTTAGTACGACGGCAGCAGCGTGAGGACGATTTAGTTTGATTATCGTAAAAATCCATGTAACCGCGGTTGTTTGTTCAACCAGTTATTTTTTATTTCTGTTTTTTTCGCACGCGTTGTTTTACTTTTTTCATCTTTTACGTTCCGATGTGTTTTCTCGTGCGGATGCATTCACCGGATTTAGATTAATTTTGAATATTCATTGGTGCGATGGATTTGACGGAGAAATATTTCATTTGTTAACAGTGACTGGAAAAATTGAGTGAAACGGGTATCGTTAAAAAAAAAAAAGTGTTTGAATGTTGTTGGAATTAGGAAAAACGAGATGAGCGTAACAATTTTGCGTTATCGTTGATCCTTTTTTTTTTGGTCGTTGCAACGCAAAATCAGTTCGTGAGGTTTACTCCACTTTTTAAAGTTGAACAAGGCTTTAACGTCAATTTATTCTTGCACGAGCGTTAAATTTTCGCAACGGTTGCAAGAAAATATGGCAACGGCGATCGTAATGAGATAGAATAGCAACGGATAATAGAGCTTCCGGTAACAGGTGGAAAACTGATTTTCATTCTCTGTCTGGAAGTATATTTTGTCGATTGTGGTAAAAAATGAAAACAGTTAAGGAACGAGCCATAACCGGAACTAAAAATTTCTTTCGCAAGTGTATTATACGCACGTATTATATTACGCAGCTTTAAATACTGCGTTTCAATTCCAGTGACGGAGAGGGGGGGGGGATTGCAATTGTGTAAAAACACGAGATTATCGGAGCATTATTACGTTTGAATTTTTTAATTGAAATTTTATCCGCGTATATTCGTTAGATTAATAATATCGATTGCGTAAACAATATGTTATACCTCAAGTTTACGTTTCTTGTATTTTCAACGGATACAAGTCTCGTGAATCGTAAAGATTTTCATGAGTTATTTCAAGGCGATTATTTTACGGTAAACCTGATCCTCTCTCTTGTTGAAATAATTAGAAATCATCGTTACATTAATGTATCATTACGGTTCGACGATTTGTGTAGAATAATGTTCTTCATTATTTCCGTTCATATTCATTCTTGATTTTCGTACCTGTTGAAAATTCGTTACGAAATTATGAAAGGGAAAAGCAAAAAATCGCGAGTGTATCTTGGAACCAGGGAGGCGATGAAAAAAGAAGAAAAAAAATAAATAAATAATCAGCTATCAAATCGGAGATGCGGTATGACGTGTTGTGATAGATTTTTGACAAGTATGAAAATAGAAAAACGATCGGAAGAAAAAAAAAATCAGAAAAAAGTCCCACCTTGAGTCTCGCGTGAAAATGTTTAATTTCGAGAAACAAATCATTTTGTTCATTTTTTTTTTTTTTTTTTTCTCGTTCTCTCGTTGCGTAAAAGTCAATTCGGACGGTTTCGAGAGGGGTTTAAAAAATCACGAGTGATTGATGATGAATTTGAAAAAAATGTCAAAAGCTTTTCAGGGGTCTTGTTAATGCGAAAAAAAAATAAAAAATAAAAAATCGTTGGCGAACGGAAATGAAAAATTTCATTCGGGTAAACCGTTTACCGAGTCGGCGTGAAAAGCCACGTACTTGATGTACGCCTAACTTATTTGTCACGACTCGTTGTTGACCGAATAATTTTCATCCTATCGTTAGAAAAATAATACAAATTCCGTGGATAATATGACTAATCCAGCTATACGCGCGAGTCAAAGAGTCGGAGAAGTAAGCAGCCGCCGCTGATTCTTCCCGAGTATAAATAGTTATAGTGTTTAATGTACGGTAATTGCCAATTGAGAAATACGCTTACCATTTGTTTCAATTCCTCCGTCTTCGTTTAGTTGATCATTGCTTGGATACGCGTTCCTTTCTCATCTTATTTTTATACGTTGCCTTTGTTTTTTTTTTTTTTTAATCGAGAAACCAAAAAAAGAAAAAGAAAAAGAATAATATACGTATATTATAATTATTTATTTACGCAAAGTTTGTATTTGTTACCGATGGGGTTTTTTTTTTTTTTTTTTTTTTTTTCTGTTCTTTTTACGAATTTACGGTTATTTCACTACGCGACACAAATTATTATTACATATTTCATTCGATATTGCATTAAACTGTATGCGTGACTAATAATTCTATTAATACCGGGATTTTTTATTTCACACATGTAACTGCATGTATTGTTATCTATTCCGAATTTGACGTATAATACGTACGTGTATTTGATTATAAATCAACGTCTGTATACTTCATGTATATATGGCACATGTATGTATGTAATAATATTAGAAAATTGTTACATTATGTTATAGTACGCGATGCGTGTTGACCGCGCGGTAAAGTAAAGATTGTAGATATAGTAATTATATGCTATATACCGTGTGGTGAGACGTTGTTGTTAAGTGACTTGAACGATACAAAATGGCTGAAAGACGACGCGTCTAATAAGAAATTTCAGTGCCGACAATATCAGTATAAATACCGCTGGTTTCGCTAATTGCGTGACGTTTGTTTTCTTTTTTTAAAGCTTTTTTCAAGATTTATTTTTCTAAGCGTAAACTCAACAGATGCGGTATAATAATATCGGTAATAATTAATATAAATAATGATATAAATAATAATAATAATAATAACAACAATAGTTTCGCAATAGTAGTAACAACGTTAATAATAATAATAATAATAATCCATTATATTAACGTCCATGATATATCATACAAACAACAGGAATTAACAGGAACTTGGACTATTGATAAACGCAAATCATTGATTCCGCAACGTTTCGACCATTTTATTTGGCCTTTGAAACGTTGCGGAATCAATGATTTGCGTTTATCAATAGTCCAAGTTCCTGTTAATTCCTGTTGTTTGAATAATAATAATAATTACTATCAAAGTGCGACGATGAGATAAAACAATTGAAATACGTATATCCGTGTATATATTTAATTTTTTATCACTCGGTGGTTAGGTAAGTTAAAAATAATCTTTCAATCAGCGAGATTGGTGAAATTTAAAAAAAATTATATATGTTGTAAGTTACACGTATGTAATTGCGACGATGATAATAATAACAACAATCTAAAATACATCCTTATCGCATAATACGTATGTATATATATATATATATATATATTTTCAATTTACGAATGACTAGTATTTTACGCGCACAAATTGATCTTGTATCAATAATATTGTACATTTCATATTAAATATTTATAATATATGTATAACGGTGGATTGAAGTTTTTTTTTTTTTTTTCGTCGCAGTATATGTACTACTACCTTAGAAACTTATTTGTTTATTTTTAATCATACGATGGTGGGGAAATTTTCGAAACGATTTCAACAACGCAAGAAAAAAAGAAAAGAACGGTAAAAAAACATTGCGATACATTATTGATAAAAATTTGCAATAATTCATTTATACAGCTGTTGAGATATTTAGAATGTATTAAAGTGATCTAACAAGTTTATATTTATAATATCATGTAAATGACTCAGAGACGACAGATATTACAGAATAGAAAAAGTTGTGGCATGGAAAAAATTCTTTACGATCCAGTGTGACGGGTTTTAATGAAGAAAATTTAATTTATTATTCCACAATATTTTCTTCGTAGAGAATTGTATTAATTATATACTATGAATGTCTCACCCTGCCATACGCTGATAATAATTATAAAATTTAAATGAAATTATAAATAATTTTTTGTTGTCGTCGGTGGTAATTCAAACTATGTAGATAACGTAATTAATCCACTCTTTGACTAATTATTCCTCATTGTTGGACTCTTCGATTAATTTGCTTCGAGCTTTCAATCACGCCGGCAATTGGTTAGTGAAGTTGGCACCTTGGAGTTGATTAAAATTAAAAATTATTGTTGCAACCTTTTTTAACTTGTAAAAGATACGTTGGAAGGGGGGGGGGGGGTACAGTTTGGACGGTTTGAAATCATACCTATTTTTAGGAGTTTTTATTTTTCAGAAGATGACAACACTCGGAACAATTTGAGTTTGAGCGCTTTACTGTTTATAGTTCTAAGAATATTTTAGAATTTTTTCATTGAAATTAACAACGAAATGGCGGAATGGCGCATATAATTATCGAACGATAACGTTTTCAATCCGGTGGCGCAAATACCTCGGTCAATTTTCGTCCGATCGACTTGAAATATTTACACAATCTTTAAAACTTGTTTATCGATTAAAACTTAAATCGCTTCAAGTGTTTTCATTTTCTTAAAAAGAAACAAAAAACTCCCACAAACAGGCATGATTTTAGACCGTTCAAGCTGTATCACCTCCCACCCTTAAGCGAATACCCAAAAAAAATTAAAGTCAAAATATTAAATTGCTTCGTTACTGCATGCAATTTTCAATTGGGATCTTCAACGACCCCGAGGTGCCACCTGAAGGTTAACGCGACGGAGACGTTGATCTTATATCGAGGTCGATTCCTCCTCGGTATCTGTGCCGTCGCTGCAGTCGAGTCCGTACAATCTGCAAATTTCTGTTTCTATCCAGCCGGACTTGAATGCCGACGCGTCGATCCGCACCTTACGAGTATCGTTCCGTCCCTTGTCCGCTTTCCGTTTGACTACCGTATCCTCAAATGTTGGTTGAAAGTTGACGCACTCCACCGTTAATTTCTCCGAGTCGACCGAGTCCACCGAGTCTTGATTCGAGGTTTGCCAGGCCTTAATTTTGCTCGTTCGACTCTGTCTTCTTGGCATCTCTGGTGTCGACTCATTGTCAGTTTCCGGTTCTCGGAGGTACTTTCTCATCCATTTTGGAGTCTCGCATCCGTAAATCGTTGGTTTGCTCATGCTCTTCGGGCTTGTCAGTATCATCGGTACCTCGCTCTCTATCACGGTTGTTATCACCTGTTCATTCCTGTCGAAGTTACTCTCGAGAAACTTCTTCCTCGGTACAATCGACATGATTGCCTTCTCTTTTACTTTCCCACTGCAAGCCGAGTCTTCGGTCGTTGTTTCGTAGGTGTAGGAATAGTGCCGCTGAACGTTGTTATTCGATGGTGGTGGTGGTGGTTCGTGGCCCTTGGATATCTGGTCATTCGCCTCGACCGCATCCCTGTACGTTTCCGTCTTTAGCTTGTTACTGTCCACGGTGCATATCATTCGCTGTAGACCGTTTCTGACCCTTTTCGTTGACTTTTTTATCGACGGAATCAGACAATGTCGGGGGTTTTCAGTCAGGCTGTGCCTCTGCTTGGCAGGAGGATCCAACAAGCGGCGTAAACTCGACGTGCTTATGTCCGGGACCGACATTCGCTGGTTAGAATTGTTCGCCGTCGGTGCAGGTAACGACGAGATTATCGGCAGTTGGGGGTCGAAGACTCCCTCGACACTGGGCAGCAACGGTGTCGTGCTGGTTATAAGAACGGACTCGAGACCATCGGCCGCGTTCTTTCCCTCGGCGATTTGGTGCTGATCCATCTTGCCCGTAAGGTTCTCGGATATCGGCGAACTCGCTATCGGCAAAAGCCTCGAACGCCGTCTCGGCTCGTTAAGAGAACTGTCCAGGCTGTATCTCTGCTTCGGGGTACCGGCCATCAGCTTCAAGTCGTTCGACGTTTCCAGTTCCGGTATCGAGAATCTGTCTCTGTTGAACTTGGACAGGTCGATAGAGGGCTGCGATTCCCTGAGTAGCCGTGATCTTGGCGTTCCGAAGTCCATTTGGTACAGCCTGTCTCTCTGACTGGCGACCTTCGGCGGTGGGAAGAACCGCTTGTGCTTTATCGGCGAGTTCAGTATCGCCTGAAGGTCTCGTCCCGAGCTCAGACACGGCTGCGACAGTCTCTGATGGCCTCGACCCGGGTAGTAATCCCCGGGGACCAGCGTTGGCTGTGAAAGTCGTTCCCTTTTGTGAGGAGGATCGCGGCGTAGGACGTGAGTCGCGTCGTGGGATCCTCGACGCAGTTCAAATTCCCGGTCCTGAAGACCGGCCGAGTTAACGTTCGGCGCTGACAATCTCTCCTCGTCTATTCTAAGGTTCATGTAATTCTCACCCGACGCTCTAAGGCTCGGATACGAGAGACGACCCCGGCTTATCGTACCGACGAAATTTATCCCCGACAAACTCGAGTTCAGTGTAGGCTGTGACATCCTTGTTCTTCTGTCCGGTGACGCCGAGGATGCCCTTTGAACCTCGTTGTAGCAGACCGATAACGTCGGCAAATTTGGTTGCGAATATCGGCTACGTTGGCCTGGTGGTGTGAATACCGAACTCGGCGCTGTTGAACGCGTCGCGTCGCTCGGCATCGAGTCCTGCGATTCTATGCTCGATTGGGATTGAGGGTAACGGACGGGACCTATGTGCAGATTCGGCTGCGACAGTCGCGTCCTTTTCGTTCCCGGACATTTCAAGTGGTCTATCAGGTTTGGCTGGGAGAGACGTATGCATGGGTTGGGACGCAAAGGACCCGGCTTGTTCAGGTACCACAGGTCTCGGCGGGAGTATGGCTCGCATCAGAGTGTGTCTTCCTCTCGTAGACGTCGCATGAAAACTGGTCTCACATCCTCGAAGAATGACGGCAGGTCCAGCTCGGCCGCTCTCGCTATTCCGCCGTCCTTGCACTCTAGCCAGTAAGTGTCCATTAGACCCTTTCCCTGCAACATCGGGACCAAACAGTTTTTTATGGAACGTGTTACACGTACTACGGAAAGCAGAGTGTCGTGTCCTATATCAAAGATTGTCATGGACATGACCTATACGCGTATACTTCGTGCTCAATTTTGGATACAGTTTTATGCTCTTCACAGTATCTTCTTAATCTTCAAGCTTTAGACGCAAGGCACAATTGAGCAATCGTTAACTGTGTACAGTACAATTGCGAGGTCGGACATCATTCGCACGAATACCTAGATAGTGTGCGGAATTTTGTATTTTTCTAACCTTAACGTCGACCAGACCTCGATGCTCGATTCTGAAACCGCCAACGGCGTCCAGTGCCTTTTTCATTTCGAGACTGATGTGGATGCGTAGAGCTGAAAGTAAACGACGAGGTATCGATTAACGCGGTGTTTAAGTCGATCTTGGCAAATCAATTGGTATTAATTTACTGGCTCTCTTGTCTCGTCAATCTTTGTGTTACCTTCACCGGTAGATTCCATGCGACTTGCGGTGTTCACGGTGTCTCCGAAGAGGCAATAACGCGGCATCTTAGTTCCAACTATTCCGGCTACGACTGGTCCGGTGTGGACTCCGCTTCGTATTTGGAGACGTTCGCCGGGTCTTCGGGGCACTTGGAAGACCGTCGATGCGGCTAACAGGTCCAAAGCCATCGTCGCGATTTCAGAGACGTGCTTGTCACCTGCGAGACAGGAGTAGTAATACAAGGGGGGTTGTGCGTGCAGATCCCAACACCTTCATCTCACTGACATTTTTAGCCGCTTCACAGCTCAGACGCAAACCCTTTTTCCCGGTCGTGGGTAATCCTCACTCTGGTCGGCTTTATCGATCGTCGGTAAAAAAAGGGTTTGTGTCTGAGCTGTGAAGCGGCTAAAAATGTCGGTAAAATGTCGGTATTGGAATCTGCACGCAGAACCCTTCTTGTATCACTACTGACAGGTGTGAAAAATACAAATTTGAGGGCGTGATCTAGAACAGCTGTACGACGAAGAAACGTGCAGGACGTTGAGCTTGGAGCAGTTTCATCGACAAGTTGATGCAAGATGATTAGAAAATTTGAAAAATTGTACCGCAGAGACATTATTGCAGGTTTAAAAATTGATATTTCTTTTTTATTATTCATCTCCGTTCACGATACGTCTCAGATTTGATGCGACCAGATCTTTGATGCGCGTTGATTCGATTTTTCAATGTTAATAATCCTGGTGTTTATGGCTGATGGGGTGGATAGTCGGAATGCAGGGGAGTTTTCGTACATTTACCATTTTTCACTGGAAGTCCGGAGGCCACCATGTACGAGTCACCGATCGTTTCGACCTTGTAGACGTCGTAGCATTCGATCCTCGCGTCGAAGAGCTTGTAGATTGAATTCAAAAATGTAACTACCTGCGAGAATTAACGTTCTTTTAAACTCCCGAACTCTTATAGAAGAATGAAACATCGTCTTTCGCTTCACAGGCCAATCTTTTCTGTCCCTTTTTTTTTTCCACAATCAAATTTTTGCCATTCTTTTTCACAGTGTATTATTACGTGTAAAATTTTTTCAACCCTTATACCTCGAGCGGCGTGGTTTCAGCTGCTATTTCTGTGAATCCAACGATGTCACTGAAGTAAACTGTCACAGCCTCGTAATATTCGGCGGGAACCTGTGAAGGGTGAAAAAAAATTGAGGCCGATTTACTGTAGAGATTATCGTCGGGGGAAAGAAATTGGTATTGAAAGGGATGAAAAATAAATAAATAAATGAATAAAAAACAATGCGAGGGCTTAGCACCCTCCGAATTGTAATGGCTTTGTAACCTGTTGCGTCTGCTTCAACTGCTGAGCAACACTCGGGGGTAGCATTTGAAATAGGAGTGTGTCGCTCTTTCTCTTTTCCCTCTTCAATTCTCGTGCCTTCTGGGCTAAATTGGCCGCGTACATCTGTAACACGGCAATAAAAATTAGATACGAGTTTCGACTCGTTTAAGGAGTAACGCCGCTTTAACTAACGGCCGAAAAAAAGGCCGGACTTTGACGATTTATTTTGGGAGTACAGAAAAAGGATTAGGATTTATTTTCAGAGGGTTCGTTTAACACGTATTGAACTGTAGAAAAGAAAAAAAAAAATGAAAAATTTATCATTGTTTTGAATGCAAAATGGCGGTGACAGATCCCATCTATGACATCGCCTTTTTTTAAAACTCCTTCACGGGAGGACGGATTTCTCGTTAAATATAAGACCTGGATCGAAAATATAGAAAAATTTGGCAGAAATGGTGCACTTTGGAAAAAATGAAACGATTTTTGGCCAAAAAAAAAAAAAATTTCACGTTAAAAAATAAAAAAAAAACGGCTACGTAATACGACAGAGAATGTAATTGTAAAGCTACTGTCAAAATTTCAAATCGATTCATGCAATGGCGTTCAAGTAATCTGTTTAAATATTGTTTAAACAAAAAAAAAAAAAACGAATTTCCCAAAATCCTAGAGAAGAGTTACCCCTTAAATTGAAGCATTCGAGTTTTCATTATATCTTCATTAATTTCACACTGGATTAAGGAGGTAATGTTTTTTTTTTTTTTTTTGTTTTCTTCTTTTTGTCAGATTATTTCAATGTCATGAATTTTAAGGGATACGAAATCGAAGGTTCGATTTCAATTCGTGTCACATGCATACGCCGTTTACCCTGTATTGGATTCGTTTATAACATACAGAATGAAAATAATTGTTCACCCCTATATACCACATATGGAACAACAGAAAAATAATATCGATTATTATGTTTGTCATATATATGTATGGTATATGGATATGTATGTACAATGTACATACGACCTCACAGCTGGTGGATGGTTCGAGATTAAAACACACCGGGTGTTCGTGTTGTAAATAATCATGGCGGTTATCGATAAATTTTCAAATTTCTAATTTTACATTATTATCGTTGTGGTGTTTTTTTTTTTTTTTTTTTCGATTTCTGCCAAGTTCCAATAACGACGATCATCGATCACTCTAATGTGACAATTATACGATTTGCAAACAATCATTCATTCAACCGACCGGTATTATAAATCGATGGATGGATGTATGAGAGGATTGCGTTCTTTACAGTGTTACATATATACATGTATATATATATGAGTTGACTCGCTCCACCCGGTACTTTTAAAAGGCCTCCTCGATTTTATGAGGTTCAATTGCCTTCTTGAGTTCTATAATATACAGGTATATTAATACCAGGGACGAAAATTGACTTATAGACGTTATGCGAGGTCGACACTTCTCGGTCTAGGGGATGAATGGGGGTTGAACCTGCGTTTCTACGCCGTAGTTAAAACTTGGTGGAAATTTCCGTTCACGTCGCGTTGTCTATTAATATTGATTGAACATTTCAAACGATGGTAAATTGACGAGCTGAAGAAAATAAAAATTTGATATTACGGTGATTCATTGATATCAGGGGATCCAATTTAAGATAATTTCAGTCATCCTCTTAGGAATGGGTAATGTTATTTTGAAAATTTGAATGTAAACGATGTAGATGGGATAGGTGTTCGGAATTACCGTTTCATCAATCTTTATTAAAACGCAGTATTGAATTTAACTCACCTGAATTGTAGCGACGGCGTTTCGAACGAGTATTATTATAATTGGTGAAATGACGAGAACCAGAACTACGATCGCGATACCGGCGACTTCCTTGTTACTCGCGTCCTGAAGATTTGAGTTCACGTAATCCCTGCAGGAAGAGAGAGAGGGAGAGAGAAAAACGTATATATAATAATCTGCAAGCGAAGGCAGCGAGAGAAAAAAAGAGTAAGAGAAAGAGAGAGAGAAGGAGAGAGGAATAAGGAAATAAAAATAAGTCACAAGATAATCACAATCACTGTACTTAATAGTAGCACGAGAGTTAATTCGAAAACCGTTCATGTATAAAACACGTTATAAGGCTATAAATATACGCTTTTAAATAAATACTCTCTGTCTTATACGTTACAACAGCGTTGAGTTTTCCAATCATTGCAAAACGCACGGGTATAATTATTTACATAAAATTTGCGTAATTTTTTCACGCGTGTGTGTATAATGTAGCTAGAATAAATTCACAAAAGTAATGAAAATTCTCTGGTTATTGCGCAATATCGCGAGCAATGACAATAATTCATTTTGCTTTTACAACGGAATTCATCGTCGATTACGTAAGACCGTTTAGAGCTAAGGGTGAAAATTGCATGCAAATATTCAGTATAATGCAGTATCCATTCAACTCGACGCCGTATAAAAGTTGAATTGAATCTCACTCGGCGCGTTTATCGTTGTTCAAATTTTGCCGCACGTTAGATAGATAGGTGGAGAGATGGACAGATAAACGGATAGACGGATGGATAGATAGGCAGATAAATAGATAGACGGACAGATGGATTGTTTGTGTAGCCTGTAGAAATATCGGACGAGTCGCAGAAAGATGGTATAAAGTGGTGACAAGAAATAAAATACAGTAAAATGTAAATGTAAATGTGTACGAAGGTGAGAAGAAAATTTAGAATGAAACAGAAACGAGTAATGCTATGTGGACAAAGGGTGAGATAATAATGATAGATACAAGTAAAATTTCTTCGAACATTTGTGTGTGAATATATGGTATAGACATCGGTGAGTAACGAAGTAAAAATGACAAGAGGAAAGAACGATGATAGAATAACGCTCGTTGTCGTAAAGTCGAACGATCTGGATAGAGAGTTAATGCAATAAGTAAAAATAGAGAAAACGGTGAGTATTACTGACAAAAATACTCTTAGCATGGACGAGTATGAAAACAGACAGAGGCGGAGAGAGAAAGAGAGAAGAGAATAACGTAACAATATAATATATCACCCACCTAATCATGCGACGCAGTTCGCGTTGTAATTTTCTAAGTTCATCTACGTAAGTGGCCATGGAGTCGAAATAGGCTATGGCGTCATCGACGCTCGGCTGACGTTTTCGATTTTCCAAAATGTCATCCCTCCTGAGAAGAGGGGAGGAGAATTAAGGATACGAAAAAAAAAAAAAAATTAAAATTTCAAAAACGAGACGAGAGAAATTAATTTCGTCAAAAAAAAAAAAGAGAAAAACAAATTTTATTATTATAATAATTGAATATTTTTTTATCAGTACTCGATGCACGGAATCAAAATTCATTCGTCGGATTATTATAACCCGATGAAAAGATATTGCAATTTTTTATTTTATCCTCGACCCGTGTAATCAAAGAAACAATTACCTAGACTTAATTTTTCCGTAATCAGGCATCGTGAGCGTCAGGTGATCGTAAAATTTCTTCAACGACGGTACGTAGGTTAGCGATCCGTTTAAAAGATCTCTTCCCAACGCCTCGTGGCGTACGTAACTTACGTAGCTGTCGCCGGTCAGTATTCCTCGTCCAAAGTAATTTATTCCGTATACCGAAGCGATTCCCAGACTCTCGATGCTTCGAAGAAGATTCTTGAAAGATATCAGATACCTAAGGATGAAGAAGAGAAAGAAAAACAAAAACAAAAGAAAAAAACAACGAGTCATATTAAAATACAAGTTACGTTACAAGCCTGGAAGAATCAGAGATTTGAATCGTTGCGTTAAAAGTCTGTATGAAATTGGATGGCAAAAAAAAAAAAAAAATCCAAAAACTGACATTCTTTTCCCATTCATTTTTAAATCCTATTATTATTATTATTATGTACGATTTATACCTCCAAACTCCGCTGTTGTCGGTCTCTTTTATCTGGTTAGTCAGGTGATCTAGCATAGCCGCGTTTACACTCGTGTACCAGGCCATAACTTCGGATATGCTGCTCTCTTCGGAGCTGATTTTTTCCCTAAAAGTGAAATTTCAGTTTTTTTTTTTTTTTAACCCCCTGAAGCGTACATTTTTCGTTGCAGTCAACTGGGTTGGTTCAAACCAAATTGAAACTGGGTATACATGGTTTATAAGTTCTCGAGGTCACTGATTTCAAAAATTGGGTCGGTTCTGAGAAGTTTTGAAAATTTAAAACGGTGGGTCTAATGCCATCGGATAGGTCCAATTTTTACATTTTTAGTCCACCATATTGGATCCGCCGTCTTGAATTTTGAAATTTTGACGTTGGATTCGTCTTCAGTGACTCCCAAAATCTCCGAGCAGCAAATATCAAGCGAATCGCATTCATTTTTATATTCACAGTCCGTCGTATCGGATCCGCTATTTTCGAATTTACAAATCTCAACATCGGATTCGTTTTCAGCGACCCGCAAAATCCAAGATTACCGAGTTCCACTTCCCAAGACCAGTAATTTTCGACACCTTATTTATTTACAACGTTCACTATATTCGCGGAATCATCGTAATCCCTCTGAAAACATCGACATTGACATCATAGAAGTCGAATTACGCGCAAAATTGTGTATAAATCTTGAATAACCGATTGACAAAAAGGTCTCTTCTCATACACACGAGACGCTGTGCCGCAAAGGGTCGAAGTTGGCAGTCAGTCAGACTCGAAACCGTCTCAATCGAAATGTCCGGAACACCCTTCGCGGTGTTGCGTGTTTAATCGAAGTATCGAGCATCGGGGGGGTGGTTGACGGTACCTACTTAGGTCTAAAAATACAAAATGCGGTTGCGTTCCAGATGGTCACCAGTGCGGTAACGTGTCACTCGCAACCTCGGTATAACCAGCCCCTCCATCTCTCTCCCAGCATCACGCCAAGCTCTCTTTGAGGGTATTTATTAGGTCAATGGTTGCGCGATCCTAACCAACTACCCAACCTACCCACCTACGTCGAACACTGTTTATAACCTTGCACGTGTTCCACACGGTTTAATGGAAACGTACGCGTCAACCAACCACCACTGTATCGGGATAGTCGATGGATTATCGTCTTGTTGGATCCATCGATGAGAACGAGCATCGGCCCCTCTTACAATTCACCAGAAATTACCAACTCGTTCCACCTACAAGGTTGACGAGTTCAACAAGTAGAAGGACCGAGTACCTCCCCTAATCCCTTTCGTACGCTCCATTTATCCCCCCTCACCACGGGGTTCTACGCGACTATGACCCCGTTATTTCAATTTTTTTTTTTTTTTTTTTCCCTCTGTTTTCCCTCTTTTTTTTCCGTTACTTTTTCCACCCTCTTTTACGTTCATCCTCTTGTACCCATTACGCGATAAATTTTGGGGTAATACGGTTCGGTGTTTTCTTCATAGTACTCACTTTAACTTTTGTGAATATATATAGGTGAATAATTGAGGGGCTGGTAAGTCGCAAGTGTCGTACGTTAGTTAGGTTTGACATAATTTTTTCAAGACTAATCTAATAGCGTTTGAGGTTTACTTGTAAGATGTCTTGACAATTATTGTTGAAAAATTAATATTTTGGTTAATAAAAAACAAAAAAAAAAAAAAAATTGAGCGAAACAAAAATCAAAAATTTCTTTTTTCTTATTACGTGTCGTTTTAATGGAATGTGGAAAAAATAAAGTAGCCACATCTAAATATCAGTGTTAAGAGTTCATAACTGGTTTAGATACGACGTTCGAGATGATTAGACGAAATTTGATTGCGCGTTTGGAAAAAAGATGATTGAGAATTATTTTTTTTTGTTCTTCCTTTTTCTCCGGCATACCCTAAAATCTATAATATGGAAAATATTGCATTATGCGCTTGCAACATTTATGTCAATATCCGATGATACCGAATGCACGCGCAAGAAACGTATACATACATGTAATATATTACGAAGTATAGAACGTCGTGAAATACTGTATATATGTATAACGTGTATGTATACGTGTACCTTTATGTGTATATGTTACACATGTGACAGATAGCCTTTACACGCGCGTATAATATCGGCAAACAACAACGTCTTTGTAGGTTACGGATACGTTTGTTTCGGTGTTTAGCAAGAGCTCTGGTGGCTACATTTATGTTCAGTCGGGAATGTAAGTGTATTAGCTAATGCATCGCCAGGGCGTGACTACGTTATACTTCTATAAGTCATGGGGGTTATTTCTCGCCGGCAGTTGTTACGCATAACGTATCTATTATGAACACGCGACAGGGTGTATCGGATGTGAAATGAAGACAGAGAAAGAGAGAGAGAAAGAGAAAAAAACAAATTCACAATACCCGATTTTCCAACGTGGCGTTCTCTAAAAAATTTGTTTAGGTTAAAACAAAGAAAAAAAAAAAAAAACAAAAGATTCTATGTTACGTGGAAGATTTTTCTCTTTTGATTGATCAGTTTTTTTTTTTTTTTTTTTTTTTTTTTTTTTTTTTACTTGCATTTTTTTCAATTTGCGTAGAATGATAGTGAACGATAAATTTTTTTTTGGTTTTTCAAACATTTAAGAACCGAAATGTCAATTTACGTCGTAAAGAAAAAGATCCAGACTTGTAATATCGAGTCGCCGGTTGATATTTGAGAAGTTTATGTACATCACGAATTTTTCATTATTAATTTTCATACACTAATAAAAAATAATGACAATTCAATACGAACCTTTAATTTATGAAATTACAATTGAGGTTCCGGTTGTACGGTTTTCTTTTCAACAGTCTGCACCATCCCAATTTGCTATTTCGAATGAATTCTTTAGAACGATGCATCAGAAATCGAAGAAAAAAAAAAAAAAAAACATGTGAATAGTAAAATATGGAAAAACGAAATGAGAACGATATTTCTTTTACCCCCAATCCTTTCTTTTAAGATGGAAATACATTTTTTAGTAGGGTTGCCACGTTGGAAAAATCCCGATTTTTTTATACATTTTTTATCTTCTCGATCTCAAACAACCTAATGTTTAATAATAATAGGTCACGGGCTCGACGATTCCTTTGTCAACAGTTCGGTTTGTTTTATTACGTATGAGTAAGGGAAAAAAATTGATCTTATCTGGAATTTAAAACTTGCGTAAGTACGGACGGTTTATTGACTCTTCAAGTGTCGTGTTATGTATACTCTTTAATTTATCGCAGACAATTTGTGACGGTGGACTGAACATATTTTTATTGATCTCATGTCGCGATCATTAATTGTGAAAGGAACGAAAAACGTGAAGAAAAAACTGAAAAGGGGAATAATATTATACCATTATTTATGTTATATATTATATATATATATGTATGTATGTATTTATATACCGATGCAGTGTATAAACTTATTCTTTTCAAACTTGAAATACTTTTCTCTTCTTTCGATTTACTTGTCGTTTGTTTGTTTGTTTGTTGGTTTATTCGTTTTTCTCAAATCACCAGTTTCTTCTTTTATATATTTGTACACAAATGTGTTTCTTCGAACACTCGGAATTTTCCTACCAAACATAACATATCGTCGTTATCTCTTATAGTTTTTATCTCTTTTTCCGTCTCCTTCGATATCGGGGATGATGCGAACGATATCCGTCGTAGGATAAAAATTATAAATAGTTTCAAACGAAGGATGATTACTATTATATCACAGAAAGAATATCAAACTATCGAACAACCTCACGCCTAAACATTAACTCTTACATGCATACCGAAATATTGTTTGTCTCGATAATTTGCCTTGCGCTCCTTTTTCGTTCTCCTGCGTTTTCTTTATTTTATTTTTTTTATTTATTTGTTTTTTCCGTTAGAACTGCAGAGAAAACGTACGATAAGAAATGACGATATTTCACCTGAAATCGTTGAGCCGTTCCTGAAATGCTTCCTTGTTAACTACATCGTATTTTTGGGTCTTGGTCTCGTCTCGAGGCACCGAAACTAGAGGCCATGTTGTCATGTTGTGGAGGGCTCGATCCGTTACCGCAAATCTTTGGGTCAAATTCGACCTAACGAAGAAGATAATGTATAATATATTTGAAGAAAATACCGACGATAAATTTCTCTTAACCTGGAGATATTTCGTCACGTTCCTTTTCGAACAAAAAACAAGAAACAAGAAAAAGAGAGCAAATGAAAAAAAAAAAAAGCAACAAAGTCTTACCTCAGCGTATTTCCGTTAGTGTAAATGAAGAAAGCTACTTCTGATCTTTCAAGCTGCATCCTTGTCACAACTTTTCCCAGGTCCGTGGCTATCGTAACCTGAAATTACGCGAGGCGTGAGTAAAAAATATATTTTTTTCAACATTTCAGTCCTTATTAAAAATATCTCATTCTTGTTCAGTCGACATCTTAAAAGGAAGGTATCCGATTTGATTTTTTTTGTAATATGTAACAGTAGACTAAAAAGTGAGCGAAACGTGATTTTTTTTTCTCTTCATCTGTCATTAAACACTTTAAGGATGTGAAACCAGCGTCCGAAGTAAGGCATTTCAAAGGGTGATTTGGCAGTTTTTTCATCTCTCGTTATGAGAAAACTTTTCCATTTGGATTGGCTAAAAAATGTGACGTTCTTGCGGATGAAAATGCCGAGTCGACCTTTGACATGCCTTGCTTTGGAGGGTGGTTTCACACCCTCAAATTGCTCAATGGCAGATGAAAACAAAACCAGTCGCTTAGTTTTTATTTTTAGTCCACTTTAACATATTACAAAAGAAATCAATTCGGAGATACGGACCTGGGATATCTTTCTTGTTAGTTTTTCCTTTCCATTATTCCTTCATACTGTAAAGGGAGATTCTTATTTTCAATATTTACACGAAAAAATATCATTACGTCTTGAGCTGCAGTATCGAGAGGCGGCCATTATTCACTCGACCGCTCTCCTTCCCCCGCACGTTCATACTGCGATACTCTTTACATACGTAGATGCATGTGTCGGTATTGTTAACTAATGGCTCGTTGCTTCTTGGCGGAGCATCCTAGCGATCGTATAAAATAAATAAGAGCGATCGAGTCACTCGGGCGTCAGCGGAAGAACCACCCCGAGTAACGCGTTATGACGTAAGGTACATTTTTCCACATTTCTTGGACGCAGTTTATTGAGCAATAGCTAGAGGAGTGACCGTAAGTAGTTGCTGCAGTAACCCAGTTTCATTTCTCACTCTCACTCTCACTCTCTTTCTTCAATTGCTGGGTGTCGGGAGAAAGTTTATCAAATATTACATTGAATCCAATGAAACACCGTCAATTTAGACCTAAGTCACCGAGAACCTAGATTCGCATAGGTATGTTTAGAGAAGATCGAAAGAACAAGATTAATTCCGCAGTGAATCGTTGAATAAAAATCGTACACTGCTGTTTCATCACGTGGTGGTATGAGACGATTATACATGTTGAATGGAAAAGTTCATGGGTTGGAATTAGAGGCTGAGACGATGTGCAAAGACCTTTCTGATTTGAAGACGAACGACCTACGCCATACGTTTCAATTAGAGTGTGACCGGCATTGCAGAGGAAAGAAAGAACACTTCATTGGATCTTCTCACCGTAAGGCAAATAAACACAACTCTTGGGAACGACTGGTGGTGTATGCACCAGTAGTGAGAAAAAAGAAGCGAAAACAAATGAAACGACGGAAAACCGTAAGAGTCTATCTCTTTCAAATGAGTTCGGTGTTGAAGGTTGCACAACAAATCAAGTGTATAGCCCCAACGATCTACGTTTTACTTTCCAGCGAAAGGTCGAACCGAATGATATTCTAAAACTAGGTACATGTAATCAAATAAGAGTATAATCCATTGGTTATCGGTAACTAACTGTTCCATGACGAACCTTCTTCAAGGTTTGCACTTCTCCCTGATATGTCTATAACATGGTGTCCAGTAAAAAGTCCGTAACAAACTCAAGGATAGTTCCTAGGACTTTTCAAGGACGAGCAAAATTCACGGACATTTTACAGGAGCGCTGAACACCATGAATGATTCACGTGTGTATGCGAAAATGGATCGATACGAAATCGGTCGGTGGATTTGAAAATTTTTATCAGTGGTGCAGGGCGTTTTATGCGAATGCGATGTACAACAACCTGTTCACTACAACTTACATCCCCAAACACTCCAGAGAATGGAGATAAGTAGTGCGTAATTTGATGAAGTAGTAACCAGTGTATGTTGCAGAGCAAATAGTCTACCCTTTAATCTATATCTGTCCGTACGAGTGGTGCACCAGTAGCAGCATGGCATTAGTCAGGTTTTGTGGTAATCTGGGGGAGTGCCTTGTTTGCATTTGGTCTTACATCATTCGGGGAAAGCGAGGATTGGTTCGTCGCTTATTGTTAGCTGGTTACGTACGTTACGTACACATATAGAGTATAATATAGCCCGGTGATAAGGGTGGCACAACTCAAAAATTGGTGTTTTTTAGTTGAGACCATCTATGGGTTTATAAATTTCGAATCTGGAAGCTTGGAAAGTGATATTCCTATAGTTAAATAAACTTCCCTAAACATTCAAGGCTTTCACTTATAGTTATTTGCTTGAAAATATTATTAGAAACTCCAAATTTTTCAGCTTCGCGACCCTTGTTGACGGGGTGCGATGTTTGAAACTCTGAACCAATTTCCTCACCCCCCTCTACGAGTGTTTTTCACCGATACAGGTAGATCAGGTGGTGAAAGAATTTATCACTCGAATGTATAAAACTAAGCATAATCTACGCGATCCAAAATTGTCGAATTGTGATAAAACACTCTGTTTTATCGACTGGGTCAGCTTCGGTTTTACTTTTCGACTATTTTGAAGTTAGTAACGTCGATGTAACGGAAAATCATGGAACAAATCGTTGTACAATTTTAGAACGACTTAAAAGGAGTTGGCTTTTTCAAAGTATCGACGTGTTTTCTTTGTTACGATCGACTGGCGATGTCTCTTGAACACGCATCGTTAAAGTGACTTTACCAACTTCAACCTCATACTTTTCGAACCATTTTCATAGATGATGAGAGAGCAATTACCACGTTTGAAAACATTTCTCGATCGGCACATCAAAAAAAAAAAAAAGTGAAAAAATGAACCACCCTAGTTAGCGTATCTATTGTCGAAAGTCGGTGGTACTGACCTGCGTCTCGATATCCGAGACTTCTTGCCTGTATATCAGAATGTCGTGGAGGGTGATCGCCGTCTGCACGATCAGCGCTAGGATCGGGATGAAGGGCAGAACCAGCATCTGCAGCAGCTGGATTCGCCGACCTCGCCGATGGGTCGGATCCGTTGTTCGCGCCCAGCACGACTTACGACGACTTCCTTTCGCCCCGGAAACGTCTTCCGAGGAGAGGCTTCTCACCGAGCTTATCTCCGCCATGCAGGATCCGTTTCGCGGCGACATGCTGTTGTAATTGAGTAAAAAAAAAAAAAAATTAGCTTTTTTTAAACAAGAATATTCACGTCACGGTCGAAACGGATTCCATGAGACAAAATTTGGCTAGCTTAGAAATTTGGAATTTTTAGTAATCGATCTTCGTATCTGAGTATAGGCGCACAGGATAATAAATATGAAAATTTTCAGGCAAATTTTATATATTTTAGGCAACCTGATCGTTTATCTTATACGTATAAACGAATGTTTTATTAGGTATATTTTTGAAAGTTTGCTGCCTTGAAGCGGTAGATTTTGGATAGTTATTAACTTTATCGCCAAATTAAGAATTAAGTCTTTCTTGCTTTCTTTCTTTCCTTCTTTCTTCTCAACCAAAAGAGAGTCTCGTTGACAGTATAGAATAATACTTTATGATGAGATAAACATCGAACAAAATCAACCACAATAAAAACGATAACATGATTAAATTTAAATAATAACAATTCCCGAAAGTTATGAATAAATTGTTTAAACAAAACATTGTTTAACAAATTTTCTGGGAACATTGTTTTTATTTTTTTTATCATGCGAAATGAATTCGTTGATTCTTCTGAATGTACAGGAATTTATTAGAGAATTTTTCCCTTATTCTGAAATTTCCGTTTTCGAAAATTCACGACTTATCCAACATTTTTCAAGATTAAAATTGATCGAAAATGGAAATTTCAAAATTTTATGTATATTCAGAAAAATCAACTGATTCATTTCACATGACAAAAATAAAATATATATTCCCTGAAAATTTGCTAAACAATGTTTTTAAACAATTGATTGATAAATTTTGGGAATTATTATTAATATTCAAATTTAATTATCTCATCGTCTTTATTGCGGTTGACTTTTTTCCGATTTATATCTCATCGCAATTGATCAGTTGAATATTTATATTTGGTGTAAAAAAAAAAAAAAAAAAAAAACAGTTTGAAATACGAAAAAGCTTGAAATAGATTACAAACATGCCACATGTTTCCGTAAGCTTTATTCAGAACGTCGACTTGTATAACGTGAAAATCGCATCGTGTTCAAGTGAATTCGCAGAAAGTTGGATATTGTAAAATTTATATTCACAATATGTAGGGTATGTACCTGCATACATATATATATATATATATATGTATGTATGATAAAATTTAACATCGTTTCTAGTCGATCCCACATATTTTCGTCCCCCTTGCCTCAGAACGCGTCAGAGAAGTTTGATATTTCGCGCGATTTAGCATCGAGGCGTTTCGACACGATTCGTTAGACGCAATTCCGAAAACGTGTGTACGTACACATGCATACATTGACGCATACATAAATGTCTATGTACAGCTATGCAAGCAGACAGAGGACTTTACTCGACCGATTGTCAATGCGTCTGGGATGCAGGATCACTTATCTCGGGTAAGGCGAAGAAGTGTTATAGGAACTAGTTATGCGGGTGTGCGTATGTGTGCGAATGTATGCACTTGTAAAAGGCACGTGATCGAATGTCTCTTCCCCGTTGCCATGGTAGGATCAATTCCGATTCCTCGCCGGCTACATGCTACTTTCTTCCGCAAATATTGCCAACATTGTACAATATAAGCTGCTGTACTGTTTGTTCTGCAGTCGAGACGCGATGGTACGATCGGAAATGTAATCGTTGTCGTAAATGTGTGAGAATATATATATATATATATATTAGGGTGATCCTTACTTAGGGTGTTGATGATTTTTTGCCAGACCACCCTCCAAATCAACTATAAATAATTGAAAAACAATTCTTTCAGATTTTTATATCAAAAATACACTTGTTTCAGATACATTCTCAGCATATATTTTATTGTAAGATTGACGATGTTCGAATCAATCTGTAATTGCGAAGATTTAGTGAGTATTAGTACTACTGTCTGAGAAAAAATTCACATCATCATCGTATCAACCAATCTCGACGAATTGCAAATCCTAGAAATTTGACCGTTTCTTTTTATTTATAAGAAATGCAATTGTCTATATAACCTGGTACGATGATGTGAATTTTTTCTCAAATAGTAGCACTCCTGCTGACTAGAATCTCATATTCGTGGATTTTTTGGATCATTATTACTCTTACAGTAAAATATATACTAACAACGTGTCCGAAACACGTGTATTTTAAATTGGGAAATCCTTCCTCTTACAGGCACGGGTTACAGTTGATATAAAAATCTGAAAAAAATTGTTAATTGTTTTTCAATTATTTATAGTTGATTTGGTGGGGTGATCCGGGATAAATTTGTCAACGTTCTAAATGAGAACCACCCTAATATATATATACGTTTGGATAAAATTTTCTCACATTTTCTAAATATGTACGAGTATACATACACCGGGAGAATCTCTTGAAACTTGAAAACAAACCGCGCGTGCGCCGAATGATCAAATCTCATTGGTCGGCGAAACGTTCCCGCGGCGATATTCTTGTCCGAGACGCAGGCGGGCCAACCTACGCAAAATGTCTGCGTTTGAATTTTCAAAGAGCGTGAGCGTCAAGTTCCGACCGTTCTTCGAAGAATCGACTTTCCGCCCCGACGACAAATGCTTCCGAAACCTTTCCGAGTCGCCGTCTCGATTGTTCGAGATCCTAACCTCGAAAATTCGTAGGAACCACGTCGCCGGCGGAAAGAGTTTGACGGCTGAAAACTCGGGTTGGCCAGCCTGCGCGAAGAGCCGATAAAACTCGCGCGTGCGCGGTTCGTTTTCAACTTTCAACAGATTCTCCCGGTACAAGGAAGTTTTCGACAACTCTTAAATCTTCGTCGTTTCCGTTTCTATCTTTCGGTGATTCGTCTGTTTTATTTTTAATCTTGTAATTTAAGAGGGTGGTCACATACTTGGAAAACCTGAAATTGTTAGGGGATTTACAATTTGGTAATGGAAAAAAGTGAAAATATTCATTTTTTTATCTCGGTGATTACAAGTGTTTCTTTTTTCTTTTCGAGGTAATAAGTTTACGTTTTATAGTCGAGAAATCAAATTGGGTTTAAACTGACGTTTTTTCTTCTTCGTTATAATTTTCTTAAATTCGAATTGAATATCAGTCTGATACAAAGTTGATAAAGTGAACGATTTAGATTTTAGCAACTTACTGGAACTGGGAAAATGTCAGGAAAAATTAGGTATTAGGTAATGGAAAATCTTCTTTTTTTTTCAAAAAATTTCTGCGGCTACCCTGTGCAAAGTAGACGACACTACGATCTCGGAAGTAAGTGAACCCTGTAAAGGGAAGAAGAAAGGGGGGCTAAATACAAAAATTATATGCGTGGGTGTGGGAACATCAAAGAAGGTGTTACAGACCTTCCAAGAAATTCACGTTGATCAGGCGATATTAAAGACTACAAACTCGTTACTCGTTCTTCTTTGTTGTTATACGTTCATACGTAAAGGTAATATACATGTACATTTTTAGCTGTACGATGGAATATAACCGAAAACATCGATGCTATTTATACACACACTGCTCGACGTGGGTGATTTCTTTTACGATTATAATTCACACCGTTTGTTATTAAATTAATCAATCCGTATAGATGGTGTAATGTAATTGCAGGCTATGGTGTGGAGAATTTCGTTGGTCAAAGTGTGTAATTCTTGTTACTTTCATCTTTTTCACGTACATCAATTTCAAAAATTATACGGGACAGAAAATTAACGATCATATAAAATGATGCATTGAAGTAATTTTCGCATTTCTCTCTTTGTCTCTAATTTGTTTTTCAACTTAAACAATAAGATAACTTTCCAATTCTAATTCTAATTCTAATTCTAATCATGTCTCCGTTTGTTGTAGATGATGACCTGATTCTATTAAACGCATTTCCACGCAACTGTTGGTGACAATTTCAGGTGAGTGAGGAAAAGTTTATAACGATATTATAAAACAGCTGTGCAGTACGTCGTTCTATGTCGTTATTTCCACATCGGTTTTATTATTCAGGTTATTTTAATTCTCAAATACGTATATATATATACGTGTATGTACGTAGTTACCTACCTACGTATAGTTTGACATATTGCACTATAATACCGGGGAGGATGACGACGAGAGAAGTTGAGATATTTTTCAGAGTGCAATTTTCTAATCATCCTGAAAGGTTTCGTTTCGCCGTATCTCGGAGTGTATGAAAATTTTCATCGTTTTTTACAAGCTCAATTATAGCAGAGCAATATTCAAGTCGACTCATAGGTGTTGGGTGTTTATGTATTTACGCATTAATATACACACATGACGTTTGCATATAGCAAACACGTTTTAGAGACGGTGCGATACATACATGTATGTACAGTGTCTGTGTGTGTGTACATAATATGTACTATAGTTGGTATTATCTTGATCAGCCGTGCAGCAGCTTATGGAAAGTGTATCGTAATTAAATTCGGTCGTGGATCGCGAAACGCCGCGGTTAAATTATTGTCGATCCGAAATCATCTTGAACGTTGTTGTTATTGTTATCATTATTATCACTATTATTATTATTATTCAACTGCGACATTATTACGGTTGTGTTGGTTTTACGCGTTGAAATTATCGATGTAATGTAGAGAGGAGAGAAATAGAGGATATGTAAAAATTGACACACATTTTTGATGATGTATCCTCGTTTCGAAGAAACGCGACTCGTCTTTGCGAAATCAAATTCGACGCGTGTCGATTTTTTTTTTTTTTTTTTTTCTTTGTACTTTCTTGGTCAAGATTTATCGTTGACGTTCGAAATTCCGAATTCACCCGAACTTACGTGACTTTACGTACGACGCGTTTGAAGAAAAATCACGATTTTTATCTATACATGTAATAATATCGAAACAACGACTAGAGTGGCGAGAAAAAAAAAAAAAAAATAAAAAAATAAAAAAGAAAAGAAATCCGTCAAAGTAAAAGCGACGGCAAACAAAAAGACATGTAATGTCTTCTGTTTTTTATCATCCCTTTTCACACCGTTCACACCGTACTCATCTATGTATGCGAATAATTTTTTATTTATTTTTTTTTCTGATCTTATTTTCACGGGTCTTAACCCTGAAAAATGCTTGGACAACTTTGGAAGGAGTCAATTTGTCAAAAAAAATGACGAGAGACAATTTTTGTACAGTGTTAAATTTCATGTAAGAATACATGTTTTTATCATTTGGATTTGTATATCGGTTTGTGAGCTACAAAATTATAGAAAAGAAAAGGAAGAAGAAGAAAAAAAAAAAGAAACAATTTCCCACGCTATTCAAACGGAAAATGTAAATCCGCGATCAGCGACCTCTAAATATTGACATTGAGAGCTCCGCTTTTGACAGGCATCTTTTTTTTTCACCCTTCCGAAAGTGTTTAAAAGAAAGAAAAAAAAGAAAAAAAGAAAACAAAAAAAAAGAAGTCGATTTTCTTTAAACCAGTCCAATATACAATACGGATCATCGCACACTTCACTACAAGTGACAAGTGTTCCTTCAAGCTGTGCTTTTTCCACCTCGTGCAACACTCGCGGTTCACAAGTTCAGATCTAGCTGTGTTGTTGGTAACCTCTAAGATACGTGTTTCAAACCTTGCACGAATATGTTGTGCGACATTTGCATTTGTCTTGTGGTTATATAGTTACGAGTAATACAACTAGACGTCTTACGTCCATAGAAAGGGATCCACTTTCAAGACCCACTCGCTGCTCCTCCATTCAGACTTTTCATAACCGTGTGTCTACGCGATACATGCATATGTGCCTATCATGTGTGAATCTATATATATATATATATATAGGTTTGTGTAATCGTTTCTAGGTGTGTGTATATATATATATATATACACGTGCATGCGTGCTATTTGAAGGGAGAAGGAACCGCCAGTTGGACAAAGTCATATCAATGCCAACGATTACGAATACCACACACACACACACACACACACACGAACACGCGCACGTAAATATTTGATGAAATATGTATACGTGTATTTGGTTCGGTGATCATTGGAAACTATATTTTTGTAATTTTGTATTTTTTTTGCGTTAAGAAGTGACAGAGAAAGAGAGAGAGAGAGAGAAAGTTAGAGAATAATGTTGCCTATCGTAATTTATACTTATGTATATATCCATATATTATATATATATATATATATATATATATATATATATATATATATATATATATATATATATATACCCACCTTTCGTATTTTTGTGTAAATTAATTGTTAAACGGGAATGAGATATAAATTGTTTTCGAGAATAATCCGTTTGGCGAATTTAATTCGTTGACGGTTATTTGTTCACGCGATTCGAATAACGATGAGACGTACGTACGACGCCCGATGTCTGTATAAATTAGACGATCGGCAACTTTGCCTGAAATTTGTTCATTTCCTTTTCCTTTTCCCTTTTTCTTTTTTTTCTTTTTTTTTCCTTTCTCTTCTTATCTTCAATCGACTTCTTGCTTTTTATATCGTTTTTGGAATCATATGTCTCAGGACGACTTATTATCATATTCTTCCATTACTTTTCTTTCTGCTTACAATTCTTTTTCTCGATTCTCGAAGCAGGAAAAAAAAAAAAATTTTTTTTTCTTTAAATTAAAAAAGAAAACGTTTGCAAAATCGACGCTGAAAAAACGAACGTCGATTTTTGAGGTGCCGGGAAACTTGCGGGTTTACACAATATGTTAACTTTGTTATTATACAATCGTGATATTAGAGATATTTCGGCGAATAAACGATCAAACAAAACAACAATTATTACACTTTTATTATAATTTCAGTTGGTAAATAAATTTTATGATATACACGACTTTTACACGTTTTTGAAATTAATTTTAACGCGACGAGTCAAATTTTTGCCAAGCCTTTGCGGTGTAGTAACGTATAATTATTAATTCTGAAGTTTCTTTCTTTCTCTGGTGTCTTTTTTTTTCTTTTTTTTTTATCCACCACCGCCAAAAACATCCACCGCAGATGTGTTGGTAAAGGAAACAACAACGTTGTACAAACCAATGGAAAATGTAGACTAAAAAACGAGACTATAAAAGCAGAGGAATGAAAAATTAGCCGTAGGAAATTCGATAATTTGTCTTATTTCGTTCTACATCATCATCGATTTTTTTTTTTTTCGTTTCTTCGTTTCTTCTTCTTCTTCTTCTTCTTCTTCTTCTTCTCTGTTGTAACGTATTCGTTAATTACAGAAATATTATGAAACCGTTTGCCGATCGGATTTGTTTATTTTCCGGTAAATTATCTCGTGAAGTTTCAAGTGGAAGGAAAACGAATGTTAAAAATTTCTTCGAACTTATGCGTAGGTATGCATAAACGTGTTTATCTGTTTATTTATTTATTTATTTATTTATTTACGGGTAACAGGTGGTGCGCTTCGTGGCGTTTTGTGACGCGTATACTATCGAAAGCTCGGAGTGCCGACCAAGACTGGAGCGAAATACAGTATGATGGGTAAATCGACGCGGGCGTCGAGTCGAGTCGCCTCGCGTCGCGTCGCCTAGCTCTTAACAACGCTAAGCTTCGTGAAATCAGCTGAGGGCATGCGTCTCTCCGACTTATCGAAGACCCCCCTCAACCATAGATATATTAATTAGAAGTACGCTTATTCGTTTATTTCTTCATCTATTCCTTCACCCATTCATCCGTCACTCGTTCCTCCATCATTCATTCATCCGTCGTCCATCATCAATTCGTTCGATCCGTCATCACTTATTCACCGATCATTGATTTATGAAGGATTGATTGATCGATTGATTGATTGATTGATTGATTGATTCATTCATTCATTCATTCATTCATATACCTATCATTCATCCATCATACATCGTTCATTCATCATTCATTCATTCATTCATTCATTCATTCATTCATTCATTCATTCATTCATTCATTCATTCATTCATTCATTCATTCATTCATTCATTTATTCATTTATTTTTTGATTTCCTTATCTTAAATTTTCTCTCTCTCTCTCTCTCTCTTCTATCATTTTCCTAAACGACTTACGGCGATCGTTTCTTATTTCGAAACCAAAACCGGAAACAAAAGAGCCAAAAAAAGCAAAATAATAAAATCTACAAATTATATCATGCAGAGAAAACAGTGAAATACTATCGACGTCATTCTTTTTTCTCTACTTTCCAACACTCATCTTTTCTTATTTCTATCCAAGTATTTTTGTTGCAAACCTTTTTCTTTTCTTCATCCTGCATCTTGGCAATTATTTTTTAATCCTCTCACACGCCTCGCGATAAATTACATATCGTCGTATTATTGTTACTGTAAAATAAATACGACGGTTGTTTAATTTCATGGGAAATTTTTCTCTTCTGCTTATTTCTCTTTGTTCGTTGAGTTGACGTGCTCTGTTTTGCTCCTCGTTCTTACCATTTTATTAACGACATATTCTGTCATAAAAAGTTCTAGCACAGTTTAATGGAAGTGCGGAACATATACCTTTCAACTACCGGAAATTTGTGACCTTTTTCCAGTTTTTCTCCAAATTCTATTCGGGAGAAACTTTCTCATCGATTGTGCGTGAACCTTAATCGTTGTCTTTCGCCACGGTTGATTGCGTATTATCATCTGCGTGTGTTTCGTATGTGTGTCACTGTGTACTGACAGTTACATAATACATCCACCAGCTGACCGTGTATACGCAATTTTGAAATTGCTTTCGTTTAAATCACCGACTGTCAAAGTTCCATATACCTGGTAGAGGTTATCAATTTGCGACAAACCTGTGGTGATACTTTCCTACGGGAATATTAACGATCACTCCGATAGCGTGACGTTTGAATTGGTCAGAGCACCTTGAACTCTGTGTACTGTGTATGTGCGTGTCCAAAACAGCTGACCTGTGTCTATGATCCTAGCTCTATTTCTTGTCGAGATCCTCGTGGTGTGTGCTCTGATTTAAATATACGTGCTAATGCGAGTGCGAGGATTAAACTTTGACATTTGGATTCTCAGTGGTTCATGTTGTTACTTGTACGAGGACTGTGTGCGTTGCTTTGGTAAGCAAGTGTTACATGGTATACAGTCGGAGCTGTCATCCAAGGTAACATCAGCTGTTTACGCGAAAAAATCGCGTCCAAGTTGACAGGTTGCAATGTCTGAGGAAGGCGCTTCGCAAAATCAGCCCCAGTTGGCCCAATTGCTTAAAATCTGCAAAGGATGCAAGAAGGAGGTGAAGAACGATGTCTGTTGCCGTTTCTGCCGCAACCACCGTCATCCGGCGTGTACTAAAATGACAAGGATCATGCATGAGAGCAAGTCTGTTGCCGGGTGTAGACCTTGTTCATCCGCAGCGAGCGCATCTCAACTTTCGGAGTTTAACATGCGGCGTATACAGTCTACTCCCATCAAATCGCACCACTGTATCCTCTCCGGCACATCAACCCAGCCTGGAGACTGTTCTTGCGGCGATTGAAGCGAATGCATAAATGCTTGGGGAATCTCAGCGTAAACAAGCTGATTTAGAGTCCAAAATTGATGGACTCCTGGCCTCTTTGGTGCAACAAAGTAACCAAATGGATGTCCGGCAGGTCGTAGAGTCTGATGCAGAACTTCGCGAGCGCCTGAAGAATCTAGAAATGAAAAATCTGATGTGTGATCTGTTAGTATCTGGAGTCCCGGAGCTGGAGTCCGAAGATCTCAAAGACGTTTTCGGTCTATGCTTAGGCTACTTGAAATCGTACCTACTCGCAATGACCTCATTGAAGCCACTCGTGTTAGAAGCACTAAAGTCACGAATAAGCCCAGAACGATCCTCTTCCGTCTGCGGACCGTGCGATGCCGGAACGAGATTCTGTCAGCCAAGCGGGCGAAAGGTGCCATCCATGCTGATGTCTGTTTCCGTTTCACTATGTCATACTTTTATTCTCATTGTTACTCTTAATTTTATTACTGTTTATAATTTATTACATATATTTTCTTGTACTACCTATTCTTATCCCGTATCTATCTAATTGTGCACTGTTATTTTATTCCTACCGTCGGTTCTTCAAACTATAAACCATTCGTCATTTTCAACGATTATAAACTCTGGTCTGTATACCTATTATTAGTTAGCTATCTATTTACTTTGTCTTTCTGGTCCGGTGGTCAGTAATATATCCTTTTTATTGTGTTATAGTTTTGTTATGTTATACTACTATCACTGGATCTATTGTACAATCCGGTTCTCGTATTCTATGTCTCTACCTATGTATCAAAATTACCTGCATCGATCTTTGAAGTTCCTCCACTGATCGCCTTTTTGTTTGCCTTAAAGCCCAAGCGGGTCATGGCATGATAAACTCGATCTATCTATCTATCTATCTCTCTCTCACGTTTTTTCTTTCATTCTCCTTATCTCTGTGTAAAAACATCCTTCTCGGGGGATAATTAGCGAACTTCTATTAGTTTTTCTTTTTTTTTTGTTTCCTCCCCCATTGTTGGTATATTGTAGATATTACGCGGTATTGGTTTATTGATGTGTAGATATCGATTATTATACAAGCATACAATTACCGCAACAGTGATCCCGAGGGATGGATTATAAGATATTAAAGTTATTTATTTTATCCCGACGTGTGTAAAAAATTTCACGGTATGTATACGTATACATATACGAGGGTCAAAGAAAATTTCTTAAATTTGAAACTTGAATTCGCTAGTTGGACAGTTTGTCGACATTTTTTCTATGCCCTTTCAATTTTCCAAACGGGTCATGTATCCGAAACGTTTCGAAAAATATACGAATAATAGACATAATAGAGAGACAAAGAGAGAAGAAAAAGGTACGCACACTTTTGTCTCTTTTCATTGTACAACTGTAGGTATTATCCACGCGTGTTATCTTGTACAATGAAATGATTAAAACGGTCCGGGTTTTACATCGGGTAATCGTTTGAATTAAACCACTTAGAATTAATAATAATAATAACACACTTGCGCGTGTGCGAGATGTTCAGGTACGTCTCTGCGTTATACGTACGCGTACTTACGTACGTCCATCCGTACACACGCATGGATAGTCATTGATGCCGTTTAGGCATTTGTGTATACGCCGTCTATGTTGCAATGCAATTGTTGCGTTATATCTGTAACAGATGTAACGCGTGAAATTGCCTCGCGGAAACGAAACTGAGATGGATTTGTTTTTATCCGCGTAATCGTACGAAATTTATTTTTCTCATCTCTAGTTGTGCGGTGATGAAAGTTCGAATTTGAAAATTTTCAAAGCCCCGAATTCAGAATTTTCCCCTGGCGAAACTTGTGGTAAAGAAATTAAGCTTATGACGAAACGTGAAAGTTTCGAGTGGTCCGAAACTCGATTTTCAAAGTTACGAAAGTGCAAAGTTCCGAAAGGGTAAAAATGAGTATATTTTAATTTTCGGAACTTTGATTCATCGTAACGTGAATTTTCGGAATCTCGAATTACGGAACTTTGACTCGACGGCTTTCCGACCATTCGAAGCTTCGTTGTTGCAGCAAAGTTTCGTTTCCTTACCTCAAGTTTCGCAACCAAATAATTCGGTCCTTGTCGCATTCGGAGCTTTAACCCCGCTACGAAACAATCTACTAGGTTGGAAAAATTTGCGATTAAAAATATTTGTAACTATCAATATATAGAATATAAAGAGTATATCGTATGTGAATAATTACACGGTATAAATCGGTGTGAAATAAAAACAAATTAAAAGGCGAAATATATGACGTGTAATGCAATTTCAGGAAAGTTAATTCCTGCGATACAGTTCGCTTTCTACACATACCTACAACGCAATGTGTACATTCCATCTATCTCTATATACCTACAATTAACCGCAACTTAATTATAAAACGCGATGCAGGGCAGCTGCAGGAACTGATGGTTCGAAACAACGACCTTTGTACGAAGAATATATTATGCATAAGTAATATTTTACGTACACATACATGTATATGATAGGCACATGCATCGCGTATAATTATTATATTCTTACGATATTAGATTAAGGTACAAATTTATATACAGCATGTATTATTATTAACGTAAATTGCACTCGATGCCTCGCTCATTATGCATCGTGGGTATAAAAAAGTAAACATCGTACAGGCAATAAATTCTACACTGTAAAAAATTTTATTTTATACAGTAACTAGAAAAATTCAGTAAAACGGGTATCGTGAAAAAAAAAAACTGTTTGTATATTGTCGGAATTAGGAAAAGCGAATATTTTGATACGTCCGTTATAAATGTATAATTATAATTATTATTATTATTTACTTTTGCAACGCGCACTGTTTTTTTTTTTTTAATTTTCTTCACATTCCCGTTGAACCAACATCGGTTTTATCAAGAGCCATGCATGTAATGTTGAAACTTATTCTCAACTGCATTATACGGCATGTGCAGTCAGTCAGGGTTGATTTTCGTCGTCTATCGGGCTTCGTGAACGCACACGCCAAGCTCGAACTTCCGGATCCTGCTTCGCCGTTGCTTTCTCATGTATTAATTATAACTAACAGATCGAATTTACTTTGCCCATGTACCCGTGTGCGATGTTTACGCGGTAATTGCTTTCTCAATTAATTCACACCGCGCCGATAAGAATTACAAAGAAACATTTAATTAAATACGAAATAGAAACAATCGTACGACAGTACGGGTGTAACAAGTTCGTTGATTTGAAGATATCGACAAAACAAAAAAAAAAAAAAAAAAACAACGGGAGAAACGAAAATCGATGATATTGCTTAATTAATTAAATTTATTAGCGATAATTCGGTGATATAATTGCGCTAGTGTAATTTAATACTAACATAGACAGGAGTATACGAAATTTATAGATACTTATGTACGCGTATTGCGATGTGTCCGATACGAGTAGAAAAGGCAAACGTGCGGTCAGGCATCGAAGATCTGAATATAAGAGATGTTTATGTGTATGTTATGTAACCATATTTTACGTAGTAAAATATTGGAGTCTGTGAAGTAATGTTTATAATTTGTTGTTCAAGCCTTATTTTTCGAAAATTTATTCATACGTTATGCGTACATTGTTATAGTGTACGATTGCATCACCTGCCGTGATGTAACGAAATTGAGTCAAAATTGACGTCGATATTCAAGCTAGTGATTGGAGACGAAAAACACGATGAGGAATTATGAATTTCAATTGAAACGTTCTACGTAGCTTAGTGAATGGTAAGATCCATTCCAGGCTTAACGACTGCCGATAATTACTTTTTTCTACAGCATATCTGTAATGTGGGGGGGAACTTCTTAACCGATACTTGACCCCGGTAAGGGAGGAATTACACTAGACTCAGATGTCGGTAAAAGCCGTTTCGCGCTTGCCCACTGTCGATAACTACTTATTTCCAGAGCATCCCTAAAATGGAAAAGAAGGCAAAGAAGGAATTATATCGGACTCGGATGTCGATAAAAGCGACATGATTTTTTAACAATTTGTTAATCTTAAGTTTCATTGTATCATCTTTAAAATTCTTCAATCTGTCGATGAAAAATCGAAATCCCTTCTTTCCTTCTCTCTTGCTTTGCCTGTTTTTTTTTTTCACACGCTATTCTACGTCTTTAATGCACGAACTATTTTTCTCATCATTCCAAGGTATGATCTTGGACAAATCATTATTCAATTTTCCCGCTGCGGAATATTAAAATTTTTCGTAACTAACAAAATCGTGGATAAATTCATCTCTAATAATAATATCGACAACAGTATAACAGTAATAATGACGGTAATTTTTGTAAAAAATACCTACCTTACCGGTAAATTTGAGTTCTCGTTGCGTTGCAGGTTTCTTTAATCTATTTCGTATGGGAAAATTTTATGATGGTAAATAAATATCACATAATATACGGTATGATATATTCGGTTATATGTACAGTGTATCATGTAAAATGTATAAATAATATTGTATATGATGATATTTCGTACATGTAATGTGATTATTTAACTGCACGTACGTAAAATCCACGTGTAAAATAATACCGAGCAATAATTATGATTCTGTCTGTGTATTTGCATGCAGGATTTCAATATTCAACGCGATGATGCAGGAAACTTCCCGTTATTATTATTTACACAATTGATATAATCGAATTATTTACGATAATAACAAACAAATAAATTTAATTCGGTATATTTTCACTCGAAATAACAACAATTATAATGAAAGTATTGTTAAATTTATAATTACACGTATACATGTTATGTATAAAAAATTCCAGTAATACAAATTCTTTTTTCCCCCATTATTATCATTATTATTATTATTATTATTATTATTATTATTATTTTTACTCATCATTAATTCCTTTGCTTTTTCAAAAAAAAGTTTATCATTCTCAGACAATCGCTTGGTTTCATAATTTTTCTTTAAATTTTCTCGTCCCTCTCTCTCTCTCTCTGGCTTACCTTTTCATTCAACATTGTTATTCAATATTATTACTATTAATATCGATTAACGACAATTGGGTATTGTTGTATAATAACTGTTATTGCTTTGGTTTCTTGTAAATCATAACGACGATAATGGTGTGGAAACGTTTGATATTACAGTATATTGTGTATAACGGGGAGAAAAATGTTTGTAACAGGGTGAATAGTTTGAAAACGTGTGAAGAAAACGTCAGGCGGCAGAGCGGGGGGAAAGAAAAATTGAAGCCGCGGGAAGGAAGCGGTAGCGTTGAATGAGGTGTGAAACAAAAAAAAAAAAAGAGCAAAAAGTAACCAAGTAAAATAAATGAAGTAGGAATAAAAAAAAAAAAAAAAAAAATTAAAACGGAAGAAGAAAAGTTTTCTATTTATTTTTTATATATGCAGTTAAACAATTATTACACACATCGACGTATCTATGTACATGTATAACATAACGAAGTAATTTTTCTCCTACAACACCTTACTTTTCTTCTCACCTGTTTCTTGCCAATATATAACAATATTAACAATTATTCGGATACGAAGTAGGATGTGGTATACATTTACGTATATATATATATATATACGTGTGTATGTATGTATGTGTATATGCAGATAAAAAGCGATTGGTTTTTTTTTTTTGTTTCTCTCTCTTTTTCTTAGTAACGTCGGGTTACTTTTTTTACGAGGAGAAATTTGTGTAAAAGGTTTTATATATTTAATAGTAATTGTAACATACGGTGTACCATAAACTTTTCTTTTCTTTTTTATTTTTTTATCTATTCATTCCGACATCCTCACGTCGTTTATACACACGAATTGATTCGTCGTTATTCGCACGTCGTATAATAGAAATATCTTAACAATTGTCCATTCGTTTGTCACAAAAATTACCACATCATTGCTTTGTTCACTTTTATCAGCGTTTTCTTTCCTAGTTGGTTTTTTTTTCTTTTTTTCTCTTTCGCATCGACGCACGCTCGCATTCCGTAAATGGGTACACAACAGCTCTGACAATGATATGCTTAAACATACATGTAATTGTTATCGTATAATCGAGTTATTTATTACATGCGAAAATTCGTTTTCTCGCGCGTGTGTGTGCGTGTGTGTTTTTTATTCCATCTTTTTTTCATTTTCTTTATTTTTAAATAACAATTTTACAGAACAACAAATCGATGATATGTATATTATGTAGTGTTGTATAATACGACATATTTATTTATTCACACTGAAAAATTGCGAAATCAACGTATACACGGAGTATTCAATAAACTTATACACTATAAATAAACACAAGTTTTATTCGTAGTATACCGTAATTATAGATGTATAGTAATTATTTATTTTACGTCACATATAGTTTAAAATACTGTCCGGATTCTTAATATTGATATGTATGTATTTTTAACTTACGATTTATAATTCATACGTTATTTATAAATGTTATATTACGTTCAATTTTAATATACCGTGTAGCAGTGCGAAGAGACCAGAGTAACTGAATTCTGTATAAATAATATCTAGCTTGTTTTTAAAATCTTTCATTGAATAAATCAAATTAAATATTAACCGCAAAATGAAATGACGAACAAGCGTTTTCACAGTTTGTCGTATCATGTTATAGATCAATAATCTTTTCTCTACTTTTTCCTCTCTCATCTATCCATACATATATATATATATATATATATACATATATATATATATATATATATATATATATATGTATATTTTACATTAATAAAAAATATTTTCGCTACCGGCCTCTTCGTGATATGTATAATAATATACCTAATATCTATCTTAAATTTTATAATGGCTTTTAGAATTAATAACGATATGTGTATTCATTTTTAATTTTATATTATTATTATTATCATTATCATGTACGTACATTATAAATAGTTTGATATGGCCCTATGTGTATAATAACGTTAATAAACAACTCAACACACGCACTATATCAACTATAATTCAACGACTATAGTATAAACGACTAAGATAACGATGAGAGGAAATTGATAATTCAAAATATCGTATCAACTGCAAATACGCGAATATGAGAAAGTTAGAATATTTCTTTTCCATTTCTTTTCTCCCTTCTCTTCATCGTCTGCTGGATGATTCGTGTTTATATTATAAAAAATTATACGGCTACAAGGTGTTATAAATGATATTTTAATATTAATGAAAATATTCTCAAGAGTTCGTTACACACCGAATATATTCAATGTCTCAGTTAATGATTTATTTATTATCTATCCTCATTTTACCGTCGTTGAACAATTTTTTTCATACACATATCGCCCTTCACGCTGAAGTATAAATCTATACGCTCGATTATTATTTCATTCGTTAAATTTCACCTTGTTTCGTTTCGTTTCAACTTTCTTTTGCCATTTTTTACAATTTATATGTAATATATAATACATATATATATGTATATATATACGGTGTGGAACGACGCGATACTTGACGATATTATTTTATAAATGTATTATTGACGACGTTTTCCAAGCTGAAAGCGAGCCGTTGTATAGCTGGCAATAAAGCGATTCGAAATGGTTGTAAAATAAAAAAAAAATAAAAAAAAAAAATAACAGAAAGAAGAAACGAAGAAGCGGAAAACTTGAGTGCGCTCGGGAACTCGGAAGAAAATTCATCCATCGTATCTCATCTTCGGCGAATGGGAAAAAAGTCCCGCAGCTAGGACGATCGGTTTTATTTTTATTGCACAAGCCGTTATTACGATCGGATATTCGAAACGACGGCCGCCCCATCAATGTGCGACAATAAATGAGCGAACGTGAAAGAAAAGAAACGAGATACGAAAAAAAAAAACAATAGTGTTCTGGTATAAAAAAAAAATTGATAAGAGAAAAAAAAAAAAACCGATGGACAAATGATTGTGGAATGTTTTTTTTTTTCTTTTTTCTTGTCGTTACAATTTAAACGCAATAAAATTACGTGAAAAGAACTCTGCCGGTTTTTTACTATTGAAATATTATACGTCACACGTATCGAATAACAAATCTGCGCAAACGCGCAATTATTGAAATTTATTATTTTTTGCTAATTGAAGATTACTGATCCATTTTTTGTTTCCTTCTTTTTTTTTCCCCACTTCTTTTCCTTTCAGGTTGGAAAACTAATAATACTTTTTATTACACTAAATTTCAATACATATATATATATATATATATATGTATATATATATATGTATACCTATAATATGATACACATTTCTTTCAAAATGGAAAGCAAAAATATATATGTATGTATATGAATTTATTTATTTCTCTCCCTTATCCGCATATTAAGTTTATTTATTCTTTCATTTATTGATTTTCTCTTTAGTTTTTCCATTTCTCTCTCTCTTTTTTTTTTTTTTTCTTTTTCTTTTTTTATTCGCTTACACACGTGGTCGTACCTGTATACCACTTATGTACGCATATGTATAGAGGTTATTTGTTTTTTTAAAACATTCAGAGTTTGATTGCGAGGAGATTGTATAATGTGTAATGTATATTTCATTACATAATGTATAATGCACCCTATGCATACTGTATATAGTAATTACCGTATAAATTATTGCATTTATATACGGATCTCAATTTTATTCAACACGATACAATTAACGATTCGATTACTTTTCTCCTCTTTCCTCTTCTTCTTCGAATACAACCAAATTTTTGAAACTGTCATACAATTCAAAATATTATCATTCGCATAAAAGAAATAGAAAAATGCACAATATTTTTATACTATATGTATATATGCATATATATTATGTATTATTGTTGTTGTTGTTGTTGTTGTTGTTGTTGTTGTTACTATTATTATTATTATTATTATTATTATTATTATTATTATACATTACATACCTATATTTATATCTGTACATTGTAATTTATGGTAATACTTATACCTATATAATTCACATTATCTTTTATTTGTTTGTTGATTTTTTTTTTTTTTTTTTTTTCTACTGCTCTTTTCTTTCTCTATCTTTCGTTCTGCGTTTCGTTACTCATTGTAACGTGCAACTCTTCTGACGTTTTTTTTCTATTATACGCAACATCGTTAACAAAACTTTTTCTATATAATGGCGTCGGATGTAAATATATACATAGTATCGTTGCACACACTGCGCATACATATCGTGTCAGACATAATGACGACAGGTTCATTACGGATCATTTTCACATTGTATATTTTTGTCTAGTCATTTATTTATTCTATTCACTTATTCACCGTATAATGACGTTTAAAGAGAGGCAATTCATTGATATGTGTCGATAATTTCAGCGTGGCCGTTATTATTATTATTATTATTATTATATGTGTGTATATATATATATATATTGCTTTTTAGAGCTATGTTCCCCCCCCCCACTTTTTTTTTCCCCCTCATTACCTATTAGCGATTCTTATTTGATTTATACTTATTTATCTACTGTTTTTTTTTTTTTTTTTTTCTATTTTCCTTCAATTTCTTCACCATTTTCTTTTTACGTTCTTCATCACGCGGTACGTACGTGTTGTTATTATTGTATTCGTATGTATACACGTAATGTATGATTTATACAATACCGAACACCTTGCTGTATCTTACATTCAAACTTCGTGACATTTTGTTCGATGACAAACATGAGGTACGAGTGGAAAATTAGAAGTGGTAATAATTTACCGTACAACGAATCAAATAACCGAACACATCTCTTTGCGTTTCGATTTGTTTGTTAATTTCTTTTTTTTTTTTTATTCATTTCTTGTCTTTTTATTTCCGTACCTTTCTTTTCAAATTTATTATTTTCAAGACAGAGAGAGAGAGAGAGAGAGAGAGAGAGTGAAAATTAAAAGAAATTAATAATTAAATAAAAAAATGATGAGATGAAAATATTCGACCTCGCGATATTTTACATTACATTATACGTGTACAGCAACGTGTCGGGTATTTGTACAGAGATATATGCACGTATATAATACATAAATATTATTTTGATATCTCTGATATTTGTTTCATCACATACCCTCGCGGTATAATGCGTTAAACCCAATCTCTCCGTTATTTTTATACAAATATTGCGTCACGACGCGTTTGTCAAAAGATTTTCTTGCCGATCGCGAAGATTGAAAATCATATGGAAAATAATCATTGATCATCTGTCGCGAGTAGGGGAAAAAATTTGACAAAATTTTCGCTACCTAAAACTGGAAGAGAATAACGTATGTAAAAAAAAAAAAAACCAAAACTAAAATGTGACGTGTAATTTTACACGGAGAGATTGTTTTACAGGTACTCTGCAGAGGTTCAGACTTAGGATGTTCTGTATATAATTATCATTACATATACATCTGTAAATTTATACATATATATGTATATTGTATATTTATATTTTTTATTTTTGTGTATATTAAGACGTGATATGTTGAATTCATGAGTCAATTAATTTAATTTAATTATGTATATAATCTATAATACGTATATATGTCATATTATAATAGGACCCCCGCTGCGTACGCGAGAAAAACTGACAACTTTTTAACAGCTTTTTTTGCAGCCAATCCTTTATACTGCGTTAAACACACCACGCATTATACTTTGATTTTGAAAAATTTTCATCCTCCATACTCCCCCCTCCCCCCCCCTCCTTCCAAATGTTTTCTCAACACTCACACATATCATTACATTCCTATATTCTTATATACCGAAACTATTCAGGAATCGTTTTATAAATTGTATAATTTGCCACCGACGGTCACTTTATTACACGTTGTAACGTGTATTCTCTATACATTGTATAGAGCATATATGTTGTACTTAGATACGTATTATTACGTAACAGTGTCAGTGATAAAACGTCGGGATTCTATTGATTTATACATTATTCTGTATAACAATATTACTACCGCGTGTCCTATTAATCGAATATAAATAGACTTAAGATTTCGTTATGTTATTACATATGTCTAACTACATTACGATGCTTGTGTCTAACTAATCTAAAATCGGATCTATCGTACGCGATACGTGTATATACATGTATAATATACTCTTATTACATTATACGTATGTGTGTGATTTTTTTTTTTTTTTTGCTTTTTCTTTTTTATACGAATTCTTCTTCTTTCCTAACACGCAAAGTTCATTGCGTATTATTTGATATGTTTCGTTACGATTTCAATCTAAGATATCACCTGTAAACTTATTTACGGGATACGTGTTATATGTATATAATTATTCCAATGTATCATAATTATCTTGAGGGTTTTCGTTTATTGATATGTCTGTGTACACACACATATATATATATATATTTTCGCTCTTCTTTCTTTAACGATTCATCGAAATCATTGATATATATATATATATATATATAGGTATGATATTTCTGCCCTTTATCATAAAAAATCTCTTTCGAACCAACGACTAATCCACGTCCGGAAGAAGTTTCTTCTTTTATTTTATTTATTTATTTTTTTTTCTCCTTCCTTCTCTATTTTCCCGGCAAGGAAAAAAAAATTGATCACAATAATCTACAATATCACATTGTACGTAAAACATGTATGCAATACTTGTGCATGCATGGGTGTATCTACCGCAGAGATTTGAAGAAAAAGAAAAAGGATGAACGAGAGAGAAAGCAAAAAAAGAAAAAGAAAAAAAAAAACTTTCGCTCACGGAGTGCTTTTACTGCATGGGGCTGTTCCAGAGAACGCGGTATATATATATATAAATGTATAACATGAATACACAATTTTTGTTACCTGTACATATTTATATATATATACACACATATATATATATATATATGTATACATATACACATGTGTGTATTTCTCTTTTGCGCGAAATCTCGAGTAGAATTTATTACGGTAGGTATGTATAATGCATTTACAAATATATATATATATATATATATATATATATATATATATATATATATATATGCGTTACTCTCACGATGTAAACGTTGCTTTGAATGTGTAAAGTATACGTGTACGAGGTACGTGTGTGTGTATGTAAAGTGAGGAATAGCCGCAGAGATGCAGAGAATGTATTAAACGCCCAGCGGGAATCCTCGAGAGGAAATGCGGGAAATGCGCGCCGCTCTTCGTCGTCGTCAACCGCGTTGCAAAGTAGTTTGAAAAGCGTGATTTTGCAAATAAATTTATATACATATATGTTATGTATACACGCGACGTTTATATACTAAGTAATAGCATGTAGATTAATCTTTTGCTAAAGCAAAATATTGTTTTTGTTTCTTTTTTGTTCACTCTGTTCTATTTTTTAATCTTGACTTGCGGAAAAGAGAAAAACAGAATTCTTATCACTCGATGAATGAGAAGGAAAATCGAGGGATACAGATAGAGAAAAGCTTCGGCAGGTTTTGTTATAAGGATACAATTTGTGCGAGAAGAATTACCCAAGATTACACGTCGCATGGTGGTCGAGTCTTTATCGCTATTACGGAGGATAGATTTTCTAAGAATCGTACGTTATAATTATATAAAGCCAAGAAACCGGAAGGTGGAGTCGGTGTATCCTTGCGGAAATTTTTTTTCACAACGTGAGCATGTCTCACCCGTTTTTTTCACTCGTGTTTTCCGTTCACAAAGTACGCCCGTTTCTATGACGATAGAGTGATTCCGCTAATGCGCACGCGCGGAGTAACGAAAATACAACTTTTAAGTCCTAAGAGTTGGAAAGTGGTATTTTCCGCACTCCGCGCATGCGCCGTCGCGAACAAATCTGACGTCACGTGACCCTAACCTCAATTTCGTGCTTGGTGAAAAAACGCGCCGTAAGGAGGCGACGGTCTGTTCGACTCGCGTAATTTCGATACTCGTCTCCGGCTCACCTACGACTCGTATCGCAAACTCACGCTCGGCCCGAAAAGACCGAGTTTCCTTACTTGTTGCACAATGTAATATTGCGATAACAACAATTCTCTTTATCTCTACAGCAGCAGGTTGGACTTGCAGGCTTTGCGAATGAATCATCCTCAAAATTAGCTTTTGTTCGTGTCTGATATGCTTTCAGGTATCTATATTCTTCATCTTTTTTTACCCCGTCTTTTCTTTCACGCCTTTCCATGCCTTGTAACTTGTAATTTACCGCGGAATCTGCCGCAATTAACGTAAATACACCTTACATATATATGCACGTACGTACGTTTGTACGTACAAAACGAATTGCTAAGGCCCGAACGGCTTAACGCGCATGCGCGTAAATTCGAGAGCAAAAGCGGTTGTTTCGTCGGTGCAACCAACTTGCATAAAAATTTAGACGGCAGTTCGCCGCGACGTTTGTGTATAACCTCGAAAATTTTGACAACTTTCGGCGATATGAATTTACGAAAGTTGGTAGCCCTGAGAAAACAATCTCGCTTGCTCTCGAATTTTAGCGCATGCGCATCGGACCATCCATTTTTTGGCAATTCACGTTCTACATTAAATTGTACATGTGTATTAAGGGTGTTTGAGTTAGAAAATTAATTTGCGATTTTCGACCACGGCAGTTTCTAAAAAGTTTGTTTATCGATGAGAGATTTACGTTATGGAAAAGATCCCGCTGGGTTGATTTTTCACTTTTTTAAAAATTGTTTTAAATTTATACGACGCAAAGGAGACACACACTCGTAACATCGCATCTCGAGTTGATGTTTGAGAAGCGTATTTCACGAATGTTTTTGTCATTAACTCAATCTGGTGAAATAGTCACTATTTAATACGAAATTTTAATTTGGGAGATATGGATTCCCGGTTGCGATGTATCGTTGCGTTACGTATCGTGATCAGGAAAGAAACAACAATCGAAGCGCTACAAAATATTTCTTGACAAATTCGAAAAAGAAGTGAAAACAAACTGTTCAGGTGTTGTCACGGTGTGAAATTGTGAATTATTTTTTGCAAAAACACCTTAATTAACACGACTGGTGTGCATATAACGCAAGGCGGTTTGCCTATAGATTAATTTCTCGCTTCCTATTGTTATACCTACGTAGGTACACAGGGTTATACATACATATTGGTGTATTTATAGACTGCTACACGCTAATTATACACCTGAGGTTGATGATGGATGCGCGTCTGCGAGGCGTGCTGCACGTCGTTATTGCCATTCCGTATTATCATCATTATCATCGTACCTTCTGCCGTATAACCTATCATTATATCCGACGCGTTTGAAATCTATTTTTCTTTTCTTTCTTTTCTTTTTTTTTCTGCCATACAGTGTCCCTTTTTTCAAATTCTCATCTTTTCGAAACCAATTCCACGTAAACCATTTCAAACGTGTCCTTCTCTTTCATTTTCCCGTCAACACCGATCTATAGCGTAATTAAGCAGCAGAATTCAATTTTTCTTTCTTTTTTTTTTTTTTTTTCAAACTCTATCATCGGTGAAGGAATAACCTTTCAAACTGTCATAATAACAGCTGGTTTTCAAAATTTCCTAGCACGTATCGAATATAAAACAAATTTTTTATCGCACGATATTTGTTAGCGCGCGATACTTCGACTTAAATCGAATAGTATTTTTCAGCGTTCTTATTATTATGATTATTATTATTATTAATATTATTACTATCATCGTCGTCGTAATTTTTTATCTGTTGCAAACTTTTCTATCTACCGTATCTACGATAAATTTCTAAACGTGTTTAACGATAAAATATCTCTTACAATTGGGTTGTTTTTTTTTTCGCCGCGAAAATAGAAGAAAAATCGTTTGTCACAATTTGTCGGAACGTTGCTTAACCGGGTGGGAAAAATTTCGACGCGGTGACAAATCGGCGTTGAAAGTATACATTTACATATATGTATATATGTATGTATATATAGTCGATGTATACGTATATAATATACTTATATTCACGGGGATTGCAACAGTTGGGCACATTGCCCAGATTCGGTAAACACTCTTGTAAAATACGTTACATTTACACGCACGTATAAAACGCACGTACCTTATTTTCCTATATCACGTCCTAGTCACGTGCAATAGTGTTATGTAGTCTACGGACGTTATATAAACGGTATGATAGAAAAGTCAAACGTGAATTCGGGAAACCCGGTAAGTCGTACGTAATTCGAGACGCCCTTTAAGGAATCATGGTTAAAGAGAGACAGAGAGAGAGAGAGAGAGAAAGAAAATTCACATCAACAACTTCGAGAATAGTTGAAGAAATGAAATAACGCGAATTTTCCCGTCAAAATTAATTACTCGAACAATATGTTACGATATTATATAATACATATATAGATATAGATATATACTTTCGACGATATCACAAAATTTCGGAGATAACATTATGCTTGGAAAATATTGGACAAATTGGTGGAAGTTGATCAAGCGTTGGATTAATTACTTCGTGTGTAAATAATGCGGAGATTTTATAAATATTTCTGCCGTGGTATTGTTAATTTTAATACCGCACGGCTGATTATTTATCCATGTATATTCTATATCTAGACCTTCGCACGGTGTTCCAGTAATTTTTCTATCTAGTGAAATATTGAGACAATAACACACTGCGTGCTTTGCAGTTTATACTCGTAATAGTAACGAGGATTATGGAAATAAAAAAAAAAATAATTGCTAAATAGAATCATCGGTATGTCTCGTACTTTTGCGGATGTATAACCGCGTGGAATAAAACGCATTCCGGCACGTTTGAAACGCGCAAATATCGGTAATGTATGATATAATTTACTAGCTACGCGTAATATACGCGCGTACAAACTTACAGATCAAAGATTTATGCAACTCGCGTCTAGGTATTTGCAATACACGCACGCGTTGTATATCGGAAGATATGCGTAGAATTTGAAATTGATATGTGAGGATTGCACTTGGTATTAAAAATAGGTATCGTGCGATACAGCGTAACGATAACTTGGCTATTTATTACAACGACGCCTGAATAGCTTCTCGCTCTCTTTTCATTCGTTCCGCGATTTCCGCTTCAATTTTTTGCCACCGCATGAAACATCCGTTCCTGTTAAATACAATAATGATTACAGAAATATATTTTTCACCTCGTTGAAATGAAAAATGTAAACTGAAACAAACGTCGCGAAATCAATTTTCCCGTAGTCGATACCCACGGCAAACAATTTCCAACATCTTTCCTCTCTCTCGAAGAGGGCTAAATTTTTCAAACGGATGAATTCGCGTGATAAAAAAAGCTTGAGAATATTTTTCGAGTCAACTTTTCACCGGTACAAATGTCTCGATTCGATCTTTACTCCTCGAGTACATGTGTTCGATATTCTTTCGTCACAAAAACTTTTATCGGTTGATTTATATATATATATGGGGTATTCCACGCCAAATCAGTAAACTGTTTGCCATAACATTCTGTTTTAAATTTAGCAAGGAATTTTCCCTACGTTAGTACGAACCCTGAAAAGATTCCCAAAAAATTGTCACATTTTTTTAATCACACGTCTTTGCCCTGTGATTTTTAAAAAATGTTTGTGTAAAGACGAGTGATTGGAAAAGAGGTGAATAAATTCTTGGTGAACGTAAAAAATGTCACGATAAACCGTTTACTGATTTCACGTGGAATGCCCCATGTATATAAATACGATGAAAGTTTTAGCTTTAAATTGAATTGAATAGTGGAAGAAAAGAAAATTATTTCACGTTGCGGCCGTCGACTTTCACCAATTTCACACACCTTAATTCGCATATATTCACCCACACTCATGTATATATATACCTGTAATATATGTACAGTAAGTGTGACATACATTATACCTAGAACAATATATAATAATAATAATAATAATTATAATTATATAATTAAAAATACGCGACGCACTTAACAATTAATATAACAACTTCCAATGTGGATTTTTATAAAAATATTAAATCTTTTCATAATAATTAATAATAATTTAACCGTAGGTATGTGTATATATATTATACGTGTATAATGTAGTAACTATTATTTACGATATGTTTTAATATTCTGTTATCCCCCCCCCCCCCCCCCAATTTCCTTCTATATCTTCACTCCCCCCCATTCGTCTATTAATAAATTAATTTATTATTTATACTATTACTGTTATTACTATCATCATTATTATTATTAATAATATTATTATTACTATCATTATACTATCGATATTATTCGGACCAATTTGATCCACCCGACGCGAATCTGCAGGGATAATAATGTGTGTGCGTAACAAGTATTACAATATTATCAATCCTTGATCCGTCGTAGCCTCGTGTTTTTCTCGCGGTGTGCGTTATTACAAAATACCATAATTACTTATCATATGACTAGGCACCTTGTATAATGTGTGTGACGTCCGGACGAAGGATCCTCTCGTTGTCGGAAAATGCTTTTCTTATTTTACTTTATTTTATTTATTTTTTTATTTATTTATTTATTTATTCTTTTCTCCGGCTTCAACTCATTTTTGAGGGATCGCCTTACCTGCAGACCCGCGTCCGTTTTGGCCGGCGTTACTGTTTTTTTTTTTTTTTTTGTTTTTTTCTCGTTTGTTCATGTTTTTTTTTCACCCCTCGCCCATCTTTTACACATTTTTTCTCTTCTGTTTCATTCACGCGACAGGAGAATATATCAGGTATAACAGGCGTAACGGGAGTCTTACGATACTTACTAGAACAAATCGTTGGAATAAATAACAGAAAGTGTTGACAAAAAAAAAAAAAAAAGACACAGATATGTTTGTTTAATCGACGAAAAAAAGTTAAACTTTGCCGTGTGCGATAAATCTTTTGTTTATAGCTGCAGGATATATAATCAATATAAATTAACAAAATTTTTCTTCTCAAATGGGAGAATTAGACAAAGTGTTTGATTTTTTGAAACTAGGCGACGGTAAAAATTCTTTGTCACGTTGTCGAATAAATTTTGGAGAGAAAAAACGAAAAATAAGGAGAGAAAATGAAAGAACGAAAATAATTAATATATTATACTACTAACTATCCGGCTGTAAGACTCCCGATTGCACTAAAGTTTATAAACATACTTGACTCGAATTTTATACCGAGGTATTGCGGGTTTAATACGGAGGGAGAATCGACGTGCGTTCGTGCAAGGATTGATACAGGCGAATATAATGCCGGGAGAACGGAAATGTTGAGGTTACGCATTACTCCCACCCTTACCGACCGAGCAAACTCACCCTTTTTCTTCGTATATTAAATAAACAAACGAATTGTTAAAGGGTGGAAATTTCCACGATGAATTTTGGTACAAGAGAGCGATGCAACGTCTAAATTTGAACCCTTTCCGTTCGTTTGTTTATTTAATATAGGAAGAATGAGGGTGATTATGCTCGGTCGGTAAGGGTAGGAGTGCTATGTGCCTTTAAGCCAAAGAGCTGTAAAAGACGGAAATACCGTATAACGAAGGTTTGAAATTGCGACTGAAGTTCATCGAGTTGAATTTAGTTCAAGCAATATTAACTTTGAGGAAAAATAAAGTTTCAAAATCCATAAATTTCAGCTACGATACCGTAGTCGTCGATGATTTTGAAGAGATCCCAGAATTTGATCATTTCCGCAAGGAAAAGATCGTATCGTCCGAAGGATCTTAACGAACTAGAGCTCATCTCGATTGCCAGATCTTTTTAAAGTTACAAATAATTATGCTATTTTTAGCTGAAATTCACGATTTTAAAGTACTATCGGACGGATACTCCCAACCAAAAGTGATTCTCGGTGAGAATATTTGAACACTTCGCGATGAGTTGACAGTCTGAAAAAAATGAATATCATAACCAAGTTGATAAGATGATTCTCACCGAGACTCAATTTTGGCTGGTAATATCGGTCAAATAACGTCTTAACAATAAGAAGAAAAGTTTCCGTATCACAGCCGATCAACTCGATCCGCATCGTCGTACTTCGATAGATCATCACGACCACGGTCTTACATACAGGTCTGGTAACTCCGGCACTTTTTTAGTGGTAGGGGGTGTCACCGTTAGTGAGGCACACGGTCTTGTTTCCTATCTATCCGCTAGGGGCGCCATCGGCCCGGGGTATGATAGATATAGATATATACCGATAAGATAACCTGCTCATCGAAGTTTTTGACAGTTCGTAACTCAGTGTAAGGTGTGTAAGCGGTGGATCATCTGCACAAGATCTCAAACTGTCTCAAAAGTTGTGAGCCTTCGCTTGACGTTTATGGATTTTGTTGACTTAAACATTTGAGGATTCCGTTAAAATAAAACAATTATCACGCCCGCCATGGAATGCTGGTAAACATCTCAATCATTTTTTATACGCATCTTTCTTCATTTTTGAGTGTTATTCAGGATTGTTGATTCCGAAAAATCAGCTGTTCGGATCTGATTTACGATTGGCTCACCCCAAGGGGGCAGCGCTGCAGACGGCGAAGACGAGAACCACGGTTCTGCCTCATTATCCGAGTCATTCCCCACCCTAATAGTTTCCGGACCTGTATGTAAGACCGTGATCACGACCAACATCCGTCGTCCGATCTACGATCGTCTCTACTCCTCGGGCCATCCTAGATCCTCGCCAACGAGTTCGTAGAATCGTTGATTGTGCTCGTTGAAGAACCGTCTTAGCTTCGTGACGACAACAGGACTGACTCTCGGATGTCTTCGACCTTTGCTCTCGCGTAGACATTTGTCGGCCGTCTCGTTTCTCAGACAGTAAAAGCCCTTCGTGTGATTGAAGTAGAAGTTCTGCCTGCCGATGCGCGGCTCTATGCCGAGGAATTCCTCGATCCTTCTCAGCTGGGGAACCGGGTCCTCGATCAGTTGGTCTCCGTTAACCACGAGGATCTGACTCCGCGAAAAGACCTCCAACCATCGGTGCATGTGCGTGTGGTAAAGCGATATCGCCACTGGTCTGTACGACTCGTTTATCGAACCGTCGGGCAGCAGGACGAGGTCCTCGAAACTACGACCGAACGAGGGTTGCTGAGGCGGTGTCTTCGACGAGGACGTCGCCGAAGACGTTGCCGAGGACGCCGTTGAACCGTGGCTTCGAAGCTGGGTGTAATCCGATATCGTTCTCGTCACCGGCTCGCGAACTATCAGCAATAGTTTCACGCTAGCGTTCATAGCCCTGATTCTCTCCGGTACCTTTTGGAAATCAAGCGGTATATATTCTTCTTTATATTCTTGCGTACGGTAAGCCGAAAAAATTAGAGGAAATTTTTTGGTAAATGGACTCTGGAAGTCGGGGTGTTGTTTTTTACGGTAAATCAGATTTTTATCTTCGTCGGTCAAATTTCACCGAGGGAAGACGGTACGGAGGTAAAATGGTTCGGTCATGTACTTGACGGTACTTTTTACGGTAATTGACTAACCGGTTGACTGGTAATCGATCGGATGTGTACAGGAAAAAAGTGTCCGAATTGGACTCTTGGAACATGGACGTTTTTTAATTAGTCTGACGATTCTCGATGGATTTGGACGAATATTGGTACACTACAGTTTTGGGAGTCGCTGAATCCAAATTTGAAAGCAGAATTGATAAATTCGGTATCGGATTCGAGTTCGAAATGGCGGCTTCAAAGAGGCCTCAGCACCCTTGCAGGTACCTACCAAAAAATCGAGAAGTGGAATAAGTCCTTCGAAACTTGTTACTCGGGGTTTTTTTAGGTCGCTGATGATGGGTCCGTTGTCAGAATTGAAGAATTGCAATATGAAGGATCCAAAACGGTGACAGGAATAGTTGAAACCCATACAGGTACACCGCATTTCGAATTTGAACACAACGGAACAATTTACGCCAACTTACCCCTGTATTAAAAAAACCCCGGGTACCAATTTTCGGTGTAATTTGGTCGGTTATATGTGGCCACCAGTTTCTGCACGAAAACTGTACCAGTCAACCGGTTAATTCCAACTTCCCAAACATCGAGGCGCCTGTAAGGTTTAAAAATAATAAAAAAGCAAGAAAGTTAATTCGAGCATCGTTACCTCGGGTGTGACAAAGTAGCTGGGACTTTTCTCGATGGTGATTTGCCCCTTGAACGAGTACGGCATCTTCCTCCTGTACCACTCGAGGCCCTTTCCGTAATTGTCGTCGCGGTCGAAGAAGTGAACCTCACCGGCCGCCTTCTGTATCTGGGGATGTAGAAACAGCATCTCGAGGAGGGCGCGGGTGCCGCATTTTCTAACGCCGATTATTATCGCCTGGGGTAGATGCCGGCTCGTCCTTGGGAAGTGTACCTTGTTCGAGAATAGTAGCGGCGGCGTGACTCGGACCTTCGAGACCATCTCCTGCACCGTCCTGCCCTCGACACCCGAGGCGGCGTGCAGACTGTAGACGGCGCTGTCGTAGAGGACGTGAAACGTCAGGAATAGGGATATCAGGGCCACGGAGAGGAACGCCGCCGCCATCTTCGGACGCGATATGCCGACGACCAGGATGCAGTCCGCCGCGTCCGCCTCTGCCGGCCTCATGGCGGATCGCGGCATCCATCTGTCGGTCAGACACGTCATTCGTTTTCGATGCCAGCACGGCCTCGATTCGTACGCTCATTTTCTAACTCGGAACATATTTTATTTGAAAACTTGGAAAAATTAATTTGATTGTACGTTATCTAGATAAAAAAAAAAATTATCTCAAGATAATCATCTTTCATCTTGTACAGATAACGCGGGTGAAATTTATCTTTCATTCTCGCCTGGACGAATTTCCCGTTAACCTTCGTGCTTTTTTTTCAGTTACTATATAACGATATTTGAGATAATCATCTTGAATGAATTTAGTCATCTTTCATCTTGTACAGACAACACGGATGAAACTTATCTTTCACTATTGCCCAGCAAATCTCTCGTTCATCTTCGTCTTTTTTTCACTTCTTTATAAAGATATCTGAGATAATCGTCTTAAATGAATTCAGTCATCTTTCATCTCGTACAGATAACGCGGGACAAATTTACCTTTCTCTTCATCGAAAAAAATCTCCCGTTCAGCTTCATACTGTTTTTAGTCATTACAACGATGTCTGAGATAATAATCTTGGAAGAACTTAGTCATCTTTGATCTTATACAGATAACTCGAGTAAAATTTATCTTTCATCGTCATATAGACGAATCTCCCATTCGACTTCATCTACTTTCAGTTATTATATACATAGATATCTGAGGTAATCAGTTTGAATGAATTTAGTCATCTTTCATCTTGTACAGATAACGCGGGTCAAATTTATCTCTCGTTTTCGCCTAGATCAACCGGATGAATAAAATATTATTACTTGTACGATCGTTCGTGTGTATCTTGCGTATTATTATATGTATAACCCTCGATGTGTGAACTCTGACTTATACGAGTGTACGTATGAAGCGGCGGAAAGCAAGCGACTGGACGACTGTTCGATCAATTTGCTGATCTCGTATTACACGTACAAGGAATACATAACCGTCGTATATGTATATGCTGTACCCGGGAGATTCTAATCGTATTTCACCAAACAAATATTGAAATATCCTTCATCCGTTTCTCACCATCGAAACTCCATCGCTTTCATCGATCGCGTACAAAGATTGCATCGCTGTTTGCCGGAGTTTTTTTTTTTTTTTCTTTCTTTCACCCCTATGGAAATCGAATAAAACTTCACTTTCCTTCTTCCTTTTTTTTTTCTTTTTTTTTTTCTCTACAACAATATTCGAAACTTTTCACCATTCTATAGAGCGATTTGAAATGTTTAATTCATGCTTGCTAAACTCGTCGTTCATAATTTTAGTACATTCGCTTTTTTTTTTTTTTTTTGTCGTTGTCGACTCTCTCGCGTTTGTTGGGAAAATTATTCTAGCCAGCGACTGTATATAATTGATTATACGTATACAGGTGCAATAACGCATTGCGATAATTATTCGTTGTAATTATTGTCGAAGGGGAAAATGTAGTTATGAGATTGACACGAGTATTTTCAATTATATAATATAAATATCTGAATATTAGCTACTCGAAAACTTGACGATAGTTGGGTTATGAAATTGAGAAAAAAAAAAAACGTGTATAAAATGGTGAAAACTAATTATTATTTTTTAAATAAATCATCGTAGGTCAACTTACAAAACATCTATGGGGGATTGGTAGGACCAGTCTTGACGAGGCGAATACTTTTTGCTGAGCATCTGCGCTGTGAATTTTCCTCACCGCATTATTTTCAGACCTGTTAACATATTGCGAGAAGAGAAAAAAAAAAAAAACTGGTATTACAAGATTATTAATAACTCGTTTAAATTAATTGTGCGAGGAATTATTAATTGGTGGCAAATGATTTATTATTATTTTATTTATTTATTTATTTTTCTCCTTCAAACTTACGAACTATTAATCATCGAAAATGAGTTGTAGAATTTTTCGACGAAACGTTGATGTTTATTTATACCCGTACTAGTTAATAATAGTTGCGTAAAATTTCAATCGTCGTTGAGATCTTTGATTGATTGAAGAGAATCATTCAACAAGATTAAGATTGTATAAAAATTGAATTTGTATTTTACGTCATACACTTAATACTCAACTATTGTTATTCTGCATACAAAATGGAATAATATTAATCGTTCGTTTCCCTTCGCCAAACTCTCGATTATTTTATCGTTATCGCATCGGGTGAAACTTTGTTGCAATAAATTTACTTCCTTATCGCGATTTAAAATAGCTGCTTGACGAATAGAAGCAAACAATTATTTTTATTTCTTTTTCTTCTTTTATTTTTATTTAATAACGGACCACGGACGATTATCCTGCGATAATATCTCGGCGCTACTTCCTATTAAACATTATACATCGTACACGATCGGACCTAGAGAAAAATGGAAGGTACGATTTTTCATCCCCTCAATTATCGAGCCGCTAATTTTAACCATTGTTTAGATAATCTGACGCCGTATAAGAAACAAACGGACCGAAACAACGTACAGACAGCTCTTCCATTATATTCCATTCCATTCCATTCCATTACATTCCATTCTATTCTGTTCTATTATACTCGATTCTATTCTATCCCAACCACGAATTGTTAAAAGGAAAGGATAATACAAAAGAGTTTAGTATATAGCGAATAATATAGATGTATACGTGTAGAAACTCGGAATCAGGTGACGTGACGTATTTCCGTTTTCCTTACTTCGTCTTGAGTGGGAGGAGAAAGAAAAAGGTAGAGAGAAGTGAAAGTAAAAAAAAACTCAACCGTGATTGAATCTATTTAGGTATCGTATTTATTTAATACTTTGGAATAATTTCTTGTTTCTTTTTTTTTTTCTCTCTAGGGATACGGAAAAATTTTGTTTGCCAAGGTGTGCAAATTATTGACCATGTTTTGCGTTACATCAGTTAGATCCTTTGTTCCAAAATGATAAAGTAACAAATATCTTTTCATTTTCTTTTTTTTTTTCTCTCTCTTTTTCCCTCTCTTTCTCCGACGCGCAGGAATAAGTTCACCATCCTATTGTTACAACACTCTCGTCGGCTTAAAATTTTAAACGAGTCGAGAAAGAGAACGGAAAAAATAAGAGACGAGATGAGAAGAGTCGTTGAAGAATAATTACAATAATTTCGACCGTGAATTTGTCATTCAATTGTCAATTACAAATGTTTGTAAGCGATACAATTTACGATGACAATACAATTATTTATATTCAGATTACGTGAACACATTTATTTACAGATCGTGGATATTATCATGATTTTGAAAAAAAATAAGTCGTTTACCTGTAATAAATTTCTATTTATTTATTTATTTATTTATTCATTTATTTTTTTAATCTCTTTTTACAAATAATCGGTAAACTCGGTTGTAGGAGAAGTTGTTGGAAGTAGAAGGGAACGAGGAGAGAAGAAAGGCAAAAAATGTGATAGTCGATACTCGTTTTAATATTTGTACATATATACATACACATATATATATATATATATATATATGTATGTATGTATATCGAGTATCTACTTATATCCACTACGTGCAGCTGCAGGCTATTAAACGTAAATATTACTGAAGGAGACGTCGCAGTGCCGCAGGGTCTGGTCTCACAAGCTGATAGAGTCATAGATAGTATCGAGGAAAAATCCGAGGCTATTGCATCGGTGGTCTTATAATATTACGCGAGGAACCGCGCGAGTATAATTTTACATACTCGGTATCCACCACCCCCCTCTTATATGCGCTGTTACAAAATTTCGCATGCAAATATCCTACAGGTACACGTTTTATTGGATCAAGTTTTATTCGGATACGGAACGGAATTCGAATTACGTTTTTTTCTTTTTTTCTTCTTTTTTTTTTTACTTTGTCAAATTTTACAAAAATTTTTACAAACCGAGCGTGTCCTTCTTCTTTTCCTCTTACATTTTCTTTCGAACATTTTATCCAACGAACGAAACTCGTAGAAATATTCTTTTCTTTTCACGATCCCCTTACATTTTTTACCCTTGGAAGATGTCGCGGGAAGACAAAAAATAATGATATTAATAATTATATGTTGAATGAAAAAAAATAAAAAAAAGAAAAAAAAATTGTTCGCGATCCGAGTAATCGAGATAAAATTTTTCTATACGCTGTAATACCCACGTGCATATTTGTTATTATATATATATGATACATGTATAAACTATAGGTGTACGTGGGATAAGGAAGAAGAGTTCATCCATCTTCGAAATCCCTTGTGGATATGGTGGAAACGGGAAAGGGGCGGGAGAGATGAAAAAAAAAAAAAAAAAAAAGAGATAAAAAAATAAAATTGAGACGAGAGAAAAATGAAGGAAGGTTTTTCAAGTGGGAGAAAAAAAAAAACAAAAAAAAAAAATTAAGAATACGTAAAAAATTTGCACTATCGTCGATCCTTTTTTGGTTGTTGCAACGCAAAATCAGTTTTTGAAGTTTACTCTACTTTTTTAGACAAATAAAGCGTTAACGTCAATTTATTCTTGCACGAGCATTAAATTTTCGCAACAGTAGGAAGAATATGTAGCAACAGCGATCGTGATGAGAAAGAACAGTAACGGATACTAGACTTTCCGGGTCATAGGTAGAAAATTAATTTTCATTTTCTACCTAGAACTACATTTCTCGATTTTGGTAAAAAATCGAAAATAGCTCAGTACCGAGCTGGTAACTGTGACTAAAAATTTCTCTCGGTGTTTAATACAATTTTCGAGGTCGTGTAAAATTTCTCGCTCAAGGATATGGAAAATTTCGTTTAAAATCGCGCATACGTACACATTCGGCGAAGAGGGGTAAAAAAAAAAAAAAGAAAAAATTCAAAGAAAAAGGAAAAAAAAAAAAAAAAATCAAACAAAGAACGAATCCTTTGAAGATGGAACGAGTGTTCGGCGCAGGAGTCAAGCTGGATTACAAAGAAGACTAAAAAAATGCGTGTACGTGTGTGTGTGCTTGTAAATTCGTCGAGTCAAAGGCATAACTCAATAAAAGGGGGGGGGGGGGGGGGGGATGGCGGCTTACGGAAGGAGGACGGAAAAGCAAGCAGCGAGTTTCTCGTTAATCAGTGCGTAGGCGAGATTCTCGCGTGGCACGTGAAAGGAATAGTATACTACACACACCCTCCACGCCTCTCTGCTACACACGGCTCTTTCACGCGTACAACATCCTCGGCGAGGTCGGGACGCATGCGCCCGCCGTCCCGGTACCAACCCCTAAAAAGACCACCCAGCTCGACGTCCTCGGCCGATGATATGAGTCAAGGTCTGCCGATCGACCTGACCTGCCCGCTTCTGAGCCGCGCTGCCTCCTTCCAATTGCCGGTGGTAGTGGTGGTGGGGGATGAAAAAATAACGGGGGGGGGGGGGGGTTGAAAGACGGAACGAACCCGATCGCTTGCTTAGTTTTAAATTTTTGACGAGCGATCGTTGTTACAATTTTATCCCTCGGTTAGTCGAATAAATATATACATGTAGAATCCATTAACGAGAATATTTTACTCGTCGAAATGTTTCGATATATCGTATGTAACGCGGCAATTTCGAAATTAACCCTGGAACGGGGTAACGGGGGGGGGGGGGGGGGGGAGGACACTCAACGCGAATTCAAATTTCCCGCCGCAAGAGAGAACGATTGTTTACCGTTTTCGACTCCGAGAGACGCGTCGATTTTTTTTCGCCAAATTTTTTTTTTTTTTTTTTGAAATTGTGCGAAAAGAGTTTTTTTTTTTTTTTTTTTTTTTTCATCAAGAAAACGAAGAATATTAAACCCTGCAGAGGAAACTTGACGATACGACGTGCCCGACATAATGGAATTCATAAGATTTGGAGCGTTTTTTTTTTTTTTTTTTCACCGCCCGTTGACGGAATTCGGGTAGAGAAAAAAAAAAAAAAAAACAATGTCACCGTTCTAGGCTTGAATGGAAAGAGAAGTGAGAAGCGAACAAAAAAAAAAAAAAAAAATAATAAATCTCGTTAGTTTTATCCTGCATACAGAAAGCGTCTACCTTTCCTAAGCGAACATTTCTTTCGATTACATACGCACGCGATGGTTGATATACAGTGAAGGGTGAAAAAAAAAAAAAAAAAAGAAAAACTCTCACAGAGAATTCGAAATTTGTAAATGTAGAGAGAGAAAGAGAGAGATGTCAGGGAATTTTTGTGTTATAGTATATAATGGATGATGAAAGCTCATAATAATAATAATAATAATAATAATAATAATAATAACAATAATTTTTGTTACATCGTGCAGAGGATTTTCTAAAATTTGCCCTATTTCTGTGGTGAAATATTTTTTGGTCACCGTATAATTAGCACGATAAATAATTCGATTCAAAAATATGTACCTTGATATTTTCGAAAATCAAAAAAAAAAAAATATTCACACGTAAGGTAAGTGTACCGGTTATTGATCCTGTTTCAATTATTGACCTGTTTTTTTTTTTTATAGTATCCGTTTAGTCCTCACTTTTCAAATCATCAAAAAATAAATTTGTATCGTCTCTAACTATCCAGCAATTGATTTTGTTCATCGATAAACTGATGATTTCTGTCTAAAATTAATAACACTGAAAAACGAAGGTGTCCAAGCGTGTGTCGATAACCGTTACACTCGCCATAATCGAAGAAGAGCAGGAATTTTGAAAAATATGAATATACCACGATAAAGTAGAAAAGCGAATAAAATGAAATGAAAATAAAAGATAAAACCCGACTTTGCGACACTAATTTAAACTCATTAAACTCCTCGCCTATCGAACACTCGTCGTGTATTTTTGCAGCTTATCGTTGCCTATTCACACACATATACACACCTATGTATACCATACAAGTTTGCGTACTACCGTAGTAGTCACGTGCCATTTTAATCGCTGCTCAGTTACTCGTCGCATTTATAGCACCCACGTAGGGACGTACGTACGTACATAGATACACGAGTACCTATAGATAGACTGTGGATAGAATAGCAGTGCATTGTATGTACTTGCCGGGCGAACACACTGGGTGTGCATGTATTATGCAGGAGGGATGGGGTTGACCGACGAGGCTGCAACCCTGACGTATAACACACCTTATAACCATTCATCGACCCGAATCCCCGCACATAGAGTAAATTTCCTTCCGCCTCTTGTTCGTATAACCTACATTTTCCAAGATGTATAAGGTATGTAGGTACATGTACGTACGTATGTATGTATGTATCTATATATGTACATATATGTATAACCTTTCTCAGCTGCATCGCACCGCGAGATTAAAACCTTGGAATCAATAATATGCAAACATTGAGACTCTGTCTCCCTTTCTCTCTCTCTCTCTCTCTCTCTTTTTATTCACAGGCTTTTTTCGAATTCCTTTGACGGGTTCGATTTTGGGAAAAAAACAACAACAATTTCGTCTCATTTTTTCTAAATATGCGAATCATCGAAGGTTAATTGAAGAAATTTTTTAAAAGAAAAGGAGGTGGACAATATGGTGAATAAATAAATAAATCGTAATTTCTAAGTGGAAGAAAATTTTTATTAAATACATATCGGGAGAATCTCTTGTAAGTTGAAAACGAACCGCGCACGCGCGAGTTTTATCGGCTGTTCGCGCAGGCTGGCCAACCCGAGTTTTCGGCCGTCAAACTCTTTCCGCCGGCAACGTGGTTCCTACGAATTTTCGAGGTTAGGATCTCGAACAATCGAGACGGCGACTCGGAAAGGTTTCGGAAGCATTTGTCGTCGGGGCGGAAAGTCGATTCTTCGAAGAACGGTCGGAACTCGACGCTTACGCTCTTTGAAAATTCAAACGCAGACATTTTGCGTAGGTTGGCCCGCCTGCGTCGCGGACAAGAATATCGCCGCGGGAACGTTTCGCCGACCAATGAGATTTAATCATCCGGCGCACGCGCGGTTCATTTTCAAGTTTCAAGAGATTCTCCCGGTATACGTATGTATACGTAGTGAAAGTTGGCGATATTCCAAACATGGATAGATTATTCATAAATCGATCGAATCTGATCCTCTTGTTTTCTGCTCTTCTTATTGTTTTCATTTTCTTTTCCCACGCAGCCCCGTTGGTCATTTTAACGTTCTACGGTGTATCTGTAATTTTTCGTATGTATGGTGGATCGATAGTCAGCCAAGCGGGATTAGTATTATACGTATAGTATACGAATGATACAACTATGTTCAGCCTTGCTAACGCGCATCTCTCTAAATACATTATTATACCTGTCGGAAATAATTATCGTAAATTATGCAATATTACACGTTGAATGTGAATTCAGAGTTATCGATTCTGCTCGATATAATCGATACGTCAATAATGTTTTGCGAAATGTTGTAAACTAAGTAAATTTATAAATTATTTTTATTTTCGTTATTCACTTGCTTTAACGTTTCAGAAAATAACGTCCCAAGTTTTAATCACACTTCTTGTTGTGCGGTAATAGCGTAAAAATCGCGTCATTACAGTTGTGTCGGAGAGTAATTAAACATTCACTCTGAACAAATTATATCATCTCTGCACAGGTTTGGAAAATAATTCATAATTTTGTTTTATTTATTTTATTTTCAGTTCCCATCGCGGTGACGTATCGTAAAAATTCAGGGGCTTTTTGTATAAGTGATAGAGAAAAACGGCGGATCGGTTCTTCTCGCAGTAGTAAAGGTCCGAATCGAGTCAGCCGAAAATATTGCCGATTTTTAAGAGTTTCTTTTTCTTTCGCAAGGATAACTAATTAATAAAGTGATCGGATTGTTGATATTTTATTAAATGTATGTTAAACTAGTTTCGTATAAATTGTTTATTAAAAAAATATTTAATATTAAAAAAAATATGGGCCTGACTTTGTATGAAACAAGTTTAATATACGCTTAATACAAAAATACCAAAAATCCGATTCTTTCATCAGATTGTTGTTACTGTGAAAAAAACTTCAACTCTTAAAAATCGGTCGTTTTTTTTCGACCTTCAACGTGGCATTCCCCTTCTTAAGAAGACCGAGAGAGAGAGAGAGAGAGAGAGAGAGAGAGAGAGGTGGGTGAAAAAAATTTAGCAATGATCAAGGGACGACACTCGCTGATTTAGGCTTGAATTTCGGTCGAGGTTGTTTGTCATTTTAGTATCTCCTTTCGCTCTCTCACATTCTCCGATAACTTTTTCTAACCGTTTTTTTTCCCCCTTTCATCTTTTTCATTGTCACACAAACGGGCAATTCAACTTTTTCGAAATAAAATGCTAATTGGCACGTGCATGTATTGCAGGTTTTATTTGCACACGTACTGAAATTTTTTTTTCAAACGATTTCACGTCTGCGGTGTGAAAATGTTGAAGTGTTACTATCGTCGAGTTTTTACTGAATGCAAAACATTTTCTACTTCGATACTGTGAAGTTTTAAAGCAGGCAGATATGTTATAAAAAAAAATAAATATATTGTACACATTTAACTTTCCATATCGTTTGTAATATAGATTTATAAAAATTGATTTTAGCTTCCTTCGAAAGTTCCATAATTTTAGAAAACGTTACGATTTCTCTCCTATTTTCGATTCTTGTTTACAATTCTGGGATTCGAATTACTTCGACATATTTTAAACAAAAAAAAAACGAAAATCGCTGTCGCGCTGAATTTGAAAAGGCGTGAAACTTCCCTTCTTGCCGTTTCCTCTCTTTATTTTTCCTTCCCTCGCATATCGCCGGCAGACGAGCTGCGACCATCGACTTTTCTCTGTTTTGTATTCAGCCTCTTCGTTCCCTCGACCCAATTGCCGGTGGGGGAGGGGGGGGAGGCACGGCCGCAAAGCTGGGGTGGGGAAAAAAAACTAGAAAAAAACTAGATGAGGGAAAGGAGAAATATAAAATCGGGAAAGAATGTAAGCCAATAGATCGGTCGGGACTTTTTTTTCGCATTTTCATTTCTTACCAACATTTTATCGTTTTGCAGAATTTTTCGGTTTTACGTTCGTTTTGCTCTTGTACAATTTTTATCAATTTCTTTATTCCGTTTTTCAATCTCTTGGCAGAAATTTCAACCAGCGACGACCGCTTGGTTACAAATAATCGATGCATCGATTAATCGATTGTATCGTATTTTTTTGAAACTGTGAATTTGAAACGACAATTTTGTAAATTTCATCGTGCAGTCTCGAATGGCGGAAAAGTTTTTTTTATAATTTATCGTTTCGTTGAAAATATATTACGATATCAGGTGCAAAATATTCATTCATCTTTCACTTATTGTACGAAATAGGTTAATTAGTAAGCAAGACAATGATAATAATTGTTACTAAAAATCCTATAAATTGATATTGTATTGCATTGTTCGCGGGAGTGAAAAACAAAAACCGATTGTGAGGAAAAATAATCGATTATACACGATTAATCGGTTTAATCTAAAATCAATTATTTTTCGTCATTCTTAATTTTCACCATCTTTTATATTCTACTTATGTTTTTCTCTTATAACTCTCTCTCTCTCTCTCTTTCTGTCTTTCAGCCAAACGAGTGGCGGGCTTTCATTTCTGGAACTGGAAGGACTAATCAAAAGATCAAAGGAAAACGGTACGGATGTAAAACAGAGTTAATCTTCAGGTTTTTATTGCCATTATTACTATTATTATTGTTGTTGTTACACAGCACAAAAAGCGCGCCTTGCTCGAAATTTCACCACTTTCCGTATACATATATACATATATATATATATATATATATATATTTGTATGTGTGTGTGTGGATATTATTTTTAACTGCCACTGCCCTCGAGAATCAAGCGTGAAATCGACGTGTAAAACAAGGGGTGGAAAATCTCCACGTGTATACACATATGTAACGTATATTTACACACATCGTACAGACGTGTGTAATAAAGGGGTTTGTAGCAGAGGCGCAGAGATTGCTGATCACCGCACTGAATATTTTTTACCTCGGCTGTTTTTTATTTTTTGTTTTTTTTTTTGTTTTTTTTTTCCTCCTCACTCTCTCCGTCCATTTATTTGCGCGATTCGATTTCCTAGTTTTTGTCGACGATTTCTCTTCACCTTTGTTCTTTTTCAGTTTTCCTTGTTCTTTATTTTTTCACACACGCGCAACGTAGCTACAGGTACGCGGAATCGAACAAGGGCTACGCTTACAAATTTTTTTTTTTTATTGATTTCTATTTTAGGTATGTTTTTAATTTTTTTTCTGTTTCTTTTTTTTTTTTTTTCACCACATTAGCGTCCGCGGCATAGAATTATTTTCACATCAGGTTTTCTTACGAGTAGTTTTTTTTTTTTCTCTACCCTTTGTTTCTCTTTAGTTTTTTTTTTTTTTTTTTTTTTTTCGTATCATAAATTAGGTTCAGGTACTTGCGTTATAGAAGGGCTAAGAAAAATACAAAAACAAGAGGAAAAAAAAAATAAGACAAAGAAAAAACAATTCACGAAACGGATGATGATTCGTGCGGTTAAGCACATTTGTTTACGATATATACATAACGTGAGAATGAAGATACAACTTTGTCGGTATAATGCAATAAAACCATAGGTTATATTATTGTTAATGATGGCGAGTTAACGTTTCTGAGGGCCACTGATCGTAAGATTCTTTCTCTGTTTGGATCACGCGATTTGTGCACGATGTGTAACGTATGACGTACGTATGTATATGTGTGTATATATGCATAAATATTTTTTTTTATTTCTTTTCTTCCTTTATATTCCGCCCCCTGACTTTGCGCGAAACACGCGCAACTCTATTCGCGAAATCTGCATCGTTGTCTCGGAATCGATTTGCATACATCGTTCACGGAACGAAAATCGCCACGTCATACAATACCAATGAATACACGACGTAGGTGATACGTGTATGTATGTATGTAGGTATAGGTGTTGTACTAATTTATGTACTCTAAATATGTGTCTATATAAATACAATATTTATCGTAGGGAAAAAAAAGAGAACAAAGAGCGTAGACGTGAAATTCGATGTATGATCTACGCGCACACGCGTATATATACCGGGAGAATCTCTTGAAAGTTGAAAACGAACCGCGCACGCGCGAGTTTTATCGGCTGTTCGCGCAGGCTGGCCAACCCGAGTTTTCAGCCGTCAAACTCTTTCCGCCGGCAACGTGGTTCCTACGAATTTTCGAGGTTAGGATCTCGAACAATCGAGACGGCGACTCGGAAAGGTTTCGGAAGCATTTGTCGTCGGGGCGGAAAGTCGATTCTTCGAAGAACGGTCGGAACTCGACGCTTACGCTCTTTGAAAATTCAAACGCAGACATTTTGCGTAGGTTGGCCCGCCTGCGTCGCGGACAAGAATATCGCCGCGGGAACGTTTCGCCGACCAATGAGATTTAATTATTCGGCGCGTGCGCGGTTCATTTTCAAGTTTTAAGAGATTCTTCCGGTATATACTCATTACTTACGTATAAACGTTGAAAGCGATGTATACAACAGCTTGTTTACGCTTGACGTTTAATCACAGCGAGAATACATGCGTATGTATATGTGTACATACATATATATATATATACCTGTAAATATACGTACCACATAATACGTATGTATATGTATATATACGTATATGTATACGTATATAGACACGTGTAACGTTTATACGACGTCGGTTTGTTTTCCCACGTTAAGCAAACATTTAACCAACCGCATTACCCACTAATCCGTCCGTCAATTACATAGTTAACGAGGCTCCCAAAATTATTTCACGTCATTGTAACGCGTTCAAGTATCCGCATATTGCGTATAACAGCGTTTTTTTTTTTTTCATACTCGTGGGATAATTTTTGCCACAAATTTGTTTCAGCTCGTGCTCTATTTTTTTTTTTTTTTTTGTTCACTTCCCGAGAAAATTAAAAAAAAAGACCGAAAAATAAAACACCCGACAGTATTGTTAATAATAATATTATTCACATACACAGTCAAAAGTGATTCGGATATCCATTTTTTTTTTTGTTTTGTTTTTTTTATCACATCTGTTTATCAATTCTTTTTTTATCAATTTCATCCATCTTTATATTATGTATAAAATTTTGTACCGCGTGTTGGCTTTGTTACAAAGACAGGGTATAATTTTGCAGGTTTAGTTGTATATTATATAAATTATTACGCGTATATATACATCGAAACTGTAATAACGTTGATGTCGGACACGCCTTACAGCGTTATACAGACTATAAGTATACGTACATAATTACATATTATACCATATTTATAGGTATGTATAAAAAAATGCCAACCGCTTGCAGGATAATCTCGTGAAACGATCTGACCGTTTTCGCTTTCCCTGTGCCGAGTGTCGTCTTTTCCTCTTTTAAAATCCTTCCAACTTTCTTCTTCTTCTTCTTCTTCTTCTTCTTCTTTTGCTTTTATTCTCATCCGTATTCACGTGGTATGTATGCGTGTAACGAAGGACCGATTGCACGATTTTCAAGCATATATTTATACCACGTGGCACGAAGAATAACAATTTTCCTTCCGTAACTACACAATGTCGCTTCGTTTAGCGAAGAGAACGGAGGGTGAAAAGTAAATATACTGAGAAAAAAAAGTAAACGAAGAAGAAGGGGGGGGAAAAAAAAAAAAACACGACTTCCGGTCTTTTCGTTTATTAATTTATGCCAATTGTACGTATAACGTTAAGATATATTATTCTCAACTTCCGGGAGGGGAAAACAATAATATATATATATATATATATATATATAATGACGGTAAAAAATTACGACGATTACGATTTACAAAAAAAAAAAAAAACAATCCATCGTACTCGATAAATCGGAAAAGAATAATCGATTCTTTTTCGACATTCTCAGACTAGGAATTGTAATTTCATAAGTTTCGCCGTAAAGCAATCGCAGCGCTAATTTCTCTCCTCGGTGTGATTGGTACAGACGTGTATATATGTATATATATATATATATATATATATATGTATAGGCAATCACAATGCCTAGTCGTGGTTAAGTCTCCGGAACGAATCGGACCGATTCTCTCGGGACATTTTTAGGATTGCGGCCTGATTATTTCGCATTACGGTTGAATAGCGCTGACCTTTCGATGTTTGATGATGGTAAAAGAGAAGAAAAAAAAAAGAAAAGACGTTGTTTCGACGTATATGTATAAAAATAACTAATGTAAGATGTGGAAAATGTTGAAATTTTATCTCGTCAAGGTAGAGTTGAATATTTCGGTGTTGTCATTTTATTTATTTATTTATTTATTTATTTTTTTTTTGTCAATATAAATATCACACGATGAGATTTCGTTTTTCTTTGTTTGTTTATTTTCTCTTTTATTCAACTTTTTTTTTTTATATATTGTAATACATATTATAGTATCGTACATGAAACGCAGAGGCGACGAGTTGATCCCGAACTTTTTTTTCTTACACCCAGTGGGAACGAGAATTTATGACAGTTGAGACGGAATTTTTTTCATCCCACGCGTCGCAAATATTCATTTTTTAAATTATTCAATTTAAAACTTGTAGAAGTACACGATTTTTCTCACTATACGTAGTTTACGAAACTCATTTCTAGTTTCAAAATTATACGTATACATGTATACATGATTTTTTTACGAATACGTGAATTCTCAAGTATAAGTATTAATCGTAATTATTACGCCTGTAATAATACAACGATTGTTCCGAGGTAATCATTTATCGATGCGCGGTGAATAACGGGAAGGAAAGCGAGGGAGGGAAAAGGGAAGGAAGAACAAAAAAAAAAAAAGAAAACAAACAAAGTTTGAGGAACTTTTTTTTTACGCGCACCAGCGTTTAATATTAATATATATATATATATATATATATATATATATATATATATATATATATATATATATGTATATATATGCCTTTTCAATTAGCAGGGAGAATTATTCGAAAGGAATTAATATCGGAACTTCCTGGCCGTACGTTTAGCAATTAATAAACCGCAAATGAAAATATTTTCTCAACGACCCTCGATTTTTATTTTAATTTTCCTCAACCTGTTGTTATGATGAAATTAGAAAGAAAAATTTTTTTTTTAATTGTTATGTAACCCAATGCGAGGTAGGAGAAGAATTCACTATATACCATAATATACGACTTGATTTTCAAGACACAAACTTACGGAATTTGAGAAAGAGAAACAATATACTGAAAATTGGCTTGCAATTTACGGTTTGTTTTAAGAAAATTTTTTATCATCGTTGCATAACATCGACGAATCATTATATTCATTTTCTGTCCATGAAATTCCCGTTTTTCTTTATATTTCTCACAGCTTCAATTTTGTCTTGACGAAAATTTTCGATCATGTTTAATTAAATTTATTTTGTTTTAAATACGAATTTACAAATATTATACAAAATTTTCGTCAAAGTCAATTTTTCATATTATTACCGTTTAGATACATTTTATACAGTTCAATTATGCCAAAAAAAAAAAAAATAATTATTTTTTTCTAGTAAGGCGTTACACATTAACGAATGAAATTTACGTTTTGTTTGTAACTAAACTTAACGTCGATTTTAAATTTTCTTTGGCTAAAATTTCGACTAAATTTATTACATATAATTAATAAATATCCGTTCAAGGAACAATCAATCATTTCTCAATTATCGCACAAAGTTCTGCCGATCTTATTCTTTTTTTTTTTTTTCTTCCGTCATCAGTCGTCGAGAATTTCCTCGTATAATTCTCGAGTTTCTAAAACTTCCGCCACGACACCCTAATTAATACATCGTTTTACCTCGCGATGTTTGTTTATAATGTATACGTATAAATATATGTATACATATACTTTGGTATATTATAATAATATAGCTTTATATTACGCGGCAGAACGACACGCGAACTGATTAACGTTCTCCTAACGATACAAGTGAAACGTTTTTGACGTAACTTGGAAACGTGTTCAACTTTTGTAATATATTAATAACGTAGAGAATTTATTTTTCAATTTATACTTCTACATGTACAGCATTAAATTTTCGAATTTTCACAGACATCGAATATCGGGTAAATTACCACGAAATTTTGAGTCGATAGAATTCTAAATGTACATCGTTCGAATAATAAATCTGACGTTCGGTCGATGTGAAAGATTTTTTTTAACAAATTTTTCACCACCCGTTCCAACCATTGAACTCTTGACTCGAGAGAAGATGAATTAAAAGAAGCTAAATTTTGATTGATAGAACAATTTCACATTTTTAAAAAGAAATCGATCGAGGTGCGTTCAACGAAATTTTTAGTCGTGTCGATCACACGTTTATTTGATGAAAAATTCACATTATTGGAATGAACTCGCGACGTGTTATCCTGAACAAATTTACAGTCGGCATGATCGTTAAAAAGGTTTCATTCAATTCTGTATTAATTTGTGAAAAGTATTTTGTTGAACTAAGTAAGTATTGCTGTCACCGCAATTGACTAATGTAGCATTTGATTGAATAAAACGAATTCTATCGGTTGAGAAAAATAAAAAAATTTCGATGGGTACAGTGTTGAAAAATTTCCAAGCATTTGAATTAAATCGAACATATTTTCTAACCAAATATTATACGCAAAACGTATTTAACAATAAGTATTAAAATAAAAAAAAAACAAATGTCGGAACAACTCGATGGAAACTTTTCATTTCTGATTTAGTTTCGTTTTTCTTTCTTTTTCTTTTTTTTTTCTTCTTTTGTTTTGCTACTTTTATCTTCTCCTTACTTCTCTTCCTTTTATACTTCTTCATCGACCATATCGTATTTTATTACCCTAGAAATTTTCGAAAAAGGACCCAAGGGCGAAATATCCCCCCGCGGATACCAATGAAATGATTTTCTTGCGGCAGGAGGAGGGAAAATAACCGGGTTCCTTTTATTTCATCCCTTTCTCTCTTCCCGCATCCTATTTCCTCTGGATATCTCCTTTCATTTCTTGTTTCTCCTCCTCCTCCTCCTCCTCCTCTTCTTTTTTACATCTTATATCGGAAAAAGTGCGGACTCTCGAAGAAGAAACTCTTTGTAATGGGGACGATTGTATATCTGTATGCGGTATAAGATGCAACTCCTTTGAACGATGAAAATAAATATCGAACTTTGAAATTCGACCTTTTCTCTCCACGACTTTCATATATATATATATATATATATATATACACATACATTTGTATGCTTGAGGTACGAATCGAGGAAAATACACTGAGAAGAAACTTTGTTAACCTTGATATTATTCAAAGCTAAAGAAATCGACCATCCGTAAAGACATTTAAAATATAGATATGAAAAATAAAAGAAAGAAATTGAAAATAGACAGGTCTATATAATCATAAAAAATTATCCATTGTAAAGAAAAATCTGAAAAAATTCAGGACGGCTTTTTTGCGATCGGAGAATCGTATAAAAAATCCTTGAGCATATCAAAAATGGTGTCGGGGGGGGGGGGGAATCATTGGTCGAGTTGACGTATGGGATCCTCCCCACGTACAGATGCTATACGTACATTCCGGGAGAATCTCTTGAAAGTTGAAAACGAACCGCGCACGCGCGAGTTTTATCGGCTCTTCGCGCAAGCTGGCCAACCCGAGTTTTCAGCCGTCAAACTCTTTCCGCCGGCGACGTGGTTCCTACGAATTTTCGAGGTTAGGATCTCGAACAATCGAGACGGCGACTCGGAAAGGTTTCGGAAGCATTTGTCGTCGGGGCGGAAAGTCGATTCTTCGAAGAACGGTCGGAACTCGACGCTTACGCTCTTTGAAAATTCAAACGCAGACGTTTTGCGTAGGTTGGCCCGCCTGCGTCGCGGACAAGAATATCGCCGCGGGAACGTTTCGCCGACCAATGAGATTTGATCATTCGGCGCACGCGCGGTTCATTTTCAAGTTTCAAGAGATTCTCCCGGTATATTTATACAAGAATACACACGCATATAAAGGATGCTTTAGCTTTTGGTGGTCGAAAAGATAAGGAGAAGGGGAAGAGAAGTAGAAACGCTGCCCGCAGGAAAGGTCAACGACACTTTCTTCCTTTATTTCTCGCTCTCTCTCTCTCTCTCTCTCTTTCGTCCCTTCAATTTTTCCTCCCTTTTTCTCTCAGTCACGCGTCACGTACGATCTCGCGGCGAGACCCGTACCCCGAAAGATTTATCACCATGGAACCCGGACGCATCGTTTATATTTAAACATCACACTTCTTCCGCGGCCATAGCGCGTTTTTCCTCCCTACATGTGTGTGCACGCATCTTTTCCCTGCCGCAACATCGTCATCACCATTATCATCATCGTACTCGACGTGTAGCGTATCAAGATTATTATTCACTTTCGGGGGTTTCTCGCCGAGGGAATGACGCGGTTTCAACCTCAATTTTCGGAAGGTTCACCCTTATTTTTTTTTTCTTGCCTCTCCTCTTCCGTTTTCATATCCTCGGAAGATTTTGCAATGATAATAATAATAATGGTGAAGAAAAAAATTGGCGAAGAAAAGATCGTTTCACCCGCGGTTCGAGAAATATTTTGAGAATGGACGAATGGATTTCAACCAAAATTGGTACCGTATTTACGGATCTATAATCACGAGTCTCAAGCAAGGTCAGATTTGCGAAATTTAAATTTGGCGTATTCGATAAACTGAAGAAACAAAACTCAACACATTTGGATTTTGATGAATATTGGTACTCGTCGGTTTGTTGGGTGGTTGATCACGAATCTGAAGTCGGATTGCGAAATCCAAAATGACGATTCAATACGGCGGAAAAAAATCTAAAAATATTCCAATTTCGGTAGAAATTGGTAGACGGAGGTTTTTTGGGTCACCGATAACGAATCCAAGGTCAGACTTGCAAAATTTTGTAACGATGGATCTATTACAGTGGTCAAAAATAACGAAAAAACTTTATATCTTCATGTAACACGGTATCCGAGGGCTTTGAAATCGTTAATCCGGAATCTGAAGTTGTAGTCGGAAATTCGAATCGGATATTATTCTTTTTCTCTCTCTATAAACTTGGAACCTGCGGTGTGAGAACGGAGGGTTCGAAGGCTGGCTCATTGCCAGTGCAAAACTGATTCTTTTTGGTTTTTGCAGTGGGGAATTTTCAATTGCTCGTCGTTTTCTCTTATCATTCTCTCACGTATCATATTTACAGTCGTATGTTCGTACGAAGTTTCGACGATTGATTGCTCTATGTCAGTTATAATTAATTAGCGTCGTTATACCGCACACACGTCGAACATACCTGGGTCCGCATCGCGGACCGATGATAATTATCGACAGGAAATTAAGGGCACCGGATGTCAGACCATTCGCTTCGTTATCAGCGCCGAGCCGACGCTGGCTAATTCATATTTCACCCAACTTTTATTCCTATAACTAATTGAAGTTTGCTTCACAGTAGATTACGTACCAAGGGAGTAATCGACTTTTATTCCTCTGTCAAGTTTAGGACTTTATTCCCGACTCAACTTTGGCCCTATTATTGAATAAAAAGTCTTTTACTTTTACGTGTAAACGTGCGCTGTCAGTATGAAAATAGTGTTATTATTGAAGGTTTGTAATAATACACGTATATGTTGGTCAAAATAGAAACTGAAGAGAGAATACCAGGAAAGGTGAAAAATTAATTTGCGGGAAATATGACCTCATATTTGCCACGACGTGTTTATTTATCGTTTATTTATACGAAACGCGGCGAGGAATTCATTTGCCAATGTAAAATAATTATATATATATATATATCTGATATAGTATATAATACTATGCATATTATATACACATGTATACACGTATTTTATACTTCCCGGCATCAATTAATTATTTTTAACAATTTGTTCAATTACCTCTTGCGGTTTTGATAATTGATTAAACTCCTCGGTATATATATATAATACATAATTAATATGCATGATATATTAATATCGTATAATTACTGTGCTGTGAGTGTAAATTTTGTGATTGACACGTGTGTTTAGTTTGCATTCTGTTTTTTTCTTACCATGAATCGTTCAAAATTTTTACACAAAAGCACAATGATATACGCGTGTTATATAATTTATTGAGAAGTCCTTAAATAACTTTTGAAAAAGTAGATTTATCGCAAAATGATGAAGAGGCCTTTTTCGTAGAGAGAGAGAGAGAGAGAGAGTTCGATTCCCTTAAAAAAATACGTTCCGGTCTGAGATTTTTTTTTTTTCTGTTTTTAGAAAACAAATTAACACTTTCCCGCGTCATTGATACGGGAAATATAAAATCGCTATGACGCATCTCTAAATATTGATATTAAGAGCTGAAACTTGGACAGTATCCTTTTCTCGTAATTTGGAACAATATTTTTGTCCTGAATTTCGAAAAGAAAAAAAAAAAAAAACAGCTTACCAAGAATGACGCGAAGACAGGATGGAAACGCGAACGTCAACGAAATTCGACTTTTTTTGACACTTAAATCCTTTCTTTTTTTTTTTCGAACACTTCCGTTCTTCCATCTAGTTTTACGAAACTCGGTGAATTATCACTCTTTTCTTCTTCCTCTTCCGACCGTTGCAGTTGGTAAAAAAAACCGTGCATTTATTTCGTAAAAATTGTATCATCCAAGCAACTTTTTAACGGTGTGTAAATTTTTAAATTTTATTACGCAACTCGAGAGAGACACGCTACTTGTTTCATGCCGATACCCTGTACACATTATGTATATCCACACACACACACACACACCCATAAGTATCGAGGTTGCCCGCGTTTCAATTTAGTTACATCGTCGAAACCGTGTAACGCGATCTCGCGCCGAGTGATAACACGATACGTATGATATACATATATATGTATATAATATATACAATATACGTACAATACATACATATATATATATATATACGTATGTATAATACGTACATACATTTACACATACTACAGCCATATTGATTTTCTTATTCCCTTATCTTCTTTGCGGTATTTATCCTTTCTCTCTCTCTCTCTCGCTCCCTCTCTTTTATCGGCAAGGGGGATGGCATCGGTATATAATACCTCTCTTATGTCCGATCATACCCGATCAAATTGGATTTTCTCGTACGATAGAATTTTCGACGCACCCTCTCGGGGTTATATTTTTCTACAATCTTATCGTACCGCGTATGCGTATACTGTTTATACATGTATATACCTATACATACTTGTATTTCTTGTCACATTAAATTAAAAAAAAAAAAAAACAAACAAACAAACAAAGCTAACAATAACCGTCATTCTTCCGATTCGCAAATTGAAAGAGAAAACTAATCGATGAAACGAGAGAAAGAGGCGAGGGGGGGGGGGGGGGGGGGGAGATCCTGGATGCGAGGAGAAATTGCGGCGAAAATTTGTATTTCGGTTATAAATAATTATATCCGGGAGAACGGTCAATTTCTTTCTTACACATAATTATCGATTTTCCCAGGCTGCGTTGCGTAGTCGTGAATGCCTATGGAATTAATGCAATCTAATCGCGAGGTTCACTTCGTTATTGCACGCGCGGTGGGATGAGTGAGCGGTGGAATTTTTTCTTTTTTTTTTTTTTTTTTTTTTTTTCGCGGATGGTGTAACATCGATTATCCGATCAACCGGACAGAGGGATGCGATACGTGCTTGGGATGATGTTATTCTTTATACGCCTTGCGTGTGTGCTTTCTTGTTTTTTTTTTTTTTTTTTTTTTTCCAATCCTTCCATCCTCTCTTTTCTCGACGAGAAAGACGCGCAATTCGATTTTTATTAAACTCCGACGATATAAATAATACAAATGTGGAAATTATCTGTACAAAAGTTGAAAAACAATTTTAAATACAATAGCTTAAATAGTTTGAGGATAGACGGGTATATCATGTATGTACCGCATACTGTACAGTTTTTATGTAACAAAGTAACCATAGGTCACGGTTAGCGTGAGCTTTACCAATGCAAAGGAAATCCTCTCCTACAAATACATATATATATATATATTAGGGTATAACACGTGCTTGGTTACTCAAACTTTTCCGTTATGTACAAACTTATCATACATAAATATATATATATATATATATATATACATATGTTGCGGGGTTTGGTACGTTGAAGAAGAATTTTTGAAAATAAAAAAACTAAAACGTACGCAAAATTGCGCCGCATTGTGCGTTGTTTTTTTTAATTTCCCTTTTTTTTTATTATCATTCTTCAACGCAAACTTGAAACGCGCAAATTGCAAATTGCAAGGAGTCACTCAACGGTCGGAAGTTTGGCTAGCGGTGAGGAAGGATGTACCCACGTACTTGACAAGCAAATTAGGTATGAGAGAAAACTTGGCAATCCTGTGCCGCCTTCGGTGAAATTGAATGAAATTTACGCGATAATCTTCTACTGTTACAGCGGAGTGAAGTTTTCCCGGTAAAACATGTCGTGTGTAACATAAATAATAAATTAGTTTTTTTGTTTTTTTTTTATTTTTATACGTTATTATTATTCGTTAGACTTTTGCGATGTAAAGTCATTCCTTTTTGTAACTACGTAGACTATATATATATATATATATACCCTCGGAAAAAGTAAGTGTATAAAAATTGAAAAAAAATTATAGCAAAAAGTTTAATTCCAACGTTATAACCTTGAGGCTGGACGTACGGATACGCGTGCTTGGAAATGAAAATTTTAACACCGTCTGGAAGAGATTTTTATGGGACGTTTTTTTTTTTTTTTTTTTTTCATCATCTCTACGGTACACTTCGCGTATAGACAATGCATTGCATGTAGTAAAGATTAATTTTTGAAGTAACTTTTGCGCCAATGTGGAAAGAAAAATGTTGCAGATTTTACACGTCCTGTGGTTAATATACGAACGCGGTACTTTTTCGGAGTTGAGAGTTTTTTTTTTTGTTTTTTGGGCACAGCTTGGACCGTTTAAAATCATAACTATTTTTAGGAGTTATTTTTTATATTTTTTTTCTTATTGTAGAAAACGAAAACACTCGGAGAAATTTGAGTTTCAGGGCTTTGTTATTTATAGTTTCGGCAACGTTTTGAAAATTTTTCATTGAATTTAATATCAATCGACTCGAAACTTTTACGCAATATTCAAAGCTTGTTTATCGATCAGAGATCGTGTCTAGATTTTGCCAAGTTCGTGCCCAAAAATTTTGTAATTTTTTTCTCTTTTTTTTTTTCTCTACCATTATTTGAAAAAAACTTCTATCCTACTAAATCTACGTAACATTTTACCGGCTTGTTCAACGACTCACCTGAATTTAATTTCTCTATCTATTCACACGAAATCCTTGTGAATTCCTCGTCCTTTTCAATCATCCGCCTCGAATAGACGGCAGGTACCAACAGCTTCCCAGCTGCATCCGGTACCTCAAAGTCATCCCGGTTTGTTTGCGAACAATCGCATGATTAGCGATCTGCTTTTTTATTCATCTTCTAATTTTCTTTATTCCTTTTCTTTTTTTCCCCCCTCTCTCTCTCTCTTTCTCTCTCTCTCTCTTTCTCTCTTTCTCTCTCTCTCTCTCTCTCTCTCTCTCTCTCTCTCTCTCTCTCTCTCTCTTTCTATTCCGTCGCAACGTTCTATCGATGATTGGATTATACCACGCGTGTGTATAATTTGTACTCTGCGACGAGGTTATTTTACTCCGCTCGATTGTGGTTCTCAAGATATTTAGCCTGGAACAGAAAAATCAAAATACAAAAAAACAGTTAAAACGTATTGCGTGCAACGTTCTCATTTCGCTGTTACACATATATATGTAATATACATATGTACATGATTTTATAACTCCGGGCATTAAATGAGAAGACGAAAAAAGGTAATCAAACCTTGTGATTCGTCGTGCAGTTATTTTGCATTTAACGGTGAAAACGATTCTTTCGGAACGAGTTCCTGTCAATTATTAATCGCATTATTATTATTATTATTATTATTATTATTACACACTACAGATTTCCGTGTAAAAACAATTATTAACCGTATAAATATAGAACGAAAGGTACAAAAAAAGGAACATTGAAATTGTCATCAACGAGAATTAACATATAATTGTAATTATATGTATAAAATTTCTATTTTAATAACGATATTTTAGTGCCAGGTTAAACCTTTTTATTGTAAATTTTATTCCTCTCGTTCGTTTCCCCGAATAATTTTTTTTTTTTTTTTTTAACAGAGCCTGTAATACGCGTAAATTATCATCGTGGGAATTGTATTCGTCGTTGTAAGATATTCACGGTTTCGTGACACGTAAATACGATACGTAAATTGGGCAGCGTGAGCTTCTCCTTGACTTTTGCGCGTGTTAAATTTTAAGGCAATTCAACAATATCCCGCGACCGATTCTCCTCGTCCCTCCTCTTCGTTCGTTACATACGTCCTTACATATTATACACACACACACACACACACACATATATATATATATATATACATGAGTGTATAATAAATACGGTGTATAAGCTTCAACCCGGCTAACCCTCTGTAGTATATAATAATACTCGTAGATGGGTATATAGTTGTGTATACCCCGTATGTACTCGTCGTTGTTGAAATCTCGCGAGGCGAGCTGTAGCTCTGCAAATTCCCTGGACAAATATTGTACCTGCTCCTTCAAGAAGGAGAGAGTATGACGGAGAAAAAGGGAAAAGACAAAGAACAAAAAGAAAAAAAAAAAAAAAAAAACTTTTAGGGAGAGGAGGAGGAGGAGGAGGAGGAGGAGGAGGAGGAGGAGGAGAGGAAAAAAAATTGTTCGATGTAAGAGAAACGTAGAATGATCTGAATTTTGTATCTTATACGGAGAGACAGAGAGAGAGAGAGAGAAAGAGAGAACGAATTAATGATGATTTATAAGCAAATATTGTTTAAGCAACGTTCGATGTAAGTTTTCAATAATTTCAGAGTCGTAATTACGTGACCGTATATTTTACATAATTGATTGCAATGTTCAATAGAAGAGATTGTAAGAAAAGTTGTTGCTGTGCGGGTGAGAAAAATGATCACGGTAAAGAAGTGACTGATTATTAGGTGGCAAAAAAACAGACGTACATGTATAAATGTAAAGAGAAAGAGAGAGAGAGAGAGAGAGTAAAAATACGTGGTGGACATTTTGTTATTTTTTTTTTTTTTTCCATCACAATCCGAACATGAAGAAATATTTACAACATAAATATGAAAGTGAAAATTTTGAATTCCATATTTCGGCTCTTTTTTTTCTTTGTATAATTAAGGAGAAATACACACCGTGTAAGAAAAGAAGGAGAGATAGAGACAAATTTGTACAATAATATACAAAAATCTACGCGGTGGAAAAAAATTTAACCAAGCACAATGTAGGTATTTTTGCATTTGGTCCGGAGATGGGAGAAGAAAAGAGGCACGATTCGAATCTCAGGTGAGCGCATTGATGTGTGTTGTATGATAACAGTGGCCGAAGAGACTTTCTTAGATAAGAAATATAAGGAAAGAGGCGATACGAGGGCCGAGGGGAGAATTGTAGTAAAATGAAACGGAGAACTTTGAACGTACGTAAAACGTAAACGTGAAGGGGAGAGCGTAAAAACCGTCGAAATCACGTTTCTACGATCTCTATGCGTTATAATAACCGCTCGGATTATTCCGCGGTGTGCAGGTCATCTTTCTTGGCTGCGTGGGGGAGGAGAAAATTAGATCTGTGTGTGTGTGTGTGTGTGTACATGGGGCGTTCCACGCCAACTCGGTGAACGGTTGACATTGACTTTTTTTTTTTTATTTCACCGAGGATTTTTCCTACCTTAGTACGAACCCTGAACTTTGTACGAAAACCGAGAAAAGTTTTTGTGACGAAAGAATATCGAACACATGTACTCGAGGAGTAGAGATCGAACTGAGATATTTGTACCGGTGAAAAGTTGACTCGAAAAATATTCTCAAGCTTTTTTTATCACGCGAATTCTTCCGTTTGAAAAATTTAGCCCTCTTCGAGAGAGAGGAAAGATGTTGGAAATTGTTTGCCGTGGGTATCGACTACGGGAAAATTGATTTCGCGACGTTTGTTTCAGTTTACATTTTTCATTTCAACGAGGTGAAAAATATATTTCTGTAATCATTATTGTATTTAACAGGAACGGATGTTTCATGCGGTGGCAAAAAATTGAAGCGGAAATCGCGGAACGAATGAAAAGAGAGCGAGAAGCTATTCAGGCGTCGTTGTAATAAATAGCCAAGCTATCGTTACGCTGTATCGCACGATACCTATTTTTAATACCAAGTGCAATCCTCACATATCAATTTCAAATTCTACACATATCGTCCGATATACAACGCGTGCGTATATTGCAAATACCTAGACGCGAGTTGCATAAATCTTTGATCTGTAAGTTTGTACGCGCGTATATTATGCGTAGCTAGTAAATTATATCATACATTACCGATATTTGCGCGTTTCAAACGTGCCGGAATGCGTTTTATTCCACGCGATTATACATCCGCAAAAGTACGAGACATATCGATAATTCTGTTTAGCAATTATTTTTTTTTTATTTCCATAATCCTCGTTACTATTACGAGTATAAACTACAAAGCACGCATCGTGTTATTGTCTCAATATTTCACTAGATAGAAAAATTACTGGAACACCGTGCGAAGGTCTAGATATAGAATATACATGGATAAATAATCAGCCGTGCGGTATTAAAATTAACAATACCACTGCAGAAATATTTAGAAAATCCTATTATTAATTTCATATACATACGTAATGCTGCAATCCTTACATACCAATTTCAAATTCCATACACATCGCCCGATATACGATAAGGGTAAAGACGAGTGATTAAAAAAAAAACTCCTTGGTAAAATAAACAAAAGAACTATCACGGTTAATCGTTTACCGAGTTGGCGTGGAATGCCCCTTACATGTTTGTATTAAACATCCTACATCTCGTAGATCAAGGAAAGTGGTACTCTTGAAGAAATGATGCGAAGAAAAAAAAGTTGGGGGCGGGGGGGAGAGAGAAAAATGGACTTCGACTCTGACCTCAGCCAATTTCGGTATCACGTAAGTACGAAGGAAGAAACCGGAGCTTTTCCGAAAAGAGCCGCGATCGTTGGCCGCGAAAAAACACGGCGGAAAATTCCGCGCACCTTAGAAATTGTTCGGACGTCTAGCCGGCGACGTCGTGACTGCAATAACGAGAGTCTTCGGCGTCTGTGAGGCAATTCGCCTGTAAACCAGCTCAGCTGTGCACACTGCGAAAGTGGCGGTAATAACCGTATTCCTAATGGCCGAGTCATGAACGGGGGATGAAAAAGTTGCCGACTTTTCCAACCTTCTTCTTAACTCGAGTCGAGGCTATAAAAGAACAGAGGTCGAACCGCGGGGTGAAATAGCCACGCCGGTTTTTATACGATACAACATTAATTTATACGTAAAATCGAACGGTCTTACAATTTCACATATATTTAAATACGCGTGTTGATTTTCCGAGGAAAAAAATCTTTCTCTTCTCTGTGTCGCTTGTAATTTTCTTTTCTTTTCTTTTTTTTTTTTTTGACGTTGGTTGGTATATTTGAAACTCTTTGTATCCTTGTAAACGGCTTGTTGTCGTTATTGATCGAAAATTCATCCCCCCCCCCGCCCCTATCTCGGTATTGATGAGAATATAATAGAGCGAAGTATAAAATTGCATTCAAATTTTCACGATTCTTCGAGGAAGTCTATTACTGAGGTACCAAGAGACTGAAAAACCACAGCACACCCTAAAATACAGTTTAAACGAGAGATTTTTTTTCCAAAGTTAGTTTACCTCGGTGAAAAAGTTTCGAGTGCTCTTTAAACGGTGAATTTATACCGGCGTGTATGCGTTCGCGTATTTTACACACACCGAGTCGCCAATTTCCTTGTCTGGCTGTCCGCGTGTGAGGAAAAAAAAAAAAAAAAGTAAATAAATTTATCAAATCGAATAAAATAATATTACGGTTGGGGTAAGCATTAGGGCGGTTCATTTTGTAACTTTTTTTTTCTCGTTTTTTGTTTCCTTAAGGTTTCGACTGTCGAAAAATTTGCAACGAACGGTAAATATTTTTTTTTTTTTCAGTATCCGTCAGAAATTTTTCCAGTGACGCTTTGAAAAAAAAAAAATAGGTCAAAAATGAAAATCCCTAGTAAGTTTATGCCCGAGACCGCGGAGTCTCGTACAGTCCATCATCGAACGATCGATTTGCAAAGTTTGGGAGAAAAGCTTCGCGTTGATGGTCGTAACTCGAACTCTACCTTTGTTGTACGTACGTTATACGTACATGTATAAACGTACCATACACCTATACATAAATATTACCGAAGCTCTCAATTCAAAGCGAAACAGAACACGCCGGGGAGAGAGAATCGAGGGTAGCTTTCGTTCCTCCGGACGAAGTTAAGGGCCGAATTAATGACCTGGCTTAGGTCGACGGTGGCGCGGTGAACGTGAAGAGGAGGTTGTCGCTCCTGGCGGTGGTTTTCCCCTATGTGGCAATCGGCAAAGTGTCTCCATTGTTCCTATACGTATGTAACCACCCCCTGTGCAGGGTACAAACGGCACAAAGAGAACCTCGGTACCTCGGTTATATTATACCTATACGTGTCAGAGTTCTTGGGTATACAAGTACGTCCATGTGTTCGTTCGTTTCACCCTCTGCAGCTTTCTCAACTGTTAATTTCATCCTGCAATTGCGTCACAAGGATCTCTCGAGGACCGGAAACGAACTTCCGAGGTCCTCGGAACTCCCGAACCCTTGAATGTAGACAACCTCGGATGGATAGGATGCCCCGAAATGGTCATTCATGACGGTTGATTCTGACCGTAGGTATGTGATGTTTTCGCTGAGCTACTTCACGTCGGTCGTACAACCTAGGAACGTTATACGTATGTGCTGTGTGTAACTTAGGATAGAGCCTTGGAAAGGTTATTCTTCAAATTGGAGCTGATTTCCTAGTTTATTCAGATTTTTGGTTGGATTCCATTCAACCTTTTCAGGGGCACATCAAATCTGTCGAAAGGATTTAGATGAAATTTGGTATACGGGGGTTTCTCGGATCGGTGATTACGGATTTGGATTCAAAATTTGGAAGTTCAAAATGGCGGAGCGAAATTCAAAAAGTCATTTGATTTCGGTAAAATTTGGTACTCGGGGATTTTCTAGGTCGCTGATTACGAATCTGGACTCGAAATTACAAAATTGAAAATGGTGGATCCAGTATGGCAATATCTGGTAAGTTTTGGGGTTTTGGTCCATCATAATGGATTCACCGCTTTGAATTTTCAAATTTTAAGTTCAGATCCGTAATCGGCCGTCCAAAAACTCCCCCGTATACCAAATTTCATCCAAATCCGTCCGGTATATTTGAAGTAACCCTGAAAGGGTTGAATGGGGCTATCCACCCTCTTCGGGGCACGAGTTATAGTTGAGATAAAAACTTGAAAAAATTAGGAAATTATTTTTGAATTATGCGGAGGTGATTTGAGGGGCGAGCCGGTCGATATTCAAAAATGACCTTTTGAGGGACCACCCTAACGGACCTGTACGATTCTTTAATGCGGTGGATGCCACGACTCGAATATACGCCGTAGGGATATTCAGCAGTCACGGGAAGAGGTTTCCTCCGTTGTAAAAATGGCGAACCTTTCCAAACCTCTTCTTTTCTTCGGGCTTATTTTTCCATCCGCATCCGAAGTTCCAGCCGTTGATGTTGAGAAAAAAACGTCATCCCTTAGCAGATCCTCCCTATTTCTTCCTCTTCCGCCAGCTGTTATACCACGTCGCACTTGTACCGATGGCTTTTCTCCCTCGTATCCTCGATTCTCCCGCAGAACCATACCGCGTACCCGAGGCTCTGGTAGTAAACGACTTAGAGGGCGGATGGTGAAAGGAAAAACTCGACGAATTTTCCATCCCCGTTCAACAAGATGTCAAGTATGCTTGTATCAGGTTTATCGCGGCGCTGATCGTCGAGTGCCAAACACCTTTCTTAAACAACTTGCCGTATTTATACGCGACTCCGGTGCGATCTCTTTTAACCAACGCTGTTCAACCCCCAAAAATTTAGCTCCTAGAATTCTCGCTAGACTAGCTAGCAGCCAGTCCGGGTAAATGGAAACCTTGGAGTTTCAATTTATACTTGTCCTACTTTCTCACGAGCCGAGTCTGCGTAACTATATTTCTCATCTTGCATGTCCTACTCGTGTTGTGGGTGCACAACGTAAGCAGATTTCTCAAGATTAAACGTTTTACGGATCGAACAAATAATTTATATCAATTATCCAAACCCAACAAGTTTCGACGCCGGATTTCAAGTGGTTACAATTCGTCTCCAGCCGAAACGGATCGAGTGTTTTTTTCATTTCACGCTTCGCCATTTATGCGATTTCAACCGACTGTATCTGAAATATTCCAGCGTAACGGTTTGAAAAATAGTTGATTTTCGCCATATTTTTTTTTTTTTTTTTTTATACCGTCAAATCAAAAGCACTCGCGAAGAAAGGAAAATAATAATTTTTAACCGTTTGTTTTTGTTTTATTTTTTTTTACATTTTTTCTCCTTCGCGGTTTTCTCGAAACGTGGTTTTTCATAACGTTGGACACTCTGAAAAGAAGATTTTTCAAGCTATCGGTCTCAAATTCGAACACAACATTCTTCACACCACGATCTTTATCTTGCCACGGCAACTTTTTTTCGTTGTTGAAATCTTCATATTTTTTTTTTTAAATAAAAACTGTCAAAAAAAAACGGACCAAATGCAATAAATTTTTATCAAACTGCCACCATTCCGTCAATATTTGTGTATATATAAAAAAAAAAAAAAAAAAACAAAAAAAAAAACACCTTCGCAGCAAGATAGCGGCTTTCATACCGATTAACAATATTTTTACATACTTTGCTTTGCACAATATTTATCGTTACACTTTGCCCGCCGTGGGTAACCACTTTTTTTTTTCAAAGCCATTTTCAACCTTACGAAATAAATTTAAAGAGAACAACAAATAAACGTGTAAAAACTTAATTATCTGTTCTTCGCGGGTGCTTTGATTTGACATTAAAAAAAAAATCAGACTTATCAGCCTATTTTAACCGTTAACACAAAGAAAAAAAAAAAAATCGCGGAAATCGGCAATTTTTCGAACCGTTAGACTAGATCGATCCCTGAATAAAAAGGCGAGATAACCGATTATTTGTAATTGAAAATCGCACGACGAAAAAGTAATTGATTGAAATATCGTCTTTTCGACAGTTTTCGCACACGTTTCTCTTCACGTTTTCACGTGATCGTCGGATGATCCCGTTCCAATTACGTATCAACTAAATTAGCAATTCCTCGTCTTCTCGTCGACACTTCCGGCCGGTCGACATCAGAGTCTGCGACATCCGGTAGGTGACAAGTGTAGCTGTCAAAGTATCATCGCCCACGTGTCAGTGTATAATCGAACTCGGAGTCAGTTGGACGACGTGCTTTTCTCTCCTCCTTCCATCTGTTCCTCCACGAGCTTTATACGTATCTACACACACACACACACACACTCACACACGTGTATAATACGGAGTTACGGACGGTACGTGGTCCCGCAAGCTCTTCTCCGAGCAAAGGAGCCGAGGCTGCTTCCGGTTCTTCGTCTTGTATACGTCTTCCGCACACACACACACACACACACAGAGGTAAACGTTCACCAGAGGTAAAGAGAAAGAGAGGCCGAGAGGGTCGGCTTCTCCCCTTTTTGCGCAACTACTGCTGCTGCTGCTACTGCTGCTAATTACGCGCCTTACCTCCGCCATCCTCGACTTCTAATTGCCCCATGTCGCTACCCAAATTGAATTCTTGTTCAGACCTCGAGGGGTGCATCCCTACACCGGGTTGCGAAGGTCGCCCAATTGCCAAGACGGAAACAAACCAAGAATTTGCCGAAAACGAGGAAACGCGTTGTTACAGCCACTACTTCGTTTCTTGTTATATTATTATATTATTATATTATTATATTAACCCCCGTGTGCTTGTAACCCGCGGTTCTTGACGAAGGGTATAATTGCAGTGCTTGCGGCTTTCTTTACTTTATTAATTTTCACTCTCTCTCTCTCTCTCTCCCTCTCCCTCTCCCTCGTTTCGGAAACGCAGTCAATATTTCTCGGTATACTTGTTGTTTGAATATCGGAATAAAGAGAGAGAAGTTAGAGAGAGACGGTGGCTAACGAAACAGGAAAGTTAGAGACGGATTAGGCAGTCGGCCTAGATCTTCTGGCCAGGAACGACGAGTATAACACCAGGTGAGACACTTACAGTTAATATCGAATCCGGCGACTGAAATCATTTGAGTTAAACTTCAGTCACGAAAGCAGCATCTTTGCATTATCTTTTTGCGATTCGCTCTTCGAATAATCTATGTGTTACATTTGTTACTAGGGGTCAAGGAGCCTGTCTCAAATAATAAAACAGTAAACAACATGCAAGGTGATAAAATAAATGTTAATTTATCGATAACCTCCAACGCTTTGGTTACATTTTCTTTTTTCTTTATCCTGACTCGTCATTTGAAATTCTTTTATTTTTTGTCGTATGACATATCGGTGGGAAAAAAAAAAAAAAACAAACTCAATATTTTGTGATAAGTATAGTATTATCGCTGTTAGTCACATAAAAAAGTAAATTTCTCATATTATTTCAACGTTAGTTTTGAATAAATTTTAACAGAGTTTAATTATCAAAAAATTATATCGTACGGTTTTTTTTTTTTGTTGCAGAGCATTGAATTTCCTAAAAAAAGAACTATCCAACGTTTATCTACATTGTCTCGTTGCTGAGCTAAAAAAGTACCGAAATTAATGAAATTACTATGGCGTGTTAATTAAATGGAAAATGTAAAATTGCGGTCAGGAACCATTAAACATTAACATTAAGGATTGAAATTATAACAGGCGTCTTGTTTCCTATTCCTACAACTATTAAACGTGAGTATTTGAGAAAAAAGTTACGTACATATACGTATAATCTCGAGCCTGTGCTCCAGGCCGAGCGGAAATGGCGCTTCGGGGCTCGCTTGGCCGGAAGCCAACTTTTGTTGTTGAATTTAGCATAAAAAGCAATTATACCGAGAGGTAATACGTATGTTGAGAACAGATAACCGCGGATCCAACCCCCGCGATCAGTTCCAATAATACCGCTCGATTCGTTCCGCGACTTTTCCATTTAACTCCCTGACTTTTTTCTCGTACAGCTTTCGACAGGCTGGCTGTAGCTACGTGTAATGTCTGCATGGAAGTGAGTTTCGAGGGAAAAGTTGAAAAAAAAAAGAAATAGAATAAAATTGAAAATAAAAAGATCTAGGACCGAGTTAGAACATGGATTTTAAATAAATGAAATTTTACCGACTCTCTTTTTTCCGCCACTTCTTCGATCGGAACGATACATTCGATCTGCTTTTACTTCCGCGCGGATGTGATTGACTTGACGTTAATTCGAATTTGATTTATCCTGAGGTTCTCTCGTAAGTTCCGAGTTTCACGACACGCGTGTTTGTACAATTTCCTTCTTTCCGGAATCGTCCTGTAATCGATAAACCCCAATTCCGACTAGGATAGAAGGTATTGTTCGGTTATTCCAAACCTCTATAAATATCCATATAATAGAATCTGGCTTCCGCCGGTTTCGCGCATTTATATGTAGATGATACAGCGGAGTTTATCTGTTCACCGTCATCTTCTCTCATGTATCATCTATTCATTCGTAATCTCTACACAATATCGCGCGTGTCTCTTCGATCGTACCCACCCGCCTATCTGTGTAGAAACTGGTGTACAAAGATATCTGTATTCGTAAGATAGACGATGATGTAAACCCTTTACAGTGCTGGGTATACAACACAAGCTACCCGACAGATAAGGCGTCGAGTCTCGGGGGTTGGAAGGTACGAGGACAGTCACAGTCGACGCGTATATCGGCAAAGAATGATTTATTTTCACAGTGGTGCGAGGAGGCACGTCTGGAGGAGGTGAAGTCGGAGGGAATGCGAAGAACTTGGTGGGTAATCCAAACTCTGTTTCTTTCTCTATTTTTCAGGTGCGGGCGAGAAAGCAAAAACGAAGAAGAAGAAGAAGTAGAACGCAACCTACGAGCTTACGCGGATGGTTCGTAGGTATGTACCTCATTTCGCGAAGGGGGAACGAACGCGAACCAGTCTGTCACTGTCCGCCAAAGATATCGACGTCGTGGTTAGCTCGCCGGCTCTGCTACTCTATCCTCCAGACTGACGGTGAATTTTGCCCGGGGAAATCGTATCGCTGGATTAAATGAAATATTGACAAAACAACTCGGCTCTTGTACCACGATATCACCCTTCGATCTGCTACCCATTATTTTCGTCATTCGATTCCTCGATAACAAAAGAAATCAACGAAGATGAAGAGAACGACATTGTATTCCTTCAAATAATTACACATACTATATATATATATATACATATAAGTATATAATGTACCATCATTACGCTCTTTATTCTTCTGTGATACCTCCTCATACCACGATGCGATTTGTCATCTTCCGGCTTATAATTGTTGTAGATTGAAAGACGTAGCGCAGCAATCGTCAGCGTCGTTCTTGAACCGTACGCGTCACTTGATTTTGGCATCAATGACGTCAGAAGTGCACTGGCCAATTGTACGATTTCGAAAATTTGGCGGGAAAATTTGAATCGGAGAATCAACCGAAGCGCAGGAATGATGAAATTGCGCCGTTACGGATCGGAGGATTTTACTTCGGCCAAAGCATCGTTGAGTCGGTGGTTGGATAGACGGAAGGAATGTGAATTGGGGCGAGAAACAAGGATATGTAACAATTAGACGATGGCTGCATATAATCACGTCGTCTTCCTCTTGAACGTCAATTCCCTTCGCTGCTCTTAAGAGCTGTTTATACCCACCTATACGCGTGCGATACACACAGGTACGAATCCCTGAATATCTCTACACGTACATACATGGTACTAACGGGTGGGAATGCGGTGCTGTAACAGTAGCTAGCATAACGCGTTAGGCGTATGCAGCGATACGCGATCCGAAGCCCCGTTCCTGTATAATTCCAACGTTTCCCGACAAGCAGAATTTCACCTCGCTCGGTATCCATAGTAACCGACGTCGACGACGACCACTACGACGCACGGGGTGTACCTACGTTACGTACAATACACAGTACACCTTTATTCGTGCACCTTTAGACATACGCGTGTGTGTTGTGTGTGTTTATGTACGATGTGGGAAAAGCTCCAGCCGTGGTTTTGTAATAGAAAATGGGGTAAGAGAAGCGGAAAAAAAATGAATGAATAAATTTACACGCAACGGAAACGAGAAAATGAACGAAAAAGAATGAAAGAAATGCACTCGCACCTCTCCAGTTCAACCCCAACGACGGTTGAAACCGGCTGCCGTGACGTCATGCGACGACATCGAGCCTTCTGACGTCACTATTCGCACCACAGCCAAGTTGTACACCGAACGAATCGCGGCAACGTCATCGTTTATTTATAGAAACGATTTTCTCGATCAATGAGAATTATTTCAACGAGTGTAATTATGGGGATGCAATTTCAACTGCTGTATAATACGTGGCGCCGATTTTCAAATTTCAAATCAATACTTCATTTTATAGTTTCGCGCCAAATCTAAATCTTATTCGTAATTAATCTAGAGTCATAAGACCAGTTACATTTCGACGAAGGGTTATGGGTTTCAGCAAAAACTTGAAGTGATAAAGAAATGAGAAGAGATTTACCAAATTTCACGAGGCAACGTTTTCTGCCCGCCGTTTAAAAGTTGGAATTAGTTGGAGACTTGTAAGATATCGTGACATATTTTTACCGAACACGTCAATCGATGATGCAATTGTCGTACTGTACACGTGACGAATGCTTCCATGTCGGAGTTGGATAAAATTTTCTACTTGTTCGGAAGAAAAAAAAAAAAAAAAATGAAACGAATCCAGAATAGATGGAATAAAGAGGAGATAAACGAGCTGTTTGATTCTCGTCGTGCAATAAATTGAGGTAACGGAGGAGGAGGAGGAGTACGAGTACCAGTACCAGATCATCGGTCTCGTCGGTCTCGTAGGTGTCCACGGGGACCTTTAGCTAGCGTCAACTCGTTAATCATTAATGACGTCACACGGCGCGCGTAAACCTCGTGGAAGCCTTGCGTAAACGACTCGGACATTGAGCAGAGGAGAAGCGGCGGCGCGTCGCGTCGCGTCGCGGCAGCGAGTAGCACTGTGATATGCGGGAAGCATCGGAGAGGGGCAAAGGGGCAGACTAACGGTACGAAGAGGAGAGGTAAACGGACGCCGAGAATGTCCAGGGCGAATGAATTCGGGTTATAAATTCACCCCTCGATTCATACCGTGCCCGTCGTAACACGCAGAGCCCCTCGGACGTACGCACCCGCGATAATTTCTTTACACGCGCGCGTAGGCGGAACACGTCACTCGCTTTTGCCTCAGTCCGGGAAATTTGAAGGAGAATATAATGCAGGGGCGATCGGCAGGATAAAAAATATGCGGTTTAAAATGTGGAGTTATACGATACACGGAGCATTCGAATTGCAGTCTAGTAGTAAAATAGGTACTCGCCTAGTCAGGCCGACCCAAGTTCAGGTTAGTAGACCGCAGGTAGCCACTGTAGTTTCCGTCGTTTTTTAAGACCGTCCCGTTATGGTGTAATATTCTTCCGGTGCGCGGGCGATGATCTCGACTCATTCTTCATCGGACGTAACGTGACGACGACGACGACGTTGTTGTGCTCGGATTATGCATCGCGGCATGCATGCACACCACATCGTACCGCACAATGTTGATACACGTACGCACACTGAGAGAATAACGTAGAGAGAAAGAAAGAGAGAGAGAGTGATAGAGAGAGAGAGAGAGAAAAAGAATGAGTGAACGGTCAGACAAGCACCCGCGAAATTTTCTCGTACACGCACGACACTGATAGCCGAGGACAATGCCGCTGCGCTCGTTTATCAATTTCGATTTACGCGGGGGTTCAATTATACCGTGGAGAAATTTAAATCTAGTGATATGGTTTTTTGAACGTTGATTTATTGTTTATTCGTGGGTAAACGACGCCGATGATCTTTCTTTCGCGGCGTCCACCCAGGGTCGGCCAAGTCAATTGGAACCTCGGCAGAGAACTGGCGATTACCAGACTCTGCGATGCTCACGGCGCCCGCGCCTCCGATCTCGGCGCCGACGCCGACGCCGAGCTTTCCCCACCATCGACGGCTCTCTGAGGGCTCGTACCTACCGCCGCCGCCACCGCCGCCGCCGCCGTCAAGACCGTATACCCAGAGGTGGTTGCTTCCCGCTATTTCCTTTTGACGGAGCTCCGGGGATCGAGATACCCTCTGGACGCCAGGGAACTCATGATAGCGATTGCAACGGTAGCTTGGAATTCGCTACGGAAATTACATTTAACGCGATGGTAATTGACTACTGTTCGAGGAACGGGATTCTCCGAATGAATCGTAACCAAAGTAATGAAATAATGTATGGGTCTATGATAATTGTTATAGCGGTCGAAATAACGTGCATTCGGCTATAACGATATACCGATTTTCAAATCCCAAATGTATTCGAGTCCTAATACCATTCTCATAACAATAATTTATATTTTTTTTCAAACTGCCCTGTCATGAATTTCACGAATACGTTATGTCGCCTTAATTAATAAGTTGCAAAGTCGACTTCGTCTCAATGCGCGCGATCATGTAATAAATCGCTAGCTGTACTGAGAAAAAAAAATAAAAATATTAATGGTGTGGTAAAAAATTTGATGCATGTATATTGTACTTGAACTTTATTAGTTATTCATTTCTTTCTTCACGTCAGATGATCGTCTATATTCGTACATATTACATAGATATAACGTTGATGAGACTCGGTGCTCGGTCCGGCCGTCCTATTGACGTAACCATCATCAGACACGAGAAGGATATCCTGGTGTCTTTGAATGAGCTTTGCGAGCCCCGAGTACACATCCATCTCCGTAAGTAATTATATATATATCTATAGTTACACAAAAAAAGACATAAAAAGAAATAGAGAGGGGGGAACCTCCCCCCCCCCCTTCCTCCCTTGGAATCTGATTTCTCCCAGTGTAATACGTCCTGAACGACAAAGTTGCAGTTATACCTTGCGTACGCGCATCTAGTGCACGTGATTTACTTCGGTGCGTGTGCCTGCAGGCAAATAAGACACGGAATCTTTCCAATCCACCTTCATTCCTCCCTCCAGCCATCACGTACCGTTCTTCCTTCATCCCGCCCTTCGATAAATCTCTCAAACTCTCCCAGCCAACGCTGCTACATGTATATGTAGGTATACCTAGGTATAACGTACTCGTATAACCAGAGCCTGTCAGGATATCCACAAATTATTACGCCACGCTTTTCGCTTCATCAATAAACCAATATTTCCCCTCTAACATTGCCAGCAACCACCCGACAGGTGAATCGCATCAGTATATCCCAGAGACGATTAGTGAGATGTAATGTGATGGTGACGAGCGCCCCCTGCAGGGAGGAAAAAAAAATAACACTCATATACGTATATCCGCTACGTCTCTACAAACTACGAGGCTTATAGCTCGACGCCCACCGACTCTTCTCATCCCCGTCCCCATCCCCAACGACGACGACGACGACGACGCCGCCTGCGGGGCGGCAAATCGATAAGCAACCACTACCGTCACGACACGCATTCCCCTTCCTTCTCGCCCCTGAGATTCCGCAACCCGCGGCTCGCCGCGGGCCACGGTATCGAAGCGTGGCGTACCTACAGGCGCCGGCGTCATCCGCCACGCGCATACCACGAGCCTCGAACCATGGATGCTGCCTCCCTCCCCTCCACACCTCGCCGCTCTACCTTGCTGCAATTCGTTCCTCCCCACCGCGGCGCGCTTTCGCACCTGAAAACGTCATCGTTGCACACGTTGAACCCCTGAGTCTATGCTTTCGGCCATTCGTCACGGCGCGCCGAAGCAACGGGGGCGCATGTGCGCGGCTGTTGCATCTGCGGATCCTTGTACCATAGGTACGACAAATCGACCGACCCTCTATGCCTGTAACTGTATGTTACACTATACATGTATATATATATGTGTGTATGTGTGTGTTTATATACGTACGTGGAACGCTTTATCCTGGAAATTACGTTACCAGAACCAAGGACGCAGCCGGCGGCATGCTTGGTCTTGGTTCTGACCTGCCTAACGTGCCCTTAGAACCTAAACGAGGAGAAAAGCAACGAGACAAACTTCTTCAGTTTATTCTACATGTATCTAGAATAAGAATTGTTTGTGTGATTTGAAGAATTGAAAAAAACATGTTTTTTTTTTTTTATGCTAGTTTGTTGTGAGGTCGTTACTGGAAATTATTTGTTTAAATTAATTAGTTTTTCACGTCTTTCTCATACGAACGCGCTGGTGTTACAAATTTCACATCGAATCGATAATTGAATTAAAACTTGAATAAGCAGATTAAAGTCTTTTCACTTTGAAACGTGGAAACTCATGCAAGGGCGTATCGTGTATATGAGTACATCCACATACAAGTAAGAATTACAAAAATATACACGTAACGTGTAGCAAGAGATTTTACTGAAACAAATCATCATCCTAAACTAATTAAAACGGAATTTTCACCCTTTGATACAGAATAATACGTAGGAATCAATGGAATTAGATTGGATCTCGCTTCATTGGACTAACGCGTATCACATTGTTCCGCATTATTCGATGACTGACCCGTTCAGACAGCGAGCGAAAAAAATTTTTATTTGTTTATCTCCTACGGTATTAACATTTTACTCAGGCGATTTATTATCAATCGAATTTCCACGCTTTTGCCAATCAATTATCCATTAAAATCTAAGATCATTTAAAAAAGAAAGACTAGTTAATCGATGAAAACAAATGTTATCAGAATGACTATAATTATTGAACGGAACACGTCACGTAATAATTGGACGAAGAAATCAAGATAATTCTTAATTTCATTATTCCGGGCTCGCGAGCGTTCCCAAAACGTGTACGCGTGGACAATTCACCACCGTAAAATAAGCCGCAGAACGAAATATTGGCGGGAAAAGTTGTCCCTCCGGACACGGAATACGTACGCATAGTGCGATTAAACTGGCGCACTGCCAGATAGCGCCACAGTCGAGCGCTAGTTGTAGTGAAAACAGAAAACCGGTCATGGGGGCTAGTTAACGATTCTCTCTACCCGCGCGACGAATGATTACCTTACCTTTATTAAAAGTTAATAGTAATATTGAGTAACCCCCGGATAAACGTGTTCGTAGGCTTAGATATTCGCGAAATGGGGGCCTACTTGTCAGAGCCAATAACCGATAAAGTATCGAGCGACGAAGTGGGCGACTCTCTAGCATTCGGCGCCAGTTCCATGCAAGGCTGGCGAATCAGTCAAGAGGTGAGTGCACCGTTACGTTCGAACGAACGCCGGCTCGTTTCGTTACAACCTAACTACAATTATCGTTTGAATTATTATTCAGCCACCCGAGATTCGATCGGCTGGCTACGTCGAACAAGACGAGTCCCTTCCTGCCTCGAATATCCTCCTGAAATTAACTACCCGCGAGAAATCTCCCCTCGTTTTACGAACGGTCGCCCGCCTAATAATAACGCGGTTAAGAAAAATGTATATATATGCATAGATATTTTTTTTCTCATTTTCTTTTTCGTATTCCAACTAGCTCTTTGCCGCGTAACTAACGCTATCGTCGATTAATTCGTATGCAAATTAAAATGCTCTAACCCTTTTTGATTCTTTTTCTTCCCATTATCATTGTTACTATAGAACGACTTTCATTAACGAGAATATTTATTTATTTCCACAGTCACCTCGCAACGGTATGAAATCTTTGAGGTGAAAATATGTATTCACGTTTTTTTCAGGACGCGCACAATTGCTGTTTAAACTTTGACAAAGATGTGTCGCTGTTCGCTGTTTATGACGGTCATGGTGGACACGAAGTGGCGACTTACTGCGCCCAGAAATTGCCTCAGTTCATTAAAGACACGGACGCTTATAAGAATGGGGACATTGAGCAGGCCTTGAAAGAAGCGTTCCTAGGGTTCGATGCGACGCTCGCCAAGCCAGAAATTGTGACGGTATTGAAGGAGATAGCTGGGGCGAGTTGCGGAGCTAAAGAAAAAACAGAGGCTGAAGATTCTGGTGCGTTACTCTTGTTACTAGAGATAGTTATAACGTTTGGATTTACTGTAATGCATGCAATTAAAATCGGCATGGCAAAATATCTAATGAGTATGTCTACGCTGTTAATTGAACTAATGTATTGGATGAGATATTTAAACATATTAAATTGGTTCGTTACGTCACGTTCAGATGAAGAGGAAAATGTATGCAACCTTAGAATGGAGGCTGCCATGCCGCTTGAGCAAGTGATGGCAAAGTATCAGTCGGAAGTTGCCAATCCAGCGTTAAAAGCACTGAAAAAGGAAAAAGATGGCAAACCGGCTAGCCCTTACTTGCGAGCACGAAGAGGCGCAAGGGATAAGGCTGGTTCTTCGTCTCTCTTGACTGCCGGCTGCTCTTCCTCCTCCTCTTGGCACGACAACGAGGCTGACGTCAGTAGCTCCAGCAGCCAGCTGTGCGGATCAACCTCAATCGCTGCCTCTGCTGCCAAGGTGACACCGGAATGCATCGGTAGTAGCGAGGCAGAGCAGGTTTTGGATTCAACGACTAGTAACGGAGAATCGGGAGTTGTTACATCACCCAAAGTTACAGAGACGGTCAAGTCCAGTGATATGCCCGACAGCTCTGAGGATATCAAGGAACATGTGTCTCCCAGCAAAGCTCAAGTACAGCCTACCACCAACGATACAGAAGTTAACGGGACTGGGGGAAAAGCCGAACATCAAGGTGCGGACAGCAGTAAAGGAGGAGGCGACAATGTAACAAGCAGCTCTTGTTCAACGGTGGAAAACGGCGAAGCCGAGCAGCAGGAAAGAATCAGCAGCAGCGGTCGAAGGAGGCCCGTCAATTATGAATTACTTTGCGTTAATGACGGCAGTGAGGAGGACGACGACGACGAGGAAGACGAGACCTTCGACGGTCTTCCTGAAAGGTAGCTGATTTTATTTCTTCTTTACCATATTCCAGATACAAGTGCTCGGCTCAGAGATTACGTTATACAGACATGTTTGAGCATTTTGCCATTTTTCACTTCTTAGCAGCTACTTCACGTGTATTGCATATTTTCTCTACCCTTAGTGATGACGAAGATGATGATACAGAGGATGTTGACAATGTTGATGACGACGATGACAATGATGATGATGATGACAGCGATGAAGATGACATGGACCCTGATGATGACGACGATGAATGTACCATGGATATGACAGAAAAAGTAATAACCTGAATGTTTTCTTACAAATAAGTCTTGATATTTTCACAACTTGTCTTAGAAGTATTCTTACGTTTGTTTTGTTACCTACGTTGCTTTTGAATTTATTCAATATGCACAATTTGAGAATTTAAATTTGTTCTCGTGTATTCAGACCGACTCATTGTCGCTGATTTCTTTCACCTTATAGCCTGGCTCAGATAGCGGATGTACCGCAGTAGTGGCTGTACTAGCAGGACGGGAGTTGTATGTTGCGAATGCGGGAGATTCCCGATGCGTTCTTTGTCGTAACGGGCAAGCTGTTGAGCTGAGTCTTGATCACAAGCCTGAGGATCAGCCGGAAATGCAGAGAATCGTTAAAGCAGGTGGAAAGGTTACTGCAGATGGCCGTGTTAACGGTGGTTTGAACCTCTCTAGAGCGTTAGGAGACCACTCCTATAAGCAGAACGCAGCACTTCCTCCTCAAGAGCAAATGATCTCTGCTGAACCAGACATTAAAACAGCTACAATTGATCCTGAACAAGACGAATTCATGGTACTTGCCTGTGATGGAATTTGGAATTTCATGTCTAGCCAAGATGTCGTGCAGTTCGTTAGTACCAGATTTAAACAGGGGTATGAGACTATTTCTCAAATTTGCGAAGAGGTAAGTAGATTGCGTTAACTTGAAATTCGGTACTTGTATATTTTGTAACAATGACGTCAATTTTTTTTAACGCTTAGTGACCATGTGGGGTAACTCATTACCCCACGCTGAAAATCCTAGTTGTACAAGACATATGGGTGTTTTAAAACTTCTAACTGATTGTTTCATATTTGTTGAAGAGTTCTTCAACATTTCTAATGATTTTTATCACACTTGTCTACTACCGGTAGATGTCATTACTTGTATCAATTCCAAAGGTTTTAGACCTCTAATTTCACATCTTCTAAGCCTGGGGTTACTAGTTACCCTATGTGGCCGCTAAGGGTTAAACTGAGAACTCTCAGTCTTATATTTCATGCTCACCCTGTCACAAAGCAATAGCTAAATAACACATGATAATTTGTAATCAGATAAATGTCAGTATTGCTATTTCGTTCCTCTTGATATTTTACATGCTGGAATTTATTCACGGTGTATGGTATAATGTGATCCTTGGAACATTGTAGCTCTTTGACCATTGTCTTGCACCGAATACTCTTGGTGACGGAACCGGCTGTGACAATATGACTGCTGTAATAGTACGTTTTAAGAAGCCAAGTGCTCCGATACCAACTACGACCGAGGCATCTGATATGACATCAATCGCAACGGAGAATAAGAAAAGACCGGCATCACCAATTCCTTTGGCAAACGAAGGTAACATATCCACAGGTGAAGAAACGACGCCAGAATCTAAGCGTCAAAAGACCGAGACTGTCTAGGAAGTTATGCTAAGCTTCACTAACGTATCTCTGCAACCTCTTGAGAGTGACACAATGATAATAATACGGCCGTTGTAAAGTTTTGGAAATCCTGCTGTGTGAAACTTGAATTGCAAAAACGGTAAAAAAAATAAAGGTAAAAACCGACAAAAACTGTGGACTTAATAAATTGAGAAATTGGCGAAATTCTCAGTATAATAGTTATTTTATGATTGAACATACACAGAACGAACGGATGAATGATGAATAATAATAGTAATAGTGTAAAACCGTCACGTCTGGAGGATTGCAATAATCGTTAGTGTTGAACAATGGTGGCAGACTGATTGATTGGAGCAGATTGGAGGCTGACGCTTATAGAGTTTGTTTTAAATTTTTTTTTAAAGAGACATCGTTAAATAAATCTGTTGCCTTTCGAGTTTAATGGGTATCTGAGGATCAGAAAACAACATAATATGTTATAGCTTCAGTGTCGCGGCATTTCAATATATATGATGCGTGCATGGAACATTTGATTATCGCAAACCGTTGTGTGAAAAAGATGTGGCAAACTTAACGAGAGGAAATGGAATTAGATTCTCCTATCTGCTCCAATCTACTCTTATGATGTGTACTCAACTGAGAGTTCTTCTAGGTTACAGGTGTAATAGGTATGTAACTGTACATATTTATAAATCTAGGATGTAGGATTAATAATAATATTTGTAATTCAATACGACACCATTTCTTATTTTTACTAAATAAAGTTTATTTTTGAATTCCTGGTTACTATATGGTTGTATGGATGGTTGCGTGACTATAATGTTATCTAGTTTAATCTATTTCTCATTATTATTATTCTTATTATAATTATCATTCTTATCATTAATATAATTGCCCTTGACTACGTGTCTACATGAATTAAGTTCAGTGCTGGTAGTAATGAATGAATACTGTTTGCAGTAAATCTTCATGATTATTTTTCTCTTTTAAAGTAACTTTATTGTTATAAGAGAATGAAAAAATATACGTTATGTACATTTTTTTTATCTACAAACGTTGATGATGATGATGATAATAATCCAATCTTAATAGGTCTAAGTTGTTGACGTAAAATACAATTTTTTTTCTGTTCTTCGCTTTGAAGCGAAATATGAACGATGTTTAACAATCCACTCGATCATCGAATAAATTGCGGTTCATGGCATCTACTGTAAACTACAAACAAATGAAAAAAAAAATAGATAAAAGAGAATCGCCTGTTGTTAATCTTAAATGTCAAAAATTAAATACGGATTGAAGTATTAAATTTGACCGTGTATGTAATAATGAAGAAATGCTCAATAACGAGTAATATTGAACAGTTAAGAGAGGGAAGGCGATCCTTGAACGTGTGCCTTTTCAAATTATATGTGGTGCAGTATGCAGATAGGTTAAATAGAGCCAGTAACCCAAAGCCCGTTTATTTCCGTGTTTAATTATTATATTATAATTTTATGTAGTCCGTACGTATGTATATATACAGCAATGTATATGTATACACACGCACGGCATACACATCTCGCTATGAGTTTTTCCTTTAAAAATAATTACATCACACATGATTTATGTAATTTTGGGAGAAAAAAAAAAAACTCGTCAATTATTCTATCTATTATTATTCATTGTTTTGGATCTTAATTCCGTTTCTCTTCGTTGTGTAATTACTGTAATTTATCTATATGCTCAGCCCAAATACCACCCTCTTGTATTTTTCATTAATTACACCATCATAATATTGTATACACCAGCTGATAACAGTGTTTATAATTGTATGCTACAATCCTCATTGAAAAAGTCACACGGAATAAAGAATATGCATAAAGGAAATAGAAGATAAATATGAATAATGCCGATAAAAAATTTTAACATCAATTCGCGGTCAATTGCTCTATAGTTTCTAGTTGTTCCAGTTCGATTTTTTTCAATGAATCGTACTGCACCCGTAGCCGCTCCAGTTCCGTTGACTTTTCAATTATAAGAGCCTAGAAATAGAACAAAACACACGCACCGCGTGTTTAGTACATTGTTGTCGTTCGTTGCATACGATAAAATTAATGGTAATGATTGAAAACTTTAATTGTAATTCATGATGTACACCTGAATTTGCTGTCTCTGTGCATCTCTCTGTTTAGCGACTGAGCGCAACAAGTTACGCGCCCCTATAGTCCGCATCTTTTCTTTTTCAACTTCATTCGCCAAATTGTCGACGATCTGAATGAAGTCGTCGGAACTCTTTTGGAACTCTGTTATTTCTAAAAATTTTACCCAGGATTAGAACAATAATTGCACTCGTATTTTATGCTGTACTCCATTCGCTTTCTCGCTCGTTGCTATACGGGGCTATCGAAACGGTTCCTACGATAAATCAATCCATTTTCTTCGGAAAAAAGGAAAACCGTTAAATCCGTCGTAATTCATAATGTACAATTTCTATAATGCATTCTACTTGATTCAGTTTATTTTTACACCAGCTCTAATCGAACTTCGAAGTGTGTATAAGGCTATACATATACGCATACATCAACTTTTTAGTCTGCGTAAAATAATAAAGGTGGCAGTCTGCGCGATTTACAAAGTTATAACAAGCAAGGATATTCGTTGATAACGAGCGCGTTGATGGGAATTGTATTTTAATAAACGTCTCGAGGGTTGTGAAATAAATTTTAATAGAGGTAAGTGAATCGAATAAGATTTTAATAACAAGTATATTTTTCTGTATTGATGTTTTTATTATGGACGATTTTAATTGTGTGCATGTGCCATTGGAACCGCTGTCAATCGCTGTCACGCTGATTGATCCCTTTTGTGCTTTTATATCTGCTTGTCACTTACTGGAAACAAAATTCTGACACTCCTCTTTCAATTTATTTGTTTGATTCGATATTTCTGGCTCCAGTACCCGTATCTTGCTCAAATCATCGATGAATAACCCATATTTTCCCAGCGAGTCGGCCATTTTCGTCAAACAGATGTGATTCATGACGTATGCATGTGTATATTGCAATTGCTTTACGCGCAGGTGCCGGGCGAGTTAAGGCGGTACTATGAATTTTCTTAGCCGACCGATAATCTTCCTTCATTACAATTATCTACGACAATTAAGCTATTGCCCGTGTAAAGGAATGGTGAAGTAGACAACATGTATAGCGAAAAGCAGTGAAAGTTTATAACACCTGCTCAAAACTTCGTTTTCCGGCATTCATAACGGGCTATAATTTTCGGGTGCTGGTCGGTTAAGAAAAACGTCAGCCGGCGTTTTATCGATAACGTTAAATTTTCCCTCCCTTTTGAATGCGCCAGCTAGAAAAAGACAACACGCTTTGTCGGTATGTCAGTTGACGATGCCGGCATTGTAAAATGCATATTAGCCGGTGTAGCTCGCTGTTAAATTTTGTTGAAACACGTATCATCATAAGGCTGACTCTCTTCGTTAGGATATCGTTACCCAAGCCTGTTAACACAAGCGAGTTACACTCATGCATAATGCTCGCATACATTCTCATACGCGTATCATATTCACGTCTCCAACATGGGGCAAAACATATAAATAGTGTTTTTTTTTTTTTTTGGTTTATTAAAAGGAATTTTTGTTTAGTGACCATGAGAATATCGAATGAATTGTGCCGCGGATAAGAATTTAATACAATTCGTATAATTAGATAAGACATAGGAAACCATCACGAGGTCGAAATGACTCGATTTGGTTTACAGTGATTATAACCTAAAATCACATCGTATTAAATTCGCTGTTATTGTTGATCAGCGAATCCAACTTGTATTTGTAAATAACCTTAGTTACGCAGGTTTTAATAAAATTTCCGGTCTATTAACAAGCAACGATTCTGTTGCTCATGTCTTAAATGTTGAGTCTGACGCTCGATACAATTAACATATCACCATCATCGTCATCATCCGCGGCCGCGTTAATACCTGGCGGCGAAATCGTTATGTCGGGGGATCACAAAACTGTCATGAAAGGAAACCCGTCGCAGTACGTCAAATTAAACATTGGCGGTTCCCTTCATTACACCACCATTGGCACGCTCACCAAACATGACACTATGTTGCGAGCTATGTTTAGCGGTCGGATGGAGGTTCTTACAGATTGCGAAGGTGAGGAGCCGCTCACGCCTCTTTCCAAAAGGCAATTCCAAATGAAATGGTGTACAAATTTTAAAATCAACCAAGTTCCCTACTTTCTTTTTATTTACTATTATTCGTTTTCACAGGCTGGATCCTAATCGATCGGTGTGGCAAGCACTTTGGCACGATCTTAAACTTTTTGCGGGACGGTTCAGTTCCGCTACCTGAGAGTGTGAAGGAGATGGCAGAGCTGCTGGCCGAGGCAAAGTATTATTGCATCGGCGAGCTGGCTGAGTCGTGCGAACAAGCGCTCCAGCGGAAGGAGCGGGAGGCTGAACCCATCTGCAGGGTTCCACTTATCACCTCCCAACGTGAGCAGCAACTCCTTATCAGCAACACAACAAAACCTGTTGTTAAATTGCTGATTAATCGTCACAACAACAAGTACTCTTACACGAGGTAGGAGACAGATTTAAACAGCTTGGCTTTTTTCGCTTTTTAAAATTTTTTTTGGAAAGCAATCATATGATCCATTCGTTTCTATTTACAGTACATCAGATGACAATCTGTTGAAAAATATAGAACTGTTTGACAAGATGTCGCTCAGATTTAGCGGCAGGGTTTTGTTCATTAAGGACGTAATTGGGTCGAGTGAAATTTGTTGCTGGACTTTTTATGGACATGGTCGTAAGGTTGCCGAAGTTTGTTGTCATTCTATCGTCTACGCGACAGATAAAAAACATACAAAGGTAAAGATAACTTTAGGCAGAATTTAAATTTCTAACTTGAACGAACATTTTTTTCTATTGCCGTTGCCAGAAGCTAAAGAACAAATAGAGATTAATTGTTTGTGGAATCACAACACCAGTAAATACCAATTTTTATGGAATTTCACGTCTTCTACAAACTTTGTCTTAGCCAATGTTGTCCCATTTTGACTTAGGTTGAGTTCCCGGAAGCGCGTATCTACGAAGAGACGTTAAATATCTTACTTTACGAGCATCGAAATGTACCTGATCAGGAATTAATGCAGGCAACATCTTCACGTGGTGCTGTGGGAGGAGGGCCTCCTTGCACTTCAGACGAGGAAGAAGGAGAACGATCGGGACTTGCCCGACTGCGATCAAATAAGCAAAACACTAACTGACCCCATCCGAATCACCTGATGTCACCCCAACCAGCTATTCTCAATGTAGTTCGTTCATTCAAAACACGAGCCAACAAATAACCTACGAAAATGAAAAAAAAAAAAAAACATCTGTTCATGAAAGAACAGTATTGTTGTTTGTACAAGCGTTAATAGTAACTTGCGATTATCTACACCATACTTCCGAATCGCGTTAATTTTTATCGTAATTTTATACTCTGTAACATCTGTTGACCACATTAGGGTTCCAGTCTAAAGTGCATCGACCGGTTTGTATTAAACTAAATATCTGTTAACGAGGATTGAACAAGGCTGCCACATATGTGTCGCAATAGTTGTCTAGATTTCGTGAAGTTTTCTCCTTTTTTCAATTTGTACTTGCATATATTGTTAGACTGTTTGACGCATGATTCGGAGTATTTACTGCCAATGAAATATGTTTGTATATTGAAAGGGAGTGCGAGAGTGAGAGTGAAACAGAGATAGAGAGAGGGAGTAAGAATGTGTGTGTGTAGAAAATTAATGGCGCTAGCCAGCCCAGGCTTTGAAAATATAGAACGTAATTCGTTGACGTTTAAAGTATTTTAATTACTATTTTGAATAGCGAAATCAGATTTAAAATTCATTATTTATTTTTTTAATGTACTTTATTACATTGATTTACAACATTCCAATGATTGTACAAATCTTTTAAGCACTGCGCCCTCCTTACACAATCATTAGTATCTGTTGAGCATGCCGTGAAACATGGAGCAATGGGTACTTATTTATTAACTGATCATTTCATTTCAAAACCATTTTTCTGAGCTTGTGCTGGCTGTTAAACAGGGACCATAAGCGTTAAACTTCCTTTGGGCCAATCTCGCAAACAGCTGATATTTTTTCTTTTTTCCTTTCTACTGTATTCGAAAGGTTTAAATCCGTTACAAAGTATGGGGGATGATATATTGTTATTTAGTTAGCAGATACATCTCAAGTCTCGATTGACAGGAAACCTAGCTCTTTTCATAAGTACGTACCAAGTTTAATCTGAAACTAATTAAACGGTCCTGATTGTGCCGAAGGGAATGGAGCATGAAATTGAAACAAAAGAGGAAACAGAGGAACTCATTCTGAACATTAAATTTTTTTCCCCGAACTATTTGGTAGTAATTTGAAAATATTCTTTACTATCGGTCGCAAGCCCTAGATTCTAGATAGTTCAAATTGTATAATTAAAAAATGAGAGTCTAAACTCATGGGTAATAACATTATTTATCACTTAATTAATAATATTTTAAATTGGCCATCGACGTTATATCTACTACCATTTATTCCTAAGGACAATCATAATCGTTGCTCCTAAGTCATAGTAAGACAATTTATGTGATATTTGAATAATACCATAATTTACGCTGGTACTTTGCAATTTTTAAGGTTACATACAAAACCGTCAATAGTTGAGATTTTGTTCTTGTTAGTTATTTATATCAACTACACAGTAGCGCACAAAGTTTAACTAGATTTGCAGTTCAGATTGGTTCATTTGAATCTAACAGAGACAGTTTAATTGTTCCCAATTTCTTAATCACAACTGTAAATGTACAATAACGTTCTTTAATTTGGTTTGACCTTTGTCCACGTTCTTTTGGTTCAATCACTACATGAAATGATCAAATTTTCGCAATTATATTTGATTGACATTGAACATCTCTTTCATTTTTGTATTTTCTTTCACACTTGACACGCTTTAATACATTTCACCTTTATTATTACTATTTTTGTTTTCTAGTGTTACAATGACGTTGATTTTCAGAACTTGAATTTGATGTTTAGGTATAAGCTAGTAATTTTTATTGCGGCTGAGACCTTAAAAAACATATCAACGATTTAATTTTTGAACACATTTGAATCAGCAGCCGTCAGTATTCAGTAACAAAACAGTAGCGCAGTACTCTACATATTTTTATTTCATAAATCGGTCTATGCATAATATATTTACTACAATTTAAAAAACCATTAGTATGCAAATCTGTCTGAATAAATTTTGAGAAATTAATGATCTTTTTGAAGCAAATGAATAATGTACTAAATTCATTATGTTGACACTATTTGCATACCATGTGAAAAAAACGTGCGTGAAAATTAAGCCTAGATATTTCTTGATAATGCTATAGCGTATTTAAAGATAACTATGTATTTATTTATTACTGTAAAAGAGGAAAAAGGAAGCGAGAAGACGAAATGCGTTGTGTCTTGGGAAATTAGCGACGTCGTAGCCGTAAACGTGGCATAATATCCCAGTGTGACACACATTCATACAAAAATTCTTCCATACTTTAAATACATTCACACCATTCGGATATCATTTGATTTCTGTAAATGGTGTTTTTATTTCGATTGAAAAACCTTATGCTCAACACTGAGTGTGAATGGTAAAAATTAGAGAATGTATTAGACATTGAGTATATGTACTGCAGTAGTTTTATCAAACATGCAGAATGCAGGGGAATGCATTATCTATAGTGCCAAACTCATTTCATAAGTGTATAATCGGCATTCAAAGCGTGAGCAGTTTTTTTGAATGTGTGAGAGCAATTGTATAAAACTGGCGTCAAATATATGATTCAAAGATAATCAATGTGTGTATTATTTTTCTTGCAAGAAAGTGATCACTGAGGAAGTTGCGTACATGATGAAGAATAGATAGAAATTTCATGAAGATTTTCAAGGCCGTTTTTTGATTACTACTCTAAAAGCCTGGCTCCCCAGGACTGTGGGCCTTACTCAATCTTCATTTCAGTCAAGATGACCTCGATATGGGGTGTGAGTGGATTGTATGTCGTATTTTCCGAAATCTGCCAAAAACAAGCTAACAGAAGCCGTCCTTCTCCGTTTCTGGGGCCGAGAACTCGTTATCGATTTGTATGTCCCTTTCCTGACCAATTGGACCCCAAGGAACTCAAAAAACACAGCGAAAAGAGCGTGGGACCAACAGGAGAGAAATGCCGACGAAAAGATCACCTGCTGAAAAATGTGAAAAACACAGGTTTTCGTTCTTGGGTTGTAACTTTTGATGCGTTGATCGCAGCGTATTGCGACTGCGCCCAATCGATTTCTCACGCAAAATTACGTCGGAACAGTGCCAGGAAGAATTGATTCCAGGACTTTTCAAAATCGCGAAAATTTTCGCCAAAAATACAAAGGGGTTAACCTTCCTTTTTTTTCGACCAAAAAATTTTTGGTCTCGGATTCGATTTGTGTGACCCTTTTCTGACTAATTGGACCCCCAGGAACTCGGAAAACGCAGCGAAAAGAGCGTGGGACCAACAGGAGAGAAATGCCGACGAAAAGATCACCTGCTGAAAAATGTGAAAAACACAGGTTTTCGTTTTTTGGCTGTAACTTTTGATGCGTTGATCGCAGCGTATTGCGACTGCGCCCAATCGATTTCTCTCGCAAAATTACGTCGGAACAGTGCCAGGAAGAATTGATTCCAGCACTTTTCAAAATCGCGAAAATTTTAGCCAAAAACACAAAGGGGTTAACCTTCCTTTTTTTTGGACCAAAAAATTTTTGGTCTCGGATTCGATTTGTGTGACCCTTTTCTGACTAATTGGACCCCCAGGAACTCGGAAAACGCAGCGAAAAGAGCGTGGGACCAACAGGAGAGAAATGCCGACGAAAAGATCACCTGCTGAAGAATGTGAAAAACACAGGTTTTCGTTTTTTGGCTGTAACTTTCGATGCGTTGATCGCAGCGTATTGCGACTGCGCCCAATCGATTTCTCACGCAAAATTACGTCGGAACAGTGCCAGGAAGAATTGATTCCAGCACTTTTCAAAATCGCGAAAATTTTCGCCAAAAATACAAAGGGGTTAACCTTCCTTTTTTTTCGACCAAAAAATTTTTGGTCTCGGATTCGATTTGTGTGACCCTTTTCTGACTAATTGGACCCCCAGGAACTCGGAAAACGCAGCGAAAAGAGCGTGGGACCAACAGGAGAGAAATGCCGACAAAAAGATCACCTGCTGAAAAATGTGAAAAACACAGGTTTTCGTTCTTGGGCTGTAACTTTTGATGCGTTGATCGCAGCGTATTGCGACTGCGCCCAATCGATTTCTCTCGCAAAATTACGTCGGAACAGTGCCAGGAAGAATTGATTCCAGCACTTTTCAAAATCGCGAAAATTTTCGCCAAAAATACAATGGGGTTAACCTTCCTTTTTTTTCGACCAAAAAATTTTTGGTCTCGGATTCGATTTGTGTGACCCTTTTCTGACTAATTGGACCTCCAGGAACTCGGAAAACGCAGCGAAAAGAGCGTGGGACCAACAGGAGAGAAATGCCGACGAAAAGATCACCTGCTGAAAAATGAGAAAAACACAGGTTTTCGTTTTTGGGCTGTAACTTTTGATGCGTTGATCGCAGCGTATTGCGACTGCGCCCGATCGATTTCTCTCGCAAAATTACGTCGGAACAGTGCCAGGAAGAATTGATTCCAGCACTTTTCAAAATCGCGAAAATTTTCGCCAAAAATACAAAGGGGTTAACCTTCCTTTTTTTTCGACCAAAAAATTTTTGGTCTCGGATTCGATTTGTGTGACCCTTTTCTGACTAATTGGACCCCCAGGAACTCGGAAAACGCAGCGAAAAGAGCGTGGGACCAACAGGAGAGAAATGCCGACAAAAAGATCACCTGCTGAAAAATGTGAAAAACACAGGTTTTCGTTCTTGGGCTGTAACTTTTGATGCGTTGATCGCAGCGTATTGCGACTGCGCCCGATCGATTTCTCTCGCAAAATTACGTCGGAACAGTGCCAGGAAGAATTGATTCCAGCACTTTTCAAAATCGCGAAAATTTCAGCCAAAAACACAAAGGGGTTAACCTTCCTTTTTTTTGGACCAAAAAATTTTTGGTCTCGGATTCGATTTGTGTGACCCTTTTCTGACTAATTGGACCCCCAGGAACTCGGAAAACGCAGCGAAAAGAGCGTGGGACCAACAGGAGAGAAATGCCGACGAAAAGATCACCTGCTGAAGAATGTGAAAAACACAGGTTTTCGTTTTTTGGCTGTAACTTTTGATGCGTTGATCGCAGCGTATTGCGACTGCGCCCAATCGATTTCTCACGCAAAATTACGTCGGAACAGTGCCAGGAAGAATTGATTCCAGCACTTTTCAAAATCGCGAAAATTTTCGACAAAAATACAAAGGGGTTAACCTTCCTTTTTTTTGGACCAAAAAATTTTTGGTCTCGGATTCGATTTGTGTGACCCTTTTCTGACTAATTGGACCCCCAGGAACTCGGAAAACGCAGCGAAAAGAGCGTGGGACCAACAGGAGAGAAATGCCGACAAAAAGATCACCTGCTGAAAAATGTGAAAAACACAGGTTTTCGTTCTTGGGCTGTAACTTTTGATGCGTTGATCGCAGCGTATTGCGACTGCGCCCGATCGATTTCTCTCGCAAAATTACGTCGGAACAGTGCCAGGAAGAATTGATTCCAGCACTTTTCAAAATCGCGAAAATTTCAGCCAAAAACACAAAGGGGTTAACCTTCCTTTTTTTTGGACCAAAAAATTTTTGGTCTCGGATTCGATTTGTGTGACCCTTTTCTGACTAATTGGACCCCCAGGAACTCGGAAAACGCAGCGAAAAGAGCGTGGGACCAACAGGAGAGAAATGCCGACGAAAAGATCACCTGCTGAAGAATGTGAAAAACACGGGTTTTCGTTTTTTGGCTGTAACTTTTGATGCGTTGATCGCAGCGTATTGCGACTGCGCCCAATCGATTTCTCACGCAAAATTACGTCGGAACAGTGCCAGGAAGAATTGATTCCAGCACTTTTCAAAATCGCGAAAATTTTCGACAAAAATACAAAGGGGTTAACCTTCCTTTTTTTTGGACCAAAAAATTTTTGGTCTCGGATTCGATTTGTGTGACCCTTTTCTGACTAATTGGACCCCCAGGAACTCGGAAAACGCAGCGAAAAGAGCGTGGGACCAACAGGAGAGAAATGCCGACAAAAAGATCACTTGCTGAAAAATGTGAAAAACACAGGTTTTCGTTTTTTGGCTGTAACTTTCGATGCGTTGATCGCAGCGTATTGCGACTGCGCCCAATCGATTTCTCTCGCAAAATTACGTCGGAACAGTGCCAGGAAGAATTGATTCCAGCACTTTTCAAAATCGCGAAAATTTTCGCCAAAAATACAAAGGGGTTAACCTTCCTTTTTTTTCGACCAAAAAATTTTTGGTCTCGGATTCGATTTGTGTGACCCTTTTCTGACTAATTGGACCCCCAGGAACTCGGAAAACGCAGCGAAAAGAGCGTGGGACCAACAGGAGAGAAATGCCGACGAAAAGATCACCTGCTGAAGAATGTGAAAAACACAGGTTTTCGTTTTTTGGCTGTAACTTTTGATGCGTTGATCGCAGCGTATTGCGACTGCGCCCAATCGATTTCTCTCGCAAAATTACGTCGGAACAGTGCCAGGAAGAATTGATTCCAGCACTTTTCAAAATCGCGAAAATTTTCGCCAAAAATACAAAGGGGTTAACCTTCCTTTTTTTTCGACCAAAAAATTTTTGGTCTCGGATTCGATTTGTGTGACCCTTTTCTGACTAATTGGACCTCCAGGAACTCGGAAAACGCAGCGAAAAGAGCGTGGGACCAACAGGAGAGAAATGCCGACGAAAAGATCACCTGCTGAAAAATGAGAAAAACACAGGTTTTCGTTTTTGGGCTGTAACTTTTGATGCGTTGATCGCAGCGTATTGCGACTGCGCCCGATCGATTTCTCTCGCAAAATTACGTCGGAACAGTGCCAGGAAGAATTGATTCCAGCACTTTTCAAAATCGCGAAAATTTTCGCCAAAAATACAAAGGGGTTAACCTTCCTTTTTTTTCGACCAAAAAATTTTTGGTCTCGGATTCGATTTGTGTGACCCTTTTCTGACTAATTGGACCCCCAGGAACTCGGAAAACGCAGCGAAAAGAGCGTGGGACCAACAGGAGAGAAATGCCGACGAAAAGATCACCTGCTGAAAAATGTGAAAAACACAGGTTTTCGTTTTTGGGCTGTAACTTTTGATGCGTTGATCGCAGCGTATTGCGACTGCGCCCAATCGATTTCTCTCGCAAAATCACGGCGGAACAGCGCCAGGAAGAATTGATTCCAGCACTTTTCAAAATCGCGAAAATTTTCGCCAAAAATACAAAGGGGTTAACCTTCCTTTTTTTTCGACCGAAAAATTTTTGGTCTCGGATTCGATTTGTGTGACCCTTATCTGACTAATTGGACCCCCAGGAACTCGGAAAACGCATCGAAAAGAGCGTGGGACCAACAGGAGAGAAATGCCGACAAAAAGATCACCTGCTGAAAAATGTGAAAAACACAGGTTTTCGTTCTTGGGCTGTAACTTTTGACGCGTTGATCGCAGCGTATTGCGACTGCGCCCAATCGATTTCTCTCGCAAAATTACGTCGGAACAGTGCCAGGAAGAATTGATTCCAGCACTTTTCAAAATCGCGAAAATTTCAGCCAAAAACACAAAGGGGTTAACCTTCCTTTTTTTTGGACCAAAAAATTTTTGGTCTCGGATTCGATTTGTGTGACCCTTTTCTGACTAATTGGACCCCCAGGAACTCGGAAAACGCAGCGAAAAGAGCGTGGGACCAACAGGAGAGAAATGCCGACGAAAAGATCACCTGCTGAAGAATGTGAAAAACACGGGTTTTCGTTTTTTGGCTGTAACTTTTGATGCGTTGATCGCAGCGTATTGCGACTGCGCCCAATCGATTTCTCACGCAAAATTACGTCGGAACAGTGCCAGGAAGAATTGATTCCAGCACTTTTCAAAATCGCGAAAATTTTCGACAAAAATACAAAGGGGTTAACCTTCCTTTTTTTTGGACCAAAAAATTTTTGGTCTCGGATTCGATTTGTGTGACCCTTTTCTGACTAATTGGACCCCCAGGAACTCGGAAAACGCAGCGAAAAGAGCGTGGGACCAACAGGAGAGAAATGCCGACAAAAAGATCACTTGCTGAAAAATGTGAAAAACACAGGTTTTCGTTTTTTGGCTGTAACTTTCGATGCGTTGATCGCAGCGTATTGCGACTGCGCCCAATCGATTTCTCTCGCAAAATTACGTCGGAACAGTGCCAGGAAGAATTGATTCCAGCACTTTTCAAAATCGCGAAAATTTTCGCCAAAAATACAAAGGGGTTAACCTTCCTTTTTTTTCGACCAAAAAATTTTTGGTCTCGGATTCGATTTGTGTGACCCTTTTCTGACTAATTGGACCCCCAGGAACTCGGAAAACGCAGCGAAAAGAGCGTGGGACCAACAGGAGAGAAATGCCGACGAAAAGATCACCTGCTGAAGAATGTGAAAAACACAGGTTTTCGTTTTTTGGCTGTAACTTTTGATGCGTTGATCGCAGCGTATTGCGACTGCGCCCAATCGATTTCTCTCGCAAAATTACGTCGGAACAGTGCCAGGAAGAATTGATTCCAGCACTTTTCAAAATCGCGAAAATTTTCGCCAAAAATACAAAGGGGTTAACCTTCCTTTTTTTTCGACCAAAAAATTTTTGGTCTCGGATTCGATTTGTGTGACCCTTTTCTGACTAATTGGACCTCCAGGAACTCGGAAAACGCAGCGAAAAGAGCGTGGGACCAACAGGAGAGAAATGCCGACGAAAAGATCACCTGCTGAAAAATGAGAAAAACACAGGTTTTCGTTTTTGGGCTGTAACTTTTGATGCGTTGATCGCAGCGTATTGCGACTGCGCCCGATCGATTTCTCTCGCAAAATTACGTCGGAACAGTGCCAGGAAGAATTGATTCCAGCACTTTTCAAAATCGCGAAAATTTTCGCCAAAAATACAAAGGGGTTAACCTTCCTTTTTTTTCGACCAAAAAATTTTTGGTCTCGGATTCGATTTGTGTGACCCTTTTCTGACTAATTGGACCCCCAGGAACTCGGAAAACGCAGCGAAAAGAGCGTGGGACCAACAGGAGAGAAATGCCGACAAAAAGATCACCTGCTGAAAAATGTGAAAAACACAGGTTTTCGTTCTTGGGCTGTAACTTTTGATGCGTTGATCGCAGCGTATTGCGACTGCGCCCGATCGATTTCTCTCGCAAAATTACGTCGGAACAGTGCCAGGAAGAATTGATTCCAGCACTTTTCAAAATCGCGAAAATTTTCGCCAAAAATACAAAGGGTAAACCTTCCTTTTTTTTCGACCAAAAAATTTTTGGTCTCGGATTCGATTTGTGTGACCCTTTTCTGACTAATTGGACCTCCAGGAACTCGGAAAACGCAGCGAAAAGAGCGTGGGACCAACAGGAGAGAAATGCCGACGAAAAGATCACCTGCTGAAAAATGAGAAAAACACAGGTTTTCGTTTTTGGGCTGTAACTTTTGATGCGTTGATCGCAGCGTATTGCGACTGCGCCCGATCGATTTCTCTCGCAAAATTACGTCGGAACAGTGCCAGGAAGAATTGATTCCAGCACTTTTCAAAATCGCGAAAATTTTCGCCAAAAATACAAAGGGGTTAACCTTCCTTTTTTTTCGACCAAAAAATTTTTGGTCTCGGATTCGATTTGTGTGACCCTTTTCTGACTAATTGGACCCCCAGGAACTCGGAAAACGCAGCGAAAAGAGCGTGGGACCAACAGGAGAGAAATGCCGACGAAAAGATCACCTGCTGAAGAATGTGAAAAACACGGGTTTTCGTTTTTTGGCTGTAACTTTTGATGCGTTGATCGCAGCGTATTGCGACTGCGCCCAATCGATTTCTCACGCAAAATTACGTCGGAACAGTGCCAGGAAGAATTGATTCCAGCACTTTTCAAAATCGCGAAAATTTTCGACAAAAATACAAAGGGGTTAACCTTCCTTTTTTTTGGACCAAAAAATTTTTGGTCTCGGATTCGATTTGTGTGACCCTTTTCTGACTAATTGGACCCCCAGGAACTCGGAAAACGCAGCGAAAAGAGCGTGGGACCAACAGGAGAGAAATGCCGACAAAAAGATCACTTGCTGAAAAATGTGAAAAACACAGGTTTTCGTTTTTTGGCTGTAACTTTCGATGCGTTGATCGCAGCGTATTGCGACTGCGCCCAATCGATTTCTCTCGCAAAATTACGTCGGAACAGTGCCAGGAAGAATTGATTCCAGCACTTTTCAAAATCGCGAAAATTTTCGCCAAAAATACAAAGGGGTTAACCTTCCTTTTTTTTCGACCAAAAAATTTTTGGTCTCGGATTCGATTTGTGTGACCCTTTTCTGACTAATTGGACCCCCAGGAACTCGGAAAACGCAGCGAAAAGAGCGTGGGACCAACAGGAGAGAAATGCCGACAAAAAGATCACCTGCTGAAAAATGTGAAAAACACAGGTTTTCGTTCTTGGGCTGTAACTTTTGATGCGTTGATCGCAGCGTATTGCGACTGCGCCCAATCGATTTCTCTCGCAAAATTACGTCGGAACAGTGCCAGGAAGAATTGATTCCAGCACTTTTCAAAATCGCGAAAATTTTCGCCAAAAATACAAAGGGGTTAACCTTCCTTTTTTTTCGACCAAAAAATTTTTGGTCTCGGATTCGATTTGTGTGACCCTTTTCTGACTAATTGGACCTCCAGGAACTCGGAAAACGCAGCGAAAAGAGCGTGGGACCAACAGGAGAGAAATGCCGACGAAAAGATCACCTGCTGAAAAATGAGAAAAACACAGGTTTTCGTTTTTGGGCTGTAACTTTTGATGCGTTGATCGCAGCGTATTGCGACTGCGCCCGATCGATTTCTCTCGCAAAATTACGTCGGAACAGTGCCAGGAAGAATTGATTCCAGCACTTTTCAAAATCGCGAAAATTTTCGCCAAAAATACAAAGGGGTTAACCTTCCTTTTTTTTCGACCAAAAAATTTTTGGTCTCGGATTCGATTTGTGTGACCCTTTTCTGACTAATTGGACCCCCAGGAACTCGGAAAACGCAGCGAAAAGAGCGTGGGACCAACAGGAGAGAAATGCCGACAAAAAGATCACCTGCTGAAAAATGTGAAAAACACAGGTTTTCGTTCTTGGGCTGTAACTTTTGATGCGTTGATCGCAGCGTATTGCGACTGCGCCCGATCGATTTCTCTCGCAAAATTACGTCGGAACAGTGCCAGGAAGAATTGATTCCAGCACTTTTCAAAATCGCGAAAATTTCAGCCAAAAACACAAAGGGGTTAACCTTCCTTTTTTTTGGACCAAAAAATTTTTGGTCTCGGATTCGATTTGTGTGACCCTTTTCTGACTAATTGGACCCCCAGGAACTCGGAAAACGCAGCGAAAAGAGCGTGGGACCAACAGGAGAGAAATGCCGACGAAAAGATCACCTGCTGAAGAATGTGAAAAACACAGGTTTTCGTTTTTTGGCTGTAACTTTTGATGCGTTGATCGCAGCGTATTGCGACTGCGCCCAATCGATTTCTCACGCAAAATTACGTCGGAACAGTGCCAGGAAGAATTGATTCCAGCACTTTTCAAAATCGCGAAAATTTTCGACAAAAATACAAAGGGGTTAACCTTCCTTTTTTTTGGACCAAAAAATTTTTGGTCTCGGATTCGATTTGTGTGACCCTTTTCTGACTAATTGGACCCCCAGGAACTCGGAAAACGCAGCGAAAAGAGCGTGGGACCAACAGGAGAGAAATGCCGACAAAAAGATCACCTGCTGAAAAATGTGAAAAACACAGGTTTTCGTTCTTGGGCTGTAACTTTTGATGCGTTGATCGCAGCGTATTGCGACTGCGCCCGATCGATTTCTCTCGCAAAATTACGTCGGAACAGTGCCAGGAAGAATTGATTCCAGCACTTTTCAAAATCGCGAAAATTTCAGCCAAAAACACAAAGGGGTTAACCTTCCTTTTTTTTGGACCAAAAAATTTTTGGTCTCGGATTCGATTTGTGTGACCCTTTTCTGACTAATTGGACCCCCAGGAACTCGGAAAACGCAGCGAAAAGAGCGTGGGACCAACAGGAGAGAAATGCCGACGAAAAGATCACCTGCTGAAGAATGTGAAAAACACGGGTTTTCGTTTTTTGGCTGTAACTTTTGATGCGTTGATCGCAGCGTATTGCGACTGCGCCCAATCGATTTCTCACGCAAAATTACGTCGGAACAGTGCCAGGAAGAATTGATTCCAGCACTTTTCAAAATCGCGAAAATTTTCGCCAAAAATACAAAGGGGTTAACCTTCCTTTTTTTTCGACCAAAAAATTTTTGGTCTCGGATTCGATTTGTGTGACCCTTTTCTGACTAATTGGACCCCCAGGAACTCGGAAAACGCAGCGAAAAGAGCGTGGGACCAACAGGAGAGAAATGCCGACGAAAAGATCACCTGCTGAAGAATGTGAAAAACACAGGTTTTCGTTTTTTGGCTGTAACTTTTGATGCGTTGATCGCAGCGTATTGCGACTGCGCCCAATCGATTTCTCTCGCAAAATTACGTCGGAACAGTGCCAGGAAGAATTGATTCCAGCACTTTTCAAAATCGCGAAAATTTTCGCCATAATACAAAGGGGTTAACCTTCCTTTTTTTTCGACCAAAAAATTTTTGGTCTCGGATTCGATTTGTGTGACCCTTTTCTGACTAATTGGACCTCCAGGAACTCGGAAAACGCAGCGAAAAGAGCGTGGGACCAACAGGAGAGAAATGCCGACGAAAAGATCACCTGCTGAAAAATGAGAAAAACACAGGTTTTCGTTTTTGGGCTGTAACTTTTGATGCGTTGATCGCAGCGTATTGCGACTGCGCCCGATCGATTTCTCTCGCAAAATTACGTCGGAACAGTGCCAGGAAGAATTGATTCCAGCACTTTTCAAAATCGCGAAAATTTTCGCCAAAAATACAAAGGGGTTAACCTTCCTTTTTTTTCGACCAAAAAATTTTTGGTCTCGGATTCGATTTGTGTGACCCTTTTCTGACTAATTGGACCCCCAGGAACTCGGAAAACGCAGCGAAAAGAGCGTGGGACCAACAGGAGAGAAATGCCGACGAAAAGATCACCTGCTGAAAAATGTGAAAAACACAGGTTTTCGTTTTTGGGCTGTAACTTTTGATGCGTTGATCGCAGCGTATTGCGACTGCGCCCAATCGATTTCTCTCGCAAAATCACGGCGGAACAGCGCCAGGAAGAATTGATTCCAGCACTTTTCAAAATCGCGAAAATTTTCGCCAAAAATACAAAGGGGTTAACCTTCCTTTTTTTTCGACCGAAAAATTTTTGGTCTCGGATTCGATTTGTGTGACCCTTATCTGACTAATTGGACCCCCAGGAACTCGGAAAACGCATCGAAAAGAGCGTGGGACCAACAGGAGAGAAATGCCGACAAAAAGATCACCTGCTGAAAAATGTGAAAAACACAGGTTTTCGTTCTTGGGCTGTAACTTTTGACGCGTTGATCGCAGCGTATTGCGACTGCGCCCAATCGATTTCTCTCGCAAAATTACGTCGGAACAGTGCCAGGAAGAATTGATTCCAGCACTTTTCAAAATCGCGAAAATTTTCGCCAAAAATACAAAGGGGTTAACCTTCCTTTTTTTTGGACCAAAAAATTTTTGGTCTCGGATTCGATTTGTGTGACCCTTTTCTGACTAATTGGACCCCCAGGAACTCGGAAAACGCAGCGAAAAGAGCGTGGGACCAGCAGGAGAGAAATGCCGACGAAAAGATCACCTGCTGAAAAATGTGAAAAACACAGGTTTTCGTTTTTTGGCTGTAACATTTGATGCGTTGATCGCAGCGTATTGCGACTGCGCCCAATCGATTTCTCTCGCAAAATCACGTCGGAACAGTGCCAGGAAGAATTGATTCCAGCACTTTTCAAAATCGCGAAAATTTTTGCCAAAAATGCAAAGGGGTTAACCTTCCTTTTTTTTTTACTAGAAAAGCTCTGGTCTCAGGATTGATTTGTATGACCGTTTTCCGAACAATTGGTCCCCCAGGAACTCAGAAAACGCAGTGAAAACAGCGTAGGACCGACAGGAGAGAAATGGCGAGCGAAAAAGCACCTGCTGAAAAATGTCTAAAACACAGGATCTCGTTTTTTGGCTGTAACTTTTGATGCGTTGATAGCAGCGTATTGCGACTGCGCCTAATCGATTTCTCTCGCAAAATTACGTCGGAACAGTGCCAGGAAGAATTGATTCCAGCACTTTTCAAAAACGCGAAAATTTTCGCCAAAAATACAAAGGGGTTAACCTTCCTTTTTTTCGACCAAAAAATTTTTGGTCTCGGATTCGATTTGTGTGACCCTTTTTTGACTAATTGGACCCCCAGGAACTCGGAAAACGCAGCGAAAAGAGCGTGGGACCAACAGGAGAGAAATGCCGACGAAAAGATCACCTGCTGAGAAATGTCGAAAACACAGGTTTTCGTTTTTTGGCTGAAACTTTTGATGCGTTGATCGCAGCGTATTGGGACTGCGCCCAATCGATTTCGTTCCTCGAGTGTGAAGACGTACCACAAATATATACTTCATCTATAGTATATTCCACTAAAAGATAGCATCACTTTGTTGGGTACAATTCCATCATTGTGATTACTGAGGAATGTCGTACAGTTAACTACGACTGAATTATAGCCTGGTTAATCATTTATTGTTAATCTCGTTACAACAAATCTTATAATATTCAAGCTCTAGTCACGACTAAATGCTATCATAAATTTTTTTCTCAATGTTTTGCAAATCAAAAATGAGCTGCTCAAGTACTATAAATACCTATATAAATAATACTCTTCCGTTATTTTTCTTTTTAGGCCTCTGTACCAATAATTAAACTATACAATAATTAATATGGCTGTATGCGCAAAAGTTTTCGACATTACAGAGTTAGATTACATATCAATATGTGTAATTAACGTAAATCAACCAAAAGCTTTTCACTCCCTAGGGAAACAATATTTACACCCTTAAGGAAAATTTCATTCTCAATTTATTGTAACGTAAATTCAAATAATCTAAGACTTCGGTTTCATACATCTATTATACATTTTATCACTAATAAACGCGATTAATGCCAGAAATGACTATTGGTGGAGCGAGGAGTCGATGCAGCTGTCAGAGATCAAAAGTAAAACCTGCGCGATACCAGTGAAAATTCAGGGATAACGAAAGCGGTTGGGTTAAAAAAATCTTATTTTGCCATGAGTTTCATAGGTCAAACATTTCGAAAAGTATTGGAAATGAACGAAAGGAAATATTTTACTGAATTCATAAATTTGTAGGTTTTCAGTTCATATCATTTCAGTGAGATATCGACTTACCCCTCACGTTCGATCCAATCTTTTCCAATTTTTTATCATCAATTGCATTGCTTGCATACTGAAATGGGATGTTACGAATTTATTTCTCGTTTTTCTTAGTTTCATTTTATTTCTCAGGAATTATTCGACCATAAAAACATTTCCAATGGCAAAAGCAAACGTAATCGTTTATTATGGCTCTGAATAGAGAATAATGTAAAACGATATTCACATACCGAGAATTGTCTGAGAAATAAAACGAAACTAACTAGCGTCGAGGTGTTCCAAGCCATGTTGTACATACACTAGGTAATAAAGAACCCACTGTCAACTTGAAAAAAAATGACAAAAGATAAATTCTCATAATCACTTAAGTCACCAGTTCAACATTTATGGCATTGAATCAAACCATCGGAAATGATGAAAAATTGAAAAAAAAAAAAAAAACTTAAAAAATAAAAAGAAACAAAAGGATATCGGTAATCTGCTCTACGCGCCCTCTCCTCCGTTATACTTATACTAATATGGATTTAATGAAAAGACTTAACTAAATTTTCGCTTCGTACAATATATTATTATTATTATTATTACTATTATTTTTATTGTGATTATTACTACTACTATTACTATTGTTATTATTGATGTTGTTGTTGATGTTGTTATTACTATCATTACTTTTATCATTATTTCTATCATTAGGATTAATATAATTATCAATTTGATGCATTGCTTGTTGTGTATAAATATTTTACGATTCCGATAGCTATATGTAAGTATAACACAGAATTCAATCAAGTTGCAGCAAAATTGTATCAAAAGTTGAGTGAACGGGGGCGCAGAGCAAATGATCCATTGTTATTCAGAAAACGACGAGCTGCTTTGGTCATTTCTATTTGATCTTGCGTCTGACCGCATGCCACAGTTGTCCATTGAATTTCCAGCTGTAAATTGATAAGATTTAAATAACATGTACGCAAATACTGATTAAAGGAGAATTTGAAAGAATTTTAAAATATGAGGAAAAAAAAACAAAAAAAAAACGAATAGTTGAATAAATTCTAGAGGTGACTTACCTTGGCACGTTTAAACGGTCGCACTAGTAGGGGGCTGCTAAAACTGCACGAGCTGTCAATAGCTTCGAAGAGGATAGCGCGTTTCGCATTGGTTCTCCGATGTACGGATGTAAAGTCGTGGGATGTCTGGAAAGGATAGACACACTAGCTACAGCCGGTAGTTAAGAAATACACACAGTAATAGTAAAACAAAGAAAAAAAAGAAAAGAACAATGCGTAGGTAGCTACGAAGAGACTGCAGGGGTTTTATTTTATACTCGTTACTGTTTCTGAGTTTGACTTCAGTCAATCACTTGCTTCCTTATTTATTATTATTAGTATTATCATTATTATTATCATTATTATTATTATTATCATCAATTCGATTGATTCATCTCTTTTTAAGAATATCTTTTCTTTTGCTTCATCGAATACCTTTGACTCAAAGCGTGACTAGGTCTCTGTATTACTTCTTACATGAAATCGAGGGCGAGGACATGGCGGCGGGCAATTCCCAGGAAATTTGTGTTCGCTCTTTTATCCAAATAATCTTTGGGTTGCTTATCGAGGTCTTAGAGGACAGCAGGGGGGAAAGGATGAGGTACTTTGGTACGCTAGGCCAGGCCTGTGAGGGAGGAGGGAGGAATAATAATTGTACTGTGGTTAGTGCGGACATGCGGCAACCCAATCAATCAATATGCAACGCGATTGAAGTTTGCGAAAAATAATAAATAAAAAATGCATTAAAATTTTTAAGAACAATCGTATACGTATATATATGTATATCCAACCCTGTCTTAAAGTCTTGGTCTTCGAAGACGGGGTTTGGAAAACTAAGAACACGGTAATAACTCGAAGGTGAAAACAAATCAAATAAAAAGTTAGCTAAAAAAAAAAGATGCAAAAAAAAAATCTAACATGAGTGTCGGTCTGTATTTATTTGAACAGACCGTAAAAAAAACAACTTCAAGTTTATAATAATATCTAATCTTTGATTACTATGTATGGACTTTTAATCTATCCAAAACTATACATTATGTATATTGAATACTTAATTAAACAATAATAAAACAACAAGAATATACGTTAACTTCGTGAATAAATCGTAATGATCGAAATAGAAGAAAATTTTTTAAAAACTTAAAAAAAAATGTCAGATGAGTTAGTTACTTTTTTTTAAATTATACGGTATAGTGTATATATTATTAGTAATTTTAATTGATAATTTAAGTACAAGTTCGCGTCTTGGACCCGAGTATACATAAGTTATTAATGAATACACATGAGGAAAGAAATTCGAGGAAAAATATAGAATACAAAAAAAAAAAAAAGCAAGGGAATGTTTTTTATGAAACTAATAAATTAATTTGTTATAAGGCATTGGATGAATAAATAATCATTCATAAAATTATGAGAATATATTCGTTTACTATCAGAATAAATTAGGGTATATACGTATATAAATATATATATATATATATATAGAATATGTATATATATATATATAGATATAGTTGACGCGGTCAAAGCATTGTTAAATAAACATAATCGAAAAAAATAATTTAACTTTCGCGGTGTTAATAAATTAATATAATTTTTTTTTGTTTTTGTGCTATTTTTTTTTGGTAGAAGAACTTTTATAGCACATTTTGTTCGTTGTTTAGTTTTCGTGTTAATTATCATTATTACAATAGACATAATTCTCATTATACTTTTTCAAACGCATCGACGCGTTTCAAGAGGGAGAATAATCATTGAAAGAAAAGGGAAAACAATGAAACCTGTACTGAGGAATTACATTATTTCAATTAGAACCGAGAGAAAAAACGAAGAGAAAAGTTAAATAGTAAGATATAGTAAGATATAGCAGGAAATATCATACAGGAAAGAAAGAAGAAATAAAATAATAATTAGAGGCCGGCTAGCGTGTCTAAAGGGGAAGGGAACGCGTATAAAACCAGGACAGAGCTGGCTGTTGGCTTTGGGTTGGATTCTGGTTTTGGTTTTGGTTTTGGTTTTGGTTTTGGTTTTGGAGTTGATGAACGGACGTGCAGTGCTGCTCTACCTTTGATGGGCTTGGTCCAGTAGCTAGAAAACTGTCATCCAGGGCCATCGACGCGGGTGAAAACAGAACGGAGGTGTCCAGGCTTTTGCTCTGCAAAATAGATAGACGTAAAAATTAAGTAATAAACAAAATTCTAGTAAATTAGGTATTTAAAACCAATCTAATTTTTTACGCACAGGAGTCTCAACGGCAAAACTCATGTCGCCGTTGTCGTGAGAGTTCGCCCAAGCTTGGCAGAGAGCTTTCCGCGCCCTTTTTCCACCCGGGGCGCTATTTTCTTTCCCTCGTCTTCGTCCGGTGCAGTAACCGGAATCCTGAAGAATACTCGTGCTGGCCAAACTCTCTCGGTCTGTCTCCTGCTTTATTATTTCCGTAAGTGCATCCAGGCGACTTGGCGTTGCTGGTAATTGCGTCGTTGGACCATCACGACGCACCAGCTCTGCCCATGCATCCTTAAACGGCGTTGGCGTCCTCGGCATGCTACCGCCTAAGCAAATGAACATTTAGACACAATTGTGTAACGTGATATTAACAGGCAACGGTAGATTCGTGACGTATACATGAACGAGTTTGTATTCAGTAGGACTCTACAGAAAAAGAAAAAACAAACTTTGACAGTCTACCAACGACTACTCAGTACTTTTGTATCTGGAAGAAGCAACTAACCGAGACAGAAAGTTTTTCCATAACTCACCTGTCTGACTTCTCCTAAGCCCGCTTGGCTGAGGAGTGGTCAAGGGTCCGGGGCTTCCCTTGGGCGTGCTGGCTCTTGGCCAAGAAGCCTCAGGGCTGGGAATATTGAGAAATTGCGAGGGGCTGAAGGGGAGTTGCTTGATCGGCGTAGTCGGCACGGTTCCAACATGATGTTGATGCCCGAGAAGATAGTCGTGCTGATTGGCGCTATAGGGTGTATCGATTTTCTGAGCGACGTTCATCGTCGGCGCCGTGTTCGCCAAGGTGCTTGTCGCCGGTGCAGCCGTACTGCCGCTATTGCTACCGCTGCAATTTGCAGCTGGAGCTGCCGCCGTAGCAGCGACTCGTCTTCTTCTCAATATCGGTGGTGGACTAGACTTTTCTTTGTCAGGAGCTGCCATTTCCTCAAGGTCAGGCATCGGCATCAAACGGATATCAGACGTCCTCGAACTTGCCACATCCGAAAGGATCTCCAGGTCGAAATACCTGCGAGGTGAGAGAAACGAAAAAAAGGACGTAACAATAAGTAAAGTAAGAACATAATACACATATATACACATAGGTATGTATAGGATATACGATGTAAGTTCTCCCTCTTGCAGATCGCCAGAAAAAGTGAACAAAAATAACAACCGAATCATCCTCAGATCCACGGCGCTCATTCGCGGATTCGCATGAGTGGTACGGGAGACTTGGGGGAAAAAAATAAAACAATATAACAGAAGGAAAAACTTCCAGGAACAAATATTTGCAGTCGTCGGTTTGCCAATTATTGCTACAGTGCGTAATTGTAATTAACTATGGATAGACTGCGAAAAGACTGCGCTTGGCAAAACTGATCTTTCTATCTAATATCCAATACATGCCTTTTCGCGTTCAAATTTACGGATAATTTAATTTCCTTGGCGAAACTCACTTCGACAGTGGTGAAACGTCGGGTTTTCCTCCGGAAGCGGAGTTTCTAGGTGGAGAGTTTAGCTGGCTCTCGGAGCCGATGCGTTCGTTGTTTTGTTGCTGATGATGATGGAGCCGTTGGAATTGTTGCTGTTGTTGTTCCCAAGCTCGCGCCCAATCCAGCGGATCGATATCCAAGCTTTGAGAAGTGTTGACGGCGGTTAAAGTCGAACTGCTATCTCCGCTCGTAGAAGCCGAGTTCGCTAATAGGCCCTGGGCCGAATTTTCATCCTGAACATTGACCGTTTCCTTCTTCGCGCTCCCCAGATTATCCGAGTTTTTTCTTCTCCCTCTACCTGTAGTGGGTATAAATGAAAAAAATCAAACAACGGTCGACCAAAAGTGTAGTCGTATAAAAATATTGAATTAAAAAAAAATCTTCTCTCAAGTAAAGAGTTGGGGAAAAAAGAAATATAAATTTCCCCGCGGCAATAAACGCTTTGAACGTTTGTCGCATTGGCTTCTCTCTCTTCGCAAGCGTCTGGGTGGTTGATTAAGGGCGTCAATTGGTTTAAGCGCTCCAAAACAAGCCCATGAGGTCCCTCGTTCGCCGACAGAGGATTGTCTCTTAGAATAAGCGGTGTCTTGTTGTACTTACACGATAGATAAGCGAACGGGTTGGTACTTATTATAACTACCGACCGCGATTCACGCAACATAACACCGCTGATCAACCGGAGACACGCTATCTCGGTGAGCCACAGAATAAGTCGAGGAATAGTATGAAAAGATTGAAACAAGTATAGCGAGCTTCAATGAAATTGTGTAAAAAAAAAAAAAAAAAAAAACTGAGTGCGCGTCATCCAACAAGACCGATAGATGTCGATAAAACTTGACTGATTCTGAAGAATTTGATGAATTTCTTCGAGGGTTTAAAAGAGGAATGAAACTTGCCTCTTGACGACGAGACCTTTCCGTCCTCGGCCTCGTATTTCCGTCTCATGGTACTGTTCCAGTGATTTTTAATCGCGTTATCCGTCCGTCCAGGGAGGAGCTTCGCGATTTTCGCCCACTGGTTACCGTACCTGCGGTGAGCGTCGACAATTACACGGTCCTCGGCCTCGGTCCATGCGGTTTTCTTTATACCAGGATTCAGGTGATTGTGCCATCTTTCGCGACACTGTTTGCCGATGCGACCTTTCAGGTGCCTCGCTATCAGCGTCCACTTTTTCGGTCCGTACCTCTCGACCAGCTCGACGACTTTTTCATCCTCCTGTAAATACCGAGTAGAGTAATTTAGACGAGCGAAATTGGTGAAACTGTTAAGTAGACGGAAACACCTTTCGTATAGTGGATTATACAATCTAAAAATTGGCTAACGCTATTTTAACATTTACCCTAATTTATATTATAATTAGGTACTCGAATAAGTAGGTGATATCATAATCGACCTCGGCCGTGATCGCGGATCGCGAAAAAGGGAGAAAGAAAAAAAAAAAAAAAGGAATGAAAAAATAAAAACAAGCCTAGTTGGCCCCGTTTCTAAGAAGAACGGATTGTTGTTGAATAATTCGTTCTTTTCGAGGCCACCAACTGGTGGGACCCGAGGCTCGGCTTATACGCGGCTATACGCGTATATAAAATGAAGAGTTTAATGCCTGGCGCGGCAGAGACCGATAGAAAGAGAGAGAGAGAGAGAGA